>NC_137904.1:24895991-25626844 GCF_963455335.1 Martes martes | reverse complement strand
ATCACGTCCCTGTGGGGTATGGCAGACACAGGTGGTGGGGAGTTTGTTGAATTCATGCCCCATTTTAATGATAATGCGCCCCTCAGGGGGAGTGTTGAATCCTGAAATGAGACACACATAAATAAACCTGAAACAATGCATGTAAAGTCCTTAGTCTAGTTCTTGGCACGCAGCAAAATACTCAATAATTGTAAGCTGCTCTTAGCCCCCTTGCAAACCATCAATCCCAGGCCTGTGGAATCCAGAGGAATAGGATAGAGTCACCCTCCGTGTCCTCACTGTTCATTCTTCCTTCTTGCTTTTCATTCTGCCTGGAATGTTCTTCTCCCTCGTGCCTGCATGGGGTCCCTGCCCCCAAGTAACCTCAAAGGGGTTTTCTAGAATGATACAGACATCTCCATGCCTTCACATTGCTACTTTATTCTTCTTCATAGACCGTGTCACCCCCTGTCACATTGCACAGTAGTTGACAGCCCGGTTTCCCCAGATTCCCCATTATCAGAGATTCCATGAGAGAAGGGGCATGGGCTCTTGTTACTATGATACATACAGTAGGTGCTCAATAAGTGGGTGTTGCCGGATGAGTTGGAGGAGTCAAGACTGGAGATAGAGAAAGCAATTAAGAAGCTGCTGTAATCCTGTTAAGAAATTGAGGGGGTCAGATCCAAGAGCTCTTTAAGTGGTGGAAACAACGGGCATGGAGAGAACGGGATCTGGATGCATAGGTTTCTTTCCTGGACAGTTTGGGCAGATGGCAGTGCTGGTTACTCGCCAAGGTGGGAAGTGTGGAGGGAAGCAGGGCTGTGGTAGGAGAGTGTGGAAAGGAAAAGAAGTTCAGTCCTAAATGGATTTCCTTTCAGGTGTTTAGGGAACTTAAAATAGGCCCAATGACTGTGGGCGGTCTAGAGAACAATCCAGAATGAGGACATAGATTTGGAAGAAATTAATACGTGGGAGCTGAAACCAGAGAGTGGATGAGAACATCCCGAGAAGGTGAGGTGAGGGGAAATCGTCTGTCGGGCGACCAGTAGGAACAGGCTTTTGAGGCCGTGAATGAGGGGGTAGCTGCGACAGAAGAACACAGGGAACCATCAGAATTTCCTGAGGAGAGAGAACCCTTTGGCCCCATGTCTGCCTTTTCCTCTCATGGTCTTCCCCACATTCCACAAATGTTGACCATCCACTCTCTGCTGTGGTTCTGTGGCACTATGCTACTTACTGGGGAAAGAAAGAGGAGACACAGTGTCTACTTATTTTTTAGTGGGTGAAGCAACCATACAGAAATCGTCCCGGTGGGGCACCTTGACTGGCTCTGTGATGGAGCGTGCGACTATTGATCTCGGGGTCGTGAGTTCGAGCCCCACAATGGGTGTAAATATTGCTGAAAAGTAAAATTTTTTTTAAAAAAATAGAAAAGAAAAAAGGAAAAGAAAAGAAATTGTCATGGTACAGCTTACTAAATGCTAAAACAAAGATAAACATGAATTGCTGTGCATGGGTGTGGAATGGGTAGAAGCCTTCTCAGAAAAGGAAGAGTTTCAGGGGTTCATATGTAGATGTTAACACTTGTGCATTTTACTGCACTGAGCATGTGTAGCTCTTTTTTTTTTAAAGCATGACATACCCTGGCTTACCTTTTTTTTTTTTTTTTTTAGTTTAAATTTTCTTTTTTTTTTTTTTTTGGAGTAATCTCTACACCCAGTGTGGGGCTCAAACTCACAACCCCAAGATTAGGAGTCACCTTCTTTTACAACTAAGCCAGCCAGATGCCCCAGCTTTTTTCAAATTCCTTAAAGGGATGTGTGAACTATTGCTTTTGGCAGTGCAGACCAACAGATTTTAAGTGGCACGATGAGGTTTATTTAGGAAGCTAATTCTGACAGCATCTCAAAGTATGGACTAAACAGAGGAGAGACTGTTGAAATACGGACCTTTACGTGGACTCGGGGTAATGTCATTGGATACAGTGTCACCAGATACAGAAAAGACAAGCCATCAGAAGTTCTGAGATCATCTTAAGGTTAACATTTTTCAAAAAAATATTTTCTCTGTGCCAGACCCTAGTTTCATTTCCTACATGTATTTAGAAAAATTTTTTTCATCCTACCCTGCCCTCTCTTTAAAGGCTCGGGATGTGCTGTGACTGGTAGCACGTAATTGAAATAGGGCCCCGAGAAGAAGGTTAGTTAGGGCAAGGTGAGGAGTTTGGGTCTGGCGAGGTCCAACAGATGGGCCCTCCAGGGGACCCCTGCCGGTGCTTTCCCCAGACAGGCAGAAACACCCATCCAGAGCTCCGGAAAAAGGTCTAAGCTCGACACTCCCATCTGAGAAATGATCAGTATTTTAACGAGAGGGAGACTTGTAGCCTCTTCTCCCCAAACAAGGCCGGTGTTGTCCACTCACGTGATATGTGCCTTCTGACTCTCTGACTTGCTGCAGAGAAGACCACATTCTCTAATCCGTTTGCGGGTATAACCTGAAATAGAGAGTTAGAACTTGTAGTTCCGGACCAGTCGGAATAGATCCATTTCACCCCGTCCTGCTCACTAAACACAACTAAAAACCCTGGATGCTATATTATAAAACAGACATAGGACTCTGAAAGGCGGACAGAAGCTAGGGTAGCTCAGGACTTCAGGACTCCAGGAGCCACATGGCAGCAAGTTCCCAGGAGGAACCCTCAACCCAGAAGTGCTGTGGGCTTGAAGAAGATGAGCTCGCTGTCTCTTTCCAAAGAATCAGGAAATGGGCAGCCTCGCAAAACAGAAACACTTCTCCATAAAAACATCGGCAGTCGGGGATTATAGCCCCCAAACCCACTTCTATCAGTAAAGGCCTCGTGGAAAGCCGAGACCTCTGTCGTCGCCTGGCATCCCTCCCCAGCCCCACGAGGGAGATAGGAGGCCCAAAGGGGAGCCTGTACTTCAGCCCCCACCCAAGGGAAGATAGGTGTTTAGTTCCCTTTCCACAGTATCAGGGGAGCTGAGTGAGGACCCCAGGATTCTACCCCTCCTGGAGGCTAAGAGGTACCTTTCCTACTCCCCACTGACGTGGTATCAATGGAGACCCATCTCAGGGACCTGTACTTCCACTCCCATCCAGCAGTAAAGTACTGGCACCTTCTTCCCTGCTGATCCATTTGTAGCAGAAGCCTGCGAAAACAGAAGGTTTAAATTAGATCCAGCGTCTGATAACACAGTTCCCAAAATGACCAGGATACAGTGGAAAATCACTCATTGTCCCTAAAAGAGACACCAGTGTATATGGATTCAACGTATTGACAAGCACAGGATAAGGAAAGTAAGCCCGAAATGATGAGCGAATTCATCTTTTTGCATTGAGAGGATCATTAATTTGGAAGGTTAAAAAAAATTCAATTAAAATACCAGTAAGGAAAGTGACTTAATTAAGTTGATATTTTAAGAGAGAGAAAAAAATGAATTTAAAATGGATAATATAAAATGTGATTCAATTAGTGAAACAATTAGCTTTTTAAAATAATAATTTGACTGTGTGGGACCCAGTTATTTAATAGTTTTACCTAAGTCAATGGCTGTGTATGGTTAGAATCACTTGGGGAGCTTTAAGAAAACTCTAGATGTCCAGCCTGATCCCAGAACAAGGAAGTCAGAGTATCCGCAGTGATTTTTTTAAATTATTTATTTACTTGACAGATCACAAGTAGGCAGAGAGGCAGGGGTGGGGGCAGGGGGAGCAGACTCCCTGCTGAGCAGAGAGCCCAATGCAGGGCTCGATCCAAGGACCCTGAGATCATGACCCAAGCTGAAGGCAGAGGCTTAACCCACTGGGCCACCCAGGAACCCTCGCAGTGATTTTTTTAAGCGTTTATTTATCTATCTATTTTAGAGAGAGAGTCCACAAGTGGGAGGGCACAGTAGAGGGGAGGAGAGCAAAGGAGGAGGGAAAGAGATGGGGAAAGCATCTCAAGCGGACTTCACACTGAGTGCGGAGCCCGGAGCCTGACCTGGGGTTTGATCCATCCACGCTGAGATCATGACCCGAGCCGAAACCAAAAGTTAGATGCTCCACTGACTGAGCCACCCCGCGCCCCATCCCCAGTGACTGTAATATGCAGCCGAAGTTGGTGGCCACTGGCCTCCTAGCCACAGGAGGTAAACCGGATATGCGGAAGTATTGATAGTGGCAGTGTATGAAAATCAGAAGGTGGGAAGACTCAGAGGAGAATGAGTTCTGTTCCACTAGATGGCTTGGTATTGAAAAATCTCTTGAAGTGGGATTTCTGGAGCTGTTTCCTGAGAGCCCTATTTTTGGGCTTTTTAAAGTTCAGTTTCTTAGGAAACTACTGAATTCTGAGTTGCAGGACAGATCCAGGAGCTCAAACTGCCAAATATTCCAGGAGAGGCCTGAGATTTTTAGCAGACAGACATTAAGTAGCCACTGGGCTGATACCCAGGAATTGCAGGTTCCAGCCATGTTTCTAGTAAGGAATTTGACAAATTTAATCTAGAGATGAAATAGCCAAATTTGCGCGCCACGGGTTCTCACAACAAGAGGAAAAGTGACTCAAGGCTTTAAATTAACCGAGGAGGCTGTGGTAGGCCCAGCCTCCTGGGTGACATCTTCTAAAGGAATCAGTGTTTAATTGTGTAAAGTATGAAGTCGATTCACAAACATTATCTAGGTTGTGAATTTTCTTCTTGATGGTGCCCTCAGTCCCTCTCAAGACATGGAATATTTAGGAGAAACTGAAGTTCATTGTGGCCATGTTGTTCATTCCGTGCAGTGAGAGGCATCAGTGTTTGAGACTTAACTGGAGGGTTTTACTGAGTTGCTCTCACTGAACTGTTAAAATCAGGGTTGAGGGCACCTGGGTGGCTCAGTGGGTTAAGCCTCTGCCTTTGGCTCAGGTCATGATCCCAGGGTCCTGGGTTTGAGCCCCTGCACCAGGACTCCCTGCTCAGCAGAGAACCTGCTTCTCCCTCTCCCACTTCCCCTGCTTGTGTTCCCTCTCCCGCTGTGTCTCTCTCTGTCAAATAAATAAATAAAATCTTTAAAAAAAAAAAAAAAAATTAAGGGGCACCTGGGTGGCTCAGTGGGTTAAAGCCTCTGCCTTCGGCCCAGGTCATGATCCCAGGGTCCTGGGATCAAGCCCCACATGGGGCTCTCTGCTCCTTGGGGAGCCTGCTTCCTCCTCTCTCTCTGCCTGCTTCTCTGCCTACTTGTGATCTCTGTCAAAAAAAAAAAAAAAAATCAAGGGTTGAAAGTGCGTGTCAGTCAATGATAGAAACTTAGCCTTTTGGCTAATTGATTACAATTATTTTCATTGACCTGAATAATATTGATCAGTCATATGGGGCTCGTAAGTAGGTGCTTGTATGTAAAGTCGATTATATTGACTTTAAGACAATTTTTTGTTTCTGCTCGTGACCCCATAATTTGTATGATGGATTTTATTTCACCATTGGAATGCCACGTGGTTTGCACATGTTGGGATGATTTGTGGGGCTTGTGATCCATGTATGGTCTGGTCGTATGAACTCCAGTAACCCTGAAGACACGTCTATTTTAAAGCACGTTTACTAATTGATATTCACCATGACCACTGAATCCTCAAGAAAGCAAACGAGTAATTTTATTATGTTTGTTGAAACTGGAAAACATTTCTAAAATATAGTATTTTCTTAACTGTTCTTCCAACGTGATAAAATTTTTTAAAAGTCATTGAAAGTGATATTTGTTTGTGAATATGCATTCTTTCCACGATGCATTTACACAATGAAGATTTCCCTATTTTCAGGTCACTGTTGCTGTGTAATAACCTACCCCAAACCAAAAACTACGTCCCTTTTATTATGGTAATGGGTTCTGTGCCGGCCGGAGTTGAGAAATGGCAAAGCAGACGGCTCGTCCCTGCTCCGCTGTGTCTGGGGCCTCTGCCGGGAAGCCTACCTAGAAGGCTGGGGTGACGGAAGGGCTGGGGGCTGGAGTCCCTGACAGCTCGCTCATTCACCTGACTGGCACCTGAGCCAGGAAGACCTGAAGGCCGGGGCTGCTCACCGGAGAGCCTTCTGAGGCCTTTCCGAGATGCGGGGCTTCCTCACGACATGAGGGGCAGGTAGTCAGGCTTCCTACAAGGGGGCTCAGGGCTCAGAGCATGTGCGTGCCAGTGAATCAGGCAGAAGCCACAGTCCTTGTATACCTCACCTCAAAACTTGCCCGTGTCCCTTCAGTGTTCTGTTCATGGTTCAAAGCAAGTCTGTGGTCAAGGGGAGGGTCATGGGCCCCATCTCTCAGGGTGAGGAACATCAAAGAATTTGTGAATATGTTTTAAGTCCTCCACAGTCTGCTCCTTGGTCAGAAAGTGTTTACACTGCTCTGACAATCGGAATGTACTCACTCCCTCCCAGGATGCCCCGAAGTCTCCTCCCGCTGTGGTCTACGTTCAAGGTTGAGGCCCAGGCTGCCATCCTCGGAGTCTGGGGGCAGTTCCTCAGCAGAGCTGCTCCAGCTTGCAGGCTTGGAAACTGTGGGTCTCTAAAAACACAAGTTCTCTGCCCCACACACCCGACATGCGGTGGCCGTACAGAGAGAGGAGCCCCAGGAGACACTCTCCATTCTGGGAGACGGGGAATGGAGCACCTGGTGTTTGCTTCTGAGTCACCTTCTTAGTCTGCTTCCTGCACATCAAGGGCTGGGGGTCCAAAAGCTTTGTCACATTTTGTAACGTCTCTGTCCCTCTCCGTCCAACCTGATATAATTCCTTTGAAATATTGGAGGACCTACCATGCACCAATTTTTAATCCACTGTATCAGACAAAAACCACAGCTGCAGATCGCTGCAAGATAAACACTCCTGTAGCTTGGGCTCCTTCCACGCTAAGGTGGGACTCGTCAGAGCCCTGCTGTTGAACAGAGAAACTTTGTAAGGCGTGGCCTGAAGATACAGAGAGAACCTTTAGTCTGTCTGGAAGTTTCTATGAAGCACTGCCTTAGATCTTTCTGAGGTTTTGACCAAAGATTCTGTAATCCCACTCTGGATTTGATCATTGCCCTGAAACCATTTCTTAATTTGAGACTCACTTGCCATCTGGAAAAGCTGGGACTAAGAAAGAGTTGTGTTTTGAAACACAGCGAGCACCGGCTTCTTTCTGTTTCCTCTAACTTGTGTACGAAAGCTGAACCATTCTCTATTAAGATCAACTCTCTCCTCTCATGGCTTTTCATAGACAGCAAGGAGCAGCCAGATGGCACTTTCAATATTCTGTCTAGAAATCCTTATCTAAATCATTGAATTGGTCTGGTACGTTTTCCAGTCTTGGCCTTCCCATAGGCAACAGTGTTGTCAGATTTTCCGCCGCTTCCTAACAAGGGTCTTCTGTCCTCAAGCTTGAAATACCATTTTCCTTGCTTGCCTTCCGGCACTCACGGGCCGCCCCCTTACGGCATCGCGAACCCACCAACGGGCTTCCACCGCTTCCCAGAGCCAGCGCGGGCTGTTCAAGGCTGGGTCGGAGCTCCTCACCCCTCCTTCCACATTTGCATTGCAGTCACTCCTGCTGTGTAACAAAGTACCCGGACTTAGTGGAATAAAACCACCACCACTTTATTCTGTCCATAGAATCCATGAGTTAGGAATCCGGAATGGCGCCATGGGACCCATCTGTCTTCACTCCCCAACCTACGTTGTAGTTGGCAAGACTCAGAGGCCGGGGTGATTCAGTAACTGGGGATGGGAACCCTGGGTCCCCTCAGACACTCACTTGTGCGGCACTGGGGCTGGGGGCCACGAGCCAGCGCTGCTGCCCAGAGCACCAGCACCTGACCTCACTAAGCAGCCTGGGCTCCTCAGGGACAGCGACCCCAGGACTGTCAGCCCCTTACATGGTGGCCCAGAGTACAAGAACTCTGTTGCTCTCAAGTGATGTAAGGGGGTCAACTCTCCGTCTTCCTAAACTGTGCGCTATTACAACGAACCCACACAGTTGGGATTTCTGATTGATAGCTAGTTGGGCCACAAAGAGAGGAAAAGGAGAAAGAAGGAGGGAAAGGGAGAGAAGAAAGGAGATTGAGGGAGACACATGAATAGAGAACCAGAGAACAGAGACAAAATGAGAAAGTCACCAGGTGTCTGCAAAAAGTCAGAGTGTCTGTCTTCCGAGTTTCTGAATAGAAAGCAGAATGAACAGAATGTCCTCTCCATCACTGAGAAGCCAAATCTATTTGTTAATTGAGAGCAATGGAGCGTAAATATTACAATCCTGCAATCAAACCAAAGGACAAGAAAATAATAAATCTGTAAGGCCAAGCATATATATCAAAATACATGCAGATATGTGAAGAAATTGAGTGACCGCTACAATTTTATGAGAGCTGTTTGTGTGTTCGACACATCTTTGGTCAGAGGGGAAAAAAACAAGATAAGGAAGTCCCTTAGAAGTGTACGGAGAGAACACTAACCACACAAGAGACAAGACCTTCCCACTTGAGAAGAGGAAGTCTGGGGAAGAGAGGCCCCAGAGAGAAAACCAGCATGAACCACCATAAAAAAGGCTTATGTCCTCCTCCCCAGTTAGTCCTTGATGGTTTTCAAGGGCTCGATCATCATTTAAAAAGGTTAATTCTTTTTAAAGTAACAAGAGCTCAAGGCTCATGGTCTATTACATTATTAGAGTCTTTTGTCAGAAAATGTCAGTGCCTTTTCTTATGATTCACACATTCCGGAAATCTTCAGCTTCTTGAAATGATTGCTTGGGATTCTGGAATTTACAGCTAGCATCTCGAGGCCCCACAGCGTCACTGACAAAGCAGGTGCATGCACCTAGAAAGGCAGAGACATATAGATGTGAATAGGGAGATAAAGAGCAATATGGGGCAAAAAAAAAAAAAAAGTCTACTTACAGTGGACTTGGGGGGAATTAACCCCATCCCCTGACCTTTTGTGCTATTACATCTCAAGGCACCGTTTTGCAGCTGTAGACTTATACTTGGTATTGGTTGTTGTCCTACAAACTGAATCTAATCCAACAACTATGGGTTCATAGCCTTGAAATGACCTTTTTTTGACTATTGAAAACCAGAAGTTGGAAACCAAGGATTGCCTAATTTTCTTTTTTAAGATTTTATTTATTTATTTGACAGAGAAAGACAGAGAGGGAACACAAGCAGGGAGAGTGGAAGAGGGAGACACGCCCTGGATTGTCTTTCTATTAAGCGAAATCAAATGAAGTTAATTTCTATCACAAGAAATCTTAATGCAAGAATGCAACCAAAAATAGGTTTAAATTCCAAAACAGCTCTTTCAAGCAATCTTGAATAACTCTATATTACCATAAGAATTTAAATGGTTCAGCATCTGGGTGACTCATTGTTAAGTGTCTGTCTTGGGCTCAGGTCATGATCCCAGGGTCCTGGGATCCAGCCCCCCCCCCCCACATTGGGCTCCCTGCTCAGTGGAAGCCTGCTTCTCCCTCTCCCACTCCCCCTGCTTCTGTTCCCTCTCTCACTCTCTCTCGCTCTCTCTGTCAATTAAATAAACTTATAAAATCTTTAAAAAGGCAATTTAAATTTTTCCTCGAAGACCATAACATTTGGCTGGTTTGTCATCTTCAAATAATGATGTTTTCTTGTAAAAGCCTCATAATTCTTGTGGTACAACCCGTGAAAACAGAGAAAGGATAAAAAGAAAATTCAGTATTTTGCGAATTTGTTCTTACTACAGCGGACCCTTGGATTTCTAGGTCTAAAGTAATGAGCTCATCCTTTTAGCTCTCAAGGGCTAAATAAGCCAATTTGACTTACAAATATAGAACTGACTTAAAAAGAACAGAGGGAACTCTCTGGCATGATGGAAAAGTTCTGTATCTTGGGTGTCAAAAAATTCATCCACCAATACACTTTAAAATCTGCGTTTTCTTTTATGTTAGTTATACCTCAACTTTAAAAATCTTATTTGACTGATGGGTCTAGTTGTATGGAGTATTTGGGTAGGACTGGAGTTACATGCTTTAATTTCCACTTCACTCTTGTTTTACCTGCTACTTATAAAAATAATAAAAGGTAAAAGGCACCTAGGAACATACTCAGTCTCCCTCATTTAAAAATTCTATTAAAAAAATCCAGGCAAAAATCTCTGTACTCGGTCATGGTACTTGTTTTTAGTCCCACAATATTATTATACAGTGGAGGAAGTCTGTTCTCTCCTTTATCTACAGCACTTTGCTGCCAGATTACGATGATCAGAAAAATATTAAAACCAATATTATAGTGATGATATAAGTGTAAATATATTTGAATACTTACCAGCCTACTATTGAGAGAATGCATGGAGTATTGTGGAATAAAAATCATAGAAATACCTGACTTGTCTAGGAAAACTTGCCTGGGAAAAGGGAAGGCTGTCAACCTGAGCTACAAGGAAATAATTCTAGTTAGACAACACACAGACACCACATAAAGGTGACCTGTTGATAAGCCAAATGATACCGAGACAGTTCTTATTACTGAACTGTCCTCAGGCTTGTGGGATGTTCCCCTGTGGTCACGGTGTATTAGCCTGCTGAATTCAGTTTCTCAATTATTTTGGATTTTTTATTTGTCCTCATCAGAGTAGTGCGTGTACATGTAAGAGATCTTTCTCAAATTTTGCTACCAGGATTAAATGGGTCAGGAAGGTTTCTGTCTTTCTCCGTTCTAAAGCATTTTCAGTGGCATAGGGATTACCTGGGCCTGGAAAGGTCACCTGTTATCTCATCTGTGCCCAGGAACATTTGGAGACTGTTTTTCTGACAACATTTTTTTTTTTTAAATGTCTTCCTAGTTAGGAATCAATTTTGATCATTTTGTCTTCCTTTGAGTCCGTTTCAGTAATTTGTATTTCCCTTAAAATCTTACATTTCACAAACTTCTTCATTTATGAATATGAAATTACAAATGTCATCCTCTTCTAATTTCTAAAATAAGCATGCCTTTTCTTAACTCCCGTTCTAATTCATAATGTTAGGTCTTTGTGGTTTTGACTTGTATTTTCTGAATTAGACTCTGCCAGGGGTCGGGTTCTTTTATTGGTCTCTTCAAAGAACCAGTTCTTGGATTTATCATAGATGTTGTTTTTCTCATTACATCCACTTCTGCTTTTATCTGAACTAGTTTTTATTTTTGATTTATTTTAGTCTTTCTCTAGCTTTTTGATATTTAACTTACTCCCTTATTTAATAATGAAAGTATTTAAGACCACGTGTTTTCTTTTGATTATAGCTTTAGCTGCATCCTTGAATGTGTAAAATTCTCTTTCTCATTAACTTTTTATCTGTAATTGCAACTACAGTCCTTCAGTCCAGGGGCTGTGTAAAGAGCCCTGACTGATGAAGTTGTTGTGCTATTAACCTTTTCGTCGTTTGCCAGCTTTATTGCACTGTGATTAGAGCATATGACCAACACACATCCTGCTTTTTATGATTGGGGAGGGGGTGCTGCTTTGTTCCCCAACACACAATAAATATAGGTAAACGTCTCAGGGACCATATTAAATGTATATAGATGTTCAGTTTAATTGGCAATCAAATCTATTGGTTATTCAGCCTCTCTCCACCCTCACTTACAATTGTTTACTTGAACGGCCAAAGACCGGGTCACCCACCAAGTTCACAATCCAGTCCATTCTTCTTATGTTAGAGCAGTTTTGCTTAATAAGGTTCTATTTTATTATTCAGTGCATGAAGAGGCGGTTTTCGTTTTGTATCTTTATTTTAAAATAAAATAGATTTTATTTATTTATTTATTTGAGAGCGAGAGCGTGCAGGAAGGGGGGGTGGGGAAGAGGGAGAGAATTTCAAACAGACTCACTGCTGAGCGTGGCGCCCCATGTGGGGGTCAGTCTCAGGACCCTGAGATCATGATCTGAGCGAACACCAAGAGTCTGACACTTAACCACCTGAGGCACCCAGGTGGTTTTCATTTTTTAAGTTAGACTTTTTGTCCATATAAAACAATACTGAAAAACAGTTTAGTGGGTTTTGCCTAGGAGTTTCGTCTGTCATTACTATTTCCATCCCACTTTCTTTCTGATGTATCTTTGCCATCCTTTCCTTTTTTTTTTTTTTTTATCTTGCTACGTCTTTCTCTTAGGTACATCTTTTATAAACAGTGTATAGTTAAATTTTGGTTTTGCCCTAATCTGTGACTCTTCTTTACCCAATAAAGAAGTTGTATCCTATTCACATTTCTTATAGAAACTGACAAGCTTTTCTTTTCTTAAATTTAGTGGTGTTATTTATTTGTTTGTTTGTTTATTATATAAGGGTTTATTCTCAGTTCTAGTCCATTTGCTCTATAAGTCTATCCTTATGCCAGTACCACACAGTCTTTTTTACTATATATATATATTTTAGTAATATCTACACCCAACGTGGGGCTCGAACTTATGACCCCAAGATCAAAAGTCCCATGCTCTCTGACTAAGCCAGCCAAGCACCCCTAAATTAATCATATTGTTTATATGCTGGCTATTTTTAATGCTTCTGTGATATTTCCTTTTATTTTTTTTTAGTTGCTATATTAATCAAATTTTATTTATTTTCTTTTTACTAATGATTAGAAAGTTTTGTGTTCTTTTTAACTCTAATAATTTATTGGTTACTGTTAAATGTTTAAATTGATCTCTTAAGACCAAGAATAAAATAGATTTACTTCTCTCCTCCTGTGGATGATGACAAAATTAATATTTCTTCTCTTCCCACGCCTTTCTACATTTTCAGACAGAAGAGACAGGTTTTTTTGAAGTATGTAGACTTGGGGCGCCTGAGTGGCTCAGTCGTTAAGCGTCTGCCTTCAGCTCAGGGTCCTGGGTCCTGGGATCGAGCCCCACTTCAGGCTCCTTGCTCCACAGGAGGCCTGCTTCTCCCTCTCCGATTCCCCCCTGCTTGTGTTCCTTCTCTCGCTGTGTCTCTCTCTGTTGAACAAATAAATAAACTCTTTAAACTCTTAAAAGTATGTAGACTTGAATATTATTTTCCTGTGTAGAAAATTTATTTTTGGGGGGTGCCTGGGTGGCTCAGTGGGTTAAAGCCTCTGCCTTCGGCTCAGGTCATGGTCTCAGGGTCCTGGAATCGAGCCCTGCCTCTGGCTCTCTGCTCAGCAGGGAGCCTGCTTCCCCCTCTCTCTCTGCCTGCCTCTCTGCCTACTTGTGATCTGTCTGTCAAATAAATAAATAAAATCTTTAAAAAAAAAAAAAAAGAAAATTTATTTTTTGTACCCAGATATTTGAAGATATTATCCCCTTTATTCTAGAGATTCAAAACTTTCCCTGGGCTACATTTCCATATGACTTCTTGTTATTTAAGTTGGGTTGGTATCTGACTCTTTTATATCCAAAGACTGAAATCTTTCAACACTGAAATCTTTCAACATTGAGAAATTTTTTCTATTATTATTTTATTTCTGCGGTATCTGTTTGTTATTTACTGCTTGCATTATTTTTTTTCTGTGCTTATTGAGGCATAATTGACAGATAAGAATTGTATATATATTTAAAATGTGCAACTTGATGTTTTGAACCATTGTGTTTTTAATTTATCATGTTTATCTTTCAGAATTACTTCTTTTTCTAATATTGGTCTTTTTGTACTTAAAAGTGCAACTGGGCGCCTGGGTGGCTCAGTGGGTTAAAGCCTCTGCCTTCAGCTGAGGTCATGATCCCAGGGTCCTGGAATCAAGCCCCAGGTCGGGCTCTCTGCTTGATGGGGAGCCTGCTTCCTCCTCTCTCTCTGCCTGCCTCTCTGCCTACTTGTGATCTCTGTCTGTCAAATAAATAAATAAAATCTTAAAAAAAAAAAAAGTGCAACTATGTATTAGGAATCTTCTTTTTCTAGTTTGCTCTGCTTTCTTGCCCAGCTCCATTGCGAAGGGGGACACCTGCTTTCCTTTCTCAGACGAAGCCCCCTCCTTCTGAACTGTCAGATCTATAGCTGCGTCCCCTGCTGGGTCCTCCTTGCTGAGGAGGGTCTGGGAGAAATGAGATCGGTTAGGATCAGAGACTGTATCTGCCCTGTTAAGAATCTTGAATACCAAAGAGGAAGAAGGTTTAGATACATCATAGCACAGAGATCCCACAGATGATGAGACATAAGAGGGCAGCTAACAGAGTGAATCCTTGATAAGGAGTCTCACTTTTGTTCAGAGAAACCTGCTTCTGTGCTGTGGCTGAGGCCACGACCCTTTCCCTAACAGATGTAATTCACTACGACGCCTTCCATTTCCATGGAACTCATGTAAAGGTTTTCATGTACTGCTGTCATATCTTCTTTTAGGTTAGAGGGTGAAACCCCTTGAAGGCGGGTGGGGTGTTGCTTGTTTATCTTTGCTACTATTTGATCCTATACCACAATCTTATAAGGGAGATAAGATATCTAGTGTGATCCTTCTTTTGTAGAAGACAGACGCCCCAAGAAACTGAATGCCTCATGTGATTGAATAATCACATAGCTGAATTGGGATTAGCGCCCAAGTCATCCTTTCTCCATGGCTTTTCCCCACTTACCAGCCTGTCTCCCAGAACACAAGGGGACATTCTGGGAGCTGTGTTTCTTACATGGACAACAACAGGGCTTAATCTTTCATTATTTGTGTAGCAGAAGAAATTGGATGCTATTTCCCCTCTTTTCTTCCAGGGCTCTGACCCGTAGTCTAGGCTTACAAGAGAGGAGTTGCTATGCACAGCAGCATCTGGCCGCCAGACAGGGTGGGACAGGCAGGAGGAGAAGTCCATACTCTGCAATGGGAAGGGGACTGAGAAAAGAGTCCTCTGGCCCAGGCAGCATCTAGGAAGGGGTCCTCCATCTGGATGGTTTCAGCAGAGACCACCGAATCTCTTTTCCCTGAACCCCTGCAGCCAAGGCTCCTGGGATGTGCTGACAAACTTACTCCTGTTAAAATTCTCATTTTATTAGGCTTTAATCAGGCTCTCCCGTGAAGGGCTACATAAACTCACTTCTAAATTTTGCATCTAAAATAGTCAAATGAGAGTGAAGCATCACAGACCTAAAATGCTTTTAGAAGTAAAAGATATTTTTTAATTTAATCATGTAAAATCGTCTGGATGGGCTACATCTAGTGGCAGGAAGACTGATACATCCTCTTACCAGTGGCCTCAGAAAGCCTATGATCTACATGGGTTTGTGAGATGATTTCCAGTGCCTTGAATATCTTTCCTTCTCTCCTTTAGCGCTGACCCTGTCATTCTTTTAAAGTCGATCTAAGAACTTACCTCCTGTGGAAACTTATTTACTTGATGCTCAGTGATATTTATTTATGCAACTTATGTTAACTTGTGCATGATATTTGAAAAAGCTTATGATAAAGAACATGGTTCTGGCAGTCTAAAAGCCTGAATTCCAGTTCCAAGGTCCACAAATTAGCTAACCTCTTTGAGCCTCAATTTCTGTTTCTGTAGAATGCGGACATGGAACTAAGAGGGCTTCCAAATGTATGGACTGTTAAAATGTTCTTTGGTTGTTTATTTGTCTGTTCCACTGGTCCAGCTGGATTGGGAATCCAGGGGTTGTACCTTCCGGATCTTTGGTGCATGCCTCCGCACCCCGCCCCCAGGCGGCCTGGCACTCTGCATTCCCCTCAGTGGCTACCTTGTCAGTGTTGATTGCCAGGCTGACAGCACCTGTGGTGGCCAGGAGGTGGCACTTTGGTATTTCCTGCAGTAGGAGAACAAACCCACAGAGTGAGAAATCACGCAGGCTTCTGCTTTACTGACCCAAGCAGACTGACTATCTGGGGATTGAAATAAGCAAAGAGCTCTACTTTTTATATTTATATGTAATAAAATTGGCTTTTGGTGGTGGTCGGTATTCAAGCCTGTGGGTCTCAACACATGCATAGATTTGTGTAACCACCACTACAGCCAGGACACACAAGTGTGCATCATACCAAAAAACTCTCCTGGATCAGACTACCACTGGCGCTGAACTCAGACAACCACCAATCTGTTGTCCATCCATAGAGTTCTGTTCTAGAGAATATCACATAAACGGAACCGTACAGGATGTTACCTTTTGTGGCTGACTCAGCATAATGCCTTCAAAATTTGTCTGTGCTGTTGCCTACCAGTCATTTGTATCATGAGTTTATTCCCTTTATTGCTGGATAGCATTACATTGTATAGACGTATGGTGCCTTGTTTCTCCATTCACCTGCTGATGGATATCCAGTGTTTCCAGTTTGGGGCCACTGTGACTAGAGCTGCTATAAACATTCCTGTGTACGTTTTTGAGCGAACATAGGGTTTTTACATCCCTAGGATATATGCCTAGGAGTGAGATTGCTGGGTCATGTGGTGATTCTGTGTTTAACTCTTTCAGTAACCGCTGACTGCTTTCCCCGTGACTGTCTCATTTCTCGTTCCCAGCAACAGGGTGTGAGAGCCCCAGCTGTTCTCCACCCTCTTTGGTGTTCCCACTTTGCTGTTGGCATTGATTTATTTTTGTTTTTATTTGGCCATTCTCACGGGTTTGTGGTGGTACCTCATCTCGGCTTTGATTTGCATTTCCCTCCTAGCTAATGATGTTGCCCGTCTCTTCATGTGCTGATTTGCCAGCTGACGTCTTCCTTGGTGAAAGGACTTGGAATCTTCTCCTCCTTTCTAAATTGAATTGTTTGCTTTCTTCTTGTTGAATTTTAGGAGTTGTTTACACACTGATCTTCCTGCCAGTGTCTTTCTCAAAGACAAGCTTTAAGTTTGATGACATTCAGTTGACCAGTTTTTTTCTTTTATGAGTGGCGCTTTTGGTGTTTTTTCTAAGAAATGTTGCCCCCGTCCCAGGCCACAGATATTTTCTCCTGTGTTTTCTTCTAAAAGTTTTGTGGTTTTACATTTTACATTTATATCTGTGATTCATCTTGAATTCATTTTACATAAGGCGTGAGATTTAAGTTAATGTTTATTTCTTTTGACTGTGGCTGTCCAAATGGTCCAAGTTACCCAAATGTCCAAATCACCTTTTCTCCGTTGAATTGCCTTTGTACCTTAATGAAAAACCGGTTGGCTATATTTGTGTCTATTTCTGACTCTTCATTTTGGTCCATCAATCTGTTTTCCTCTCTTTGATAATCCCTTTAATAATTACATTATCTTCCTCGCTGTAGCCTTCTAATAAGAAAATCAGCTACCGTGGGTCTTTCCACTTTGTTCTTCTTTTTCATATTGTTTTGGATATTCTTGCTCCTTTGCCTTTCCATACACACTTTAGAGTCAGCTTCTTGATATCCACAGAAAGTTCTCCTGGGATTTTGGTTGGGATTGCATTAAATCTGTAGATCCTCTTGGGGAAAACATGCATCTTGACGATAGTGTGTTTTCCAATCCATGAACATACTATCTCTGTGTTTATTTTGATTTTTCTTTTATACCTTTCACCAATATTTTCATTTGATTTCTCTCATCAACATTCTGTATTTTTCAATAGAGAGATCGTATACATGTTTTTTAGGTTCATACGTAAGTATTTTTGGTTTTAGACTTCCTATGGGTGTTTTTGTTTTTAAATTTCTGGTTCCAAAATTATATGTCAACCATACTTAAAATTTGTTTAAATTTTTTAAAATTCTATTTCCAGTTGTTCCTTACTAATATATAGAAATATTTTTGTGTGTTGGCCTTGTGACCAACAAGAACCAGTGACCTTGTTAAACCTACTTATTAGTTCTAGGAGCTATTTTGTAGGTTCCTTGGGATTTTTTTATATAGATAATCATGTAATCAAAATAACATGGAGACATTTATTTCTTTCTTTTCCTTTTAAATTTCTTTAAACCTGCCTTATGGCACTGGCTAGGGCTTCTTGTCTGATGTTGCCCAGCGGCAGTGGCAACGGAAATCCTTACCTTGCTTCCGATCTCGGCAGAAAACCTTCAGTCTTTTACCACTAAGTGTGGTGTTAGCTGAGAATTTATGTACATGTGATTTACCAGGTTGTATTCTTTTCTAATCCTGGCTCCTTGACAGCTTTTTATCACGAATGGATGCTGAGTATTGTCAAGTGCTTTTGTTGCAGGGTTGTTTGTGGACGGCAGCCGAGAAGAAAGAATTCTTGAGACGTTGTATGATATAACTTAGTAAGTTTATTTAAATAGCACGGGGATGGGACATGTGGGCAGAAAGAGCTGCACTTTTTCTGTGTGAAGCTGGTGGTTATATGCTTAGTGCTCAAGGGGGAGGGGATGTGCAGGGAGTATTAGATCATAAATTTTTTTTTCAAATTTCTACTTCTAAACCTACTTTCACTAAAAGAATTTTTTTTAATTAGAAAAAAGAAAACTACATTCACAAGATTTCTCTGGTGCTTATCGTTCAGCTTGATATGAACTATGGGTGAGATGTACAGGCAGTCATTCTCATGACCTTTAAGAATGTAGCAACCAGCACATCTTTGATCCTTAATGAAACGATGCAGGCTATACGTCAGCCTTCTGGACTAATGGTGAACATTTTTCTGCTTCCATCCCTCATTGTTTTCCTCCTGACCAATTTTTGGTCCTTAAATCTTTAAGGTTTGAAGGGCAAAGGGCTCATCTTCTGTAACTTCTTCAAGCTGAGAGGGGTCGTAGAGATGTCCCTACCTCTGGACTGAAACTGGTCACTGTCTGTCCCTACAGGTAGTTATGATGGAAGGCCATTGCTGTAGAGTCAAGAGTGAACATGAAGGTGAATTGTTTTAAGTAGGAAGGATCATCTGTCAGCTGAGCAAAGGAGTTAGTACCTGCTTGCACATATCTCAACAATAGGAGAAAACAAAGTGAGAGGGACAACACGTTAGGATTATTGTTTTTTTAAAGGTTTAATTATTTATTTTGAGAGAAAGAGAGTACAAGTGGGGGGAGGGGCAGAGGGTGAGAGAGAATCTCAAGCAGACTCCCCACTGAGCATGGAGCCCCATGCAGGACCCCAGGATCCTGAGATCATGACCTGAGCCAAAATCAGGATCTGGCCACTCAACTGGCTGAGCCACCCAGGTGCCCCTAGGATGATTATTACAATGAAAATAAGAAGAGTGGAGTGCCTAAATGGCTCAGTCAGTTAAGTGTCTGCCTTCAGCTCAGGTCATGATCTTGGGGCCCTGGGATTGAGCCTGGTTCTCTCTCTGCCCCTCCACCGCCCCCAGTTACATTTCCTTGTGCACACACGCCCCTCTCTCTCTGAAATAAATAAAATCTTAAAAGAGAGAAAATAAGAGCAATGAGAAGACATTTTAGCATGGATCCTAGTCCACATCCTGATCAGAAATGTAACCGATATCATTAGGTGACAATGGAGGATATGTAAGAGCACCAATTTGATGATTCATATCCAGTAAGTAATCCTGTTATATTTTTGTCATAATCTGGAATGTAGATTCAACATTCTGCTTTAATAATGGTACATGGTCTGCCTGGTTCTGCTGTTAAGACGTCTAATGCCATTCTAGTTTGTAGAACTGCTTCACGTACTTGGATCATTTCAGTGTTTAATGGTGTAATGCTTTTTTGAGAACCATTTAAGGCCTTAATTGTCTACTTATCAAGGGCCTCCATGTGCCATATGACATCCTCTAAACCTGATAGGAGAAAAATTGATGTCAGATGGTCACAGCAATGACACACGGATCTTGTCCATTGTTTTAGATACAGAAGATTGCCTGGACTTGGGTAGTCTTGGTGCTATGGTCATGCATCCCAGTATGCCCTGTAGTATATTTTCCAGTCCAGCCTGGTGGAATCCACCACCACAAATTTGGTCCACGTAACAACTGTGTTCCATTAGCTGCTAGCCATCTGAGGCCTTGTCATCTCATCCAGTCTCTAGCAAAGCTGTCAGTTGCCCTGGCTTTGGCGGGGGGGGGCAGGATCCATCCCATTTGGTGAGTACTTTTGGGCCATGAATCAAGGTATGGTTTTTCTGTTCTCAGTACAAAAGGGCCTTTGGCTTAGTTGTCCTGTTGTGGGAGTAAGCTACATATATCCACCTTGGGCATATCAATAGGATACATAGCTGGGGAATTTGTTGTCCTCAGCCTATCTGTGGACTGGCATATTCAGTTAAAATTTAGATAGTCTGAGGATAAGAGAAGGGCCTCTTATGAGTCCCATGTAACATTTACCGTAGGCCAGCAAGAAACATTCATTTTAGTGATGGAAATGCCCCTATATGTGCTGGTATTGGGGTGGTATAGCATATCGGTTATGGTTTTAAGGAGCACTTTTGTTATCCCGGCCACACAGAATTGAGCAATGTTGGGGAGTACATTCCATTGACCAGCTGTTTAAATAATCATGAGCCCATGGGGTTCCTTATATTATCCCCACGGAGTAACAAGCAGGAATACCTATAGGAATACCTATACACGAGCTATTATGGCATTATCTCTGAAGTGGACCTCAAGTTGTCTAGCTTAGGCAGACAACAAACATTTAAAGACAAAAGTAGAACCTAACATCCATAAGGGTGCGTTATTGGGACATAATTTTTCTCCCCAAATTCACCCTGATTTCCAGATAGCCAAATCAAGACTGATCTGTTTGTAAATCAAGTCCAGTTTTAACAAACCTAGCCTGGTTATTTACATAAGCTCAGCAAGAATAGTGATTCGTCATAGAGATCCTTTAAAATCTGCTTTGGTGGAATTTTGTATAAGGAACCTCTAGCTTGAACTCTTTGGTAGCCACGCGAGGGCAGAGCCATGCCAAATAGTTGTCATCAGACTTGCCTGCAGTACCTGTAGATTTGGGTGTATTCCTCTTCCCAAGTTCCCCAGAATATCCTGAGGTTTCCTGTACCTGCCAGGAAGTGACATTCTTTACTCACCTGGTAGGGCTGCTGGGAACCTGGAAGCAAGGGATCAGACCAGCATCTCCAAGGGGCTTTATGGGCCTCCAAAAAGTCAACCTTAGTTCCTTGAAGCTGTCTGATATCTGAGTCTATGACTACCTCTCTCACATACGGCATTCCTGTCAAAGTCTTAGTAGTATAACGAGCATTTCCAGTGGGGTCCCATTACAAGGAGAACAGATTGTTTTTATTTTTTAAGTATTATTTAAATTCTAGTTAGTTAACATAGTGTGATATTTGTTTCCGGTGTACAGTATAGTGATACCACACTTCATATATCACCTGGTGTTCAGCACAAGTGCCCTTGATTCCCATCACCAATTTCATCCACTCCCCCCACCCTCCCTCTGGTAACCATCAGTTTGTTCCCTAACTTCAGAGTCTATTTCTTGGTTTTCCTCTCTCCTTTTTTTTCCTCTTTGCTCATTTCTTTTTTTTTTTCTTTTAAGATTTATTTATTTTAGAGAGAGAAGGAGAAAAGAGTGTAGGAAGGGCCAGAGGGAGTGGGAGAGAGACATTTCAGCAAACTCCACACTGAGCACAGAGCCCAACACAGGGCTCGATCACACAACCCTGAGATCATGACCTGAGCCAAAACCGAGAGATGTTTAACCAACTGCGCCACCCAGGGCCCAGCCATTTGTTTTGTTTCTTAAATTCCACATATGAGTTAAATCCTTTGGTATTTGTCTTTTTCTGACTTATCTTACCTAGCATAATACTCTCTAGCTCCATCCATGTCATTGCAAGTGGCAAGATTCCATTCTTCTTTATGGCTGAGTAATATTCCATTGTGTATATACCACTTTGTCCATTCATCAGTTGATGGACACTTGTGCTGTTCATAATATGGCGACTGTAGATAATGCTGCTATTAACATTGGAGTGCATGTATCCTTTTGTATTATTATTTTTGTATTCTTTGGGTAAATACTTAGTAGTGTGCTTGCCGGCCATAAGGTACTTCTGTTTTTAACTTTATGACGATCCTACATTCTTCACTTGATCTTAGCCAAAAGCCTGAGAAATGATAGAACAGATTCTTATTGAATTTCTGCAAATAACTATAATTGCCATGAAAGAAAGAATACTTACTGAGAGTTTGAATTCTGGAGGGTTGTAGTAAAGAGAAGAGTTCAATGTTTCAATTTGTTTATAAAGGAATACTTTATCACATTTCCATAAATCTTAAGAGAAAGTTTCCTTAAGTCTGGAAAAGCAAACGTTAGAGAACCAGCAGTGTTTCAAATAAGAGTCATAAAAACTATAATCATCTTCCTCAATTTATTTAGCCCCATATTACTAATTCTAGTTTTTTGAATGCAGCTTTTTCTGTTAGTTTTGGATATTCTGACACATTTTAGTCTTAAGATTTTAAAGATATCGGGTGCCTGAGTGGCTCAGTCGGTTAAGCGTCTGCCTTCGGCTCAGGTTGTGATCTCAGGGTCCTGCTCAGCAGGGAATCTGCTTCTCCCTCTGCCCCTTTCCCCCTCCCCACTACCCCCCTCCTGCATGCATGCACACTCTCTTTCTCTCTCAAATAAATATTTGTCAAAAGTCCTCTTCCTGAATCTCCTTGAAGACAAAACTCATTCCACAAGAGCATCAGAACAGTAACTATAAATGACAAAAGACTAGAAATAGACATGGTTAAAGATCTGATATGAGGCTCGTTATAACATAGCTGACAGGAAATGTAGTTATTCTTGTGACACATAGTGTTTTAATAATTAAAATTTTAAATGATGACCTTATACCAGAACATATTAAAGCTCTAGGAATTTCATTAATTTCTAGAACAGGTAAGCATCCACCCATACAACATGACCTAAGGTTTCTCATCGTTTGTTTGACAGCGCTTCCCACGTAACCTAACATACCAAATAAGTCTAATTCATCCAGAGACTTCATTTACAATTCAGATCTCTGGGAAGTTGGTTAAAACCCTCAGAAAGTTCTAAGCACATGCCTAAATAGGATTACAGATCATTATAAATTTAATGTTTACATTTAACCAAACTGGCAGTAAGAGATTATACACAGAGCTATATAGTTGTTAGCAACACGTACCTCCTTTAACATTGAGAAGTTTTAACCTTCTTAAGTAATCAAAGACCTGATAAAGACAGGTTTGGTTTTCTGGACAGATGAAGAAAAGATATTAAAAACAACAACAAGAAAAACTTGGTTTACATTTTCTTATGAAGAGCAGACCAACAGTCCAGGAAAACTTTGTCTTTTTACAAGGAGAAAAGCAAAATTTCCTTTTTTCTTAAAGATGTATTTATTTTTTATTTATTTATTTACTAGAGAGAGTGAGAGAGCATGTGTGCAGACGTGCTAGCTGGGGGATGGACAAAGAAAGAGAGAGAGAATCTCCAGCAGACTCCCCACTAAGCACAGAGCCCCCTGTGGGGCTCAATCCCATGACCCTGAGATCATGACTTGAACTGAAATCAAGAGTTGGATGCTCAACCAACTCAGCCACCCAGGAGCCCCCTATGCCCGTATACTTTTTTTTTAATTTTTTCATAAGACTTTATTTATTTATTTGACAGAGATCACAAGTAGGTGGTGGGGTGGGGGGAGAAGCAGGCTCCCCACTAAGCAGAGAGCCCGATGCGGGGCTTGATCCCAGGACCCTGGGATCATGACCTGAGCCAAAGGCAGAGACTTAACCCACTGAGCCACCCAGGAGCCCCTATACCTAGTAAACTTTTAAAATCCATTTATTTCAACCTTAGTCCTGACCATGCATAAAATTCTTTTCCAAAGATTTCCCTTCACAAACCTTCTGCAACTTTCTTTTTCATTCAGATTTTGTCCTAATAAGCCTTTTCTCTCCAAGCAACCAGTCTCATTTTAGGACAGAATTTCTTTTTCCCTCAAAAAAAGGTATTCCCATTCCTTGTATCTTTCTCATATGTCCCCTACTTTCCTGCAGACAGGGTTGTTTTCCTTATTTCCATCAGCCTTAATTACATTCAGCAGAGTTTTAACTCTTAGAAACCTTAATCTCCAGAGAAAATTAAGTAGTAACCAATTAATTGTGAACAGCCTCTTACACCAGAATTCTTTAGATCTGAGATTTATGAACACATTTCATAAATTCTAAAAACATGTTGACCGGCAGACCCAAGTATCCTCAGTTTCTCCATGGTAAGAAGCCAAAAGCACGAACCTACGTTGAGTAAAAAATGCTTTTGTATTTATTTGGGAAAGTCTTAGATATCCAGTTAATTCAATCCAATTCATCATTTAACTTAGCAGAACTTCAAAGTTTCAGGTTACCCAAAATTTTACTTATAAGCCTTTCATTTATTCACCCTACTTGTTCTTAATAATTACCCATGAAAACTTTGAGACCAAATTAGCCATCATTGAAGTCACCTTTTTGCTGACAAGTTGCAACAGAAATAACAAGAGCTTATCTGACCTTTAGTAAACCTTGGTAGAGCAGAAGTTTTATATTTAATGCTGATAACTCTAAAGACATGTTCTACTTTAATTAAACTAACAAATTTAAATTAGCTTAATATGTTATACCCCGATCTTCTAAAAGCCAATCAGTTTGTTGCCCACTGTCAGTTTTTATCTGGGACACCCACTGGGAAATCTGAGGTGGGTGGTGTAAGTCCAGGGAGAGATGCTCTTCACTCCTCGATAGCAAGGGGAGGAGGAGCAGAGGCACGGAGGACGGTATAGGAACTGGTTATGCAATCCCTGCCCAAGGTGGTGCAGAAACGGGAGGAGGGGGAGGTAGAGGCAGAAGAGGTGAGGTGCCACCAGCAAGGCTGGAAGCAGATAAAAGCCCAAAGGTCAGTGAAAAAGGACTCCCGGTCCTAGAGCTCGTCATCTCGAACAGATGAAGAGACACGTGTTGTCTTTCGACCAACAGAAAGTGAAAAGAGGCAGTCCCTGTCAGGCCAGAGAAGACAGGGAACCTCCCTGAAGCAAAGAGTTTCGACAGCTGCGTGGGAATGTTCTTTAAGATCTCCATCGCAAGGTAGACTTACCAGACAACTGGCTCCAATTATCATAGCCATTAACCCTGGCAATGAATGAGGGAGAAACAGCCCCCCATACAGCAGGAGTCTAGTGCTGTTAGGCAGTGTTCATCCAGTCCTCTCCAGATACATTCCAGATCTGACACAGAAAAGAAACAAACAAAGAGAAGACCAGTAACTCAGGAAAAAGAGGGGGGACGTATACAGAATCTTGGCAACAACCTGTTTATAGGAGAGACAAGGGAGGGGAGCACACAAAGAACATACAGAACACAGGGAAGGTGGTAGATTATCGGAAGGACCTGAGGCAGTTAGCTGATGGTGGATTGAGGAGTAGAGGTGAGGAGAGGGGCTTCCCCGAGCCCCTACAGGAGTCTGGACAGATCAGGGATTTGGTACAGGGTCACAGCTGCTGACCCTGTGGGGTCTCAGTCCATTTTCCCTACCACCCATAAAAGGGTCCAATGGATAAATACTGTTGAACCTTCAAGACCTGTTAATGGGCCATTTTGTTTTTATCATCCCTCAGAGATGATTGAGGCCAAGCATCATTACGGAAGAAAAGGCACTTTTTCTTTACATCCTCTTGTCCAAATGGACTCCAGTGTGTTAGGAGACAGCCCAAAGGAGAATCCTTGGGATCGAAGAGGCAGATCCCGTAGTTAATTCCTACCAAATGAGGAGAGTACATTTACCAGGAGTCCATTGCCAAAATCCTTCTCAGCTCCCAAGTGGCATTCCATCAGGAATATTGCTAAAGGTTCCTGGGGTACCAAGTGGCAGGAGTCGTCCCAGATCTGGACCGCTCTGACACCTTTGTACTATCTGAGAAGGGATGATCACCTCCCTTTGCCTCCCTGTGACATCTTAGACTACAGTAGGTGCTGGCGAATGGACTGAATCACCACAGAGATTGGGGCTGCCTCTTTCCATTTGGGGAAGTTAATGTATTTGGCAACCAATAATAATACCCTTGGTAAGCCTCTAGATCTAGTATTAATGGATGGGGTAGAGGCCACGACCTTTGTTAAGAAGGACAGCTATTTCATATCATACTAAGCATCATATATCCAAGCTAGAAGTACTTACAATCAGAAAGCAAGACAGAGAATGCCAGACAGCCCATGGGGAACGGCAAATGAGAGACATGAAAAACCAAAAATATTGCACTCCTATCTAATCTGAACAGCCTTCTCAAGAGCTTTATCCATGATCCAGCCCCAAGGGAGTGGTCTCCCTTTGGTGGGTAGATGCCTCAACTGGGTAATAGCTCCCACTGGTCCCTATTGGGAAGGCCATGGTCAGACATATCTTAGATTTTATGTTCCTTAAGGGACCACACCAGGTTATTTAGGAGGAAACCTTACTTGGGAGTCTTAACATGGGCGGCCATTCCAATGACATGTATGGCGTCCTGTGCCTGAGAAGAATGCAAGTATTAAAAGAACAGGTAAAACAGGGAGAGCCTGATTTCTGAACCCAGCGCCATCATGGCCAAGATAATGGTGTCTAGCCAGGCGGCAGGAGTTTGACTTCTCCATAGTCTAGCCACAGGCAAGAGGTTTTCTCTAGAGCACTAAGACACATTCAGAATCGTTGTACTATTCAGGACATCTCTGGAAAGAACAAGAAGTAGAGGCTGGGGGGATAAAAGGAACTTAGCAAGCCACACCAAGGCTCTTAGAGTCCCTCCACGATCCCCATGTGGGTTGCTGGTGGGTCATGGCGTGCAAAGCCAAGAAAGAATTCTTCAGGTGTTTTGCGGTGCAAATTAGTAAGCTTTTTGTTGCTGTTGTTGTTGTTATCATTAACTTCCGAGAGAGTGCAAGAGCACACGGTGGGGTTGGGGGCAGAGAGAGAGAGAGAGAGGATCTCAAGCAGA
Organism: Martes martes; assembly: GCF_963455335.1. Classification (NCBI taxonomy): domain Eukaryota; kingdom Metazoa; phylum Chordata; class Mammalia; order Carnivora; family Mustelidae; genus Martes; species Martes martes. The sequence continues at coordinate 25,600,107 of NC_137904.1, read as the reverse complement.
CTTCCCACTGAGTTCAGAGCCCACATGGGGCTCCCTCTCACAACCCTCAGATCATATCCTGCGCCAAAACCAAGAGTCGGACGCCCAACCGACGGAGCACCCATGTGCCCCTTTAGTAAGCTTATTTAAGTAGCACAGGGACGGGACCAATGAGCAGAAAGAGCTGCACTTTTGCTGTATGAAACTGGTGGGTATATGCTTAGTGCTCAAGGAGGCAGGCACGTGCCGGGAGTATGAGATCATAAATGTTTCTTCAAGGGGCACCTGGCTGGCTTAGTGAAGCATACAACTCTTGTTCTTGGGGTTGTGAGTTTGAGCCCCATGTTGGGTGTAGAGATTACTTAAAAACAAAATCTTTAAAAGAATAAAAAATAAAAATAAAGGTTTCTTTGAATCTCTACTTGTGAAGCTACTCTCGCAATATTTCTCTCGTGCTTGTCATTCAGTTTGATAATTACTATCTGTGAGATGTATAGGGAGTCATGAGACCCTTTAAGAATGTAACGACCAAAAAAAAAAAAAAAGTAACGACCAGCGTATATTTGATCCTTATCGAGACTCTGCAGGCTATAGGTCAGCCTTCTGGGCTAAAGGTGAACATTTTTCTGCTTCTATCCCTCATCACTTTTTCCACAGCAAGTGACATGATCACATGCCTTATGTATTCTGTTGCAGCAATGGATTACATTGATTAATTACTGAATATTGAACTAGCTTTACATTTCTTACATAAACTCCACCTGGTCATGGTATATTATTATTCTTTATAATGTTGGATTCGATTTTTTGGTATTTTGTTGGCCATTCTTACATCCATGTTGATGAAGGCTATTGGATATTGATTTACAGTTTTCTTGTACTGCCTTTATCTTTTTTTGATACCCAGATAATGCTGGCTTCATAAGATGAGTTACAAAGTGTTCCCTTCCCCTTAAGAAGAGATATGGAGAATTGGTGTTATTTCTTCTTTAAATGTTTGGTAGAATTCACCAGATCAGATCATCAGATCATCAGAAATCATCTGAACCTGGAGTTTTCTTTTTTGAAAGTTTTTTTTTTTTTTAAGATTTTATTTATTTGAGAGAGAGCATGAGGGAGAGGGAAAAGCAGACTCCCCACTGAGCACAGAGCCTGCAACAGGGCTCAGTCCCAGGACCCCAAGATCATGACCTAAGCCGAAATCAGATGCTTAAATGACTGAGCCGCCCAGGTGCCTCTTTTTTTCAAAAGGTTTCTAATCACAAATTTAAATTTCTGTAATAGATAAAGCAGTACTCAGGTTATCTATTTCTTCTTGGCTGAGTTTTGGTAGTTTATGACTTTCAAGCAATTATTTGGTTTCATTCAAGTTCTTGAATTTATGTACACAGAGTTGTTGAATATTTCCTTGTTATCCTTTTAACATCTGTGTGGTCTGTAGTGCTATCCCCTCCTTCATTCCATATTGGTAATTAGGTCGTCTCACTTTTATTCTCAGACTAGAGGCTTAACAATTTTATTGGTCCTTTGAAAGTACCAGGTTGTTGTTTCATTGATTTTTCTCTATTATTTTACTGTTTACAGTTTCACTAATTTTTAGTCTTCTCTTTATTATTTCCTTCCATTTTGCTTGTTCCATAAGACCTGGTAAAAACTGAAGTCATCAGGGTCACTGATCAGAAATAATTATTAAATTACAAAATGTATATTTTAAATGTATTCTTTTGAGAACCATCTTAATAGTTTTCTATGCTTTGTCCCTTTGCAGTTGACTGGTCTGAGCGTCTCCAATGGAAAGGACCAACTTGTAGTGTTCCATACAAAAGACAACAAAGACCTCATTGTCTGTCTCTTCAGCAAACAGCCAACCCATGAGAGTCGAATTGGAGAACTTGTTGGCGTCCTGGTGAATCATTTCAAGAGGTAAACTTGATTTTTCTAACTGAGGCAGGTTTTGAACATATAAAATCTTTCCTTATAATTCTTACTGAACTTGTATTGGGCCAATTTCAGTGTTTTTGAGTTGTTTTTCTTTATAAGAAAAATGAAATCGTCAGTTTCACGGAAAGCAAAATTAGCAACCAGGCTTGGTTTCAAGATTAGGAATGATCGTCTAGTTTTCCAGCCTTCAGCTGAACCAACAATGAGAGTTCCCCACTGATGATTTCCTCATTGCCAATCCGAAGGTAGTTACATCCAAAAGACAGAAAAATTACTTTATATTCATATTATCACTGCTTCTCATTTATTCCAGATATAATCAGTGAGTGTGTCTAATATGAATATAAATTAGAAGACAGGTTTAAGATGGCATATTGGTCCATGAAGACCAAAGGAATTTCTGAGAGAGGCAACAACCTGTGCAAAAACATGGAGTTTGGGTGGCACGGGGCATATTTGCAGCAAACCTAGATGATGCTGGGGGGAGGGGGCGGGGACTGTTGTGGACAGTGATGTGAGACATATACACAGCACAGATCCTGAGAGCAGTGTGGACCAGTGAACAATCATTTTAAGCAGGTGAGTGACTTTGTCTGGTTATTTACTGGAGTTGTTTTAGAGATGGGGCTTTCCTTCCTGCAGGACATCATGGCATATTTGGAGTAGGGTGTTTCTGACTCCAAAGTCAGATCTTCTTCCCATCATGGCAGACTGTCTCTGCCTCCCCACCTGCCCGATGCCAGGAAAAGACCACTTCTCAAAACTCAGTGACTGAGAAAGGACCCCAATCTCCAGTTACTTCTCTTCCTACACGACACTTTCCAAGTTGCCAGAAATAATTGAGTCTTCTTTATTAGTGTTGGGTTTTTTTTTCTTTAGTTTAGACATAGCTTTTCTTTTTCTAAGCAAAGACATATGTCAGATGTTCCTCTGTCTAGTTCGACTGTGTTCGTTGCTGCTGATCAGCATGTGCAGTGTAACTTTGGAAGTGCGCCGCCTAGACCGTTTGTTTTATGTTATTAAACCTTGTATTCTAGATTAAAGTAGATCTTTACCTCTGTAGTTAAATGCTTTTCAGTGGTGTAAATTTAAAAAAAATGTGTAATGGTCATCTGGTGGAAAAAAATAAGAATCTAACTACAGAATTACCCCCAAAATAATGGTAAACAGATAGGCCTTTGAAAAATGCGCTTCCATCTGCCAAAGAGAGGCGAGAGAAATACTGTGGCATTTAGAATGGAAGGGAAAGACCTGGCAAATGGAGATCTCTGCAGTCATGTCTGCCACTCGAATTAGCAGGCTTATTTTCCTCCTAATATTTTGTTCGAGCAAAGTAATGACTATTCAAGGGATTTTAATTTGAATGCCTACACTCATGACTAGTTTTCACCTGGGAAATTAAAGTATTTTTCTCAATCTGGGTCCTTGTTTAGCAAATTCCAACTCCTGTTAAAATGCTTCTGTAAGTGGTAGAAAATGTGAACCTGATTCTAGAACTATCCGTTGCTTTCTCTCCCTCACATATGCATTCTGAAATAACATTTCTAGTTGTAGTCCCTCCTGTCTTTAATATATGGAAGAATTTTAAATGTCTAAAAATTAGAAATGGAAGGAAGAGATGAAGGCTGTCAAAATGCTAGATTTTTATTTATTTATTTATTTATTTATTTTTAATTTGACAGAGAAATCACAAGTAGGCAGAGAGGCAGGCAGAGAGAGAGGGGGAAGCAGGCTCCCTGCTGAGCAGAGAGCCCGATGCGGGGCTCCATCCCAGGACCCTGAGATCATGACCTGAGCCAAAGGCAGAGGCTTAACCCACTGAGCCACCCAGGTGCCCTATAATTTATTCATGATATTCCTATTCTGTGAATAAAAGGTCAAGTATAGATAAGAGATAAAATCCCTCATCCCAGCCCCCAGAAAATTCAGGGTTGGAATTTTGACTTAGTGTTAGTCATCAACTTGCTGTTGACTTATTGAGGAAAGGTTAATTTGATTTCTGTTCCAGCTGTTTTCCTTTATTGTCAAGTATCATATCATTGTTGTGACTGAACATTATATTGTGTTTTACAAGTGCAGTGATGTGGCGCATGATCTAATTTGTACCTGGGTTAATTGTGGAAATCCAAAGGTGAGAGGGATTTAAGTCCAGACCAGTATTTTATCTCCCAATAATTTCCCTGAAGAACATTCTAAAAGATTCTCTGGTTAGAATTCAGAAGGAAAGGGCTCAACATAACAAAATATACCATTGTTAGAGTAGATCTGGGTTGTCTTTAATAATTTATAAAGAGAGGATTTAGGTTTTAAAAATCGATGAGCAACATTCCAACCAAGTTTCAGAGACAAGAGGTACAAGTAAAAAATTTAGAAGAAAAAAAAAGGCTTCGTATTTTGTTAGGCCAACACAGTGCTAAACCCAAAACAAATAAGGATAGCACGAGAAAAGAAAATTATAATCCAATCCCACTTTCATGTGGGATATTTTTTTAAGATTTTATTTATTTATTTGACAGACAGAGATCACAAGCAGGCAGAGAGGCAGGCAGAGAGAGGAGGAAGCAGGCTCCCTGCTGAGCAGAGAGCCCGATGCGGGGCTCGATCCCAGGACCCTGAGACCATGACCTGAGCCAAAGGCAGAGGCTTAACCCACTGAGCCACCCAGGTGCCCCGATTTTTTTAATCCTAAATAAAATGCGACCAAATTGGTCCAAGAGTGCCTGGGGCCTTAAAGAAACTTCTAAGTCTTGCTGACCCCCATACATGGAGGAGAGTAAAGAGAAAGGACACACCCAGCTGAGGAACGAAGTGGCCTCACGCAGAGGACACTGCAATGTGGAGAGAGGATGACGTGGTGTGAGGTCACAGCCTGAACGGAAGCCTGTAGGACCTCCCTACCAGGCACCCTCACCTCCTCAAGAACTGCACTTACAGCTGCCCCCCCTCAAAGCAAACAATAAACCAGAAAGGAAAGAGCAAGAGAACCGTGCATAGGCAATATGAAAAGAAGCAACAAAGAAAATAAGGAAAGGCAAATGAAGAAAAAAGAAAAATGTGGGAACAATCTTTACATTAAAAAAAAAAAAAAAAAAAGACAGCTCAAGCACAGACCAGTCGGAACAGACTCCATCCAGAAACAGCTGAGGCAGCCAGAGCAGCAAGTCCTGGCTCTGTTGCACAGATCAGAAATTACTCCAGAGGGAAGGCGCAGGGATCCCAAGTCACATACAAGTAGGGTATGCTAATGAAGTTAAACAGGCTTCTTTACTGTGGTTCTTCTCACAGGCTTTAATATGCCCTTGTTCATTTTAGGGGCACCTGGCTGGCTCCATGGGAGAGCACATGACTCCTGATTTTGGAGTTGTGAGTTCGAGCCCCACCTTGGGCATGGAGCCTACTTAAAAACAGTCTTTTCTAAAAATGCCTTTGTTCATTTTATTTATGTGTTTATTTATTTCAAAGATTTTATTAATTTATTTGACAGAGAAAAACGCAGTGAGAGAAGGAACACAAGTAGAGGGAGTGGGAGAGGGAGAAGAGGCTTCCCGCTGAGCAGGGAGCCCGATGCAGGCCTCAATCCCAGGACCCCGGGACCATGACCTGAGCTGAAGGCCACTCCAGCCTTTGTTCATTTTAAATACAGCCAATAAGAAAGCTGTAAGGACGTGTATGTCTGTATTATATGTGTGTGTATAGGTGTATACAGGATATGGGTAACACTTTATCTCTGGAGGGGGAGAAGGGAGAGAAGCTACTGGGAGAAAGAGGTTGGAGGGAGATTTATTTATTTTTTCACCCTAAACCTTTTGCAATAAATGTATGTTACTTCTCTAAAAATTTTTTTCCTTTCAATAATAAGTGGCAGCTAGTTTTGAGGCCTCTTGTAGGTGGCTCTGAATTCATGGTTATTTTCTTTCCCTGTTCAGAAAAGTAGACAGAAGCAAAAGAGCTTTCTGAGTAAATGATCTCTCTCATAGCATCCGTATACTTGGAAAAAACAAAAGCAAATAAAACCTCTTGGACACACCCGATACCCGATACTCAATGTAACATTGTGTGTCAACTATACTCACATGAAAACAAAACACAACAAAAAAAATTTTTTTTTTTAAGTAAAAAAAAAAGATCAGAATAAACCACCAAATAACCAGAAAGCCTCTGGGAATATCCTTGTCATGTGTGGCCCGGCTGTGGGCCCGGGGGCCCGGGGCGAGCTCTCCTCCTCCGTGGCAGCCGGGCCAGCGGTGTGCCAGGCCGGTCTGCTGAGCAGAGGTTATGAAGATGACCGCCTCGGTGTTTGGCTTGTGTCTCGGCCTCAGCAGCGGCCACCTGCTTGTGGGGAGCTTCCTGCCCACTCGCGAGCAGACGGTCTCACGTTGGCTGCCCAGGCTGCAGAGTCACCAGGAACTCTGCAATATTAAGCTGTCAGTGGACCCATCTGTCCTGAGCAGCTGTCCAGACATGCGCCTGTCTGGATGCTGGAAACCTCAGTGGAACCCCAGTCTCAGGCATAGACACTGCTTCTTTCTCCTGTTCTGTTTCTGGGGATGAGAGCCAGAAGTCAGTGCCATCTGCTTCTTGGTTTTCGTAAGCAGTATCTTTAATATCTGCTTAATTAAAAGAACGCTGTTGCTTCTGGTCTTTTAACTCAGGGCTAGACTCAGACCCAAGAAGCAGGCCATCAGTTTGGCCCTGGGGAGTTCAGGCCGGGGGCTGGGGAAATGTGGCCTCCTGACCAGAGGTCCAGCTGCCACTGCTCACTGCCTCCCCACTGCTTCCATGTGTGTCTCCTGCTCCTCTGTCCCTGACCCCCAAGTACATGTTTTCACATATTCCCTTGATCTGTCTTCCCAGACTGTTCTCTTTGAATGCCAGGTTACTAATCATTGTGTATATGACAACTTAAAATATTAACTAAAGACAAAATAAAGATAGGTGAAAATAATGTATGTAGCCAACTATAGAGGCTTCATTAATTAAATTATAGCCCATCTCCTTGATGGAGTATTTGGGCCATTTAAAACTATAAATATTGGGGTACCTGGGTGGCTCAGTCGGTTAAGCGTCTGCCTTTGGCTCAGATCATGGTCCCAGGGTCCTGGGATCGAACCCTACATCAGGCTTCCTGCTCAGTGGGGAGCCTGCTTCTCCCTCTTCCACTCCCCCTGCTCTCACTCTCTCTCTCTCTCTCTCTCTCTCTGTCAAATAAATGAAACCTTTTAAAAATAAAAACATAAAAAATATAATTATTGAAGGCATCTCATTGATGGTGAGAGAAAAGTGAGTGACCACAACTTACCAACCTCTGCCTCCCAGTATAGATACACATGAAAACACAGAAAGAGATGCCTGCCTCCCGTAGTGCCAGAAACTGGAGATGTTCCCCAGCCACAGGCTCACCGAGAGGGCCGCTCTTCCCCTCTGCTCCCGTGCCACCTCATCAGGCCTTCCCTGGCCGTCTCTGTAGAAAACAGCAGTTCACCCCTCCGCCCCCACTAGCACTCCCTGTACCCCTGCCCCGCTTAACTTTTCCCCACAGCTCTCATCTCCCTCTGACACTGTACGCTTACTCAGTTCTTTATCACCTGTATTCCAGCTAGAATACAAGCCCCATGTATGTCAGCAGGGACTACACTTCTGGCGTTGGCTGCAGTTGCCCTAGTGTTCAGAACGCAGCCTGGCCCTCAGAGGACTCCCAGGAGGTCACCGTTGACTGCCAAGGCTGGCTGCCGGGGCCCACCAGGAGTAGGACACTTCCGACCCTTCCCCTGATAGGGGTTCTTGCCAACCAGAAGGTGGTAACATAGCCCTCCTTGTCTAAGAAAGAAAAGAAGAACTCTGTTACAATTTCCTTCCCTTTGGGAATACCTCTCTCCTGTACTGGTTACAAGATTCCAGCTCTAAGCGATGTAAGACATCTAGGGACAGACGTGAATAGGTATTTTAAGATATTAAGTCAGCAACGAAGAGAGCTCCGGGAAGAGACAGGGTGCGTTGTGTGCTAGGAGTAGCAGCTTTTCGCCCCAACTAAAGACCTAGGAGTACTCTCAGACTCTCCTTGTCAGTAAGCTGACAGGGAGAGACACGAGACATGGGGATTCCTGCTCAGATCGGCAGCTGAGGAATAAGGAAAAGATTTCAAAACCACAGCCAGAGGCCGTGGGCATCAGCCAGCTCCCCAGCTGAAAGGCTGAGGAATGGGTTCTCACTGCGAACAGAGACAGAGGGAAAAGAAACCCAGAAGAACCCATATGCACCTTTAGTGCGAGAGCTTCTGGACTGAACAGATGTCTCCTTAGTTGTGAGGCCTGTAAAGGAGCACAACAGCAGGAAGAAAGACTCAGACTTCTCAACTTGTCTCAGAAATGGTGGAATAGCACATTTTCTATAATTGTCATTTTAAATATGAAAACCAAAAAAATAATAAATTTTAAAATTATGAGATTCTTTTAGAATATCTTTTCTCACAGAAACAAAGCAACTAGTAACATGTATAGATTCACATAAAATGTTCGTAGTAGAAAAAAATCATCTCAATCCATGCACCGTCTTTGGTAAGGTAGCATCATTACCAAATGAAGCCAGGAGTTATATTGCGGTCTTAGGAGGAAGGATATCAGGCCTGGAGATATCGTAGAAAATGAAAAGAAGCTGACTGAGGCTATAAAGAGAAAAGAAACTCCTTGTCAGAAAAAAAAAAAAAAACAGGGAACAATTTGTTAAAGGATATTATATTGCTCGCTGACCAAAAGAAATGAAGGGGGAAAAAAAGAAAAGAAAAATGTAAAAACAAGCCCAGCCTAGCTAAATTATGCCATTCAGAATTAGTAACTTTTGGCTTTCCACATCTGAGACTTCTTTGATGCAAAGTAGTTCTTGGTCTTCTCTGTTCAGCATATGCATTAAGTTAACAGACCTAGTAGAAATGGGTATTTGACAGGAAACAGACAGTGTGGCTTCTGGCCTAGCTCTGCCACCAGCTAGCTCTAAGGTCTTGAGTAGATCAACCTTTTTTGTTCCATGGTGTATGTGTAAGATTAAAGGTCTGCACTGAATTTGTTCATTCGGTTAAAAAAAATACATATTTCTGTTCGCATAATGATGACAAAGTCCTGGCAGTGTTTCCCAACACTGTAAATAAACTTCACACTACTGAATTGTACACTTACAAATGAGTAAGATGGCAAAAATGAAATGAAAGTCAGTGTTGGTTAGCCCGCACCATAGAAACAAAGGGAAAAAAATATTTCTTGAGGTTCAGTCACACATCAGACATCATCTTATGGCATGGAACTACAGAGACCCATGTCCTGCCCTCAAGAAGTTGGCAGTCTATCGAGGGAGACAAGTGTATAACTCATAATAAGTTTGTAGAAGTATGGAGAAAGTGGCTTAAAACACAGAGGACAGGGTGTGTCTTTCCATGGGACAAAAAGATGGGGAAAATATTCTAGGGAAGACTCATCAATGAGAAGTGGCCTTTGTACCAAGCTTATGAAGAGATCTCCAAGTTAAAAGGACCGACTTGCATCTTTAGCCAAGATGGAGTAACAAGGATGAGATTTACTCTCCTTTCTGATACAGCCATAAACAGACAAAATACACAAAACAGTAGTTTCCAAAACACTGGATATCAGATAATAAAGGATGATGATTTATGAAAGACAACAAGCAAATGAGATGGGCCCTACAGTTCCCCCAGCTTACTGCCTGGAGAGAATATGCAGGCCATGGCACAAGGAAGGAGAACCATCATGGAACCTGGGGGTTGGGAGACCAAGGCCACTGAAGTTTGCAGGACAGGGTAAGAGAGGAGAGAGCTACACAGAGAACTCTGGAGACCTGCAGGGATCCCTGTTATGTATTCATCTAAGTAGTGATCATTGCAGGTATATTAGAGCACTACCTGAGAACAAAAGAACAATGCAAAAAGGTTAGCAGTAACAAGGCCTGGTATCACAGAAAGGGAAGAGTACTGCCTGTTCCCAGTAGCCACACGGGGGAACCTCATCATTCACAGGGCATGGAGTATAGTACACACAAGGGTCTTGCTTCAGTAGTGGGGAATAATTGGCCCTACTCTTAGCACTGCTCTGGTTTCCTCTGATAAATCTTAAAAGCAAGACCCAAAAAGATCAAACTGGGGCACCTGGCTGGCTCCATCAGTAAAGCATGCAACTCTAGATCCCAGGGTGGTGAGTTCGAGCCCCACGCTAGGTATAGAGATTCTAAAAATAAATAAATGAAAATGTGAAAAAAAAGAGGATCAAGAGACACGTGGGTGACTCAGTCAGTTAAGTATCTGCCTTCAGCTTAGGTCATGATCTCAGGGTCCTGGGAGCAGGTACCACATGGGGAGCTCCCTGCTCATGCACATGCACATACACTCTCACTCTCTAAAATAAATAAATAAAATCGTTTAAAAAAAATCAAATTATTTCCATATAATTTCAACCCAGAAAAAGCTTAAGAATATTTAAAGGAATATAAAGTTATCCAGCGTTTAAGTAGGTGAAGTTGACAGTGTCTGGCGTTCAGTCAAATATCAGCAGATCTGCAGGAAAGCAGAATAATACAATCCATTATGATAAGAATAGGCTATTAAAGTAGTTAGTATCACTGCATTGTGACAACTGAAGACCAGTATCCAGAAAGACCCAAATCAAACTTCTGGAAGTAAAAACTACACTGTTGGACCTGAACTTGCACTGGATGGGATTAGCAGCACATTAAACACTGCAGAAATAAAGATTAGTGAACTTGAAGACAAAGCAATAGAAACCATCCAGAATGAAGCACAGACAAAACAGAGAAATTTTTGGAAAAAGGAACAGATCCCCAGTGAATTGTGGAACAACTTCAATGGGTCTAATATATGTATAAATAAGTACCCAACCAAAGGGGAAGACAGAAACAGTATTTGAAGAAATAATGGCTGAAAACTTTCCAAATTTGATGAAACCTTTATAAACCCACAGATCCTAGAAGTTACCTGGAAAAAAATCATGAAAAAACTACACGAAAGCGTATCACAGATTGCTCAAAACCAGTGATAAAAATTAAACCTTAAAAGCAGCCAGAGGAAAAAGACACATTATGTACAAAGGAATAAAGATAAAGGTGTCACAGATTTCTCATCAGTAACAACGAAAGCAAAAAAACAGTAGAACAACATCCGTTGTTTGTTTTAAGTTTACTTATTTTTTTAATAATCTCTGCACTCAACATGGACCTTGAACCCACAACCCCAAGATCAAGAGTCTCATGTTCCTCTGACTGAGCCAGTCCAATGCCCTGGAACAACATCTTTGAAGTACTTAAGGAAAAAAATCGTCAACCTATAATTCTACGCCAACCAATAATAGCTTTCAGAAATGAAGATGAGGGGCACTGGGGTGGCTCAGTTGGGTAAGCCTCTGACTCTTGATTTTGGCTCAGGTCATGATCTCAGGGTTGTGAGATCAAGCCCCACACTGGACTCTGCACTGGGGATGGAGCCTGCTTGAGATTCTCTCCCTCTCCCTCTGCAACCCCATCCCCCCTGCCAACACTCACTCTCTCTCTCTAAAAAAAATAAAATGAAGATGAATTCAAGATTTTTCAGAGACATAGAAACTGAAACAATTCTTTTTTTTTTTAAGATTTTATTTATTTATCTGACAGAGATCACAAGTAGGCAGAGAAGCAGGCAGAGAGAGGAAGGAAAGCAGGCTCCCCGCTGAGCAGAAAGCCCGATGTGGGGCTCGATCCCAGGACTCTGGGATCATGACCTGAGCTGAAGGCAGCGGCTTAACCCACTGAGCCACCCAGGTGCCCCAAAACTGAAACAATTCTTTACCAGTGGACTCACAGTCCAGAAATGTTAAAGGAAATCCTTTAGACAGAATAAAAATAAACCACATGAAAATACAGATCTCCACAAATGAATAAAGAGCATTAGGAATAAGAGCTACGTGAGTAAATACATAAGATTCTTTCCTTGTTATAGATAATTATCTGTTTTAAAAATAGCAGTAACAAAGTAATATGGGTCAATTCATAAAGAGAATATAACAAACCTAAATGTTTATGCCCCTAATAAGAGGATTCCAAAATATAGGAAGCAAAAACTGATAGATCTGCAGGGGAAAATGGTTAAATCCACAATTACCATTGGCAAATTCAATACCCCTCTCTCAGCAATTGTTAAATCAACAGAAAATAAGTACCCGAATTGTCCTAATTAACATTTAGAGGACCTAACAACATCAGAGCCCACATTCTTTTCAAAGTACACATTTGCCAAGATAGACTATATTCTGTCCGAGCCATGATACAAGTCACAATTAATATAACGGATTCAGAGATTCCTGCCATCATGAAATAATAACAAAAAGATCTCTGATAAATCCCTAAATAATTGGAAGCTAAATAACACACTTCAGAATAACGCATGGGTCAAAGAGGTAATTAAAAGGAAGGACAGAAAGTATTTTGAACTGCATTAAGATGAAAACCCAACATATCAAAATTTGTGTCATGCTGCTAAAAGCATACTTAGGTGAAAATTTATCGCACTAAACACCAAGAATAGAAAAGAAGGAAGGTCTGAAATCAGTGACCTCAGCTTCCATTTCAAAGTAACTGGAAAAATAACAACAAATTAGACTACAGAAACCGGAAGAAAGAAAAAAATACAGATCAGAGCTGCAATCAGTGAAATAGAAAAATGAAAGCAAATATCAATGAGACCAAAATAAAATTGACAAGCATCCAGTCAGATGATGACAAAGGACAGAAGACACAAATCACCCGTCGAGATGAGACTTGCCCGCAGATTCTGTGGCTATTAAAAAGATAACCAGGAAATATCTTTATTAATATTTTATGCCCATAAGTCTGCTAGCTTAGATGAAATGGACAAATTCCTTAAAAGGCACAGACTACCAAAGGTCACACAAGAAGAAATAAATAACCAGAATAGTTCTGTGTCTGTTCAAGAAATTGAATTAACAGTTAAAACTTTCCCACAGAGAAAACTCCCAAGTTCGGATGGCTTCACTGGTGAATTCTATACTCTTAAGGCAGAAGTAATATGAGTTTTGTACAAACTCTTCTAGAAAATGAAGGAGATCCTCCCCAACTCATCCCATGAGGCCAGCCTTACCCTGATACCAAAACCAGACAAAAATATCACAAGAGAAGACACAACAACAGGAATACTCATTGGGAATGGAGATGTGGAAAAAAAAAATCTAAGCAAAATTATGTGTCTCCACTCTAGCAGAATATAGAAGGAAAAATTGAATTCAACAATATAAAAACTGAGTAATACATATGACCGAGTGAGATTCATCTGAGGATAATTTAACATTCAAAAATCAATATATGTAATTCACCCTTTTTACAACTAAAAGGGAAAACCATATGACATTTCAATAGATGCAGAAAAAGCATTTGACAAAACTCAACGTCCATTTCTGATAAAACTCCAAGCAGACTGACAATAGAAGTAACCCTTAATTGGATAAAGAGCATTTATGAAAAATCTCAAGCCAATATCGTATTTAATAATGAAAGACTGAATGCTTTCTCCCTAAGATGGGATTGAATACTATTGGGTAATTTTTGGATAACTGTCTTGTCCATTTGGGATAATTGTGTTAATTGTGTAATTTGTATCACTTTAACAGTATCATTTTGGAAAATAGTTTGGCAGTTTTTTAAAAGTTAAACGCATACCTGCCATCTATTTCAGTGTTGCCACTGCTAAATGTTTAACCAAAAGAAATGAAAGCAGACAGCCCCATACAAACCTCTACACAGATAATCAGAGCAGCTCTGTTTAGAACAGCCGGACACCAGGAACAATCCAAAGGTCCGTGAACAGGCGAGCGGAGAAGCAAACCGCTCTGTCCAGACCATGGACTCCTACTCAGCAGTGAGAAGAACGAACTGTGTATATACCCCATGAACTTCAAAATTCCTCGCACAATGAGTGCTTAATGAAGCCCACCCGAAAAGTGCACATACCATATGATTTCGTTTATATAAAACTCTAGGAAATACAAATTAATCTGTAGTAACAGGAAGCCGATGAGTGGTTGTCTGAGAAGGGAGAGTGAGTCGGGAGGGGCGGAGAGAGAGGAGCGCAGAGGAGCAGCAGGAAACGTTGGGAGGCGATGGGTTTGTGGAGTGTGGTGTTGCTTTCCCAGGTGGATCCACACCTCAAAACCTGTCAGATTACATACTTGAAATACACGGAGTTTATCATATGTCAGTGATATATCCCCAATACAGTCATTAATAAACGTGGGCCTGGGATCTGGAGCCCAGGGAGGGGTGTGCAGGCAAGAGGGGCAGTGTACTGGGAGACAGAAGAAAGCAGGAACAAAGCCATGAAGGAAATACTTACAAATGAACAGACCGTGCCTGAGAACAGTGAGCAGGAGTCCACTGCCGGGCCGAGAGGCGAGGTGGAAGGGAGTGGCAAGTCGAGCCACCGGAAGGGGCCGTAAGAATGACCTGACCGTCAGGGAGGTGAAGGCAGTTTAATGAGTCTGAACTGATGCCAAAGCCGAAGGAAGTCAGCAGGGAGAACGTGCGGAGTGAGAAGAGGGGTCAGGCTAGAGGCCTGGGCGATTCCTGGATTTCCTAGATAGAAGGACGCTTGGGCAGAGTTCTCTCTCGGAAAGAAGAGGGCACCATGGCCAAGTGCCTCAGCAGGGAAGGGGATTCAGCCCCCAGAAAAGTCCGTTTGACTTGGCGGCCTTTGGAAGGACCTTTTAAAGCACTGGTGGCAAAAGCAAATTGTTGGAAGGAAGGAAGGAAGGAATTACAAGAAAGAAAGGTTGTATGAAAGTATAGTCTGATCCTTAAAATATTAGCTTCTCTTTTGATGCTAAATTCTGTGGTTTTATTGTTTATACTGCACGAGTTTAAGAAAAGCAGCTCTGGGAACCTGTCGTGTAGGCGAGAACCTGAAAAGCCAGTCGTAAGGAGATGTGTCCCAAACGCAGCCAGCTCCTCCTCGCTCCCGGGTCAGCAGGGTCCTGCGGTGGCTATTCTACCAGCCGTCAAAGCAGTGATTCTGTAATTGGGGTACCTGAGAAGACCGGGGTTCAGTTCTTAAACCCCAGGCACACAAGGATTCCAATGCCCTGGAGACTCCCTGCCCCTGGGACCCCCTCTGTCATTTGATGGCTATTAATCGGACCTCTCCCATGGCTGAAAAACAGAACTTAGGACGGCTCACAGAGGGAAATATTTTTACCAAGGACCTTATTTCATGTATACAAGATTTCAAAGCAATATTCTGTTACCTTCCTATGTATAGCTTCTGCCAACCATTTCTTCTGTTTTATAAACCCAAGCATTCTAACCGCTAACTCGGGGGTCTCTTTGGGTTTTTTTTTTTTTTAAGATTTTTTTTTTAAGATTTTATTTATTTGACAGAGATCACAAGTAGGCAGAGAGGCAGACAGAGAGAGAGAGAGAGAGAGAGGGAAGCAGGCTCCCCGCTGAGCAGAGAGCCCGATGCAGGACTCGATCTCAGGACCCTGAGATCATGACCTGAGCCGAAGGCTGCGGCTTAACCCACTGAGCCACCCAGGCGCCCCTCGGGGGTCTCTTTGAAACTTGTTTCAGAATGTTCAAAGTTCCATCTTTGGGATTCTTTTTTTTTTTTTTTTTAAGATTTTTTTTTTTTTTTTTTGACAGAGATCACAAGTAGGCAGAGAGGCAGGCATGGGGGGGGGGCAGGCTCCCCGCTAAGCAGAGTGCCCGATGCGGGCCTCAATCCCAGGACCCCTGGACCATGACCTGAGCCAAAGGCAGAGGCTTAACCCACTGAGCCACCCAGGCGCCCCTCCATCTTTGGGATTCTTA
Organism: Martes martes; assembly: GCF_963455335.1. Taxonomy (NCBI): domain Eukaryota; kingdom Metazoa; phylum Chordata; class Mammalia; order Carnivora; family Mustelidae; genus Martes; species Martes martes. The sequence continues at coordinate 25,584,321 of NC_137904.1, read as the reverse complement.
TTCAGGTTCTGTTTTCAACCCTCATAAGGGGAAGCTCGATCATATTATTCACTATTTTGTGACTAGACTATGAATCCTTGGCAAATAAACTTATCATTGTTGTTAGTTAAATGATAGGCACCTGTTTAGAAGGCAGAACTCAAGCCTGAAAACATGCCTTTGGCAAAAGGAAAGGTATAAAATAAACATCCAAATACCTAACAAGTCTTAACTGTTAGATATCACATGTTATCTCTGCTCTGAATCACTTACTCTTTTTAATACATTTTTTCCTGAATATTTATTTATTTAAGTAGTCTCTGCACCCAACGTAGGGCTCAAACTCATGACCCCAAGATCAAGAGTTGCGTGCTCTTCCAACCTCCTTTCAAAAGAGTGGCAAAAATAAACCAAAGCTGATGTTGGTCAGATTGAGGAAATACGGGTATTAACCCACAGAAGCACGTTTCTTAGGCACATGGATGACCATCATGGTTAGTCCGGTTTGAGGGGTTTTGATCTCCTAAACAGGATCCGAGGTGTTTTGATACGTATTACAGGATTTTCTTTAGAGTACTGCACTGTTTAGAAAACGTTCTCACCTTCATTTTATGCAAGATTAGAGTTAGAACATTACAGTGTCCTAACAAAGCCTTGGCAGGTGGCTCCTCCAGGTTCCTAAATGGGTTGCCCTTTGTTGCATCCATCCTGGACAGAAGAGTAAGAGGGTCAGGGAACCCAGGTTTCTTTAAATATAAAGCTTTAAAAACTTGCCATCAGTCCCAGGACTTGGAACCTAAATAGCAAATAGGGCAGAGTAGCAAGCTTGCCAGCTCTGCGGTGTTCTTTGTCTTGCACACTTGAGAAAAATAGACATTTTGACATGCTTTCTCTTCCTTCTCCCTGACTCACCCCTGATCTACCTAGCAAATTTAGCTAAATTCATTGCAGTTCTGTTCTCAGATTCTATTCGTGGATTCCCTTTAGTAGGTAAGAAAGAATCGAATGTAAGGCCTTTTCGTGGCTTTGAGGTTCCTGCCCGCCTTGTTTCCGCACCCTCCACTGCTGCCACGACCCTCAGATGAGGGCATTGAGTGACCACAAACCCAAATAAAAGGATGCTTCCTCGATGTTATGCATAATAGGAACCTGCCCTTGAAGAAGGCCCGTTTCCTTTCTCCTTGCCGTCGCTGGGCTGAAGGCCACTGGGGGTGATGGAGCAGAGTCATCCTGGGAATTCTCCAGTCTATGCGACAGATTCATTCCTGACCCTTCAGTCTAGCTGTCATTTCTCTGAGGGACAGCCATCTGGGCAAACTCAGGAGCAAAGGAACAGGAACCCTAAAAAGATAATAGAGGGAAAACAAAGTTAGGAGAAGACCACCCCAGAGGGGACAGTGAGTAAAGGCCATGGTATGAGATGGAAAGAGGAGGCCCCCTGAGTAGACAGAGCGCTCGCCACATCTAATAAGCCTAAAATAGTAAGATCGGTATCCATAAGTCAACCCCCAAAATCACTTTCTGTGTTGTGTGCAATCGCACAACAGTTGACGACTTGATGCCGTTTAGTCAAATAAAATGTATTCTAAGTGTAAGACTGATAAAACCTTAATAATTTCTACTTAACGCACTCAAAATTTTCATCAGAGAGTAAAAGGATGCAAAAGAAATCGAACGTAAGGCATTGTAGCTTGAGGCTCCTGCCTAACAACTTTTTAATGGATTAAGCATCATATAGACCGGATGAACTGATGGTGGTAGGGGGTGGAAATGCAGGGAATGTGAAGGACATTGGGTCTAGACCAAAAGGAACCTCAGATCATCTAGATCATGCTAATTATTTCAGTTTTACCTTAGAATATTTTCATCGTGCTTGCGTCTTACGTGACAGAATATAAACTGGGTTTTTTCATCAGAATTAGTGCTTTAGGTTTAATTTCTGTGTGTCAGCTTTTTATTGCTTTTATTCATAACAATAACAGTAACAACTCCTTCTTAAGGTCCTACTGTTGTGCCAGTGTATTTACATAAATTATCTGATCTAATCTTCAAAGTTACTCTACAACAACATAGATGTATTTATCCATTTTACAGGAAGAAAGTGGGGTTCAGAATCTATAAATGAATTAAAAGTTTTAGAAATAAAAATAAATAAAAAGGGAACATATAAATGATTTACCCATGATGACACAGCTAAATGTGGCAGGCAGAGCAGAGTCAAATTCAAGTTCTCTGACTCCAAAGCTCGAGATCTCTGAAAGCCACTGGCTTTATGTTAGGACCAGGAGCCTAAAAAGCTCCACAGGGATAAGCTTCTTGATTTTTTCCCCAGGGCTTCAACCTCAACTCATCTTGTATGACTTTGCTTTCATTTCCTCAACCTCTAATAATGAGCCCCAGCTAAAAAATGCCTTCAAAGGCAAGTTGGTTGCCAGAGATATAGCAGTAAGCAATACCCTGTTCCTCACCATGCCGAGTGTGCGAATGGATAATGGAAGGCAGTTACAGTTGTGCCAAGCACCATGAAGGTGAACCAGGAGTGCTGGAAATAAGAGGTCTGCTAAGAAAGGTATTAGGAAAGACTTAGAGGAAAGCATGTCTACAGCCTGATCAAGGGAACAATTTGCAGAGGCACTGCCTATATTTTGGAAGAAATAAAATCGAATTTATTTACTTAACATACTATAATTTAAAGTAATTCAATTAAATTTGCCAGCCTTACACAATTTCATCTTGTATGCCTCCGTCTGACTAATCATTCCTTGCCAGGACTGATACAATTGCATTCCCTCTGTCTACTCTAAACAGTAGTCCTACAAACAGTAGGACTGTTCCCAGCAGACAGAGGGAGACAGAAGACAGTAAGACTTCTCTCTTGGGAGGACTTAATTGGGACTGAAGTTATACCTAAAACTGAATAAATGTGAATTCTCATCACTTATACTGGGTGCTGGAAGACAATGGAAAATTATCTTTAAAGCCCTGAAGAGAAGATATTGTCAACCTACATAGTTCTTTACCCGGCCAAAGTATCAGTCCAGTATGAAGTTAAAAAAAGAAGGGGAGAGGGAGAAAGGAAAGAGAGAAGGAAACAAGCCAAGATGAACGAGGGAAAAAACATAGTCAGAAAACCAGGGAGTTTTTGTACATCCTTTCTTAGGAAATGTTTTGAGGATAGAGTCCAGCAAACTACAGGAATAGAAGAAGAAAGAGGAAGATAGGAGAGCGCCAAGAGACCGTAGACCAAATCAGGCGGGAAACAAAGTCCAAGTGGCAGCTGTTGGCAGAGACTTCATGAGCCATGAGTCCAGCTCGAGCAAGGGCTTCGGGGAATGGGACCTGGGGAAAGGGAGATTCCAAGGGTTTTATTCTCTCCTTAAGGGGCAAGACGGTGAAAAAGAAAAGGCAATTGTCATTTGGGGGGAGGGGGGAGAAAACAGTCAAGAAAGCATATTGGGGGACATTACTTAAGTGCTTCATTAAGTAGTGAATAATAATTACATGGTTGCAGTAATGAAGCACGGCTCGATCTCCAGCTTTTGGACTTAACCTTGGACAAAGTACAGAAGCCTTAGTTATGTTACAGAATGTGAGTTGATAATAGTTAGTATTTTTTTAATGCCTTCTATGTTCCGGATGCTGTTCTAGGTGATGGGGATAGAGACAGCAGACAGAACAGCCCTCGGCCGTCCCATGTAAATAAGTAAGATAATGTCTAGAGTCTATGAAGAAGGTAAAACAGGATGACGTGATGACCGAGCACAGCTGGGGATAGGAGGTTGCTTTTGCTCCCACGGAAGACCTCTGAGAGGGAGGGACGCTTCAGTTAGGATTTGAATAATGAGAAGGACAAGATCTGGGGTGTTACCGAGTAGAAGAGCAAAGGCCCTAAAACAGTATTTCTCTGCGATGGTCAAAAGATAAGAGCCAGTCCCCCTGGAGCACTGTGAAGGAGGGAGGAGAGAGCAGGGAATGGAAGTTAGAACCCGGGCAGATCACTTAAGGCCTTATGGGCAATGGGAAGGCGGTTGTAGCGAGAGATTTTTTTTTTTTTTTTTTTTTTTTTTTTTTTTTTTTTGCAAGGGGAGTGGTAGGAGCTGATTCATGTTCCAGAAAAAAAAATCACTCTGGCTGTTTTGTACAGGATGGATTGTAGCAGGACAAGGGCTTGATGTGGCTGTTCCAAGAAAGACAAGGTGGTCGCCTGCGCTAGCATTTTAGCGGGGGAGATGGTGAGGATACATTTGGGGGGCAGGCGCCCCGGGGACAGGGGTCACGCAGGGCGGAAGGGGAAGAGAGGACTGATGTCTGGCCAGAGCTCATGGTTGCTGGGGCAGCCCTGACTGAGAGAGGGGTGTTTGGGATAGAAGCACCTTTTGGAGGTAAAATCAAGAGCTCATCGTCAGAGATGTTACAAAAGAAGCGTTCTCAACCCCCAAGGATATAAAAGTGTGGCTGACAGGAGGCGGGAGCTGGAGGGAAGCCAGGAGTGCTAAAAGGAAGAGTGAGATGCTGATATCCTCACTTCACATGGTGAGCAAGGCAGATTCGGGTCCTTGGTGGAACAAAGCAAAGGAGACGTCTGTTATTTTAAGTAATAAAGATCGTCAAGAGCTGTATTGATGAAGGTACAGATGAGGAGCGAGGTCATTAGTGATGCAAATGCAGATCTGTCATGGAAGGAAGACAGTGGATAATATCTGAACTTGATAAAAGGAGAAAGAACAGCATAAGCATATTATTCAGCGATTGGAGTTAACCATCAAGAGAACTAGAAATAGAAGCAATTTGAAACCAGCATGAAAGAAAGGAACAGCGGGTCAAGGGACTGTTGCTTTTAGTTTTGTGGGGGGTTTTTTCCCAGTCCTCTGCGTGGGTTACTTTGTTAAAGAATAAAAGGGTAATGTTTTTAATCGCCGCAACAAAATCAGATCTTCTGCAGGTGGAATATGGAAGTGCTTTTTGATTTCCCCAAATTAATTGAACAGTCGTAGGTGGGCGGGGTGGGGGGGTGTGAAAAGTCTTAGTTTGTCAAAATAATACCACGAATTTTCCACATTATAAGGCGCTAGAAGGTGGTAGTGGGGACGCTACCAGGTGTCAAAAAGAAAGGTTAGTTGTCAGTTCCCTTCTTGACCTGTAGAAGTTTGAACATTTCTCATATAATTTAGTGCTAATTTAAGCCCCATCCCCTGCCCTCTGCCACCCTCTAGAGAACTACCCTCACCCCACCAGCATTGGCAGTTTTTCTAGGCCTTTTGGCAACGTTGATGAAATCAAGAGCTCCAGGAAGGGAAGAAAGGCTTGATACAGGAACCAGTCCGAAGAAGCAGAAGGATGGCAGCCACAGGAATAGAGAGTGAAAAGGTGACAGCTGAGGGAGGGCCAGGGGGAGGGCTGCAGGTGTATATTTTAGCCAGAAACTTGGCCAGCTCACTGGCCCTGACCTGCCTTCACAACAGGTACCTACCCCCTACCTCCCTCCTGCTGGCTGCCTTTGCTGCTCCTTCTCCAGTCCAACCCGCACATGTCCCACTGACTCACCTACTCTAGCAGGAATGGGAGAAAGACCCTTCTAAGGCTTGAATTACTTTCAGGAGAAATTCTCTTCTATGCGTTTCTTTTTCCTCTTCCCTCTGGACCCTAAGCCTGTTTGTTACTGTAACTACCCATTCTCCTTCTGCCCCACCTTCCCCTCTGACCCTGTCCTCCCCGGAGCCAGCCCCTTTCTCTAGCCTGGACTAAATAGCAGTTTATTACTTCTTTCCCTTACCTCCTCCCCCCCTACCTCCTCCTCCCTGTGCCCTGGGTGGCTTATGTTCATGGAGGCTTAGTTATGGCACTGTAGACATCTTAAGGATGTTTGTGTGTGTTAGGATCAGGAGTGTGCTAAAATTCCAACCAGGTTCCATCCCTAACCTCTCAATATTCAGTTTAACCCCTAAGACCCCAATAGAAAATAGAATAGAGACTCCACCTGCGCACAGAGCAATCAGGTCAAAGCAGGATTTCCCCCAGTCTCTTAGATTTTCCTGAACTTTACAACAGTGGCTTTGGAAGCATGAAGAATGTCAAAGAGCCTTGGGAAGTGTGACGACGTTAGCTTCCTGCGGATGAGTGTTGATGTGAGCACACTGTCCTGTCCCCCACTCACAACCAAGAAAGTCTGACTTCACATTAGGACAAGTTTTTGACTGTCAGAGACTGGCGGAATGATGGGAAATGTCAGGTATTACTGCTTTTCATCATTAGTGATACCTAAAAATAGAAGTCATGTCGTTGTCGGGGCCCTTCGGGTCTGGGCTCTGCTCATCTTTCGCTGGCAGTTGATGGAGTATCCGGAGCCTATGGAGTTGGGAAGAGTTTCAAGGTTCCAGCAAGTTCAAGGCCTTGGTCAGGTTTTGACAGAACTCATCCCCAACTGCTTAATAACTCCTCTGTTTTTAAGGACCTCCAGCTCCCTCAGTGATTCCTAAATGACCTTAAACATTCGCCTCAGGAAATTTGGTCCTATTCCAGATTGCCCTGTGCTGTGGTTTCTTCTGGTTCTCAGGGGCTGTGGGCACAGCTCTCACCACCTAGTGACTCACCTGTGACACCTTCCTAGACGCACCTCTGACCTTTCATGTCTCCTTTATTCACGGATCTTACTCTCTGTCTCTGATACATTCAGTCAACACGTGCTGAGAATCAACATCAGCTGAAAAGCTACCATACCTAGTGGGATGGCTACTGAGTTGTATTCACTTCCCCACTCTATAACATAACTGGAAATGCAGATATTTCTAGATACAGGAGTTTCCCAATCATTGCTCATCACTTCAAGACAAAGGCTTTGGGAGAGGGAAAACATTACGGAGGCAGGGAATTCGTGCTGCTGGGTGTGTACCCCATTGCTCACCTGGTGGGAGGTGACCTTTTTCAGTCTTGGTCTGGAGAGCTTCCTTTCACTTCTCTTGGGTGTTCACCATTGTAAGAAACAGGTTGGATAGGAACGGGCCACACACAAATTTCACCCAGTGCCTTCTCTGTAGCAGACTCTGATACACAAATTGCCGAGGGTCTGAGAGCTCCACGTGTGAGCTCAAGCTAGGAGGGCCGTGTGCCCTTGGGCCCCAACACGACTCAGAACACTTCAGATATTAGTCACCACGTCTCAGGTTCAGTATTTTGGCCCAGAGCAACACGATCCCCGGTGAACAATGGAAATGAAATATGCCTGTTATCGTCCTCACTACTGAGAAAACAAATTACTCATAATAATATTATTTTTCCATACATTCACTTTATGGAAATTGACTGAAGTTTCTATGATACCAGGACAGTCAGTGGCTCTTAATAGAACACGATTGTCATAAACCTTTATTTATAACACAGAAACTAGGTGTATTTATTGAGTAACATTCTCTAGTCGTGGAATTTATTTATCCATTATCATCTAACATTTCCTGAGCACCCAAGACACATGAAACACCCTTCTCTATACGTGAAAGGTCGCCACAAGGGTGGTTTCTGTCCCCCGACCATGAAGATCTCACAATCTAGAGAGGGGAATGTGCATAAGTATAAATAAATGTATGCTGATAATCCAGGAAAGACTGTATTCAAGCTGCATGAGAGCATGGAAGCCGGACCCCCACCGCCACCTCTCCCTTGGAGAGGGTGTGAGTCTACCCTTGGAGCTGGTCCGGAAGCAGGAACACTCACTCGTCCAGCAAAGGAGCTGAACAGGGCTGAGGTGTGCAGCTGGAAAGGGCAGGAAGGGCAGACACCTCCCAGAAGCCGGTCTGGGTGGAGAAGGCTCAGGGAAGGCTGAAAGCACCTTCGGTGTGGGATGACTGTGGGTCCTAGCTTGCCAGGGGCCATCCTGGTCAGGCCTGTTGCCCCAACACGGTAACTGATAGAGCTGTGTCCTCTAACTCTCAGGAGTGCCCCAGACATGTGACAAATCTCGTGGCCACCTGACTTACACGCTATGCAGAGGAGGCTGGTAGGTCATATAAAGCGAGTGAACTGATCAGATTTGCGTTCTGGAAAGACAACTCCGGCGGCCATGAGGAGGACAGTTTGTAGAGGGAAGAGACTAGAGACAGAGGGAGTCTCTCCACAGAGAGGGGAGTCATAGATTTAGAAGCTACTTGCCTTGTAAACTAACTATAATTCTAACCATATTCTAAACACAGACTTGCCTAAGTGCTGGTTATAGGAATATCTCTGCCTCCAATTATAATTTTCTGAACAGCATCAAAGTTGCACAGATGTTTGGAATGTGACCCTAGTCTTTTAAAGTCTTAGTAATTTTCCAAAATAATACTAGGGATATATCTATTAACCTGCCTTTATTTATTTTATTTTTTTAAAGATTTTATTTTTTTATTTGACAGAGAGAAAGATCACAAGTAGGCAGAGAGACAGGCAGAGAGAGAAGGGGAAGCAGGCTCCCCGCTGAGCAGAGAGCCTGATGTGGGGCTCGATCCCAGGACCCTGGATTCATGACCTGAGCCAAAGGCAGAGGCTTAACCCACTGAGCCACCCAGGTGCCCCTCAACCTGCCTTTAAAAAAAAAAAAATCACAGAGATAGAAGATTCTGAGAAATACTGGAGGGGAAATTTTTAATAGGGTTTTTTTTTTGTTTCTTTTTTTTTTTTTTTTTTTGGAGAAAAGGTCTTCATGAGGCAGAGGAGCTCTTGAACCCCCACGTGTGGGTAGGAAGGTGGCATGATCGTGTCACAGGAAGCTGGGACTGGCCATTATTGTGACATGCCTTTTGAATTGCTTTCCCAGCCTTGCAAACAGGTTCTGCCGAGCCACCCACAGGTCACAGCTGTCTTTTCTGAAACTAGTAAATACATCTCTGAGATGACTGGCTTGGACGGGTGTGTCTCTAAGCCACGGAGCTAAGTTCATTGGCCATGGAGAGGGAACCTGGAACACTGGCCCAGTCCACCCCATGGAGCCAGACAGGCACAGCCCCTGACACAGGGCCCTCTCAGGTGCTCTCAGGGTGCTTCTGCGCTCGCCCATCAGTGGGGCACCTGCGCTGCCTTCCCACCAGGCTGCCTGGGCTGGGTGACTAAGCGCAACGAGACCCCACAGTGGCCAAGTCATCTGGAAGGGCCTGGAGCCTGACTTACTCACACGGCTAGGCTTGAGAAGCAGCATGACACAGCAAAGAGAGCCCAGGCCTCGGCCCAAGACTGGTCTGCACATAAGTCCCTGTCTGCACAAGAGACCCACGATGTTTTCCCCTCCGTATACCTTCCAGTTCCGCAATTGCTCATCCCTGAAGTGAGGATAACAATGCCAGCTCCATATGTTGTCGGATCTGGGCTGGTCTGGCCAAGCACCTGGCACGGGTGTGGCCCAGAGCAGGTGCCCAGTTGATGGTGGCCAATGTCCTTACTGTCGTCATCATGATTATTGCAGACGCTATTCTGTCCCAATATAGTCCTTCACGCAAAATGTATTTTTTTTTTTTTTTTTGAGTACATGGTAGTTGCTGAGCAGCGTTCTCTGTGTCAGGGGGATAGCCACAAACAAGATAAACAAGGTTCCTGGGGCGCCTGAGTGGTTCAGTGGGTTAAGCATCTGCCTTCAGCTCAGGTCATAATCTCAGGGTCCTGGGATCGAGCCTCACATCGGGCTCTCTGCTCAGTGGGGATCCTGCTTCCCTTCCTCTCTCTCTGCCTGCCTCTCTGCCTACTTGTGATCTCTCTGTCAAATAAATAAATAAAATACTTTTTAAAAAGAGAAAAAAAAAAAAAAAAAGGTTCCTGTCCTCAAGATGCTTAGACAGACACCCAAACTCACCTTTTCTTCATTTCCTTCTCAATTTATTACCTTCTGTCCATTCTCGCCCCCCCATTTGTTGCCCTTTCCCCGTGTTCTTTACCCTCAACAAGAACCTTCTGTCTCCTCAGTGGGTTTGCCCTGTTAACCTCCCAAAAGGTCAGCAGCCACTCCTCTCACTCACCTGCAGGATCACCCCGGCTTCCATGACTTCCTCAAGCACGGCCTGCATCTGTCCCTTGCAGGAAGTTATGGGGGATTCTGTGAGGGGAGGACTGTGTCTGTCTACAGTCTAGATGCTCCGTAAGTACGTATTAAATGAATAGTTATCTGGGAAGCCGTGGATGGAGTTCTTAGCACCGAATGTCTTTGATCTTAATTAGAAACACACTGAAACAGGTACATGGAATCGACCCTCAGTTCTGGGCTCCTCGTTCAGATGCCACTGGTAACAGAGTCCTAACCTGGGAATGTTTACGGATGGCCATGTTCTAGCTCAGGGCGGGCCTGAATAGACAGATGTCCACAACAGGCAGGGTGTGGCCGGGCAGATGCCTCCCCCCTCTCTGGGGGGCAGGGGTGGCCAGGCAGACGCTTGAGAGCTAACAGTTGAGCAGTGTGCAGAATCTAGCTGTGGTCAGGTTTCCAGAGTCCAGTGGTGACACAGTTTAAGGGGGACAGAGGTGGGGACCACACTGTAAATGGGGATGCCACCAAGACACCTTCTGTTGCTAGAAAGAAGATTCTCCTCTTTAAGAAATGGGGTTAGTGCGTGAGAGTGTTTTCTGGATAATGAGATTATTTCTAGTTCTGCATATTACGAAACAGGAAGCAGGATGGACTCTTGGGTAATGGCAAGATTGGGGTATGCTGTTTGTTTTTCTGGGTTTGTTGTTGTTGTTGTTGTTAGATTTTGTTTATTTAAGAGAAAGAGCAGGAGAGAGCATAAGCAGGGGGAGCTACAGAGGGAGAGAGGGAAGCAGGCTCCCCGCTGAGCAGAGCGCCCAATGCGGGGCTCACTCCCAGGACCCTGAGATCATGACCTGAGCTGAAGGCAGAAGCTCAACCGACAGAGCCACCCAGGCGCCCTGATTCGAGATACATTGTTTCTAGAATGATCACATGTCACTGTGTAATAATGACAACAGGATGCAGACAGGCCCCTGGAGTCCCTGCTCTGCATCCTCCTTCAAGGTCACATGGCTCCTCCCTAACAGCTGAAGGTGGAACTACGTGGAAGGGCCACTGTGGCTTTTATTTGTTCTCACTCGTGGTCGCTGTTACTGTCCCTCTCCTTTTATAGCTAGTGGTGTGGCTCGTGTGACTCCCCCTGTGCTACAAGTTCACGGAGAGCAGGGAGCCCCTCTACAGGTATTTGAGTCACCCTCACACCAAGCATGGGGAGCTGTATGGCACCATCAAGGGGAGGGAGGGAAGGACGCAGGTGGTCCGGAGACGTGGTTAGGGGGGAGGAAGGGGGTGTAACACCCCCCCGGCTTGTACCTGCCCCACAACTGCCCGGACGGCCACTTAACTGTAATTGCTAAATCTAGGGTGTCGGCTTAGAAAGGGAAGGGACCTCGTACCAACCGAGATTTTCCAAAGTAACTCCGGAGGAAGCTGATGTCAGCTTCGTGTCCAGATTGGTGTGAGTAAAGTAGACCCTGGAGAGCACGGGAAAGAAGAACTCCCTGCCAGTTGGTAGCCCCCCCCCCCATAACCAAGTCGTGAAGAGGAGAGGGAGAGGTGTGAGGACCCCCTCCTTCTGTTCTTGGGTTCTGCTCCCGGGCTCCACGTGAGAGCCGCAGGGTGTCCGGCAGCAAGGACTCGGGGGAGGGGGGTGTCAGTGGACACTGCCACCAGCGCACAGGAAGAGCTTCCAGCAACAACCTGCTTCTTGTCAGTCCGGGGGCTGGCAGCAGCGCTGTTGACTTCCAGATTGTTACAGAGAAAGTCAGGCAATGCAGATTTTAATCAGTTGGAGGTCCATTTCACTGCCTCCGCTGCTGCTGCTGCTAGTTTTCTATTCCCCTGTCGCCTTGAGCCCCCCAAGAACCATGGTAAACCAAAAGAAGCATCACACCTAATCCAGAAAGGGTTTATCAAACTAAATACGCTGCATCGAATATTAGTGGCTCACCTTAAATTGATGCATAGCAGTTTATGACGAGGTTAAATGCGGGCTGCGGAGAGGCAGGGTGGAGAGAGAAAGACCTGAGTGACTTTTTGGCTCCTGCTGTGTAAAGCAGACCTTCCCCGTACTGCTTGTTACTTGGTGTGAAATGATTCCCACTGGTTCTCAAGTGCACAGGCTGGGGCACAGACTTACAAGCTTTAGATTAACCTCATCCTCCACCGATTCATTATTTATGTATTTAGAAATACCTGTTAGAATGAAGAAAATGGACAGTTCACCAAAAAAAAAAAAAAATTGAAATGTTTCATAAACATTTGAAAACATTTCAACTTCGTTAATAATCATGGGTATGTTAACAAAACAGTAAGGCACTGTTTTTTCCTGTAAGTCAGCATAGTTTTTTTTTAAAGATTTATTTATTTATTTGAGAGAGAGCACGCGCGCGCGCGCGCGCGCGCGCGCACACACACACACACACACACACGAGTGGGGGAAGGGCAGAAGGAGAGGGAGAGAGAAGCTCAAGCAGACTCCCCACGGAACAGAGAGCCCAACGCAGGACTCAGTCTCACAACTCTGAGATCATGACCTGAGCCCAAACCAAGACTCAGATGTTCAACCGACTGTGCCACTCAGGTACCCCAAGATTTTTTTTATTTTTTAAGTAAGCTCTACCCATTAAGTAATCTCTACCATCTCTACCCATGAGCTACGCCCATCAGACTCACAACCCCAAGGTCAAGAGCTGCACATTCCACCAGCTAAGCCAGCCGGGCACCCCAACATGACTAATTCTTTAATGCACATATCCTTTGCCCTAACAGTCTCCTTTCAAGAAATATGTCCTAAGAAAATCATCAGAAATGTGGACAAAAATCTATATGTAAAGTTGTATATAGCAGTTATTTATAAATAGTGAAAAATTAGAACATAAACATTAGAAGAATAGGTAACTACTACTGTAGCCATATGATGAATTTTTTTAAAATATTTTATTTATTTGACAGACAGAGATTACAAGTAGGCAGAGAGGCAGGCAGAGAGAGAGGAGGAAGCAGGCTCCCCGCAGAGCAGAGAGCCCAATGTGGGGCTCGATCCCAAGACCCTGGGACCATGACCTGAGCCGAAGGCAGAGACTTTAATCCGCTGAGCCACCCAGGCGCCCCAATGATGAAATTTTTTTAAAGCCATTAAAACTTACCTTTACAGAGGTGCCTGGGTGGCTCACTTGATGAAGCATCTGACTTGGGCTCAGGTCATGATCTCAGGGTCCTGGGATCGATCCTGGCATCAGGATCCCTGCTCAGTGGGGAATCAGCTTGTCCCTCTGCCCCTCTCCCTGCTTGTGCTCTCATGTACTCTCTCTCACACAAATAAATTAATGAACTCTTAAAAAAAAAACTTATCTTTACAAACTTTTTGATATCAAAAGAAAGTGCTGGGCGCCTCAGTTGGTTAAGCAACTCCCTTCAGCTCAGGTCAGGATCCCAGAGTCCCGGAATCGAGTCCCACATCGGGCTCCCTGCTCAGCAGGGAGTCTGCTTCTCCTTCTGACCCTCCCCCTTCTCATGCTCTCTCTCTCTCTCAAATAAATAAATAAAATCTTTTTTTAAAAAGTGCTTATAACACTTTTTTTAGATATAAAATTCAATATCCAAATTGTGATCAAAACTTCAAAAATTAATATATGGAATAAAAAAGAAAGAGTAGAAGAAAATATGCCAAAGTGGCCAATGCTAGGTGCTTCATTTTGCACTTCCTTCAACTTTTCTGTGCTTTCTGGCTTTATTTCAATGAGCGTATATTGCTTGATAATCAAGGGAAAATTGAAAGAAGATAATTTTTTACAGCAAAAGTTTACTAGTAGAAGAACAATGGAGAGGTGAATATTGCTATATTACTCTGTCAAAATATGAACCATGGTTCTTCCTCTGCAGGATGAGGTAGTCTTCATGAGTAAAATTTCATTTCTACTTTCTTCTGCCTTCCCCCATTTTCCAAAATGTTTACGACGAACATGTATGAATTTGCGGAAAAAAGAAAAACACCAGGGAAATGAAAAGTGTAGAACTTACACTGGGACTGAGTGAGCAGCGGTAGTTCTGGACGTTGCCAGTGTGCTCATGGAGATCTGCAGAAACATAGCCTTTCCCTGAATGAGCCACCAGCTCATCTGGAGAGTCAGAACTGCAATTTGAGGTGTAAAGGTTTTATATATGGATCATTTATGATACACCTCTGAGTTTTAAAACTTGTTCTTAATTCATACTCTCCCTAATGTACATTCCCCCCCGATAGCACGTTTCTTGGACTCCTGCTCGTCTCCTCGGCTTCGTCTCAGCAGTGCTTGTAAACTAGAGGCTGTTCTCGCGGGTGACCTGCCATGGCCATATGAACCAGTGGCCATACTTAGGCATCAAGAAAGGAGGAGGTTTTTCCCAAAATAGCTTGGTATCTTTTTTTTTTTTAGGATTTTATTTATTTATTTGACACACAGAGATCACAAGTAGGCAGAGAAGCAGACAGAGAGAGAGGGGGGAGCAGGCTCCCCGCTGAGCAGAGAGCCCGATGCGGGGCTTGATCCCAGGACCCTGGGATCATGACCTGAGCCGAAGGCAGAGGCTTAACCCACTAAGCCACCCAGGCACCTCCCACCCCCCCCTTTTTTTTTTTTAAAGATTTTATTTATTTATTTGACAGACAGAGATCACAAGTAGGCAGAGAGGTAGGCAGAGAGAGGAAGGGAAGCAGGCCTTCGGCTGAGCAGAGAGCCTGATGCAGGGCTCCATCCCAGGACCCTGGGATCATGACCTGAGCCGAAGGCAGAGGCTTTAACCCACTGAGCCACCCAGGTGCCCCCCAAAATAGCTTGATATCTTAACAACAGTCACATTCAGTTTGTCGCAGACCCTCTTGGAGTTGAATGAGGGACACTACGGGGTCAGAGGTCTGTCTCTGCATCGCCGGGCGCAGCAGGGACAAATACAGGAGGAGACCAAAGAGAGACTTTGTTTAAAGTCCTGCAGATAAGAGTGGACGTAACTTGTTTACATTCCCAGAAACTGATGCTGGGCAATCAGTACAAAGAAAAGGAAGCTTAAGATAGTAGGAAGAGTGTTAAGGAGGGAAATAATGAGATGTAATAGAAAGGTAATGGTAATAAAACACGGGAAAAGTCCACTTTAAATAACTGAGATCCCTTTTGCATGTGGATTACAGATATAGGAGGGTTTTTTAAAGAAATTTTTTTTATTCAACCTTTTCTTGAAGGAACCTCCCATTCAGACCCCATTCAGTGATTTAGAATCCCTTGAAAGACAATTTGATTCGTAATCTAAGGAAGATACCCAGCTCATTGACCTTGGGCCACTAGCTCTGTTTCTCATTCCCTCTAAGAAGGGAAGAATCCCTGGCTAGCTGAGGATAAATTAAAACCATGTGAGCACGTGTGTGTGTGCTCACACATGCGTGAGATCCTTGGTAAGCACGTGGAGATAATCGTAAAAAGAGCTAACACTCACCCGGTCCTTATTCCGTGCGAGGCTCTGTTCAGAGCCCTGTGCATATGCTCACGCACGTGAACGTCACAACAGCCCTGAAGGTGGGTGCTCTTATTATCCCCATTTTATAGCTGAAGAAACTGAGGCCCGGAGGTTAAGTAGCTCACGATCACAGCTAATCTGTAACGGAGGGGCAGTCCGGCCCCAGTGCCTTGTGCTCTAGACCCTTCCTGCCTCTGCCATGTAAGGTTACCAGTATCACCAACGCAGGAGGGCTGAACTATCTGGAACGGAAGCGTGTTCTAAAATAGAAAATGAGAGGAGCAGAGGAGCCGGTCCTTGTAAATGACCTCTATTTCCTCTCATCTCCCTGGGAATTCATTCTATAGAAACCAGTGAGAATTGTGGAGGAAGCCTTCTTCCCTTGAAAAGAACAGACATTTCTGGGCTGTCTTACTGTCAGCGGCAGTTGTCTGACACTGAGCCCTTGAACGGAGAGTGTTTGCTGGCTCTCTCGAGCCCCAGGTGCAAGCCTCTGAGGAGAGGAGCACATCACTTATGTTCTATTTATCCTGCAGTGGAAATGTGCTCCCATAAAGTGTGTATAAATCACTTTTAATCAAACCTCAAAGAACACTCATTTCCAAGGGGGAAGTCTTTTTCTCCGTCAAATTAAATGTTAACCATCTAGTGCCTGATGTTACTCTCTCCACCTTGGTTGTGCTCAGGAATGAATTGTTTCTGGCAGGTGGAGGCGCTCGAGTGTTGGAACTTTCTCTTCCAAGATCAGGGCCCTGTCACTCAGAGTGTCCCACAGCTGCCCACACAGATAAACTGTCAAACATTAACCCAGAGGTCAGCGAACTGTGGCCCACAGGCCAAATCTGGCTCACCACCAAGATGGTTTTGCATTTTTAAATAGTTGGACACAAAAATGAAAAGAAGGAGAGTATTTCGGGACACCTGAAACGTACATAAAATTCAAATCCATTGTCCACAAATACAATTTAACGGGAACGCCACCGTACCCTTCCACTATGTCCACACTGCAGTGGCCAGGTTGACTGGTTCCAGCGCGGGCTGTGTGGCCTGCCAAGCGGAACTGTTTGCTGCAGCAGAGCGCCTCGGTTGGGCTGACTTCTCCAAAGACAGGCCAAGGCCAGCAAGTGACGGACTACATGAGCTCCCTGAATGAAGCCCACACTGCTCAAACCTCCGATTCGACATTTTGTCCCAGGGATCACCAGCCATCTCCACACTCATCATAGTGAAACTGGACAGTCGTTCTTCATTGGCGTGATTCCCTGCACTATTTGGCTGTGAGATATTCAGGGTCTCTGGGAGCACATTTTGAAAGAGACAAACATCATCAATTTAGAGGCTCCATGAGGAACCTATAAATTCTTCAGATTAAGGAATTTAGCCCAATTCACTTTCTGACAGACCCCAAAAACCTGTAATGTCCCTATTTTTCCGGCTTTTTTTTAAAAAGATTATTTATGTATTTATTTGAGAAAGAGAGCACGTGTGAGAGTGAGGGGAAGGGCAGAGAGAGAGAGAGAAACTCAAGCAGACTCCCTGCTGAGCGTGCAGCCTGACTCGGGGCTCCCTCTCACCACCCTGAGATCCTAACCTGAGCTGAAATCCAGAGCCAGATGCTTAACCAACTGAGCCACCAGGCGTAGCCCCCATCTGCTTTTTTTTTTAAGCTCAAGAATTCATTGCTAACCAGTTGCTAAAATCTGTTTAGAAATGTAATTAAGGGGGTGCCTGGGTGGCTCAGTTGGTTGAGCCTCTGCCTTCAGCTCAGGTCATGATCTCAGGGTCCTAGGATCGAGCCCCGCATTGGGCTCCCTGCTCAGCGGGGAGCCTGCTTCCCCCCTCTCTCTCTGCCTGCCTCTCTGCCTGCTTGTGATCTCTCTGTCAAATAAATAAATAAAATCTTTAAAAAAAAAAGAAGAGGAAGAAATGTAGTTAAGAAACTTTTCATAGACACCAACCCCACATCTCCCTAATTTGTAGTGTACTTCTGTGAGCTGAGGCGGACCCTCAGGCAGCATCTCCTCACCTGTGTGGGTCGTGGCAATTGCTTAGTCCCAGGACAATCCCCTCCTCCCACTTGGAACCCTGCAGGAGCCCCCCCTCTTGCATTCCCTCAGAGCACACATGTGAACACCCGCGATGCACCACGCCCTGCCCCCGGACCCGGTCTCCCTCTCAGAGCACCCCGCCACCATCGGTTCCAGGGAACAGCTGTAAAGAAATCACATTCGAGTTAGAAACGTGTAAGAAGGGAGGCATTGGCGAAGGTGAGCATCCAGGGCTGCACGGGGACACAGGGACAGGCTTTCCAGAGCAGTCGCTCTTTCCATGGTCTGTCCATTCCGCATAGAACTGTGTGTAGCTGACGTGTGAGGCCCCGGGTCACAGCCCCTGACCTCCTGGGGCTTCCACCCCAGTGGGGCAAACACACAAAGACCAAGCGAACAAATAAATAAAAATAGTTTTATGTGTCATCTGTGCTAAGAAGGAATAAACAGGGTTCAGAGGCAGAGAACTAAAAGATGACACTTTGGCTGGAGTGGTGGGAGAAAGCCAAATGAACAGGTGAGGCTTAAGGTCTGAGAGGTGAAAAGCGGGTGGTCATGCGAAGACCCCTTGAAGCAGCAAAACAGTTTCTGCAAAGGCCCTGAGGCAGAAAAGAACTTGGTGCATTTGAGGAATTGAAAGACCAGGCGTTGGACCAGCCGGAGGATCCAGAGGAAAGAGGAATAAACCAGTCCTGCGCGGACCAGGGAGAGGAAGGAGGGGCCGAGGTCGGGAACAGCAAGGCTTGCTGGTGGAGGCTCTCGTGACTCAGTCGGCCTCGGATGTGGGGTTCAGGGCAGGAAGAGCAGGAAGAGCGGGCTGGGAAGCCCAGAGGAGCCAGACTGTGACAGGCCTTGCCTCTCAGGCAGAGGGAGTTGGGTTTCGTCCAGTAGACAACAGGCAGCCAAAACACAGGGGGATTTTGTGTTTCTAGTTAAAAACTGTTTTTTTTCCTGATAACAAAAGTAACTGTATATGTGGAAATTTTGGAAAATGTACACAAAGATGTTGGGGGAAAAAAATCTGTAAGCACACATTCAAACCAGTGTTAACATTTTTATATGCTCTTTGCATACAGATAGTTCTCCAAAAATGAGATGTTTTTTAATACATTGTATTTTATAATTGTGATTTCACTTAACAATATAGAGCAAACATTCTGAAATGTCTTCCTATGTCACTAAGTATTCTTTTCCAACACAACATTTAATTCCTGTCACGGTATTTGACGCTACAGATCAGCTAGAATTTTTTATTGCCTTGTTGTCAGCCCTTATTGTTGAGCATCTAGAATGTTCCCAGTTTTCAGTATTAAAAATAATGCTTGGCGGCGCCTGGGTGGCTCAGTGGGTTAAAGCCTCTGCCTTCGGCTCAGGTCATGGTCCCAGGGTCCTGGGATCGAGCCCCACATGGGGCTCTCTGCTCAGCAGGGAGCCTGCTTCCCCCTCTCTCTCTGCCTGCCTCTCTGCCTACTTGTGATCTCTGTCAAATAAAGAAATAAAATCTTTTTTTTAATAAATAAATAATGCTTGATTATTGCCCTTTGAGACATACATTTATTCATATCTATGATTGTTTCCTTAGGAATTCCTAGAAATGGAATTGTGGGGTCAAAGGGTGTATTTTTTTTGTCTTAAGATATTATTTTTAAGTAACCTCTACCCCCAACATGGGGCTCGAATTCATAACCCCAGGATCAAGAGTCACACGCTCTACAAGCTGAGCCAGCCAGGTGCCCCAAAGGATGTATATCATATATATTTTTTAGGATTTGTTTATTGGGGCGCCTGGGTGGCTCAGTCGGTTAAGCATCTGCCTTTGGCTCAGGTCATGATCTCAGGGTCCTGGGATCGAGCCCCACATGGCTCTTTGCTCATCAGGGAGTCTGCTTCTCCCTCTCTCTCTCCTTCTATACTCTTCCGCTCTCATATCCTTTGTGTCTTTTTATCTTTTGGTGCCTTCATGATTTGGTTACTAATTTGTAAGAGCACTTTAGAAATTAAGACTATTAACCCTCATATATGTTGCAAATGCTTTCCTAGCCCATCTTTTTAAATTGCATTATTTTTTCTAGAGAAGTTTTGCATGTGTAGGTAATCACGTCTGCCTTTGCCCTCAGCCTTTGCATGAATGCATTAAAAAGTCTTACCCACCCAAAGACCAGATAAATATTGACTTATATTTCCTTCTTCTTCTGTGTTAGTTTTGTTTTGTCAATTTCAACAAATCCTTGTCTTAAATGAGTCTTCTGTGTTAAAAAGATAACTAGAATGGTGAAGGCAGCCTCAGTTGCAGTTGTGGACGAGAGGGATATGGTCAGGGCAATGATTCTAACCCTTTTCTGCCTCTGCATGGTCCAGCTGTACAGCCTGTGCCCATCAGTAATCGCTCTCATTATGCACCATGATTCGCAGCTGGGGTGAAGGGAATGGGAGCACTCCCGGCTCAGCTGAGACTCCCCGGTGGAGACTGAAAGGGAAGGACGTACTTAGCAGAAGCCAGTTAGCAGTGGCTGATGGGCTCTGGGTGATGAGCAAAGTAACCGGTGACTCCCCAGTTTTGAGGGACTGGGTAGATCATTGCTCTGTTAGTCTAGACTGTGGAAACTGGCCTTAGAAAGGAGGGAAGGAGCACAGAAGATGATGTAGACAGCTTAGGACTTACTCATTTTGGAAGGCTGTGAGTCAGGTCAGGTGGAGCTGTTCATGCAATGTCTGCACCAGGGAAGAAAGATCTGGAAGCCAGCTGCTTAAAGGAAGTTGAAGCAGTGGGAGGGAATGAAACAGTCCATGTGCGGAGAACCAGAAGAAGAACATGGCCCAACAGGAACTCTGGGGAACACTAAAATTCAAGCAGTGAGAGAGGGGGCGTTGAAGAGGGGAAAAAAGCACAAGGGACTAAGAAGAAATTGTCAAGGAAGGAAGAGAACCAGAAGACAGTGTGCCAAGAGAAAAAGAGTTTCAAGGATAGAGAATGGTCTCCAGCATTGGGGTTTTCTAGCACAATACCAGGGTTCTGCACTGTACAGTCAAAACCTACGTCCTTTCTCAGCTGCCGTTAGACTCCCTGTTCTTAAACATCAGACCCGTGCACAGCCCCTTGTTGTTGCCCGCAGTGGTAGTCCCCCCAGCTCTCCACCTGGTAAGCCACTCATCTTCCAAGAGCAGCCTCAGATATCCACCGCTCCTTTACGGTAATCCTGTCCATCCCTCCCCAGAATCGTCATGTTCGCTTTGAGAGATCACTCAGCGCCTGTACTTCTTACCTAGGCTAATGTATCACGTGGTGCAGCAGTTACCTACTCACCAGTGCTTCTCAGACTTTTCCAAGGAATTCCCCTAGCAACCGAAGAGCAAACTCAACATTCACTAGGATCATATCCTGAAATGGCCTAATGGCAGGTTTCTTTTTAAAGATTTTATTTATTTATTTATTGGGGGGCAGTTAGCTGGGGAGGGGCAGAGGGAGAAAGGGTCTTTTTTTTTTTTTCCATGATTTATTCTTTCACTATTTTACAATTCCATGCAGTAATTCCTTACAGCATTTGGGGGGCGTTTTTTTATTGTGGTAAGAATACTTAATATGAGGGGTGCCTGGGTGGCTCAGTGGGTTAAGCCTCTGACTTCAGCTCAGGTCATGATCTCAGGGTCCTAGGATCGAGCCCCGCATCGGGCTCTCTGCTCCACAGGGAGCCTGCTTCCCCCTCTCTCTCTGCCTGCCTCTCTGCCTACTTGTGATCTCTCTCTCTGTCAAATAAATAAAATCTTTGGGAAAAAAAAAAAGAATACTTCATATGAGATCTACCTTCATCATAAATTTTTAGGTATACAATACAGTATCATTAACTGTAGGCACAATGTTGTAGAGCCGATCCCTGGAACTTACTCATCTCGTATAACTGAAACTTCATACCCATCGACCAGCAGCTGCCCTTTATCTTCTCCCACAGCCCCTGGCTACCAGCATTCTACTCTCTGCTTCTATGACTTTGACTTTTTAGGTGCCTCATAGAAGCGGAATCCTGAAGCATTTGTCTTTCTGGTTTATTTCATTTAGCACAATGTCTTCCCAGTTCATCCATGTTTTCTCATAGGGCAGGATTTTCTTTTTTTTTAAAGGCTCCGTAATCGTCCACTGCATATAAATTCAGGTGTTTGGAGCACATAGCGAGAAGTAGGATTGCTGGCATTTCTATTTTTAATTTTTTTTTAAGTCAGGAAAGCCATACATTGAGTCTGTTATTACAGTCGATCTAACACAAATGCTGTACGTGACTTTGTTTTGTATCTTGTTTGAGGAAGAATCCAAAAGAGTGTACACATTGTAATTAGTTGCTATTTCTAAGTTATTCCTCCTTCTCTTTTTTCCCCATGTATTTTATTTTATTTAATGGTCAATTTTATTTTATTAAATTAACATTTTTATATAATTCTCCTAAAAATGGGATTTTGCTCTAATTCAATGTCATAGTCTAACAAAATCAAATTTCATATCAGAGGTACAGGTCAGTGACTCATCAGCCTTATGTAACACCCAGGGCTCATTACATCACATGCCCTCCTTAATGCCCATTATCCTGTTACTCCATCCCTCCCCAGCCTCCACTCCATCAACCCTCAGTTTGTTTCCTATGATTAAGAGTCTTTTAGGTTTGTCTCCCTGTCTGGTTTCATCTTGTTTTATTTTTTCCTGGGAGAGAGTGTCTTAAGCAGACTCCATGCTGAGTACAGAGCCCGACACGGGGCTCGATCTCAACTCTGAGATCATGATCTGAGCCAAAACCAAAAGTCAGAGACGCTTAACCGACTGTGCCACCCAGGCACCCCCGGCGTGTTTCTTTAAAAGTCCTGTTTTATTTTAACAATTAACACTACTTTTCACTGTCACTCTAGATGTTGGTTTTAATTTGGGTGTTAAATTTTTCCAGTAACTTATCTGGAATAAAACTTCCTGGAAGATTCTTCAGGTCTATTCTATGGCTTCTACTGAGTATCCAAGGGAATTGCAGCTCAGTTTCAGAAGCTTAAGTGTACATACACTCTCCCACCACATCAAGGGCACCTTCCACGGCAGAGGTCATGTCTCCTTTATAGCCGTATTCCCAGTGCCCCCCCCCCAGTACCAGGCGCATAGGAGCCATTGACAGACATTCACAGAAACAAAGCCAGGAGGAGGAAGAAGGGGGTGGAAGAACAGACAAATGGATGGCAGGAAAAGGATGGGTGGACAGAAGAACACAAAAATGGGAGGATGACAAGGAGGAGACGGGTGAACGGATGGGCGGATGGATAGATGGGTGGATCGCAACATTTAAAGACCAGATAGTACGGAAGTAAAGACGATGTCTGTAAACTTCTCTCTTAAGAAGCTTAACTGTAGGGGCACCTGGGTGGCTTGGTGGGTTAAGCCTCTACCTTCAGCTCAGATCATGGTCTCAGAGTCCTGGGATCGAGTCCTGCATCAGGCTCTTTGCTCAGTAGGGAGCCTGCTTCTTTCTCCCTCTCCCTCAGCTGCTCCTCCTGTTTATGCTCGCTCTCTCTGTCAAATAAATAAATAAAATCTTGAAAAAAAAAAAAAAAAGAAGAAGTTTAACTATAGGGTGTGTTGAGAGAGAAATTAGTAGCTAGAAGGCACTGGCATTATAGTTCATCTTAATTTGGGGGCACTTCATGGCTGGTGGGGAAAAAAAAAACGAATGGGTAGGCTTTTGTTCCTTTATTTAATGGAGGAGACCTGAGCATGCTTATGAGCTCAGGAAAAAGCAGGTAGCCGGTGGAGGAGAGACTGAATGTATTGAGCTCCCTCAAGAAATATTTATTGAGAACTAACAATGTGCGAGGCACTGTAGCAGCATGTGCACAAGGCCAGGTTCCTCTGCTGGGGCTTTCATCCCAGTAGGACTACGGGCGAGAGGGAAGGGATAATGGGCTATTATCCAGGGAAAGATGGTACCTCATGCTGACTGCTGCCCTCTCAGGGAGAACAAAATATTTTAATGTTGGTCTAGGTCAAACATAATTATGGAGGTAAGACTGCTGAATTTCTTAAAAACCGCACGCATTCCAGCGCCTCCTGGATATGGGGTGTGTGTGTCATGAAGAAAGAGCAGGAAGCAGTCTGCATATGTCCAATGTATATTTGCCAAAAAGAGTTCTCTCCCGTGATTCAGACGAGGTGATGCTCTCGGGATCTAGAAGTAGAACAGAGGCAGAAAAAGACACAGTCGAGTCTCCGTCTAGCCGGTTAGCCTAAGCTTTTCTGGGTTTTAGTAAGTGACTCATTTCCCCTTTGTGTGGTTTTCTTAACATATTCTGCCTAATACTAGATCGTACTTCCAAATGGAAATAAACCTTGGGCTCTGGGCATGTGCTGCGTGGTGATTTAATCCATTTCATAATTTCATTAATGCTCATTCTCTTTCTTCAAGTCCTATGGTTGAGACCAGGGCATAGATCCCCACCACCCAGAAGTCATTTGTCACCAGATGTCAGCTGCTCCGTGCTTAGTTACAGTGCATAAAATATTTTCAGTGTCAGAAACTCTGCGAGATCTCATTTGTAACTCTACGCTCATTCTGTTTCATGGATATTATTAAGAAGAAATGGCTGTGAATTGAACGAAAAGATTATTTTTAAATTACTTCACATTTATTATTTCTCTTCCTTTTATTATAGGCTATCCCCAGATGCTTTTTAGAAGGAAGGTAGGGTGTGTTTATAAGTACCTTTTAAAAGTACTTAGAAAACAAATCCATAAAGACTGAAAATGTTGGGCTCTGTGACCTGCTTGTTTTTAATGATGCCATATTACAGAGGCCTTACTAATCCTGTGTGATTAAGTGTGGAAATTTTTGCTTTAATCTTTGCAACAGGTAAGATCATGAGACAGTGAACAAAAAAAGAAAGAAAGAAAGAGAAAAAAAATCACTGCTACTGAAAAATTTTGATACCAAATATTGTTTAAATCATTGCTGGAAGCTTTGAAAATCATTTTGTTGCATTTGGTAATTAAAAGGAGACGTGACCTAATATCTTATAAGTACTGGGCTCTAAATTGTCTACAGAATAGTCACTATCCTAGAACACTAAGTTAGAAACATTTTTGTAGATTTTTTTGCACTTTACATTTTCAGCTCACAGTACTCCTATAAGGTGGGTAATGGGATTCACGGTATCCGCCGTGTGACAGGTGAGGGAGATGAGAGGCCTGCCCCAAGTCACAGATCGTAAACGTCCACCTACATCACAGACCTTGCCACCGAAGAGCTTGTAGTCTAAGGCAGAGGCAGGTGGACGTTTGTAAGAACAGAAAGCTCCCATGAGCAGAAAGCAACACCCTTAACTCACCATAGGGCTTCATGAGGTTGGAAGGTCAGTGTCGAGCTCCTCCTGTGACCTCGCTCACGTTTTCAGAAGGTGGCCCAGGGACTGCTGCTCACTGCCTGTCTTTAAATGCTGGTGTTGATATTTGTAACAAAGTTATTCATTCTGGAGAAAGTGTATGTGTATATATAGAATAAAAAGTGACACCGAAGGAAGAGCCAGACATTCCTTCACAGAGTCTCATCCAAACCCACAGCTTCCCTCCGGCGCTGGAGAGCAGGTTCTTTCCCAGGGGGTGAAGGACCTCAGAGTCGGCGATCTGCCCAGATCTCCTGATTGGACTCAAACAGTCCCTAACCCGGCTCTGACCATGGCTCCGTGCCCCCCGCCCCTTTGCTCATTTCCCTCTTCTCTCGGCCAGAGCCAGATTTCCTCAGTTTAGGGCTCAGGAAACGCGCCAGTGATCGCTCCCTCCTTGTGTTAGGAGCAGACCAAGATGGGCTTCTGAACCAGGCTGTCCAAACACAGCCGCTCTTGGTAAATTCTCCATCACTGGAAATGCACAAGCTTAAACCAGACAACCACTTGGGATGTCCTAGAAGGTGTTAGCTTGTTGGAAAGGAGATCACAAAAGATCTGTCCCAATCCAGGCATCTGTGATTCTTGGGCAGTGCAAGTCACCTGTATGCTTGCAGATGCGGGAGCACGGGAGGCATGATTTGGTCACACCTGTGCACAATGGAAGAGTGTGGCATTTATTTAATGCACCAAAATTGCTTTGAGCGGCACATTCCTTTGATGTAAAACTAGAATAAAAATACCTGCCTCGTGGGGTTTTCATGCAGATTAATTTAAGTCACGAAACAATATAAAATGCCCAGCCCAGTGTCTCGGATGCTTAAGCAAGTGATGGTTATGTTTAAAGATGTGCCGTATACCAGGTGCCATAACGTAGACAAGGAAGATTTGATTGCTGCTTGAGGACAAGAAGGGGTCTCCTTTTCAGGGATTTGCTCAGCCTTGAGCTGTGGAAATCAACAATAATCTCCCCAGTGCAAACAAAGTCAAGGCAGCTTCACTTTGTCCTTTATGCTGCATCTCTGAACTTGTCTTTGGACATCACTGATCTATCCATAAACATAAACCTTTGGGGTTCCTTTCTTGGGGTTCCTCCTAAAAGGCAGGAGAACTCATTTTTCCGTATTTGAAAGCACAAAGATTTGGGGAAAGCAGTAGGCTCTCTTTAAACAGTCTTCCTGACAGCTATCCTCCCTGCAAAATCCTTTGTCTGCTTCTCTAGGAAAGGTGCTGGAAAGGAGCCAGCATGTAGGAATTAAAAAGGCAACTGGTACAGAGCAGAAATGTGTGCTAAAAATACTAAAACCAGCAAGGATTCATCTGAAAGCAGAAGAGAGTCTCTGTGTGCCCCTGCTTCTGGACTTCTCAGAGCCATGATGGCTCTGTGTTATTTGGGGATGACAGTAATCACGGAGCCAGAGTGCTCCGTGGTAGAGACAGACAGAGTTCCAAGCAGAGGAATGGTTTCCATGGCAATAGCATCAGCATCTGAATGACTTCCTGTCACAACAAGTTGGTGATTTAATGAGTTCATTACCGAATTCCAAAGGAAAACTGGAGAGTGGATGAGCTACTGTTCAGCCCTTAGCATGCCTAAATCCAGAGTGGGAGAGCCGTTTCCCTCTGCACAGGCGGGCCCGACACACAGGCAGCCCGGGCGCTTGCTGCGGGGCACGCGGATGTACCAGGGGGAGGGGATCCGTGACCGAATCTGCCACCATGTGGTCCGTGAGGCCCCCTGGTGCCTGTTATTCCAGGAGTGTGAGAGAATCCCGAGAGTCTTCATTATAAGCTTACCCTGATCCAACCTAATGAAATTAATGATCACAGGAATCCCGTCCCGCGCTTCAGAAGCATACCCCCAAGTATCCCTAGTCCTCCAGAAGAAAAGCCAGGGAAAGAGGAACAGACCTTACATTCTAATAGCATATGAACAGAAGCAAAGAGGGAAAGCACGTGACCCTACTTGTATTCTTCAGTGTCGCACAGAGACAGTTGGGACCACCAGCAACAAGAAAAGCACGTGGGTACCTTCAGAAATCGGGGGGTGGCATTCCTTTGGCCGATTGCATATAAAATTTGAGCCGAGAGGTACTGTATCACACCAAGAATGTATCGTGATTAACCTTTCCTACCTTGCCGTCTTCTGCTAATGAAAATCTACCGTTGGGCTGCCAGAGTCAGACAGATTCACGAGGGGCAGGATGGGGACAGCAGTGCAGGAGAGGCTGTGGTTCCTCGGGAGTGGCTTGCTGGCAGGAAGTGGAATGGTACTCCATTCCTCTCACATCCGTTTTCCCATTAGTTCAGTAAATATTTGATCCTTCCAAGTGTTCCCAGTCTAATGACGGGGACAGAATAAATGCAGAAGGAGGCACAGTAGAGGGAAACGATGAGCTACCGTTTATTGACGGCTGGGCACTCCCGCCCAGCCATGGCTTCACGCATGTTTTCTCCTTTAACCCCTGAAGAACCCCAGGAGGTGGGTATTGCTCCCACTTTTCAACCAAATGACACTGGGAGCTGGAGAGGCTGTGTCACTTACCAGAGGCACCAATGGCTCATAGGCGGCAGTCGGGATTGCCACTCCGTCCTCTCCAGCCCCTCAGCCCGTGTCCTTATCCACTTTGCATGGACAGGTGCAGACTCTGGGCGGGGGCCTTCGACCAGGGAGAGGTCAGAACAGAGGTGATGCTTGATGGGACATCACGAGGTGGACAGTCTTCCTCCTGCATGAAGCACTGACCCCAGTTCAGTACCCTAAGGCAGGTGGGCCCAGGAGCAGCTCTGTTACAAGGAAGAGAGGAAAACTCAGAGCAAACTAAAAATACTCTTAGTTACTCTTAAATACTCTTAGCATAGAAGGTGAAAGGGGGCTGAAAGGTGCCAGTATTGATCCTTTTCTGTTGTAAGAGATGACAAAGACCAGTTGCCTGACTGGTATAAGGCCTTGGAAGGATGTGTTATAGTGTCTCATCTGTACGAATGTGAGTGTACTAACGATCATACAGGACGTCTAGAGTATTTTCTGGGGTGCCTGAGCACTTAGTGGCCTTCCATTGTTCTTCTAACCCCAACCGAAAAGGTACACTGGGACAGGAGAAGGTTGCTCATCCTCGCTGGAAGTCCTGCCCTAAGATAATGGCTCATAACAGAAGTTGTTGCCAAATAAAGCCCTTCTTGAGTTTGGAGGTTCCTTTAAAACATATCAGTGTAGGGGCACCTGGGAGGCTCAGTCGGTGGGCGTCTGCCGTGGGTTCAGGTCATTATCTCAGGGTCCTGGGATCCAGCCCCATTGTCGGGCTCCCAGCTAAGCAGAGAGCCTGCTTCTCCCTGTCCTTCCGCCTTTCCCCCCTGCTCATTCATGCACGTGCACTCTCCCCTTCTCAAATAAATTTTTTAAAAATCTAAAAAAAGGGACGCCTAGGTGGCTCAGTGGGTTAAAGCCTCTGCCTTTAGCTCAGGTCATGGTCCCAGGGTCCCGGGATCAAGCCCCGCATCAGCCTCTCTGCTCAGCAGGGAGCCTGCTACCTCCTCTCTTTCTCTGCCTGCTTGTCTGCCTACTTGTGATCTCTGTCTGTCAAATAAATAAATAAAATCTTTAAAAAAAAAAACTTTAAAAAGAGATCAGTGTTTCATTAAGTTATGTGTTACAGTTTGGACAGTATTGTTTAAAAAAAAAAGGAAGGAGAAGGTGACCAGTGCCATATAAAAAGAAGCAAGCCCCTCCCTTTTGCTTGAATACACACAGGATGGGCTCATCATGATTTTGCAAGGCCACCTCTGACAGCTACGCAGACTCTGCCATGCACCACCTTAAGGGGTGTCCGACACCTGGACCATGATAGGAAGGGCACCCCTGGAGCCATGCCACATGGCAGCTGTCATACTGGAAGTCCCTCTCACCGGACCAATAAATATCTCCTGGATGATAACCGCCAGAGCGGGGGTGAAGATCCCCGCTCGCGGCTTCCAAGTGTTATGGCGCATTTCACGCGGACCTCCCCGAGCGTCTTACTGCCTGTGCTTCCGACGTATGGAATATGTAGAAAGCAGTCGTCCCTTCTTGTACCCAAACTGTGGGCTCTTTTCGAGCGTTACCTCCTACAGGGTTTGCAAATGCATTTCCCGTACACTGTGTCATGTAAACACCCGCTGTTCCCGCTCTTGCTGTCCCTTCGCATTAAGCACACATGTCTGAACACATGCACCAGGAAGGTGTTAATAAGCTGACTGGGGCACCGCTGCAAAGGGCTTGACTGGTGTCGCAGGACGCCGTGGGGAGCTGGCATGGGGTACATTGGCACGTAGGCACATGAGCGAAGGCACCAGAGCAGTCGTGCCCGGCGTCCCGGCCCCAGAGACTCAGAGGAGCCAGCAAGCAGGAGAGCAAGGGAGAAGATCTTCTCTTTGCCCAGGAGAGGTTTTGCCACACTGCGCAGTGGCGATCCCACGTAGGCCTGTGGCTCTTTAGCACCTGCCATCTCTTACCGTCTGTCACCGTGCCAGGCCAAGCATACAGAGACGAGTGAGACACGAGGCAGGTAGACCGATGCCACCGAGAGCGGGGAGGTGCCGTCGTACATGAGTGTGCCCGCAGCTAGCGGGGCTCAGAGCAGCATGGCTGACGTGGAGGGGAGGCCAGGTAGTCTTCCGAGCCTTTGGGAGAAGCTTCCCAGAAGAGGTAACACGGAGGAAATACAGAGGGGGAGGAAGGAGGAATTCGCCCCATGACGGCAGGGGAGAAAGAGCGTTCTAGTAAAAGCAGGACGTGCTGACACTGTGGCAGGGGCCCTGAGTCTAGCTGCGTGTGGGGTGTGGGGACTGCCCTAGAGGAGGGTTGAAGTGACGGGAGGGGGCCAGAGATGGGCCAGGACCCAAGTCCCATAAAGCTTCAAATGCCGGGCGGAGAACAGCTACACATGGAGGGTGTCTGCCACGTGCCAGGGACTGTGCGAGGCTTTTGCGTGCCTGCCCTCTCTCGTCCATCTGCACGTCCTCTTGGAGCTGGGGTGGGAGCGTAGACCCTCTGATTCTGTAGACTGTCTGTATGTATGTATGTATGTAAAGACCTTTGTTGAGATGGAACTCGCATACCCTACGCTTCACCCACTCAAACCATATAATGGAGTGGGTTTTAATCCATTCACAATTGTGCGACCATCACTACAGTCAACTTCGAATGTCTCCCTCATCCCAGACAGAAACGCCACGCCCCCTGACAGTCACCAACCACACCCCTCCTGGATTCCCTCTACCCAGCCTCAGGCCACCACCAGTCTGCTTTCTGTCCCTATAGATTTGCCTACTCTGGACATTTCATGTAGTGGAGTCCCATAATGGGTGGTCCTTGGTGACTGGCTTCTTTCACATAGCATCATGTTTTCAGGGTTCATTTATGTCACAGCAATGTGTCACAGCAGTACCTCCTTGTTATATCACTGTGATATTTCGTAGTTGGTTTATCCTGGGTCAGTTGGACATCTGAGTTGTTTCCGCTTCGGGACTATTATGAATGATGCTTCTGTGAACATTCCCATGGAAGTTTCTATGGGAACTAATTTTCATTTTTCTTAGATATGTACCTAACAGTGAAATTACTAGGTCACCTGGTAACTCCATGTTTAACTTTTTGAGGAACCGCCACATTATTTTCCAAGCAGGTGTGCCATTTTATATCTCCACCCACAGTGTACGAGGGTCCCAGTGTCTCTCTTCCTTGCCAATATGTGTTATTAACTTTATCGTCACCATCATAGTCAGTATGAAGCGGTATCTCACTGTGATTTCAATTTGCATTTTCCTAATGACTCGTGATATAGACCATCTTTTCATGGATTTGTTGGCCATTTTTTTAAAGATTTATTTATTTTAGGGTGGTGGGTACAGAGAGGGAGAGAGTCCCAAGCAGACTGCATGCTGAGTTTGGAGTCCAACGCAGGATTCAGTCTCATGACCCTGAGATCATGACCTGAGTCGAAACCAACGGTCAGTCGCTTAAGCAACCGCCTTACTCAGGCACCCCAGCCATTTTTATGTCATCTTTAAAGGAACATCTGTTTAGATCCCTTCCCATTTTCTCATTGTTATGTCTTTTTATTATTGAGTTCTAAGGGTTCTTTGTGTACTCTAGATACAAGTTCCTTGTCAGATCTATGACTTGCAAGTTTTCACTCCTGTTCTGCAAATTGTCCCTTCACTTTCTCAATGGTGTCCTTTAAAGCACAAAAGGCTTTAATGTTAAGCTCCAGTTGATCTGTTTTTCTTCTATGTCTTGGGCTTTGGGTTTAGAGACTAACTTTGAACCAATCCATCATCTGAACTTGATCCCAGAAGTTATGGGTAGCCACTGAAGGACTTCAAATTGCAGAATGACTGAAGACTTCTATCTTTTAAAAAATCAAACTGATGGGGACGCCTGGGTGGCTCAGTCAGTTAAGCATCTGCCTTCGGCTCAGCTCATGATCCCGGGGTCCTGGGATCGAGTCCCGCATCAGGCTCCTTGCTTGTGGGGAGCCTGCTTCTCTCTCTCCCTCTACCTGCCACTCTGCCTGCTTGTGCTCTCTCTCTCTCTCTCCCTCTCTTTCTGTCAAATAAGTAAATAAAATCTTTAAAAAAAAAAAATCAAACGAGTGCATGGGTAGGCTAGTAATGGCTCCCAAAGTTATGTCCATGTTCTAAGCCCCAGAACCAGTGAATGTTACCTATTTAGAGGAAAGGTCTTTGCAAATATAATTAAATTAAGATTGAAATTGGGAGATTACCCAGGATTGTCCAAGTGGCTCCTAAATGCCACCACAGATGTGTTTATAAGCAAAAGGCAAAGGGAGGTTTGGCATACCCAGAGAAGGTGAAGTGAGGACAGAGCCAGAAGTCGGAGTGATACAAGCCCCAGAAGCTGGCAGAGGCAGGGAACTGTAAAGCCTTGGGAGGAACGTGGCCTTGGCGACACCTTGCTTTCAGACTTCTGGCCTCCAGAACTGTGTGAGAGAGTACATTTACACCACCAGGTCTGGATTAATTTGTTACTACAGCCTCAAGAAACTAATACAGTGTTTTTAAAAAATCAAATAGTGGAAGGGCTTAGAATGAAAAGGGGACACCTGGCTGGTTCAGTCATGGAGCGTGTGACACTCGATCTCGGTGCTATGACTTCAAGCCCCATGTTGGGTGTAGAGATTATTTAAAAATAAAACCTTTTTAGGGCACCTGGGTGGCTCAGTGGGTTGAGCCTCTGCCTTCAGCTCAGGTCATGATCTCAGGGTCCTGGGATCGAGTCCCGCATCGGGCTCTCTGCTTGGCAGGGAGCCTGCTTCCTCCCCTCTCTCTCTCTGCCTGCCTCTCTGCCTGCTTGTGGTCTCTCTCTGTCGAATAAATTAATTAATTAATTAATTAATTAAATAAAATAAAACCTTTTTAAAAATAAAATGAAAACATGTATAAACAACATGCTATGCTGCCATTTTTTAAGTTTATCATATTTAGACATAAGTTTTACCTTTGACTCTAAAAGAAAGATGGGGGTTTTTTGGTTTGGTTTTTTTTTTAAAGATTTTATATTTTATAATATATAAAGATTTATATTTTTATAATTTTATAAACATTGTTTCCATCGGAGCCAAGTAGTATACTAGGATTACATGTGCTTCCCTGTGGATTCATTTCTTTCTCTGCCAGCATCGGTGCTACTTAATGGCCAACCCTCAGTTCAAACCATTCCTTTCATAATTGGAGTCTTAGTGTGTTGTTTGTCACAGGTACGTCTCATGTCAATTACACAAAGCAGGCCCTCAAACTAAACATTTATGTTACTGGCATTTATAGCTGCTACTTGTTAGCATCACTATTTCTATAGACTTTCCTTTTAATTCCTCAGTTTATCATCAGGACCTGGAGTAGACAAAGTTTTTCAGTAAAGAGCCAGATAGTAAATATTTTAGGCTTTGCAGACCATGTGATCTTTATTACCAGTACTCAGCTTTTCCATCATGGCACAGAACCATCCATAGACAGTATGCAAATGAACAGATACGTCCATATTCCAATAAAACTTTATTTAAAATCAAGCAGTAAGCCAGATTTGGCTGATGGGCCTTAGTGTCCCATCCCCTGATTTAGAAGAATAAATTCTGACTTTTATATCTTGCAAGATAGTCAAGACTTCAATTTGGAAGGTTTCGAATATCTAAATGACAGTTACATGGGTTACACAAGACCAGAGCAAACACCTGGAAATCTAAAATTCTTGAGATGTGGTTGATATAAGGGTCTCCTGGGGCCCTAGGAAGAAACAGGTCTGCTGAAGATGTATTCTTGTATGTTTCTCCATTCCTTGGGTAAATCAAGTAAGACAGAACAGAGAAACAGCTTTCATCCAAACGCACATTTCTGGGTCAAAGGTGGCCTTTCAACTCCAAAAATAGAATTCTTCCCAACCTCCACTTCCTGCTGACAAGAAGTGTGAACCTTTCGATTTCTAACTGTGAAAGGATGCAATTCATGGGACTTTTTTTAAACCATCAAAATGAAATCCTGAGTAATGAAGCTTAAAAGGAGTCAGTAACAATTGTTGGACTGTTGCCAACGTTTAAGGGTATCAAGTGGAAAATTCTACAGCTCAGATCCAGATCAGATTCCAAGAAATAATTCAAACTTCTAAAATGAAATATAGATGGCATATTAGTATTTTCTTTATTCATACTATCTTTTTCCAACTCAAATCTAATTCTCAGAAACTAATAAATCAGCATTGCCTTTAGAATTATCCATTTGAAAATCTGGGAAATTAAGCCAGACAAAAGATTCCTCACTCACTTAACCCAAACATCCATATTTATGGTTCATTTTCATATCTAAATCAGTAAGAAGCTACTTACTTTATCCAGCTGTAATAATAAAAGACACTTTGGAGTTTTAAATGACCTGACACATTAAGATCATCTTTTTGCTTTCCCTCATCAAGTTATGACTTGTGATTTCATGCTGGTTTCATTTGCTCCAGACCCAGAAAATAGCAGAATCCGAGTCTGTCGCCTGAGAGACCTGTAATCTGCTCTGCTCCCCGGGCCTCTCACTGGGCTCTGCCTCTTAGCCCTGAGTACAGAGTCTGGAAAGAGAGCTAAGTGTGAGAAAGAAAACTTGCCCTTCTCTCTTGAGTTGCTACAGTCTCGTTTCTGGAGGGAAGACACTCTGAGATCCCCAAAGATATTATCTAAATGTTACAGGGTTTTATATGAATACTATGAATTTTTATATGAATTTTATATGAATACTATGAATTTTTATATGAATTTTATATGAATACTATGAATTTTTATATGAATACTATGTAAGAATGTATTGTTTCTCTCCCTTCAAAGAGATTGAAATCTTTGTTGGGAAAGTATGTTTTTTAATCATTTACTTGATTACTTAGTTATTTACTATATGCTTTGTAACAAATATTGTATCGTAGGTCAAAAAGTGAAAAAAAAATTTTTTTTGCTTTTTAAAAAACTTTTTCGGGACACCTGGGTGGCTCAGTTGGTTGGGCGGCTATCTTCGGCTCAGGTCATGATCCCAGCGTCCTGGAATCGAGTCCCACATCGGGCTCCTTGCTCCGCGGGGAGCCTGCTTCTCCCTCTGCCACTCTGTCTGCCTGTGCTCTCTCTCTCTCTCTCTCTCTCTCTCTCTCTCTGACAAGTAAATAAATAAAATTTAAAAAAAAAAAAACAAAATAACTTTTTCAAGATTTTATTTTAATTACCCGGTGCTCATCATAGCAAGTGCCCTCCTGAATCCCCATCACCTATTTCCGTCGTCCCCCTGCCCACCTCCCCACCGGTAACCATCAGTTTGTTCTCTGTAATTGCAAGTCTTTTACTTGGTTTGCCCCCCTACCTTTTTATTCCCTTCTGCTCATTTGTTTTGTTTCTTAAATTCCACATATGGTATTTGTCTTTCTCTGACTTATTTCACTTAGCATTATGCTCTCTGGCTCCAATCATGTCATTGCAAATGGCAAGATTTCATTCTTCTTTATGGCTCAGTCATATTCCATTGTGTACATATAGCACATCTTCCTTATCCATTCATCAGTCGGTGGACACTTGGGCTGCTTCCCTATCTTGGCTATTGCAGATAATGCTGCTGTAAACATCGGGGTACATGTATCCCTTTGAATTAGTGCCCTTGTGTTCTTTGGGTAAATACCCAGGAGTACAGTTGCTGGATCGTAGGGTAACTCTATTTTTAACTTCCTGAGGAACCTCCATACTGTTTCCCACAGTACATAAAGTGAATATTTAACCAGCAGTTAAACTTAAGTGAGCAAAAGCTGCTGTATTTTCGATTTTATGCTTTACAGTGACATCTTTGTGTAAACTACAACTTTTGTCTCATTTTCCCCAAGAGCATACCATTCTCTTCTCACACTGCCTGTAGATTAGACTCCAAATTTCATGAAGACAGAAAAGAGCCTTTAATGGAAATTGCATACGTGCTTCGTTCAGTGGGAAACTCCCCACTGGATATGTAATATTCTCAGGCCCAAACTGAATGTCTCCTGTTACTTTGCAAAGAGCAGCAGATCCCAAATGGCCCCTAATACAGCTGTATGGACTTAGCCAAAGGAGTCTCATTTTTCGGGAGAACAAAACTTCTGTGTGTTGACGTTCCCTCCTTTGTTGCTGGGCACACCGATAGATGAGGATGACACCTGTTGTCCCCCGCTGACCGAAGCCTAGCAGCTGGGGATGTTGAGAGATAACCATATTTTGTTCACTCAGTTCATTTCTTCTGGTGGCCGTCCAGCTGGTTCAACAACACCGAAAAACATATGCCTGTATCCACAGGGGGTAAAAGGAGGGAGGGATTTTTGCAGTAATGGAAACACACATCCAAAAATGCGCAGTTAATATTAGCCCTAGCATTTGTCACTGGAGCATTGGCGGAAACGTCCCCCATACTCTTCAGCTGTCTTTTTGCTTCACGCTTTGCAACAGATTACTACGGGACTCACTGAAAGCTTCTAGGTAGCATACTAGTTAGGGTTGAAACTTCCCATGTTATAAAGCACTCCTCACGAAGAAGAAGCTTTATTCTGTTTACATCTACACTCACATAACCTTGATCATAGATGGTTGGGTTGTTTTTTTTTTTTTTAATGATCTAAAACCATAAAACCTATGTATGGGCATGTTATAGGACTTGGGTTTTCTCATTTCATATACTCTCGAGTAATTTCCCATTAAAACAAAACTTTGCCCAAATGTTTAAGAACCGTATTTGTATTGGAAGTTTCCAATTTTTTTATGTAATTTGTGTGGTAGTGAGCATCCTGTAATAAATATTTGTTGGCATTTCAGATTATTTCCTTAGGATAAACTTCAAACAGGGAAGGAGTGAAGAGGGAAGAGTGTGCTAGCAGATGGAAAAGCAAGTGTGACATCCAGCAGGGAACAGAGAGCACGGTGCCTAGAGGAACGGAAAATAGCTGAGTGGGGCTGGGGCTGGAGCTGAGGGAGCTTGGTAGGGAGTGAGAAGTCCAGTAACTGGAGAGGGAAGCAGATCACAGAGACACCGGAAGGAGTTCAGACTTCTTCCTGAGGTCCGTGAGGACCAAAAGGAAGGTTTCGGGCAAGAGATCAGATTTGTAACTCACGTATCCATATTTTAGGAAGATCAGGGGGTTGCAGCTTGAAGAGGGGCTGGGAGGCAGGGAGAGCAGAGAGGAAGCTGTTGGGGTGATTTTGGTGAGATACAATGACAGTCTGCATAGTGAGGTAGCAGTAAGCATTAAGAGAGAAAAGGTGGATTTGGAAGAGAGTTAGAAGGTAAAAATCTAAGGACGCCTGGGTGGTTCCGTCGGTTAACTGTCCAACTCTTGATTTCAGCTCAGGTCTTAATCTCAGGGTTGTGAGATTAAGCCCACTTTGGGCATGGAGCCTGCTTAAGACTGTCTCTCTGTCTCCCTCTGCCCCTCCACCCCCTCTAAAAAGGGAAAATAAATAAATAATCAAATAAATCATTGCTGCAGAATGAAAGCAAGAAGGTGGAATCCAGGAGCAGCTGGGGGCTCCCGGCTTGAACAGTTGGGTGGGAGCTGACTGCCTGCCGCTCATCCAGGCGGACGTGTCCAGGAGTCAGCTGAGTCTAAGGTTTGGGATCCAAGTGAACGACAGCTTCGGGAGTTAACAGCATATGGAGACTACCCGAAGACATGGAAGGGAGGAGGAGGGAGGGAGGAGAGAGGAGGAATGACTAGAGACTAAGAAGGCAAGAATGGGCTGTACCATGGAAGCCACGGGAGAAAGTGCGCTAAAGCTGCCATGCCAGGTGCTTCAGGGAGGTCCAGGAACAAGAGCAAACGCAAAAAACCCAACTATTGACTGAATTCGTTGACTTGGAAAACCCAGGGGAGCAAGGTCCAATCTGTGAAGGCTGGCTTCTTGAAGAGGATCTCTCCCATTCATTTTGTAGCCACCACACAACATAATCTCGGACATTGGTAAATAGAAATGGTTTACACCTAATCATGGGGGCAGAGGGCCTCAGCTGTGCTGTGACAAAATGGGCACATCCCACATACTCTCCACAGAGAATTTCTGGTGATGGTAGCTACCTAACAATGGTTCTCTTCAACTTTTAATATTCCCCCGCTTAAGCCACTTAGAGTAACCCAAATACCCTACTGGGGACCCCTCTTTAAGGCCACGGGACATCATAAGACGTTGGCACTACACTGTTTCATTTGCTATGCCCAGTCTCTTAATTTCTAAATCCCTTTAACTGGGTAGTCGCCATGAGTAGGAGACCTAAACTTGTGTAGAAGTTCAGAAGAAGGCAGGATGAACCTGGTTGAAAGATAAAAGAGAGATGGAGGTCAGGAAAGGATTCACATTTTTATCCGTCATCTGTTTCTGATACCTGTCTCAGACCACTGCCTTCTCACCCCTTCAGCTGGACGTTGTCCGTGGAATTCTCAGCAGCCATATTGGAGGCAGAGACAGTGCAGGGCAGGACCTCGGGAACATTCGTATCCTATAGGAGCACAGTGGATTAGATACACTCCACGGGAGATGGGCTCTTCCATAAGGGCAGTTAGCAGCTAGACAGTGAGGTAACCACTGAGAGCAGGTATGAGCAGAAAATGCAATGACCTTTAAGATAGTACCAGCTTATGTTCCTGATTACTTGCGACACCAATGTTTCCTGTTCAGTAAGCAAACAAGAAGGAAAATAATATCTGGGGCTTAATACTCAAGAAGCTTACCTGCTGGCCCAGTCACTCTCCTACATGTTTCAGTGGTATTGTCTGTGTATATTTGAATTCACTTCCCTGTGCTGATCATGCTTGTCAGGTATTAGAATAATCTAGGCAAACCGTCACTGAGTGCTCTGGCTCCTGGACATCACTGCGCGTGCGCACGGCCTTTTCGTTTGGTTAATACAGAAGGATGTTAGTGCTGAGCCAGGTTTAGAAAATTGGGGATTAATATCTCTAAATGCTGGGCTGATCCCTTTTTTTTCCTTTTTTTTTTTTCTTTTTTATTCTTTTTTTTTTTCCAGGAAAAACCATGACCTTTGTAGAATCTTTTTCCAACAACATTCTTATTTACTGTTCCTCGGGTTTATTTAGCAGAGTAAGCCCACTCTACAAATCAGAGCTCCTTCAGATGACGTGACCAGTTGAAACCCCACATTGAATATCCTGGAAGAAACTCAGAGCTGGAGGGCCCTGGGGGTTTAAGCACTAGAACTAAGGACTTGCTTACTGTCAAGATCCTTTTTCTTCCCCTAACCTGACTCTCCTGCTCCACGACTCCCAGTCTCTGTGTTGGCCTCATTCTGTCCTACTACAGGCTGCTTCTACACAGGGGAGATGTCGGCCGCGGGCAGCTCCAGGCTTGCAGTATGCCAGCATAGCCACCTAAAGGGAAGGGAAAACCTTGCCTAATTCAAATATGTGAATCTTTCAAGGAAAGTCTGGGATTGGCGCACACTGGGTCACACACGTGCCTTCTGTGCAGGCTACAGCGCTGAGGCCAGAGAACAGGGTCTAGATCACATGCCCTGAGGCTGGGGAGCAAGGTGCAGTGACGGGCAGAGCACCGCGTATTAGAGGAGGGGTGCATCCGTTCTCCAGAGGGAGCCAAGGCAGACTGCCAAAAGAAGGGAGCAGACCAAAACCCATGTGGATGGTAGTCGATATCAAGATGTTCTTTTCTCTTGAATGATATCTCTAATTACTGTCCCGGAGTATTCTGATGAGTCACAAGGAAATGATGATATTCGTGGAACTACACTAACAGTCTATAATTTTTTTTTATAATCAGTATAATTTGTTAATATTTCCTTATGCGGTACATTATAGCGTATGTCGAGACCACAACTATTGTTTTATTTTTTTAAAGATTGTGTTTATTTATTTGAGAGAGAGAGAGAGAGAGTACACGAGCAGGGGAGAGGAGCAAAGGGAGAGGGAAAAGCAGACTTCCCACTGAGCAGGGAGCCCAACACAGGACTCAGTCTCAGGACCCTGCGATCATGACCTGAGCCAAAAGCATCCTCTTAATGTGGACTGAGCCACCCAGGTGTCCACACAATTATTGTTTTAAAAGTGCTTTCAGGGACACCTGGGTGGTTCAGTGGGTTAGACATCCACCTTTGGCTCAGGTCATGATCCCAGGGTCCTAGGATTGAGTCCCACATGGGGCTCCCTGCTTAGTGGGGAGCCTGCTTCTCCCCCTGCCTGCTGCTCCCCCCGGCTTGTGCTGTCTGACAAATAAATAAATAAAATCAAAAAAAAAAAAAGTGCTTTTAGGGGCACCTGGCTGGTTTAGTCGGGGGAACATTCGACTCTTGAGCTTGGAGTTGTAAATATGACCCATGTTGGATGTAGAGATTACTTAAACCTAAAATCTTTATAAATAAATAGCTTTCATATACACTATCTCATTTAGTTCTTTTAACAATCTAAGCCATTTGTTAATATAGTAATCCCATTTTACAAATGGCCAGAAAGGCTTAAAGCAGTTCTGTGACTTACCCAAGACCACAGATACAGTGTAACTGGGGGCTTGGTGAATCTAGAGCTTCTCGCTCCTTCACTGGCTCCTCTTGGCATCGGTGCCTGAGATCCCTGCCACCCATGTTTTCATTTGGGCTTGGGTGTAGTTGTATTTGTCTGTTTCTCCCAGAACCGAGCCTTGTGCTGCGGACTTCTGCAAACCCTCACATCTAGTGCTGTGGATACTGAATGTTCAGGAAGTGATATCCGACTGTAGTGAATTGAGGGCTTAAGACACTACTTTTGAAGTGTAGGTACCACAGGGAGCCCTTGGCGTTGTGGGGCCAGCATCCAGGGAGAAGGCTGCTTGGTCCCCTGTCACTGGCTGATGTGTTGGAAGGTGGCCTGTGGAACCTCTTACACAGTCAGGAGCCTTGCCTCTGAGAGCCTCTTGGAACGGGGCCACAACTGTGGAGCCAGTGTTCTCCTCCCACTTGGGGGGTTGCTCACCTACCGTGGCCCCTTCTCTGTCCTCCCTTAAAAGGACCACAGAATCCCTTCAGTATTCTGAACCCAAAGCCACCCTCCCTCAAAATGCTCCCCCTCAAAAGGCTGCAGGAGCCAAAGTCCTCCCCCCACGACCAAAAGGCTTCGCCCACCACCACCGCCACACCGTCCTGGCCGCATTCACCCAGCGCGTGCAGCAGTTCGATGCCCCCATAGTCCTCTTTTTGAAAATAAATCCCACAGGGGCGCCTGGGTGGCTCAGTGGGTTAAGCCTCTGCCTTCAGCTCAGGTCATGGTCTCAGGGTCCTGGGATCAAGCCCCATATCGGGCTCTCTGCTCAGCAGGGAGCCTGCTTCCCCCTCTCCCTCTGCTTGCCTCTCTGTCTACTTGTGATCTCTCTCTCTCTGTCAAATAAATAAGTAAAATCTTAAAAAAAAAAAAAAAAAATCCCATACCTAAGATTATAACGCTAATCCCAATGAAAGGGTTTCAAGATGGAAAGAAAAAACACCAGGCATTCCTTTACCCTTTTATTTTCCTTGAGGGAGCGGCTTCTTAGAACTGCAAAAGATGGCCTTCCCTTTTCCTTTCTCTGGGGGGGGGGGGTGTGCGCCCCTCTGTCCAGGCTGCTTTCTCCCCGAAGTGACTCCTTACCCTCTTCTGCTTCAGCTCTTGTCTCCACCGTCCGTCCATGATACCTTCTGGAAGACCCCTGACTAAGCTGGGGGAGTCGGTTCACAATTCTTCTTCTCGGTTCACAGAGACCTGTTCCAACGTACTGTGAATTCCTCTCAGAAATGACCTAACACTGCAGAGCAGGGGAGAGTGGTTGCGGGCTCAGATCCAGGAGGGAGGGTGTCTGTGCGTGCGCGCGCGCGTGTGTGTGTGTGCACGTGTGTGCGTGTAGAACGCTGATCCTGGCTCTCCGTAGTGATTATGACACTATGAAATGCTCGTCTGTCTCTCGTGTGCCCCACAAGATGCCTGTGGGCACTGAGCCAGCTGTGTCGTCAGATGGCACACCCAAACCATAGCCTAGTTTCTCTCTGCTGCTATAACATGCGACCCGACTTTACGGCCTCAACAACAGAAATTTGTCATCTCACAGTTCTGAAGCCTAGCCGTCCAGAATCAGCATCCCTGACTTGATTTGGGCCCCGGATCGGAGAGGCAGCGGGACTGTGCTCCCTGCCGAGGCTCGAGGGGCGAGTCTGCGCCCAGCCTCCTCCAGCTTCGGGGGGCTGCGGGCATTCCTTGACCCGTGGCCGCCTCGCTCCTGTCCTGGCCTCCGCAGTCGTGTGTGTGGCCTTGTCTTTTGTCTGTGTCCGGCCTCCCTCTGCCTCTCTGTTCCAAGGACACTAGGGAATGCATTTAGGACATGCGTGGGCCACCCCAGGTGCCCTCCCCATCTGGAGAGCCTTAGTAATCCTGTCTGCAGTGTCCTTTTTCACATTGTGAGGGAACTTTC
Source organism: Martes martes (assembly GCF_963455335.1). Classification (NCBI taxonomy): domain Eukaryota; kingdom Metazoa; phylum Chordata; class Mammalia; order Carnivora; family Mustelidae; genus Martes; species Martes martes. Next base: position 25,542,463 of record NC_137904.1, on the reverse strand, counting down.
ACAGGCTCCAGGGATTAGGATGTGGATATCTTTTGTGGGGCCATTATTCAGCCTGTCATACCACCCACCCCCCTAATTCCCACCCGTGCCCCCAAGTTCTACATAAGGTAAGGGCCAGCTTCTCTTCCTCTCAACTTCCTGAATCTGAGGGGACCAGCTGCTTAGCGCTTTCTCCCTTATCGCTCTCTGCCAGCTGTGTTAGCAGCAGGTCCTACGGATCTTGCTAGTCCTGCGGTCAGGCTACCTTCTTCCCCCGCAAAACACGGCCTGGGGGGCAGGGAAGAGGGGGCTAGGAGAGGCACAAGCCTTAAGTAGAACAGAGCCCAACTAGGCCAGTTTTGTGACCGCGACAATCAGGTGGTTTGGCTTTTGCCTCGCCTTGACCAGTACAGAAAATGTCTTGCCTCTGCCTTTCCATTGGCATTTCTAGACTGTAAAGTCAATGAGGACAGAAAGTGGACCCGTGGCTTATCGTCTCTGGTGGCCGGCAGTGTCCCAGGAGGCTGGACACTCAGCTACATCTGTCTCCCCCCACCTTCCGTGGCTAGCCGCCACCAGCCCGCACTTTTGGCAGCACCGGGCACAGCGTCAGGTGTCATCAGTGTCGTCACTGCCACCCCGCAGCCCTGCGTTGGGGTGAAGAGCTCGTTCCCGGGACCCTTGTCCGAGCGCAGAGTTGAGTCCCGTGCCACATACAGAGCTGGGGTTCTAAGAGGCGTGTGCTGTCCTGCGACCTCGGGGTGCCACTCGACGGCGAGGGCTGGGGAGAAGTCACTGTGGAGAAGCCAGCGGCGCTGCGGAGGTCACGGCCGATAACCGCAGCTCCCGCGTTGGTTCCTATCTGCTTCAAGCAGAAGGTGGGGCAGGGAGAAGGGACCTCCGTGGAGACCGAGCGTGACTGGAAACTTAGTCTCCATGGTAAGAACAGTTCCCTTGAAAGGAAATGAAAACCAGTTCCAGAGAGTCCCTGGGAGGTTTTCCTGGTTGGAAACCTGTGCTGTCTCCTTGTGGAGAATAAGTCCACCTGGAAAACAGGGGTCAGAACTCACCAGCCCATGTGAAGGAGGCTTCCCGAAGGAGGCCGGCCAGGACACAGATGAAGTCTCTAGCTCTTTTCAGTGATTCAGCCATGATTTTCTCTGTTTGTGTATTGCTTCTGGACACGGACACTGTCTAGGAGTCTTTAGTGTCCCATTTTTGTACAGATATGCACAATTGAAGACCTTTTTTTCAAACTCAGAATTGACAGAAGACTTGATTTGAATAGGTATTGGGATAAAACAGAAGACTTACGGAGGTGATTTGAAGAACAAAGAGTCTGATACAGGCTAAAAATACATAGGGGACCCCCCCCCAAAAAAGGAGGGAGGGAGTTCTTGTTGAGTCTGGAACATTATTCAGCAAATATTTGTGGAGCATCTGCTGTATGGCAGGCCGGACACGGGGCCAGGAAGCAGGAATCATCCATGAAAAAGATCTGATCCAACTCGGGAGTTCATAGTCTAATGGGGAGATGGGATGATTAAACACACAATTAAAGCCCAAGGTGTTAAGTGCATCAAAGAGTCCGTTAACCCTGTCTGGAAAGATTAGGAAAGGCTCCCCAAAGTGATGCCAGTATTGAGAATCAAATGAGAAATAGCACTTCATCCAGAAAAGGGACCAAGAGTCTTCCAGGCAGGAGCAGAAAGTGCAAAAGGCCTGAAGGTGAAAACATGGCAGATGGGGGTGTGGGGTGAGCCAAGAGACTGATGGCTGAATGAGCCAGAGAAAGAGAAGGGCAGGTAAGCGTGTGTAGGGAAGAGAAGACGGTGAGGGGGAGTGGGAGGAAGCACACAGTCAGTCCGGTCCGGCTTTCTCCCAGCCAGGTGACCTAGCCTCTGGGACACGGTAGCTGTTGTCACTGAAGGTGGGCTCCTGTCAGGCCAGTACGACGCCTCACCCTTCCTGCTTTCTTCCTGAGCCTCCAGGAGACCGCAGCTCCTCACTCAAACAGCAAAACTGGGGAGAGGGCCTTCAGAAAGCTGTCAGGACCAGAGCCCACCATATTGCCTCTTATCCCAGACCTGATTGTTCTGGGGCTGAGAAGTTTGGGTCCTGAGAGCGGAAAGAAATCTTCCTTTCTAGCGGGGTTCTGGATCGATCCCCAACCTGGAACAGGTAATCAGGTGCAGAGCTCTGATGTCACACCTTATAACCCAGGGGAAAAATCCCTGAGATCACCCCCCAAAAAAACACAAGAAATTTTAGAAATCACCTGACAAGAAATGTCAAGTAATACTGACTGGAAATCAGACCACAGCAGCTGCTTTCCACAGCTGCATCCCATGTGGTGACGGCCTCTGAACAAACTAAATGACTCTAAAAATAACCCAGAATGTAAAGCCCTTCAGGAGCCAGTCTCTGACTGAGGGTAGCCTCAAAAATGAGGAGGGGGGCAGTGGGCCATCAGGTCAGTGGTCAGAGCTGCCTCACCCAGGGGGCCGGAGACCTAACCCGGGGACCTGCAGTTCCCCACCCGTAGTGACTGATCAAACCCCATGGTACCCATTTCACAGATGGAGAAAAAAAACATGTTGGCATCTGAACTCTTTCAGACTAAGAATTCCGAACCTCAGCTATCATCCAGGCCCAGGTGACTTCCTAAGGAAAACAAAAGCAATGAAGTACAGAAATCAGTCACTTTTTCATCATTTCCTTCCTACGCCTGAGCCCGTTAGTGTGGAGGGAGTTTGTGACACTTTCCTAAGAAGCAGCCCTTTTTTTAGTTGTGAAACTGAGACTGGGACTTTCTCCCCTAGTAGAGGAAAAAGTTGATGTCAGAAGGAAGCACGCTCCACCAAGACAAAAGCAAAAGGGTGTTTAGTTGTTTTTTTAATTGTGGGAAATTTTAAAAGATCTACCTATCTAGCCTCCCCCCCCCCATAATAGATATGCTTTCCCATGCATAGAAAAGCATCAGCAATTGTTTTTTTTTTTACTGAATTTTTCTAGTAAGAAAATGGATTTATCCCTGGTGCAGTAGCTCTATAGTAATCATGATAATAGTACCCGCAAATGCTGGTTAAGCACTCAGGCAGGAGGCGCTGTGCTGAGAAAGCTCTTTGCCATGGCTCATGACTCTTTGATCTTCCCAAAATCTGGATGAGGGGGTTACTGCTGTTATCCCCATTTTATGACTGAGGAAGCAAGTGTTTGCAGAGGTGCAGAAATGTGCCCAGGGCACACCGCCTGTTTGGGGGGGAGGTGCTGGGGACAGGGTTTGCCCCCGTGCCAGCCACACTCCAGACTGACACCCTGGATGCTAAAGGGCCCTGGGTCTAGTGTTTATCAGGGAGGCAGCATGGACTGGTTATTGTCTTTTGTGGGTTGTTTTTTTTTTTTAAAAGAGTCTTTTCGGTTTCCTGTGGAGATTTTCAGTTTCATTTGCATTTCACCCTTTCTATTACTGGTGGTCCTTGTGCTTCCTTTTCCTCCCATAACCTGGATGAACGGGCGCTGACTCGGAGACCAGAACCCCGGGTGGGGGTTTCACTTCCCCCACCAGCCACCTCTTTGGTCTTGCCCAGTTCGACACCTCTTTGCACCGGGTCTTTATCTGTAAAATGAAGTTGCAGGAGTGCAACAAAGATCCTCCCCTGTGTGATAAGTAGCCTCCTCCTTCTCTCCTCTCTCCCCTCCCCACCTTTCAGTTCTTCTACTTTCCTTCTCTTCCTGGCCACTGGCAGGCCCGCAGACCCTCCTTCTGTGTGCCAGGCGCTCAGGGGAAGTGGTGTGAGGGTGGGCTGCTGTCCAGGAGGCTCGTGGGACCCCGACAGAGTGAGGACAAGCAGGGTGATGTTGCTTGTTGGCACACATAGGCAGAGCTGGGCCCCCTCCAAACACTACAATACTTTAACTCCTCTTAACAGCAAAAACCTTTAGGGGCGCCTGGGTGGCTCAGTCGTTAAGTGTCTGCCTTCGGCTCAGGTCATGATCCCAGAGTCCTGGGACTGAGTCCTGCATCGGGCTCCCTGCTCAGCAGGGAATCTGCTTCTCCCTCTGCCCCTTTCCCCTGCTTATGCTCTCATTCTCTCCTTCTCTTCAACAAATAAATGAATAAATTATTTTAAAAATATATGTTTTTAAAGGTCTTCAGGAAACAAGGATAGTTGGGGACAGAATACTTTCATTCTTTCATTCCCACACCAGTGGGAAACCTATTTTTTAGTCCAAAGGCTCTCTAATCCTGAGTTTGGTGGTTTCTGCTCACTATTAGGAGATGGCATCAGGCCTTCAGCAGTGGGATGGGGGTCGAGACAGAAAATGGATGATACTCCATGAAGAGAATTTTTTGGATACCATTTTTAGTTAACTTTTTTCTTTAACCACAGAACATAAAAGTATTTGTTCGCAGAGGATGTGTCCATTGTATTAAACATGAGTATTTGGACTATTTCGGGGAAACTGGGATTTATTTAATCCAGGTCGGCTGGTTAGGGTTCTGTGGACAGAGAAGTAATCACCACCCATATCTCAGCAAATTAATGTTTTCCCAAATCATTTGAAATCCGGAGGGGCATTCATTTCACGAGCACGCGTATATAAGTATTCCCTAAAGCTCCGATTCACGAACACGGAAGCAGCTTCTTTGAGGCACTGAAATTTCCTAAGTTCCCCAGCCTTCTTTCAGTCTGTCCTTGACTGTGTGGGAATTTGTGGGCCTTGATCACAGAAAGTCAGCCTCTAAAAGAGGAAGACTGCTTTAATGTTGCTACCGTAACGCTCCTTTTAGACGACAGAACCGAAGTGCATCACTGGGGCCTTCTCGCCCCTATTTTAGGTGTGTTTCCAAGGAGTAGGCTGGTTGTCATGGTTTGGAAGAACTTCACTGTCAGGATGCAGTCATACTAGAGGGAGGCACAGGCCATCTGTCCCTCAGGGAGAGGTCTTGAGGAAATAAATAGCCTCCCGGCCAGAATGTTTCAGACGTCTCTCTGCTTAAAGCAGAACTCAAGGTCAGACCATTTCTCAGGGCCCTCTTGAATTCTCAGCTTCCAGAACTGAGGTTCGGTCTTTCAGGTCAACATATGGAAAGGTAGCGTGTTGTCTTTAGGCTTCTTTCCTCAGTTGTACTAGTCAGGAGGGGGCTGCACAGAGGGGCTAATTCCCTGCCCCCGTCTCCTCAGCATCCTTATCTTTCTGTTCCCTGTTCATTCTCCATCCCCACCATTCCACTTGCAAGGAGGATGAACTCTGCCAGTCATCTCTGAACACCGTAAGGTTAAGAGTTCTGGAATGCAGGCATAAAAGCAGTTTGCATTTATTATTTTTGTCCAGAGTTTGTCTGTCAGTGGCTGTGGCAAGGCCTGCTTGAGAATTCTTCCCTACCCTGGGGTCCCAGAGTGGCTTCCAAGATTAGCACAGAGGACTCTTGGAATGGACACAGCACCTGTCCAGCGAGGCAGGCCCAGTTCTTTGGGTCAGGAAACAGCACTCCAGTCAGATTCCGTGTCCTCTCATTCCTGGGAATGCCACAGCCCTCGCCACGGCAGCTGAGAGCAGAGCCCTTGGGAGTGTGGGCTCCTGCCAGCCCACACCCCCTGTCCCAGGCCTCTTATTCATCAGCGTGCTTCTCTAGTATCATCAGCGTGCTTCTCTAGTACCCCACAAAGTGTGATGCGCCAGACCCGGGCAGATGCGTCATAAAGGGAAGACTTCGCCCTGTGGATAAAAAGGCATGTGTTCTTGCCCACGTTTTGCTATTTGCTGAGTTTTCAAAAACTTCCCAACCACACCGCTCGGTCTTTGTTTGAGTTCAAAGGGAGGCATGTGTGCTAACAGGATGTTTCTGGGCTCAGTCCCCATTGCATGCAGGAGGCCGACTTCGGGAGGTCCACTGGACACACTCTGTCTGAGCCCAATGCCCAGGCCACTGGCCTCTTTGAGTGTCAGTTTTTTGAGTTCTTTGAGTCTCTGGGTTACAGAGACGATTAAGACCAGTTTCTGCCCTCAAAGAGTCATTTCATGAGTCTATCCCTGTTGGTGTGGAAATACAGTTTGAGATATGAGGTTGGGCTTCAAGTACCAAACCCTCCCTCCCCCCCACAAAAAACCCACAGGCTGACGTTCTTTTTCTGGAGCAGGAATCTGAGCAGGAACGCTGTCAGGTGCGGCAAACTGCTGCAGGCTAGTTCCTGCCGGCCTGGGTCTTAAGGGTCCCAAATCCTATTTCATGTAACGGGGTAGCCCTCTCGCCCCCCTCTGCTTTTAAGCACTTCTGGCCAATACAGTCCCCTGGTTTAAAGGGGGGAAAAATGAAAGAAAGCCTGCTATTCACCCAAATACCCCCTTTCTTAATGTTTTTGTCTTAAACCAATCGCATCTCCTTAGCTGACCCAAAATCCGGATCCCCCATTCCCGTGCAGCACCCTCCTCCCCCAGTTCAGTAAACCAGCAGATGAGCTAAGCCCCAATCATCACCTTCTCCAGAAAAACAAGCAAAACAAAAACAGCCGGAAGGAGGGAGGGGGGGAGGGGGGCGCCGTAGGGATGCATCCAGCTAGAGTCTGGAAGGGGGCCTGCGCTGCCGGGCCCCTCGGTGGGCGGGCGTGTGCGCGTGCGTGTGCGAGCACACACGTGCGGCCCGCAGCACCCCCCGCCCCGGCCGCCGCCCGTCAGTGTCACAGGGAATCGCTAATGCGCGCGTCGCCATGGCGACCAGGGGAGCGGCGGAGCTAAAAGCGGCAGCCTCGGCCGGCCCGCCTCCCCCGCCGCAGCCCACCCTGCGCCGCGCGGATTCTCTTTGTCTCGCTCGCTCGCCGCCGGCTCCCCCCTTCCTCCTCCCCGCTCATCCCTCCCCCTTCCTCCTCCTCCTTCCCCCGCCTCCCGGCCTTTGTCGCCGCGCCCCCCACGCGCCCGCAGCAGGTGCGGAGAACCCGGGGCTGGGCCCGCCTTGGGGCCCTTAAGGCCTCCCTTGAAACCAGTCTTTTAAAGAGAAGATTAGAACAGGAGCTGCTCTTCCTCACCTGGACGCCCGACCCCTGGCTCACTGCCCCTCTGGCTGCGGCCGCGCGTGGCCACCCTCTCACCCTCTCGCAGGACCGGACCCGACCGGACCGGGAGGTCCCTGGCTGCCCCCCGGCTGCCCACCGGGCCCTCCTCCTCCCCCACCCACGCCCCCACCCCACCCCGGTGACTGGGCGCTGGACGTCCTGCAGACTCACTCCTTCCGGGCCTCAGAAAACTCTCGTCAGCTGCAGGAGTTCCTCATCTAGATGGGGTTGCTGGCCCCAGACTGGAATGGCCAGGGCTTGAGCTCCTTGGAGGGGGGCTGTGGAGTTGCCCTGTAAGCAAAATGTACCGTGCTCCTGTTAGCATCCAGGGTGACCTCTAATGAAGGGTGGCTACAGTAGTGAGCTCCAACCCGTTCGCCCTTCTGTTACCCATCTTTGTCCTCGGGCACTGAAGCAGCTCTAATGGGTGGCCCAGCTTAAAATGGCAGGTTGTCTTAGATTCTAGCTGATGCCCCCTTCTTTACAATAACAACAGGAAAAGGGAGGGAGGGAGGAAGAAAGGAAGGAGGGAGAGAGTGAAAGGGGGAGAGAGAGAGAGGGAGAGAGGAAGGAAGGAAGGAAAGGGGAGCGAGGGAGAGAGAAAGAAAAGGGAGAGAGAGGAAGGAAGGGAGGGAGGGAGAGAAAGAAGAAAAGAAAGACATTTGTGGCACACCATGGTCTAGTTAGATTTTTTAAAAGACGTATTCTAAATACTAGTTCTACCTATCCAGCACATAGGTAGGCATTTGGCTTACCTATACGTTTTGGAATGATCTCTTCCATCTTCTGAAGGTCACAGAAGTGAAATGATGAAACACTGATTAACAGGAACCTCAGACCACTCTTGTCATGGCCAAGAGTCAGTAGCTCTCTAGTGGCCTCCCGTTTCCATAACATTCCATGGATCCACTGCCATCATTCATTCCTACCTCAGCGATGAAAGGTCTGCCTTTGAAGGGGTATGGTTTGGGTTTCCGCTTTAGAGTCACCCCCTGATAAATGAATTTAGCGTATATATTTACACAGAACAATGTCTGGACTGCTACACAGTCGTGGGACGGTGGGTGCTTGCAGGGAGGGGAGCTGAGAGGCTAGAGAAGGTGGAAGGAAAATAGATTTTCCCTGTAGGCACCCTAGAACCTGCGCGTGTTATACCATTGCATTTATTGTTGACTTTTTAAAAGGTGAGGTTAAAATTTAGTATCACCTCAAGAACATGTCCCCTAATCCCTCCCCCCCCACCCCCACCACCACCAAAGTAGATCTGTGTGATTCCATAGCATTCTGTACTTTTTGTATTCAGAGCTCTTCCCAGATTTCTGGCTCAACAGCGGTGAGTGTGTAAGTCGTGTTTACGTAAGTATCCATGCCAGACTCTTGGCTCTGTGAGGGCAGAAGCAAGGTCTATCTTACACAGCGCCGTGTCCTCAAGGGCTGGCTGGCACTCAGCACTTAGTGTGTATCCGTTGATTCCAGAGATGAGGAGACGTGGACAGGAGGGTAATGACCGAGTGATGGGGCCTGGGAGTCAGGAGGGGGTGCCCATCTCCACGGCCCTCCTCTAACCTGTGACCCTCCAGAGGCACAACCCCTCCCGTACCGAGGACCTCTAGGACATGGCTCCAAATAATTTCCGTGTCACTATTCTGTGTTTGCAATGCATGACAGTAGGAAGCTTGATTAATCAGTTACCTTGTGTATAAGGGAATGCTGCCACTTCCCAGAGCAGTTCCCAAGTAGCTGATTGGAACTGTTGTCTGCGGCGAGATAGGGCGAGCTCTTCTCCCCATCGTTGCCAGGGAGGGGGACACTCCGGAGCTCTGCAGTGCCAGGCGCACAGGAAACCACCTGAGCCTTTTTTTTTTTTTTTAAAGATTTTATTTATTTATTTGACAGAGCAAGAGCACAAGCAGGGGAAGCAGCAGGCAGAGGGAGAAGCAGGCTCCCCCTTGAGCTGGGAGCCCAACGTGGGCTTGATCCCAGGCGCCCCTCCCTGAGGTTTAAAACAGCAAGGTCCAGGGGCCACACCCAGACCAAGCCAGTCCGTCTCTAGGAGGGGAGCCTGACCCCTGTGGGGGCCCCTGTTCTGCAGATGCTTCCCTGATAATCCTGGTGTACGGTCAAGGTTAAGAATCTTCGCTCCATGGGCTTCCCAGAGCGAGTGGGGACACTTACGCACACCAAACCCAGAGATTTATTTCAGCCTTAAAGCTGATGCTAATGCACTTTAGGCTGGACAAAGAGATTACTTGCTTTAGCCCACCTCAGATTGGCTCAGCACTGCTCACAGAACCTCTCCCTGCTTCGCCTTAAAAAGCCTGCAGGTCCCCTTCCATGACAGTTGTTTAAAACAAATACGTAACCATCTAATCAGGGCACGAACCATTTTTCAGACTTGCCTGGGCAGCAGTGACCTAAATATTACTCAGGGTGTCTGACTTCCAGCCTCAAAGGAAGAGTGTACTTGGTTTGATTGTTTTCATGCTAATGAACTTGAGCCAGTAATTCACAGTCCCCATCAGGGACGGCTGCAGTCATTGGACGCTATGAAATAGTTCTTTAGACAGAAAGCAGTGGTATGGAGTTACTACGGATTTAGTCATTTGTCAGCAGAATCAGTTACACACTCAATCTAATTTGTGGTGCCATCTTTTTAATTGTTAGGAGATAGAAACTGGAGGGATTGGTGGAAACACCTCAGCCCTTTCATACCAGCCACGGTGAATCTGGAAAGTGTGACTAACCCATTAATGAGCCAACAGGTGTAGCTGCGGGTTGTTCAGCCCTCTCTCCCAGGTAACCCTGCGGGCAGTAAATAAGGCCAGTGTTAGAAGCCACTAACGCTGTACACACACAGCAGGGAACTCTCCATCCACTGCCCTCCAAGACACTAGCTGCAATTGACTTTCTCCTAGAAGTGCCTGCACTCAAGGTCAAGGCAAATTTGGTTTGCAGCCCCCTGAGGACACTTCCCACTGAACTCTCTTAGGGGACAGGGGGCAGGGAAATAAACGTTGCCCTGGGGCTCTTAAGTTAGCGATGATGGAAAGAATTGGAGCTCTTCATGGCAGGCAGGAAGAGCACAGATGTGGTCTCTTTCCAGCCAGCATGCTCCAGCCAGGATCCAAACAACCCATTTCTGGGAACTTATAAAGTAAGAGAGCAGTCAGATAGACTGGAGACCCCATGGGGCCTTTGATGTGTCTACCAGCAGCAGCATGGTGAGTGGTTTCTGTGATGTGGGATTCCTGAGCAAGGAGGACTGGACCACCGCCACTGGTTCCTCTCTCATTAGAGGGCCAGAAATAGATGCCCCATCCCAGAAAAAGGGAAATAAGGCTGCATGGAATGTTTCATCTGTTGGAATATTGTTCTGTGCTGCCTGACAAGATTACTGAGTTCTCAGTTCTACAGCAGTGGCATTGAGTAAGAGTCTGAAAATTGATGCATTATGTACTCGCTTAAAATAGCAAATGCAGAATAGAAAAACCAGAGCTGCTCAGAAGTGTGCAGAACATACTGATAGAAAGGCCCGCTTCGCCTCTGTTATTAACAGCATGAAAGGCTGTACCAGAGCAGGGGGCAGATTTCCCATCAAAAGCATTCGTGTGGTGAAGGCTTCTACACCGCAGTGGGACGGGGGTGGGGGGGGGGGCACATTTTTTTAGCGAACATAACCGAGTGCAAATCCTTCTGTTCTCAAACAGGTGGTAGAAAGTGGGCAGTTTGTTTCTTTTCAAGTCAGTGTTCTGGAGTTGGTTTATGAGATGGTTGCTTCTGTTTTAAACTCTTTGAATTCCCCTCAGAACAAAAATCCCCAGTCACTTGCTGCCTAATCAGAGATCCTTTGCCGTGGGTTGCAGTTGCCTGGATGGGCAGCGAAATTTAGTCAGAGTGAGGTGGGAAATGTATGAAAAGAACTGTGTCATCATCCTTTGTCAGCTCAAATGGGATTGGTTAAATACCCGAGAACAGGTTGAGGGGGCCTTCTGGAATCAGCAGCGTGGCGCTGGAAGGTGGCAGAGTGGCCTCCGAAGGGGCTGGCCGTGGTCAAGCCCGGAGGCCTTGACATGTGAGGGTTCTCAGCCTCGTCTCCGTTGTTCGGCCAACAACCTCAGCACGACACCCTTCTTCCCTGAAGCCCTTCACTCCACTAACGGATGTTCTCAGAGCACGTGCTTCGTACTGGGTTCCGCACCGAAGCCACCTTGCCTACATTTTCCCCAGAGCCCTTTGGAAGGAAGGGCATCGCCCCCAGTTAATTATCCCTGTTTAGAAAATGGCTTCCAAGGATCAGGTGATCGGCCAGGCCAGACAGCTGGGTTCAAACCTGAGACCAGCTGATTCCAAACTGGACGTTCCCTCGGCCGTGCCCCATTGTCTCCTCTCTTGATTAAGCAACATTCCCAGAAATACAAAGAAACCTGCAAGGCCCCAGGCCCCGTCTCTTCCCAGCTGCTGCCGCCAGCTGAATGTCCGGCTCCTGGGTGTGGAATAGTTAGTTGGTCGGTGTCCCAGAGAAATCACTTTTTCCAGGCTTGGCAAACAGCCCCTCCATGGGGACTTGAGCTAACAGTTCAGTAAAACGTAATTTGCTGATTGTCATGGGACACTGACCAGTTTCCAGATTCCTATAGGCCACCAGTTTGACAGAACGGGGCCTCCTATTTGCAAAGCCAAGACTTCTTATCATTTTTCTTTTGGTCTTTCCTTTGTCATTTGTACTGGTGTTCCTAGAAATACCGGTTTGCTTGATTATATTTATTTGACACACAGAGCAAGCGAGAGAGCACAAGCAGGGGGAGCGGCAGAGGGAGAGGCAGGCTCCCCGCTGAGCAGGGAGCCTGATGCAAGATTGGATCTTAGGACCCTGGGATCATGACCTGAGCAGAAGGCAGAAGCTAGCCACCTAGATGCCCCAGGAATACAGTTTTTAAAGTTTGGACATTTTCAGTGGCGCCTGGGTGGCTCAGTGGGTTAAAGCCTCTGCCTTCAGCTCGGGTCATGATCCCAGCTGAGCATCTCTGCTCTCTGCTCAGCAGGGAGCCTGCTTCCTCCTCTCTCTGCCTGCCTCTCTGCCTACTTGTGATCTTTGTCTGTCAAGTAAATAAATAAAATCTTTTTTAAAATAAATAAATATAAATAAATAAAAGTTTGGACATTTTCAGATAACAATTGCTGGGAAGAATGTTAGGGAAAGTGTTTTATATATATATGTGTATATATATATATATATATATACACACACACACACACATATATATATAAACACATATATATATATATATATATATATATATATAAAAGGGTTTGAAACGTGAAGGGACCCCGAATGGAGGAGAACAGCAGCCAGGTTGGGAAAGGCACGGTTGCTCAGGTGGGCCACTGTACTTGCCATGGTGATGCTGGATTCTCAAGTTCTAGGCTTATCTGCCTAATAGAGCACAGCAGTACAGTAATATCATAAATAACGATTTTGTAATAGAGTCCACATACAGAGTAGGATTTGTGAAACAGCTGTGATATACGACCTACCTTACTGGGTAGGTTTCCCTTAAGAGAAGGAGAGCAATGAGGTGTGTACGCCCTGAGTCTACATCATGTGTAGTGAGACCCTTTGGACAATTTTCCAGAGGAAGTTAAGCTCAGCAGTGTCCGCAACCAGACTCCTTGTCTCAGTCTCTCCCATCGCCCAAGCTGAAGAGCTGGGAACGTGACAGACCACTTTTACCGTCTACATTCATCAATCACCAGATTCTCGGTCTGATGCATCTCTCGCACTTGGCCTGTCTTTGCCCTCTTACCAAGCACAGTCCTCACTCCCTCAGTTGGCAGTATCCCAGCTGGTTTTCCACCCTGAATGCCCACATCAGTCGCTCTTCCACATCACCTGCTTCCTCTCGGTCAGTTTCATGTTTTCACTCTTGAAGCACGTACTGTAAGCCAGACACCCTTTTAGGCACGGGGGATATGGAAAGATCCGGTTCCCATGGGGCTCACCTTTGGGAAAGGAGTGGGAGCCACAGGAAGACAGACAGTAAGCCAGCCAAGAGTCAGACAAGTCAGTTTCAGACAGTGGTACCCATACAGAAGAAAACAAAGTATTATCTATCTCCCCTAGTAAGAATCCTTAAGGGGGCACCTGGGTGGCTCAGTCAGTTAAGCATCTAACTCTTGATTTCAGCTCAGATCATGATCTCAGGGTCGTGAGTTCGAGAGCTGCATTGGACTCTGCTTCTTCTCCCTCTCCTTCTGCCCCCCATGCCTGGCTTGTGCAGTCTCTCAAAAAAATAAAAAATAAAAAAATAAGAATCCTTAAGGGTGTTCCATTGCCTACAGATCTAAGCCTAAACTCCTTGCCTGTCATCTACCCCAGCCTATCTGGCTGGCCTCAGCTCCCACCACCCTCTCCCAAACACACTTCGATCCTGAACTCTGGGCCCATGCTTGCCATTCTCCCCACATTCTCTGAATCTCATTTTCAGATCAAGCTTCAGGGTCATCTCTGTCTGGCCAAGGCTTCCTCACCCTCTGAGGGGCAGTTCATTGCCTCCTGTCTATAGGGTTCTGGAGATCTGTGTGTGCTGGGGAAGCCAGGTGGACTTCAGGGAGGAAGCGCAGTTAGAGCTTGGGGTGTGTTGTGAAAGGAAGGAGACACAGCAGCCATGCTGGACAAGCCCCCTGGGCTCACCATGAGCCTGTTCCCACAGGGACTCGGCACCATGTTCTGGAGCTGCTTTCCTCCACATCTGTGCAGAGTCATGTGAGGAAGAGAAAGCAGTTCTCGATCAGGGTGCTGAGAGCCCGGTTTGTTCAGAGAGCGTGTCTGTCTGGCAGAGCCCTGGGCCACACAGGCCAGGAGGCTGCACCAAGCCCTCCACGTCTGCTTGGACTAGGCTCCTCCCTCCACCCTGTGCTTCCTGCGCGCACCCCCTAGCCCTTGAATGATGCCAGCTCTAGTACTTTAGATGGTAGCCATTTGTTCAGTCCGCCTCCCCCCCCCCCCCCTCCCGAGGCTGTGAGCTCCTCGAGAACGGAGCTGTTTTATTCTTTATCTTGAAGCCCAGAGCCTTAGACACAGACGTTTGATGTCAACATGTTTCAAGACAAGGCTGAGGAATTCCTGAGCTTATTAATAGAACAACACTGTTCAAAAATGCCATCCTTGGGGCACCTGGGGGGGCTCAGTCGGTTAAGTGTCTGCCTTTGACTCAGGCCATGATCTTGGGGTCCTGGGGTTGAGCCCCGTGTCGGGCTCCTTGCTCAGCGGGGAGGCTGCTTCTCCCTCTCCCTGTGCCTGCTGCTTCCCCTGCTCATGCTCACACTGTCTCTCTCTGTCTTTGTGATATAAATTTTTTTTAAAAATACCATCCTTAAAAAAGAAAATGCCATCTTCTAAGGCCAAGCCCAGTGAAAATAATTAATCTTGTATATACGTTCTTTTCATGAGTCTCTTTTCAGTACACGCATCCCCAGTATATTTGTGGAGAGCCGGGACTCCCTTCAGTGCTCTGTTTGCAGATGGGGGACTGTCATCTCTGTCGAGTGACCCACAGCCACCACAGAAGTCCTGATGCTCCTTGACCCTTGGGGGCTGAACAGGCGGATATAGAATGGTGTTCCTGACAAACCAGTAGAACCCATCTGTTCAAAGGAAGATGTGGTGGGTCCTGGGGCATGTTCAGTCCGGTCTTACTTAGCACCTTCATTAACGATGTGAGTAGAAAATAAACACCAGCGTTCACAGATGGTGCTAACTTTGGAGGTGCTGTTAACAGAAGCATCAAGACAGAAGTAGAAATGTAAGCAGGAAACACCAAAGATGTTAAAAAAAAAAAATGAACTCTCAAACAGATTTTTTTTTTTTTTGAGTAAAATAAAGCCCCTTCAAGCACAAGCATGGAGATAAGAAGCTGAAGGGGAAGTGGGAAAGAAGGGAGAACCCTAAGAGAAAGGCGGGGAGAGGGGCTCACAGATCTGGCCTCTTGTTAGAGATGATGGGACACAGCCCACGTGTCCCCCGACCCAGCCTGTGAGGCAGGCCCGTTCCCAGCAGCTGTCCCATTTGTTCTGTGGTAGGCTTTTTTGTTCAGTTTGGTGGTGTTTTGTCTTGTTGCTTCTGTGTTTGGTTCTTTCTGCATATTTGAGGGAGCTGCGGGTATGGTTTTGTTCTTACCATTTGGTTTTGAAAGGCTTCATTATCCCTCTCATTGAGCATAAATTTGGGCATTTTGGGAGGGACAGAGAGATGCAGCCTTTAAATAGAGTCCAGATTCCAAATATATAAAGCAAAATGAAGCCTTCTCACCACCACGGTCTCCAATGGTAGGAGGGGGAGACAAATCAGAGAAGCCAGCAGCAACCCCCGGCCTCTGGGGGGTGAGCTCCCCTGAGCTGCTTCAGCGTGCGGAGGCCACAGGAGGCCATGCCCTGCTCCACATTGCCAGGGGACAGCTGCCAACACACAGAGAATAGGAATCTTCCGGTTGACAGAAACAGAAGCCAGGGTGTCCAGGGAGAAACAGTCTTCCTTGGGGACTCTGAATGGAAAGTCAAGACCCCAGGATGCACCAGGGAGGAGTCAAAACAACGCACAGACTCTTCAAGCCCCAGGACAGCGCCCCATCCTTTGACTGCCTGGAACCAACCGTGCCTGGCAACATCAACCACCTTCTGGCGCAGGAGTGAGAGACGCAAACACCCGGAAAGGGAAACAGACAAGCGGTGAAAGTGCGCAAGCAGTGGGGGGGCGTGGCCCCAGGCAAGACCGTCCCAGCCGTGGCCTCGTTCTAGCAGATTCCGAAAGCTTTTGTACCTGACTCGGGAGCGACAGGGATCAAGGATTCCCACCCCTGCTGCACGAGCACTAGAAGAACGTGGGGACTGGACAGATGGGGGCACCCCTCCCAAGACCGACACCCTGGGGCTGGGTCTAGCCTCCCCACTCCGAGGCTGGGAGGAGCTGCGTGACCCAGCCGAGCTTTCCTGTCCTAGTCCCCAGCACAGGCATCATCAGCACCTGCTAAAATTCGGGTGAGGATTAAAGGAGGGGACGCGGGTAGTAAAACGCTTCCTCCGTGCCTCGTACCCGGCAGGCTCTTGATAAATGCGTGACGACGGCCAGCCTCCCCTGCCCCCATCTAAGACACCCTCACGTCTACACAAGGCACGCTACTAAGCAGTACCAGCCTTCACCGGCGCATCTCTGTTTATACACGTGTGTGTGTTTCCAGACTCCGTCAGTCCAGTGCTCGTTTCCCGGAGGACTTCCTCAGCAGTGGGGCAGGGGCACCTCATGCGGGAGAGCTTGGATTGACCAAGCAAGGTCGTGAGTCGCTGTGCAAAGGGACTCTTATGTTCTGAAGAGTGACCCTCGCTCGTGCCTGTCAGTAGGTCCCTGCACGTAAACAGACCCTTGCTCAGAATGAGGCGCGGGGGGGGGCACTTCTCAGCAACCCTGCTTTGAAGATGCTCCAGGCTGGCCCCAGTTCTCCGCAGAGAGTCCCAGCACCTTCTCAGTCATGTCTCTTTAAAAACCAGTATTCTGGTCCGCCTGGGTGGCTCCGTGGGTTAAAGCCTCTGCCTTTGGCTCAGGTCATGATCCCAGCGTCCTGGGATCCAGCCCCGCATCGGGCTCTCTGCTCAGCAGGGAGCCTGCTTCCTCCTCTCTCTCTGCCTGCCTCTCTGCCTACTTTGAATTCTGTCTGTCAAATAAATAAACAAAATCTTTAAAAACAAAACCAGTATTCTTTCTCTAGACATTTATGAAACTCCTGTTTTGGAGGAGACACCACACGAGGGGCTCTCCACAGGGAGGTGAAAGGTACGCAGCAGTGCTGTGCTCAGAAGCATGTAGTAAACAGGGAGACCAGCTCCTGGGTATGTTCTAGTGACTGTCAGTGGCAGGAGGCATAGGGGCGGAGGCTTGGACTCAAGCCTGGTTGCCTGGGTTCAAATTCTGGTGGTGCTGTGTGACCTTGGCGGGTATTTTGCGTCTCTGTGCCTTATTTCCTCTTCTGAAAATGCAGCTTCCCTCACCCAGTCATGAGAATCCTGTGAACTGGTATCTATAAAACTGCTTTCTTGAGATCGTTATTACACACGCATACCTTGTTTCGTCGTGTTTCCCTTTACTATGCCTCACGGATCAGAGATGGGGAAGCAGAAGCCGAATTCTCGGAAGCACCTATACGGGCACACCTCCTTTTACTGGGCTTCACTTCCTGCACTGAACGGCGAGCGCATTTTTACAGTCGAGCAAGTCCCTTGCCGCCATTTTTCCCGCAGCACTTGCTCACTTCGTGTCTCTCACGTTTTGGTAAGCCTCCCACTATTTCAAACTTTCTCATTGTTATTTGTTAGGGTGATCTGTGATCAGTGGCGTTTGGTGTTACTGCTACAGTTGTTTTGGGGTGCCAAGATCTGCCCCCATACAAGATGGTGAGTAAGTAAATGTGTATGTTCTGACGGCTCCACCGACCAGCCGCCCTCCCCAAACCCCACTTCACGTCTCTCTTCCTCCCCTCCAGCCTCCCTATTCCCTGAGACACAACAGTCTTGAAATCAGGGCCGTAAATGACCCTACAGTGGCTTCTAAGTGCCCAAGGGAATGGAGTAGTCGCACATCTCTCACCATCAGTCAAAAGCCCGCCATGACCAAGCTGAGTGAGGAAGGCACGTCGAAAGCGAAGACAGACGAGAGACTAGGCCTCTTGTGCCCAAGTTGTGAATGCAAAGGAAAAGTGCCTGGAGGAGATGAGGAGGGCTCCTCCCGCGAGCGCACGGATGGTGAGAAAGCCACACGGCCTGATTGCTGACATAGAGAAGGTTCTCAGGGTCCGAACAGAAGATGAGGCCAGCCACGACGTTCCCGGAAGCCAAAGCCTAATCTAGAGCAAGGCCCCAACTCTCTTCGGTTCTGTGAAGGTTGAGAGAGGGAGGAAGCTGCAGAAGAAAAGTCTGAAGCTGGCGGAGGTTAGTTCATGAGGTTTAAGAAAAGAAGCATTTTCTGTAACAGAGAAGCAACAAGAGGAAGCAGCAGGTGCTGAGGCAGAAGCTGCAGCAAGATCTCCAGGAGATCCAGCTCAGATCCTTCATGACGGCAGCCATGCCAAACCGCAGGTTTTCAGCGTAGACAAAACAGCCGTCTATCGGAAGACAACATCATCTAGGACTTTCATAGCTAGAGAGGAGAAGTTAGTGCAGAGCTTCAGAGGACAGGCTGACCCTCCTGTTAGGGGCTGATGCAGCGGGATCTGTCTACAACATCGTCGTCTGCTGAGCAGCTTCAGCCACTGTTGAGAGCTACTGCTCGGGAAAAGATACATTTCAAAATACGGCGGCTCGCTGATAACGCCCTTTGTCACGCAAGAGCTGTGAGGGAGACGGATCAAGGAGTAATATCAGCTTTCAAGTCCTGTTGCAGAAATACATTTCCTAAGGCTCTAGGCTGCCGCAGGTGGTGATTCCTCTGACGGACCGAAGAGAGCAAAATAATGAAAACCTTCTAGAAAGGATTCACCATTCTTTCCTGATGCCATTAAGAACATTTGTGATTGGGGCCCCCAGGTGGCTCAGCGGGTTAAGCCTCTGCCTTCAGCTCAGGTCATGATCTTGGGGTCCTGGGATTGAGCCCAACATTAGGCTCCCTGCTCAGGGAAGAGCCCGCTTCTCCCTCTCCCTGCCGCTCCCCCGACTGGTACTCTCTTTCTCACTATCAAATAAATAAAATCTTTTAAAAATTAAAAATAAAAAAAGAACAGGGGCGCCTGAGTGGCTCAGTGGTATAAAGCCTCTGCCTTCAACTCAGGTCATGATCCCAGGGTCCTGGGATCGAGCCCCACATCAGGCTCTCTGCTCTGCAGGGAGCCTGCTTCCCCTTTTTCTCTCTCTGCCTGCCTCTCTGCCTACTTGTGATCTCTGTCAAACAAATAAATAAAATCTTTAAAAAATAAATTAATTAAATTAAATTAAAAAGGAACATTCGTGACTCATGGGAAGAGGTCAAAATCTCAACCTCAACAGGAATTTGGGACAAGTAGATTCCCACCCTCACAGAGGACTTTGAGGGGTTCAAGACTTCCGTGCAGATGTGGCAGAAACTATAAGAAAAGTAGAATGAGAAGTGGAGCCCGGGGAGGGACAGAGATGCTGCAACCTCATGATGAACCCTGAGCGGGGGAGGAGCTGCTTCTCACAGAGGATCGAAGAAGGTGGTTTCTTGAGATGGAAACTGCTTCTGGTGACCACACAGGATTTAGGACATGACACACACCTGGTTGATAAAGCGGGAGCAGGGTTTCCAGAGGACGGACTCCTGACCTTGAGAGAAGGTCGACTGTGGGTAAAATGCTACTGAACCGCATTGCCTGCTAGAGAGACAGCATTCTTGAACGGAAGAGTCAAACTTCACTGTTGTCTTATTTTTAAGAAACTGCCACAGCCACCCCAACCTTTGGCATCCAGCACCCTGATCTGTCCACAGCTGCCAACAGCGAGGGGAGACCCCTTCACCAGCAAAAAGAGTACAACTCGCTGGAAGCTTGGGTGATGGTTAGCATTTGTGAGCAAAGTGATCTTTTTTCCTTTTTTAAAGATTTTATTTGACAGGCAGAGATCATAAGTAGGCAGAGAGGCAGGCGGGGGGGGGGGGGAAGCAGGCTCCCCGCTGAGCAGAGAGCCCGAGACGGGGCTTGATCCCAGGACCCTGAGATCATCACCTGAGCCAAAGGGAGAGGCTTAACCCACTGAGCCACCCAGGCGCCCTGTAGCTGCATTTCTAATTAAATCCAAGAAGTCACCAAGAAGTCACCCAAGCTTCACACGCCTGGGTCTACACACCCACATTCGGGTTTTCATGTTCCCACCTTTCTGCTTTTGTCCCTCTTGTCTACCTTGCATTAGATGAAGGGGAACGTCTTTCCCACTTCCTTCTACTTCTTCCTGTCTTGTACGTTTCAGCTGAGCATTCTTGTTTCCCATTCGTTTTCTTCACGCCCGTGCAGGTCTTAGGAAATCCAGAGTTCATCAGTGTCATCCCCACCCTCCTCCCAGCTGCAAGGACCCAGGTTCCTCCCTGAGAACCATCACCCTGTCTGCCATGTTGTTGTTTTCCAGGACTTTATTTAGATCCGTGCTCAACTGAACCCCCAAAGTTAGTCATTTTCATTTTTATTCTGACTATTATTATTTACAGTGAATGCTTATTTAGATTTACCTAGGTGTCTGAGTCGGTCAGCGTTTTGCCCGCACACCCCGGCGACTGGCTGGGTCTAGAATTCCAGGTTGATGGTTATTTTCCTTCAACGCTTGGAAGAGTCTGTTTTCATTATTTCTTCAAATCTGATGAGAAAGGCCTCCTCTTCCTTTGCAAGTAATGCATCTTTTTCCTCTGGGTGTTCTTACAGTTTGCCGTTTGGTGATCTGCAGTGAGTTTGCTCTTCAAGAGGTTAAAAGAAGGAAGCTTGAGGTCTCAGGTCTTTTCTGGAAAACTGTGTGTTTTCCCACAGTGATTCCTTTGCCACTTTGCCAGGCCTGAAGGTAGACTCACATGACCCTTTTCTAGATCCTGCAGCCTGCTGGGGCTCAGCCTCCTCCCAGACCTCAGACCTGGGCATGACGCCTGCTCAAGCCAGCATGGCCCCAGGCTTGGCATTTGCTGGACCCCAGCCTCATACGCCCTCCTTTCTTCTAACTCCAGGAGAGTATCCTTGCTTTCCTTCAGCCTCCACTTCGATTTCGTGTATTCTTTCTGTGGAATTCTGTTCATATTCCTAGACACCAGCAAGCCATCAGGGAAGCTTGTCAGCTCCCGTCATGCCCATGCAACGAGCAGGGCACCGTTGCTCACTGCGAGCTGTGAGAGAACAGTGGACACAGAGAAACACCCGGCTCAGCCCAGGATGGGGGCAGGCGGTTCTCAAGAGCTCTGGGGAATGACTGAAGGGATTTTAGCAAGAGAGGGACAGGATCCTTTTGTGCCTTGAGAAGATCTCTCTGATGATAATGTGGAGGACGTGTGCGAAGGGGTGAAGGGGGCAAACTGAAGGCAGAGGAGTCTGTTGGGAGGCTACGTCAGGGCTGAGTTCTGGACTATGGTGACAGCAAGGGAGTGAGACAGAGAAAACGCAGTGAACCAAGAGTTTGGTGACTCGCTGTGGGCAGCGGAGGGAGAGGAGGGGTCCAGGCTGACTTGCGGCATCCAGGCCTCCGTGACCAGGTAGATGATGACCACGCTCACCGTCCTAGGCGTGATGAGAGGAGGGAGGCAGTTTTGGGGAAGGGGCCAAGAGGATGAGCTCAGCATTGGACACCTGAAGACCCAGCTCAGGGGGGTTCTCTGGCAGGTGGTAGCAGATCTGTGCTTGGACCCCATGCCAAGATGGGGACACTGACTGGGTAACTATCACTGAAACCACAGGCATGGGGTGACACTACTGTGGGATAATGTTTGAGAGGAGAAGGACTACGGATAAAACTTAAGGAGTAAGAAGATAGTCCTGTGGGAGTCCTTGTCCTTCCTTAGGTGCCAGTCCGGACGTCCCCACCTCTGGAAGCCCAGGGCAGCTGAGGGGGGCCTCCTCTGTGGGTCGCATGTGTATCACTCCAAGAACGGGAGTGCCTTGAGCTCGGGGCCCAGGGCCCAGCCAGGGTAGCTGCTCAGTGAAGAGCTGCCGGGCAGAGCAGGCCAGGGAGAAATGGGCGGTGGTGGTCGGCAAGGAGAAAGCAGAGGCAGGGCCACAAATAGGGGACGTGGGTTTCTGCCCACCAGACCTGGGAGCAGACTCTATTCAGTGATGTGGAGGCAGACGTGGGGCCTCAGAACAAGCTGCCTGCCGAGAGCGGTGTCGTGACGAGGGAAGTTTTCTCTTCTAACTAAAAATGGTGACCCCATGCCTCACCAGCAGCAACCCAGACAGGACTCGGGACACCAGGAGTTGGGATACCCCACTCTCAGGACCAGTGACGTTGGCCTCAGTCTCGCTTTACAAGTGACCCCGACCCGAGTAGCCCTTCAGCCCCGAGAAAAACAGAAGTAGCGTTTCCTAAAGCCGGGTTTTGAAAGACTAGCCTTGTGTGGTTTGACACAGCAGAGTGGGGCTTGCTTCCTGACGCGAAACGCAGAGACAGCTGCACACACAAGCTCTGGCTGTCCAGTCCATAGTGCGTCCCCAGCCACCACCCAAGCCAACACGTTGTGTCCTAGGGGCACCCAGACAGAGAAGGGCCTGACTCTGGGCCCCAGGGGTCCAGCACAAAATGCTGACCACACCTCTCACCGTTTGGAGAGGCATCTATTTACGACCTGCCTGCGTCTGGTGCAAGGCGAGCTTCCTCCCACCACATCCTGTGTACAAACCCAAGGGCGCAGGTCGAATTAGCCTCACACTCGGGAACACCTCGCCGGCCCCCAGAGAATGTGCTCGCCAGGGCACAGCACTGCACCCCGCACCCCCTCCACTCCCCCTTAGAGCGCATTTATCCAAATGGGGTCACCACCCCTCTGGCGGGGAACGCTGACGACGCCCTTGAGAAAGTGGCCCACTCGTTTCTGGGTAGTCTCCCCGTCCCAGCTGCAGGGGGCTGGACAGGAGTGGACACTTCCAAATGGGGTCACCACCCCTCTGGCGGGGAACGCTGACGACGCCCTTGAGAAAGTGGCCCACTCGTTTCTGGGTAGTCTCCCCGTCCCAGCTGCAGGGGGCTGGACAGGAGTGGACACTTTCTGGGCCGATTCAGCTCCCAGGGAGACTTTGGTTGCCCCTTTCTGTGCAGGACTTACAAAGAAACCCCACAGCTTACGCGGGGACGCCCGTTGCTGGGGTCTTGCATTTACCCACGGATTTCCCTAATGACCGGCGTCTAAATGCAAAATGAAGGAACGTAATTCGATAAAGGCCATTTGCCTGCAGTGATGGCTTGGAACAGATGAAACAAGATGAAAGTCCCTGAATTCCAGAGTTTGCTGAGCCATTAAATCCTGTAACAGAAGAAGGGGAGGAAAGCAGCCCTCCCCTTGCCGCCAGCCTCCAGCGGCAGCTGTCACCGGGCTTGGCACGCCATCGGAGGGAGACACCCCGCCTCCATCTATAAAACCTGCCTTCTTTTCTTAAAAAGATGAGGAAGTCACTCTAGTGCTCTAAAGATTTCTAGTGTGGTGAAGCTCCAGCCGGAGAGGCCAGCTGATGCTCCCAGAAGGTCCACTTCCTGGCCGCCCCTGGAACCCAGCTACGGCTCTGTCTCCAAAACAGGCACAAGAAACCCCTAGTTGGTCTTAGAGCCATTTTTGGTTGAGCTTGAGATGAGAAAGAAAACACAGTTTGAGGGCAAGTTCTTATTTGTCCTTTATTCAAGATTGTATAGGGGCACCTGGATGGCTCAGTCCATTACACATCTGCCTTTGGCTCAGGTCATAATCCCAGGGTCTTGGGATCGAGCTCTGCATCGGGCTCCCTGCTCAGTGGGAAGCCTGCTTCCCCCTCTCCCACTCCCCCTGCTCATGTTCCTACTCTCTCTGTCAAATAAAAAATCTTGAAAAAAATTTTTTCTTTAAATATTTTATTGTAATGCACACATGCATGAGCAGGGGGAGGGGCAGAGGGAGAGGATCACCTGCAGACTCTGCGTGGAGCACGGAGCTCACGCCGGGGCTCCATCCTACCACCCTGAGATCCTGACCTGAGCCGAGACCAAGAATCAGATGTTCAACTGCACCTCCCAGGGGTCCCGATTAGTCTTTCAGAGGAATCCACTTTTTGTTTTCATTATCATGGTTTAAAATACACAGGACGTAAATTTACCATTAGTCACGTTTAGTACAGTCGCAGTGCTATGCAGCCATCACCGCTGTCTAGTTCCAGAATATTCTCCCCACCCCAGAAGGAAACCCCATAGCCTTCAAGCAGTCCCTCCACACCCCACTCCTCTGTTCCCACCCCTGTGGATTTGGGTGTTCTGCGTATTTCCTGCAAGTGGAATTACACAACACATGGCGTTTGCGTCTGGCTTCTCTCCGCATGTTTTCCAGGGTCCTCTGTGTTGGGGCCTGTGTCAGTGCTTCCTTTTTACGGCTCAACAATATTTCACTGCGTGGATATGCCACTCCGTCCCTTCATTGGCTGACAGATATTTGGGTTATTTCTACCTTCTGTTAATTGTCAGGGAAGCTGCCGTAATCATTCTGGTAAATGTTGTTGTGTTGTGTGAACTTCTGCTTCCAGTTCTCTTGGATGTGTCTCCAGGAGTGGGAGGAATTGCTGGGTTGTGGTGTAATGATTCTCTGTGTGACTTACTGAGGAGCCGCCAGACTCCATCCACGTCCTCCCACTTTGTCACCCGTCGGTGGCTGTGTGCGGACAGCGCCAGCAGGTGTTGCTCAGCCCAGCTCTAAAGACCAGAAGGCAGTTCTCCTTGCAGCCCACATTGTTCTATCCTAAAACCATCACATGTAGCCCCTCACCCCCCCCACTTCTGCCCACGCCCCACAGCACCCCATGAAGACAGGCTGGGAATCCAGACAGGGCGGCTCAGGGCTATGCCGAGGGAAGGAGCAGGAGCGCCAGCACGGACTGTCACTTAAGTTGGGAATAGAGAATATTCCTTTGCTAAGGGGCAGGCCTCCCTTGCAGAACCCTCCCATTTTACAGGCTGTCTGGCCACTTTCCCTTTGGGATGAACTTCACGGGCTGGGCCTGCTTCAGCCCTCACTGAGCCCGGCCTGTATGAGTATTTGGAGTTGGCAGAGTTGTGTTGCTGGGGGGGGGGGGGGCGGTGTGCAGAGCAGGGGACACGAGGCCTGCACGCAACACCAACACCACGTGAGCCCTGTAAGGGCCCTCGCTGCCCTCCAGGACTCCCATTCTGGAAGTGGAGCCCAGACCGTGGGCTGAGGCTGCTAGAAAGGCTAGCAGAGATGCTTCCAGCCCTGCCCGGCGTAGGGAGCAGCAGCCTGGAGCTCTGGTTCTCTGCCTGGAGCATTTTCTCTCCTACAACCCCCACCCGGGGGGCTCATTTACAAGGTGAAGTTGGGCCCTTGTGACTTCCTTCTGCGATCTACATAACCAGTTGCTCTTCCATCTCCCATCAGCCTCACCCCTGCACTAAGAGTGTAGAGCAGATGCTAGAGATGCCCAGAGCCTGAAAGAGGGAGGAAGAGTGAAGTCAGGGGTCACACTGTGTGGACACCGAACTCAGGGCTGGGGAGGGCTGGAGTCAAAAGGACCCTACTGAAAGTAGCATGTCCCAGTGGTACAGGTTTGTACCTGAGAACATGGGGGTCGCTGGTGAGTACCATCCCCCGTCTCTGTTTGGAATGTGGCCCTTTTAGAGCCATTTCCTGAGGACTTTCTCTAGAACCCACTGCGTGCACACTACTGTACCATGGAGTGGGTGAGGGGGCGCAGATGCAGAAAGCGGGAGACAGGGCCTGTCCCCAGCAGTGCACTGAGGGAAGACATGCGCCCACCACCAGGCAAGGGCAAAGGGGATGCCTCTACCAGAGCCAGAAGAGGGACATCCCCAGGGGTTGTGATTCCAGCTCAGAGGGACCCAGTGGCAGTGCCAGGTTGACAAGAGGGACCAGGAGGCTGACTAAGCGGGGGAAGGTGCAGGATCTGGGTCCTGGAAGCATCTGCAGCCACAGGCAGGGGTGTAACGGGGGTGGGAGGTGGGGGGGCTTTCCTTGCCCTGGGCTAGCATGACAGTGGGGACCAGGAGTGCAGGGCCCACACCGAGACCCCGCACAACAGCCCTGGCTCCCCCAGGATCAGAGCAGTGCCTGAGTCACTGCCTCTGCCAGACTCTATTTATGTCCAAGTCTAGTTAAAAATATCTGTCTAAGCCAAGGTTTTAGCTGCAGCTGACAAGACATTAAGTATTAGATACTTAATGCCCACAAGTGATAACCACGAGCCTCTTGCTCCACCGTCTGCCTCCGGGACAGACCAGGAAGAAGGCAGGCGGGAGCCCGAGCCCGGCATCCTTGGCCACGTGCAGACAGGTGCCGGGAAGCCCCCTGCTATGGCGCAGAGGTCGCGCATCCGAGGGGCCGTGCCTCCCGTCAGGCCAAGCATGTGCCCGGAAAGCACCTCGCACACACCTGGGCGCAGCAGAGCTGCGTGCCCTGCCAGCCCACCCAGCGCCCGGGATCCCGGCCGACACAGGCCCTCCTCCTTGCACTTCTGGCTCTGAGAAAGCCGAGGGGCACGAGCCATGGTGTGGGGGTGTGCCATTGTGTGTGAGCGTACTGTGGGGGTGTGCCATTTTGCGTGAGCGCACGGGAGGTGCCGGCCACTTTGTACATGTTTCTCCGCTTGGCAAAAAGATGACATCTGGAGTGCCAGTGGCGTGGCAGCCCGTAGCAGGGGCACTGGCACTCGGGGTTGGGGGGGCAGCTACCAGGCAGGCCTTCAGTGACCCCGAGTGGGCGAGGGCCCACTCAGGGCGCTGGGAAAGCGGGAGTCAGCCCCAGTTCTCCCCCGCTGGGCCCATTACTGGGCAGAACTCCCGGGAGAACCTTTCTCTCGCCAGGCGGAGCCCACAGGCAAGAATCTCCAGTCCCCCCACCACCCCCACACGCCTCCCAGGCCTCCCTGTTGCAGCCACAGACTGCTGATCAGTAGCCCCGAATCAGAAACTCGTGCCCCTTCTGACTAGCCCCCTGCTGACCTTTCCTGCCCAAGTGACAGGGTCCCCGGCCTCAGGCCAGGGTGCCGCATTGCGCAGCTCTGGTCCCCCCGCAGCAGGCCGGGTGCCCCCGTGGCAGCCCCACTCTCTGCTGGCTTGAGGCTGCCACCCAGCGCCGGCTTTTGCTGCCCTCACCCTGTCCGAGGGCGCCACCTGTGCCCCTGACCCTGAGGAGGTGGGCACAAGGTGGGCCCCAGGGGTTGCCAAGGCCATTCACCCCACTCTGGCCGCCTGCTAACTGCCTGTCTGGTCTTTCTCTTTCTGGTTCTTCCAGTGAGAAGCGCCACCTTCAAGTCAACGTCACCAACCCCGTGCAGTGCAGCCTGCATGGCAAGAAGTGCACGGTCTCCGTGGAGACGCGGATCAACCAGCCGGAGCCCGACTTCACCAAGAACCGCTCTGGCTTCATCCTCAGCGTGCCGGGGAACTGACCGCTCACTGGGGAGGCCTTGCAGCCCCCGTCTGACTTGCTGACTCCCCGCTATCGCCCGCTAGAAATCAGCTCACAAGGGTCCTCCGTGCTTGGGGCCGAGCCCCTCTTCTGCCTCCTCCAGGGCTCCTCCCCTGAGGTTTTCTTGCTGGTTTTCTGCCTTTGGTCTCTGTCCTCCTCTCCCCCCACTTCCCACAGCCCTCACTCAACAAACCAAAGACCCCCTGCCACAGACCCCTGGGCTCACACCCAGACCACAGCTCCCTGCAGAGGCCCCCGCCACCACACCCCCCACCCCCATTGGCCTGTTCAGGTCCGCATCCCCTGACCCGTGACCTGCACCTGACCCTGCAAGGGGTGGATGCAGTTTTCCCAACCCAAAACGTGCTCCCCTAGGGGGTTTGGGGGAGATCGTCAGAGGTGAGCTGGGGATATAGCCCTGTTCTCTCCATAAGCACAGCCCGCCACCCCTTTCCCCTAAGGGTCCCTGGCTCAGAGCTCCTCAGTGGGGCCCCTCTCCCCAGCAGTCAGCCAGAGCCATCAGGGAGGCAGGTTCACCTGTCAGGCCAGCCCCTCGGCCCCTGGCCAGAACAGCCGTGCCCAGCTGGCGGCCCAGCCTGCACGCTCCCCTGCCCCCCATCCCCAGGCCCACAGGCCACCTCTCCGAGAGAGAGCAGAGCAGGTGCTCCAAGGCCCATCTTAACTGCATGGCCTGTGCCCATGGCAGTCACACAGTGACATGTGCAACACTCAGGGCTGCACATCGGATATGGTGCCTGCTGTGCCCACACTGCTGGCGGGAGCACCAATTAGAAAACGGAGTTCCAGGGGGCAGGGAGCACTCCAGGTGGCGGGGGGGGGGAATGCGTCTGAAGTTTTCCCCTTCTGACACCTCTGTTTCAGACACATTTGGAGAACAAGGACCAGGGCCAGAGGGGCAGAGTAACAGAAACAGAGTGGGGGGGTCCTGGCACTGCAGGCCAGGCCAGGATGCGCCCCCCCAGCCCCCCCACACACCCCCACCCCCCCACAGCTGGGGCCCAGGCTGGGCCTGCAGACCTCATGCCAGGAGAGTGCCACCGTCTTGCCAGGCTGGGCCCAGCAGGATGCTTCCTGAGACCACTCCGCTCCTGAGCCTCGGCTGAGGACCGAGGACGCCGCCCCAAGCCCCTGAGCAGCGCGGGCTGCCCAGGCCAGGAGAATTAAAAGGAGAGACCTGGGACACCCCATGTGGGGTGGCGGCTGAGGGGGAGCCCACAGCTTGGGAGGAGACCATTGGGAGATAAAAGAGGGACGCACTGGCGTTCTCCTCACTTTTTATGCCACAGATGCTGCCCACTCCCTCCTCCCACCACCTCCCCCTGCTCCCGAGCCACCACCCTGACCCCACAACACACACCAGTGCCTGAGCGCAGCACCCTGCCCCCTGCCGTGCCTGGCCCAGCGCCTGCCACCATGACCTGGCCAACCCGCCCGGTGGTCCCAACAAGCAGCCCGGTTTTCCCCACACCTCCCTGCCTGACTCCCCATGGCCCCCAAAACCGCAAAACCTTTGCACCATGTGCAATTTGCAACAAAGAATCCTCTTGGCATCCAGTCCTTAGAAAGCCTTTCTCATTCTGGAAGCCTGGTCAGCTGCCTGCCCACACAGAGGCGCCACCAGCCTGTTTAGCAGCGGAGTTTTGCCAATCACCTTGACACTAGCAGAACGGTCCTCCCTGGGACGGTGCCTGCTCTCCTTTCCACTCATTTCCCCAAACTTGTTGCTTTACACTAGAGATGTGCACATGTATGTTTTAGACGCACCAAAATGGAACATGCCAAAAGGAGTGCCTTTCTGGGGCTGGGGAGGAAGGTGGGTGGTGGGGTCCTTCGTGCCACCTCTCGGGGTTGCCTGGGGCCCCTCGGCCCCTTGCAGCCGAGGGCCAGTCGACAAGCACTTTTTCCTGATGTCCTAACAGAAGTCCCAGTATGTGGCAGCTGGGGAAGGCTCCAGCCTTCGGGTCATGAGCTTCGCAGTGCCTCCAGGTGCTGGGGGAGGGGGGCGAGCAGGAGGACACAGTGATTGTATGCAATGAAGTGTTTCTCTTGATCTAATTAAATGCAGTTTTATGGTTTGCTGCGTTTATTCCTATTTTCCATTAAATTAACTTTATTTCTAGAGCATATTTTGATTTACCATCAAGAGCAATAAAGCATTAAATCTTATTTTTAAAGGTGTCCTGCTTATCTGTGATTGAGAACTAGACCTACAATTGTGACATTCCAGCTGGTAAAACGTCAGCTGTTGCCCCAGAGGATGGGAGGGAGCATTAAGCACAAATAAGGTAAAATGGAGGCTAATTTACCGAGGCTTTTCAACGAAAATATTGAACATCCAGCGGGAAGGCTGGGAGGCAACAGAGTTCAATCAAAGCACTTCGTTCCACCATTTTGAGGCCTGCAAGTCAGACTCAAAGGTCACAGCGTGGTGTTGACTAAAGTCAGAGCACGTATCAGCGAAGGAAGAGCTCCGAAGCCTACAGCGGCTGGTGGCCTCTCCCCGGGAGGGCTGGCTGGGGACAATGGGGGTGGCAGGAGAAGGAGGAGGAGGAATCTAAACCTCTCTGGGTGAGGGCAGGTCAGCAAGGCCCTGCGGAGAGGGCAGAGCCTCTCAGCCCCCAGCTCCCCGCTTGCTCGCTGTCCTTGGTGGCAAAGAAAGTGCTTCTGTGACTCAGACCCAGGGAAAGGCCCGGAGAAGAGCCGGTGGCCCCCTGTCACAAAGCAGACCGCTCCCGCAGGGCAAGCTGGGTGGAAATGCCTTCCCGGTGTCCAAGGGCACCGCAGGACCACAGGGTGCAGGCCCTGGGGAGGCTCAAGTTCACGCTGCCCAAAATCCTGAAGCTTGGGTTTGGGGGCAGGAGCAGGCCAGGACCACTGGCAGTACCGCCAGTAGGGGGCCCCACTCTTGCCACAATAGTGGGCTGGGAGCCGCAGGGCTGGATTCCTCACTCTTGGAAACCTGCACCCAGCTAAAGTGGCAGGTCTGAGCCACGTGGACACAACTCCACAGCCACCGGCCAGAGTGGAAGCCGCTGGGCCGTGGGTGCTGAGCAGAGCCAGGCCAGGGATACGTGGGCAACAGCCTCAGAGATAAGCTCCTGAAGGGAGCCAAGACCTGGTGCCCCTGTGGGAGTCATGACACCAGCCCTCACGGGGCCAAGCCTGGGCCTAATCCTCGCCCCCTGGCCACAGGTCCCAGTCACCCAGCTCTGCCAAGCCAAACCCAGGGTGCCTCAGGGGAGCAACACCTGCTAACCGCCGTTGGCCCAGCTAAGCCCTAGTTGACTTAACCTGCACTTCTCTCTTAATCACCTTAACTTGAACGCACCAGTTAAGCCCTCTCCCTGAGCCCTGCCCTCCCCTCACCACCCAGCCCCTCCCCATGATAAAAATCCAATTATGTTCCGAGCGCAGGAATCATTTATAAAAGGGGCCCCCAGCCTGCTCGTGAAGGACAAGAGGCCTACGGAACGGATGGTCAGTGCATTTTATTTAATCAGCACAGTACAAAAATAAATAAAAATAAGGGAGAGGGAATTAAATTACAGCCAAACTGAGCTTCATGACCTTGTCAGATTATAAACCACACATACTTACAAACACACTACACATACATACAAAATGAGACAAATATAAATTAATATTAACAATACCCACGGTTTGGTCAAAGAATAACTACAGAACGAATTGCACTAAGAACCAACATACACCGCACGTGTAATTAGCAGTTTCAAATATACAGCGATGAATAATTCTGAGTGGGGGAAAAAATGGCACATTTTCTTCTCATTGCAAGTTTAACAACTGCTGGAACAAAACTAAATTCTAAGAACTGCATGGAAAGAAGATAGCAACCCTTCAGGTTTACAAGAAAAAGAGAAAAACCAAATCCTGAACTATTATTCCTGTGACTGCGCACGGGTGTAATGTTCACGGCCATCTGTTCTAAGATTATTTTTCTTAAGACACAAAATGCTCCTGGTTCGCATGCACGAGATCACTGTCAAAGCAACAATGAAAGAATAAAGGGTTTGTTTGTTTCTTTTCCGTAGGTTAGTTTTTTTTTAATTGTTGTTCTAAAAGTAGTCTTCATAGCAGCATGTCAAATGGGTTCACTGCCTGCACAGAGCCCAGCGGCCCCTGCATCCCGGGCCTGCCCAGCACGAGGGCGCGGAGGAGGACGGCGCAGGCTTCACACGGGACGGGGTGGGGAGGATAGCCAGAGACTGGCTGCCTTGGTCCCCCAGCCACTCCTGAAATTTGCACCTCCTCCGAGAAATAAAAAAATAAATACGGAGAAAGAGAAGGAAACACACAAAACCGGAATCCTGGGGACGCAACCGATGCACACAGTCTCAGGCCAAGTTCGGCCGCCGCCGAGAAAGAGTGACTACAGACGCGCGCCCCTCCTCTGGAGACTGGGCTCCTGAACCTCCCTCTTCCGGGCCGCCAGGGCCTGCTGCCCCCACGGGGCCTCCTACCTCGGGTCACACGTGGCGGCGGGATCTGCACAGACAGGCTGTGTGACAACTCCGACCGAGAGGAGAATAAGCAGTGGCGTTTAGGAGTCCGTGCCAGCAGCCGCAGGATCCTTCCAGCAGGTTCCTTCCAGCTCCACACGGGATTATCTGGCAATCCCGGGAAAAGCTCAGGCTCAGCGTGGGCCCGAGGCGTAGCTGGGGCAAACTCGATCCCAGCCCGGGTGGGCCCTCCCCCTCTTATCCGGGAACACCCAGAGCCCGCAGCTCGCCTCCAGGCCTCTTTAAACTGGGACCTCCGGGTTTCACAGCTTTCTCTTGTTCGGGTGAATTTCAGTAGTGCTTGAGCTGAAACCAGCATCCACCTGGAACCTAATCCTGGGGCAAAGGCCCCTCTGCCTGCCCCCAGCCCCCTATCCCAGCACTCCCCGGGAGGGGGTGGGGTGCATGGGGACTGGAAGCAAGGACTCCCCAGAGCGCCTTCACATTCGTCTTTGTTCCCCAAAGCTGGAGTGATGGGCCACCGAGGAAGGTTCGCTTCCTTCTCCCAATCCTCTCCCAAGTCCCAAGCCATCAATCTGGGAGAGTTAGAAAGGAAACTGATTAAGTACACCTGGTGTGTTTTCACAGCCACTAGGGTAAGGTGGAAACCCAAACCAGCAGCTGCAAATGATCAGGTACAGGTTCAGCAGGCTTCCAAAGCCATCAGGAGCACTACGCCCTGTCTTGGAATTGTCTCCCAAGATCCAGTGGTCTCATGGGGCCTTGCGGGGCAAGGCCTCGTCTTCAGAAGAAACTGAACTGTTTGGAAACAGCTTGAAATGAACAAGGGTAGGGACAGGGGGTACATCATGACCACATCGCCCTGATCCCTGATATCACCCCCCCAACCCCAACTCTGCGGAATGAATGTCATGCGCCAGCAAGAGGCCTTAGCCCTTAGGTGGGCGCTGGCTGGTCTCAGGCATGACAACCCCACCCGCCCAGAAGGCAGGCTGTTGGTAAAGGGCACCTGCAGCTGCCCTGGCCATCACCACAGGGTGAGTAAGCTGCATTAGTCAAATGAAAAGACTCACCCAAGAAAGGAGTTGTCCCTAGCTGCACCCCACCCCTGTAGCTGGGACCCAAAATCGAAGACCTTAATGAATCAAACCAGCTCATTAACCCAACACTGCCAACATGGCTGGGAGCAGGGGCTAAAGGGACTAGGGGGCAAGGTCCATGTCTTCACTAAAGGAAAGCCCTCTTCCCTAAAAAAGAAAAAAGAGCAAACCAAGTTGGTGCATGGTCAAACGACAGGCCCCAATCTTTGTACCAGGCCAAGCTTCTTCTCGACTGAAGAGTTGTCCCCGGGGGGTGGGCTCCTTGCCTCCCAACCCTACTCGGGGCTCGGTCGGGATGGCCAGCTCCACAGGCCTCTGGGAGAATGGATGACCCAAAGCAAGAGCAAGGAAAGGACCTCCAACCTGGAACGCCAATTGCTCCCTGGGCCAAATGGCCAGAGGCCCCTCTCCGGCTCCCGTGCCAGGAGCAGCAGCGGGCAGCCTCACCTGCCCCAGTCCGGCAAGAGCACAGGCTGCAGAGGCAGCTCAGTCCTTTGAATTCCCCAGAGTTGAGAGGTCAGCAGCCCGGGTGGCTCTGAATACATCTTCTGGGTTTTGCACAAGGTTCGGGAGTTCAAAAGAGCCCAGAGTTCTTGGCAGGGCTGAAGAAAACCCCAAGGAGAGACGATGGGAAGGGAGAGAGGCCCTCGGTGGCTTTGCTAGACACATACTGTACACAAAATCTGATTTGCTTAATAATAAATTTTTTAAAAATGAATGGAATCCTTGAGCCATGATGCGGGCCACGGGGCTCACCGATCAAGCCCGAGGAGGAGCCGCTTCTTGTCCTCCTGACCACTCTCGTTCTTCAGGTCGGAGAACACCTGCGTGAAGTAGTGCGGGTCAGCGTTGATCTGCAGCATCTTGGAGCTCATGAGGTTGATGACAGAGAGGCAGCGGTCCCAAAAGGCCTCCTTGCAGCTCTCCACCAGGAAGGGCTTGAGTGGGTAGGAGATCTCGTTGCCCATGTAGGAGTAGGAGAGGTACAGGCAGGTCAGCAGGATGGCCTGGAGCTCGTGGTCTGAGCCCACCTCGGAGGAGATGACATCCCTGCACAGCATGTAGAGGAAGACCACGTTGGCGGGCGTGATGAAGCCCTGGTCCTGCCAGCCCTGCAGGAGCAGCGAGCGGTCCACGCTGCGCAGCCAGAGCACAGGGTCCGTGGGGGACAGGTGCTTTAGGCGGTAGCACCGGCGGCACAGAAACTCGCCCAGGCAGCGCAGCAGCTCGCTCGTGGACGCCTGGACGATGACACGTTTGGGCGTCCCTGTGGAGGTGAGGGCAGGGTGCGGGGCCTTCTTGACGGAGGAGGAGACCCCGCTCTGGGAGCCCGAGAGCTGGCCGGCAGCGGGTGCGGGCGGCTGGGCCGGTGGGGGCTGGGCGAACGTGGACAGGTTGGCGCACGACAGCGACTTCTTCAGATTCTCATTGTTGAGGTGCGTGATGTTGTTCTGGTAGCTGCTGTTCGGCTGCACCTTCTTGGAGTTCTTCTTCTTGGCCGACACGGCCACGATCCTCTTCCACGGCAGCACAGAGATGATGGAGTGCCGCTTCAGGTTCTTGTCCTTGGCGTTCTTGCTGTTCTGCACGGCCGTGTAGTGGCCCACCGTGGCCGCGCCATCCTCAAACAACGTGGCCTTCCGGTAGCTGGGGGACAGGGACAGCACCGTGCCCATGGTGCCGCTGCGCGCCGGGCGGGGGCCCGCGCCCCTGCGCGCCCAGCCTGCCGGACGGAGGGAGAGAACAGCTCAGCGAGCCCGCGGCGGCCCCGGGCAGGAGGCGGGGGCGCTCCCGGGGGCGCGTGCTGCCCCTTCGGATCTGCGTGGAAAACAAGATGGTTCTCAGCACCAGGCGGGGCTCGGCGCCACTCTCCTCCACCCGGGCCAACGCGGCCCCCGCGGACTTGGCCCCGGCCCCCGCGCCCCCGCGCCGCAGCCCGGCCGCCTCCACTGCGGCACCCCCCGCCGGCCTGCCGCGGCTACTGCGGTCCGAACAGCCGCGGGAGGGGCCCGGGCGCCACCGGAGGTGGCCGGGGGGAGGGGTGGGGGAGACCCCCGCCTCGACACCGCGCTCGGCCCCGACCCCGGCCGCGGCTCCTCGGGGGCAGCTGGCGGCTCCGAGGCGCAGGCTTACCCGGCAGGCGGCGGCGACTCCTGCGCTCCGCGCCCTCCCTCCGCAATGCGCGCCGCGGCTCGGGCCCGCGGTCCCGGCGCTCGGCAGGGCTCGGCAGGGCTCGCGCTCGGCGGCGGCGGCGGCGGCGGCGGAGGCGGCGGCGGCTCCGGAGCTTCTGTCCAAGGTTCTGCAGGCGCCGCGGCCCCGCCCCCCGCCGGCCGCCTTCGCCGCCGCCGCGCTCCCGTTCCCGCTCCCGCCCCGGCGCGCACCTCAGAGGCCTCCCTTTCGGGGGCGCGCGCGCGCGCACGCGGCCCACGCGCCCGCCCGGGCTGGCCTGCTCCGGCCTGGGAACCGGGCCGCCGCGGTCCTCAGCGCCAGCCCCCGCGCGCGGTGCGGGCAGGGATGCGGCCGCGAGCCCGAGCGCCTCTACTCGCCGCACCCCATCTGGGACCCGGACTCGGGCGGTGGCGGCGGGTACTCGCGGCACCGGCCCCGCCCCGCCTCTCGGGGCCGCCCCTCCCGCACCGCTCGCCGCCCGCTCTGCGCCGCCGCGCCAGCAGCCGCCCGGCCGCGTGAGAGTCCCCGGCGCCCCGCGCAGCCGAGCTCTGGCCGGGCGGGGGACGGGAGGGGGTGCGCCGGGGGCGGGGCCGAGGGCCGATCCCGCCCGCCGCCCCGCCCAGACACGTGCTGCCTTTGTTCCCGCCGCGGCGCCCGCAGCCGCGGACCGCGGGGGCGCTCTCCGCCGCGTCCCCGCCCTGGCGACGCGCGGCCCGCTTGGGCTGAGGCTGCCGCGGCAGAAGCCATTCACGGAGGCCGGCCGGGGCCCCGAGATCCCTTTTTCCATTAACATCCTCGTCCCCCGGGAAAGAAGCCTGGAAACTCCCGGAGGAAGGCCCCGAACCGGGGGAGCTGAAGCCTTTGCGGAAGCCACTCGCATCCTGATGGACTGCCCCATCGACTTTCATGTCTCCCCCTCCGGGGGCCTGTATTCCCGCACCTCAGGTAAAGGGCCGGAGCCCGGGTAATTAGAAATCCAGGCCAGAGAGGTGTAGGCAGTTCTGGGCTGGTCCAGGTAACAGCGACTGGCTTTCCCCCGCCCACCTGGGACCGGGCTCTGAGGCCCCCCGGGTGGGCCGCTGCCCCAGAGATGGGCCAATCCTTCACAAACGTGACCTCGGCATTTCCAGTGGCCCTCCTATCAGTTACAGTAAAACTGAAGCCACTGCTTTTCCAACTCTTTGATCCTCTGATTTCGATGTTTTTCATGCTATCCACGTTATTATTTGTAGACGTGGTGCCAGTCATTGTAAAATTCTTATTCCAGTAAGAACAGTTCCTCTCAAAGACAAGAATTCAGATCCTTCACAAGAGCCATTCTTCATTTGTTTTTCTTTTAGTTTGATTCTGGAAACTGATTTAGAGTTATGCACAAACGGGAGAACCAGAAGAGTCAAACCTATCTTCATCCAGCTTATCACCTCTAGATCAAAAGATAAGTAAGTGGTAATCCAGATTAACTACCAATTCCCGGAGTCCAAACCACTCCAGCACACGAGGCTGTCAACCTGGGCCAGCTCTGCCAGTGCTGCCTATGGCCCTACACAAAACAATGTTGCTATCGAGTCAGAAAGTGCTAGAATGTGTATATGTACTACCCAGCAATTTCTTTGTCAACAGTGGCAATTGAAAGCTTTAAAGACTTTGGTGACCACATAATGGAAAATGCATTATTGTGTACCCAGAGGGCTACTTCTGAAACACCCACCAATCTTAACTCAGATGAAAACTAACCCTTAGCTCAATGGGCTCTTCCCTCCCGATGTTCCTCCGTGTACAACCTCTTCCTGCTCTTGAGATGCAGGGGTCCTCAACTTGCCTCCTTCCCTACAGGAAGGAGAGTAAGGAGTTTGAAGAAGTAATCTACTCCAGATCCCCTGGCCCAATGACTCTGTCTCCAAGGCAAAGCCTTTTTCCCTCCAGGCCCTGGTGGAGAGGCCCAGCTCCCAAGTAGACCTTTGTCCACACTGCCTCTCAAGATCCCCTTCAGATTCTGGTGCTGAGCAGAGATTAAATGCTTTCCACTTCACAAAATATGCCTAGATATCGAAGTCTGTAAGCCTCGCCTTAGATTCACTGTTACCTGTACCTACAAATTTCAGCTCTAGCTATTCCAATTCACGGCAGGCAGTACCAAGGTCTACTTTACCCCACTTCATTTCCCAAACCAAAGCAGCAGGCACTTGCCTGGACCTTTTCCAGTCTGGCCACACTGGTATCCTCTCTCGCCATCGTCCACCCAGCCTTCCCAAGCACCTTCCAGAAGAGCTCTTTGCATTACTACCTCAACCTTGTCACACTTGTCGAAGGCAAAGCCATGTCTGCAGCACAGCACGAACAAAATGTGCACTGCCAGCCCACTTGCTATTGTGACTGAGGAGAGGGGTTGTCTGGAAGTCCTGTCCACCCCTCTGCTGTGCCCACTGTTCCAAGGCACTCACCATCACCACCACCCCCAAGCTCCCATAACAGCTCCAACTGCAAGGCAAGGAAGATTCTGCCAGAAACGGCAGAATCTAGGCCCAGAATGCAGACCCAGCGGAATGAAGCAGAGCTGTTTTCTTCCCAGTCTTCTTCAGAGAACTGCAGGTAAGAGCTCCAAACCCCACTGTCAATCAGCCTATTCATCCTATAGCCTACGTCTAGCTGCCAGAAGGGCCAACCTGCTTGTTTATCTGCATTGTTGGGCTGGTATTCCAAGGTATAGCCAGAGAATCCCTGTCCTCTGCATGGCCTCATCCCCACACCACCCTGAGAAAGAGAAGACAAGGCCCCAGCCAGCTACCTTCCAGAAAGGGCTCCAGATAAAGCAGGGCTAAGCCCTGGCTTCTGAGGAAGCCATGCCTTGTTCCTTCAGGGATCACAGAGCAGCATCTAGCGGCCCTTCTGGGCAGCACAGGTTATGTAATGAGCACGCAGCCGTGCTCCAGAGCCAAGTGCCTCAGCGGCAGCCCCCAACACCACCAGCGTGGTCTCATTAGCACACAAGAAACCCTTGGCACCCTGAGGGCTGGTTCCAGGAAGGGTCCCTAGGTTGAGGAAGCCAAGCCCAGGCCAGCCTATGGGCCACCAGGCCCACTCAACTGTGCCCAGCCCCCCTCACTTAAGGCCAGGGAGGGAAAGCAGCCCTGGAGGTCTAGAGCAGCACTGTCCAGAAAAATATAACGTGAGCCACAAATACAAGCCACATAGGTATTTGAGTATTTTCGAGTAGCCACATTATAAAAAAAAAAAAAAGGAAGAAACAGGTGGATTTTAATAATATATTTTATTTAACCCATTATGCTCAAAATATTTCAACATATATATAAAAAAGTTGAGCTATTTTACATTTTTTTCATACTGTCTTCGAAGTCTGGTTTGTTTACATTTGCAATGCATCACACCTGGAACTAGCCCCATGTCGAAGGCTCCACAGCCATGTATGGCTAGTGGCTGCACAGTGGACAGCGCAGGTCTAGAGATCATCAGACCCACAAAGGGAGCAGAGGAAGGGCTGCTGCCAACTGAGCCTCAGGTCTGCCCTATGCTTGGGGAACCCTCCCCTCTTCTGCTGCCAGGTCAGCAAAAAAGCAAAATTCTTCCTCCAAGTGAAACTCTACAGAGACTCTACAGAACTGAAACAGAGTAACAAAGTGGTTGGGACTGGAGTGGAGCTGGCAGTGAGCACTCCCCCTGCCCCCTTGGCCTCAGAGCCCCTCAAACCACTACCAGGGTCTGAGGGGCAGTATGAAAATCACTGCTTTTGAAGATTTCAACTAAAAACAAAACCACAACTAAAAGGACTCTCCAGGCACCTGCACTGGTATGACCTCATAGAACCTTCATAGCACAACTGCCTACCAAGGAAGCAGCAGAGGCTCTTCCAGCCCAAACCCCCTGTCCTCACCAGACCCTGTTGCCTTGGAAAACCAGAAGGATCCCTGCACACCACTTCCCATTTCAGACCTCACTGACCACCTTTCTTACCCAAAGCCCTCCACTTTACCCCAAATCTAAAGGTCTCCCACAAAGCAAATGATGTACCAGAGCTTTGGCAGGTCTAGAAGGCTACAGAGCTGTGCAGACTTGTCAGAAGCCCTCCAGCACTCAAGAAAGGACACTTTTTGAAAAAAAAAAAATTGTTTTTATTGGAACTCATCTGAACATCAGATATACCTGGTGTTGGTTAGCAAGAACCGTTTGTACATTTGATATTGATGGTGCCAAAACCAAAACAGTGACTGGACATGATGGGGAGAGATGCTGAGAACAAAAACCTGATTTTGGAGAGGAAAGTAAAAGCCAGTCAGATTCAGTGAGGATGCAAAACCTGGTACAACAAAATCCTTTTACAAAATATAAATTTATTACGAAAACCTGGAAGGATAATCTGAGAAAGGGAAAGAAAGAGAAAAGGAGGCCAGCAGAAGGAGGCATGAGGGGAGGAGTTAAAGAGAAGACGGATGAGAGGAGGAAGGAATATAGCTGGGCACGACAGAGGTGCAGAAGCTTACCTGCCCACATGGCACGAAAGCCTCACTACGCGATCTTATCATAAAACAAAGCATGCTGAAATACAATGCTCTACCTCCCAGCCGGTCAGTTTCTAAGAGGTAAATAAAGCAGCTCCCTGGGAGGGGGACATGAGGTTGCTCGAAAACCCAACAATGAAGGTTTAAAAAAAAAAAGAAAAGAAAGCAAGAAAGAAAAACCCACACCCCACAGTCTCATTTCCAATGTTCACTTGTTTAAAAAAAGACTAAATCCATCTGACAGCAGGAGGAGGAGTGGGACAGGGAGAGAAGCTGATGGATTTCAGACAGCCTAACTCCCCTGGAGGGGAAAGAGGGAGGAAGAGAGACATGGGATGGTCTCCTGGTCGAGAGTGGAAAGAGAAAGGACAGAGAGAAGAGCGGAGGAGAAGGGCAATTAAAACACTGACGTCTAATCTAGTTTACTGTGTTAAAAAGAGCCACATGCACAGCAGGCCCCCTGAGGGCCCACACTGCTCCCGTGTGGCCCTGGTGGACACTAGCTCCTGGCCTCGTCCCCATTCCTCCACAGGTCGGCGCGGAGCCGTGCAGGTGCGGTGGTGGTGGCGGCGGCGGCGGCGGCGGCGGGCCTTCTGGCCAGTCTGCTGGAGCCGTTGTGGGGGGTGGGGAGGGCGGGTGACAGGCCATGTGGCAGGGGAAAGAACACCGAAACGCCTCGTTTCAAATAAAAAAGAAAATAGCAGTCTATACACAGTTGTTTGTTTTGGTTCAGTACAAACAGAATAAAAAGTCGTTGCTTTGATGGTCAGGCAAACACCCAATTCTGAAGAGGAGGAGAGGTGGCGCCCAGCAGGTGGGTCGGGAGCCCCCATGGTTGGCGGGGCACCTGGCTTTGCGGCCCTCTCCCAGGAGGCAGAGAGCACAGCTTTAGGTAGTGTAAGCCTTTTTCCTTTTATTTAGAATAACCTTTTTTTTTTCTTTTTCTTTTTTTTTAAGCAATTTCCCCACTCCCAAGTTGGGCCAGTAAAGATTACATGAAAACTGGCACACCTATTGGCTGGAATACAGATGCACCAAATGAGGATTTAAAAACTTTCCGAGCGAAAAGTAGAACAAAAAGAAAAAAGAATCTCCTAGCATTTTCCCCAAAGGTTTCACTCTCCCGCCACACACACTCTCCAAAGGACCGCTACGGATCCAACTCTGCAAGAGAAGACAGAGCAGTGTCAATCGGGGAAGCTTCAAGGCCGCCCAGAGGCTTTCGGTCTCAACAGGCGGAAGATGCGCTGCCCGGTCCGGTCCGGAGCCAGCACTCACCTATGTCAGCTTCTTGGCTTTGTTGTAGAGGGAATCCACTACTTTACTCATGTTCTGAATTGTTTCCAGAGCAGCTTCGTAAGTTTTATCTACTGGGGGTTCATCGAAAATAATCAAGACACCCTCCCCCTGGTCCAAGATCCCTGCAGGAAACACAAGGGCAACCCAGGTAAAAGAGGGGATTAGACACAAAGGCACCTGAGCAGCCGCCCACTCACTCCCTAGCTGCCTCCCTTTCTCCAGAAAGGAGAACCAGAAATCATCTCCATGTTCCATCTGCGCATGTTTATTATGCAGTCTCCTCATCTCACAGGGAGAGAAGAGGGCCCAGGGTCCCAGGGAGCCACCAGGTGAAACAAATGGAACATTTCCTTTCAAGACGAATAAGAGCTTCGTGCGTCAACAGCTTCACCACTGTTACTCACCATGAAATTTCTTGTCAAGAATCATCTGTGACAATTTCCTTTCCACGTCGGCCTAAAATCAAAGCACATGATTAAAGGGACGGGTATCCACTAGTCAAAGATCACACTGACAAGAAAGTTCTGTATAAAAGGGCAAATGGATTGTAAACAAAACAACAACGATGTAATTCGAGCTCTGAGCTCACAGTCCCCATTCCACACTACGAAGTTGAGGACTTTCCAACAAGGCCCATCAAGTGGAAATGCTAACCGCCTCCACATGCCCCCTTCCCCGTACCTACCCCCAAGACAAGCTCAGGACTCCTTACCTTGGAGAGTTTGATGAGGCTAGATATGTGTTCAATCTACAAGAAAAGGCAGAGACAGCGACACTGAGAGTCCTACATCCTCCTCTAACCTGGGGGCAGGGTGGGGGTGTGACGGCTGTGTCTGCTGAGTGTGTCTCCCCCAGAGCAGACTCTCCTGGGTCCTGTTCAGGCCTCTCGTGCTCTGTCCCTCTGCCTGCCTCTCATCATTAGACCATACACACCCCCTACACAGACGCCTACCACATGCTCGGTGACCACAGAAGTAAGGAGGGGACTGCACTCCGGACAAGCAGAAGCAATCTCACCAGCCTCCACCCCATGGCACTCTCACAACTCCTGTTCCTGTGTCAAAAAAAGCCCAAGCCTCTTGCCCACCAGAGAGTGTCTTGGAAGCAAGTTCCTGTTCTGCATTGGTATGGCAAGCGAGGGGACTAGAGAGGACGCCTAGCCAGAGAACTAGAGTCCCCAGGCGGGTCCTTACCTGAACTCGGGAAAAAGGCTCAATGACTCGGATCAGATTCTGTTCCAATAAGTTATCATACAACTTGGCCAAGTGTGTACTGATGATTGGGTCATCCCGGAGCTCTGCCCGATAATCTGTCAAGGCCTGCCAAGAAAGTCAGTCACAGACATTGGCACAGAGAAGCCCCTAAAGCTATGCCACTCCTGGCTTCCTAAGTAGTCTGCTGGACCTCGTAAATACATGAACAACTCAAGTTCTAGAGAATTTGAGATGAAAGAAGAGCTAAAACATAGCCTTACAGCTATGCTATAAGGCAGAAGAAAAGAACCATCAGGAACTAAACAATGGAGCCCTCTCTAGGCACCATCTTTCTGAGGGAAAGCCTTGTGTTGACAGCTCAAACTGTGTAAGCCCCACAAACAGCTCAGCCTGAAAGCCAAATCCACTACAAAAGCAGTTTCTCCACAGGTGTCCCACAGAGCAAATAGGGTCTCCAGGAAAAAAAAAAAAAGAATTCTAAGGTTAAATAATGGGAAATACTTGGGGTACCTGGGTGGCTCAGTCAGTTAAGCATCTGACCCTTGATTTCTGCTCAGGTCATTATCTCAGGGACGTGAGATCGAGCCCCATGTCGAGCTGGGCATGAAGTCTACTTAAGATTCTCTCTCCTTCTGCACTTCCCCCTCCGTGTGTGTGAGCTTGCACACCCGCTCTCTCTCTCTCAAAAAAATAAGTAAAAAAATAATGGGAAATAC
This sequence comes from Martes martes, assembly GCF_963455335.1. NCBI lineage: Eukaryota > Metazoa > Chordata > Mammalia > Carnivora > Mustelidae > Martes > Martes martes. Next base: position 25,499,781 of record NC_137904.1, on the reverse strand, counting down.
TGAATCCCACAAGTGGCTCGTGGAGTTTTACAAGCACATCAGCATACAGTTCTGCAGTTAACAGAAAGCAAAACACCTAATTTTGTTTCGTCCTCCTGTTTCCCAGACCCATACCCCAGGGAACCCCTAGTAACAGAAGTGTCCCATCAGACATCCCAAACTTTAGGATAAAATGATCTAGTCTATTTTGTTTATTCATGTATGTAATTTATTTACTTTGAGGAATGGTCTCAAGATCCAGCCTCATGTCAACTGTGCTATAAGGTGTTAAGAGGAGCAAACAAATCATGCCAAGTAAGGAAGTGAAACTGGCAAGAAAGCTCAACCAAGACAATGAATCTTGGGGAGAGCCAGAGTCAAATGGTCTAACCTCTGTCCGCACTAAGTTTTCTTCCTAGATCTACGTTTGTTTTTAATTAAACTGGCCACTTTACTCAGATTAAGAGAAGGGAGACTCAGCAGAGAATATACAAGTCTCACTCTACTGCTTAGGTATGTTTTTCTCCCTTTTCAAACTTTTGCTAACAGGAGGCAAAGCAAGCCTGGAATGTCAACCTCACAGGAGGTGTCTTCTGGTCCATTTGCACATATCAAGACTTCTCTTTTGCCCCCAGAGAAGGAGAGTTGGTATTTATGGAGCTGAAGGAAACCCTACAACCATAACCCGAAGAACAAGTGCCAGGCCTGGCGTTGATCCCTGACATATGAGCTGTGGGGTTTCAGGCACCTTCACTGAACCCCAGCTCCCTCAACCATAAAATGCAGAGAAGAGGTATGTTGTGAAAAATCAAAGTGAAAAAGGATGAAAGAACATTTTTTTCAAAGATTTATTTATTTATTTGAGAGAACAGAGAGCGAGCGAGCGCACACATAAACAGGGGGAGGGGTAAAGGGAGAGGGAGAGTGAAGCAGACTCCCCAACATGGGGCTCGTTCCCAGGACCCCGAGATCCTGTCAGATGCTTACTGACTGAGCCACCCAGGCACCTCTGATGAAAGAGCTTTTTGAAACTGAAAGATACTATATATAAATGAGGTATTACAACTCAACAAGCTTCACTGTACGAAAGTGCTTATTTCCAGGTTTTGATAATGCACTATAATTAAGATGTAACCATTGGGGAAAACTGGGTGAAGGGTACACAAAATCACTGTGTACTATCTTTGAAAATTCTTATGAAACTGTAATTATTTACAAATAAAAGGTTTTTCTAAGTATGTAAATGCCCCTCTCCTCCACCCATTCCCTACCAACCCAATACCATGCTTACCTTTTCAAAATCTGCCAGTGATCTGTTCTTGCTAGCCTGAGCCACACATTTTAATGCTTCTGTCTAAGAATAAAGAGAAAAACAGTGACAGCGATCTATTCTGCACACTCATATCCCATCCAATAAATGTCCTAAGCAGTATGCTATGTCCACACAACTTCTGGCTGCAAGAAGATCCTGCCCCACCACCGATCTTCTTCAGAGGCCGGGGAAGAGAAGCTAGACTACCACCCTGTGTCCCCACCAGTCTCCCTTTGAAATCTGAAATTACTTTAAAATACTAGGAAATAAAAAGTTAAAAAGGAAAAAAAAGGCCCTTACATAGCATTCTCTAAAGATGACAAGCTACAAGAAACAATGACCAGAGAACTGTGATCTCTTCTTTCCCCCTCCTCCAAGGCTTCTTACCCCCAAAGCCCACAGACTCTTTCCTGCCCTTAGCCTCAGGTCGTACCTGTGCTTCATCAAGTCTTATTCTGCTAGGTGTAGTACAGGGCCCGAGCCAGGGTCTACTTTCATTAGGGTTGAGCCACCAAAATTCCACATATTGTACTCAATGTTAAAATGCCACAGAGAGGGGCGCCTGAGTGGCTCAGTGGGTTAAGCCTCTGCCTTCGGCTCAGGTCATGATCTCAGGGTCTTGGGATCAAGCCCCGCATCAGACTCTCTGCTCAGCGGGGAGCCTGCTTCCCCCCCCTCTCTCTGCCTGCCTCTCTGCCTACTTGTGATTTCTCTCTGTGTCAAATAAATAAAATCTTAAAAAAAAAAAAATGCCACAGAGAGAAGAAGGTACAATCAGTGGTTGAGGTCACCTTCTAACTTGATTATAAAAGGCACGTCACCAAGCTATCAAGTCTCTACTCAGCAAGAAATCTACAATCTTTCTGGGAGTCTGTCCTGACTTCTGCTTAAAAGCTGTCATCAAGGCACAAAGGACCAGAAGGAGCTCCTCTGGTACCAGCCTATGCACTTACATAAGGATGGTGTGTGTATTATGACAGACTTTGACATGGTGCAAAACTAATCATTAGTGTATTGTGTGTCAGCATTTGTCCCACAGACAGAACAAATACCATAATGAGTTAAGCCTGAAACTAAGAGCCAGATAACCCAAGTTTAAGGTCTGGCTCCCCCATTTAATAGTTACCTGACCCTGTCCTGGACACTTGACCTCTCTTAGCCCGTTTTCCTCAATTCTAATTCTAAATAGGGCAGGGAGTCCTTCACTGTAGTAATAACAACTATTCCTCTGGTCAAAACTAGGAGCCCAAAACTAGGGCCACTCATAGAAAAGGAGGAAACCATCTGTTGTGGCCATTCCTCCAAAGATATGAGATTGCTAATGTGTCTGTTGTTTAGAGACAACTGCATCTGAAATCTAGAAAGATTACTGTTATTTGACTACTGACAATCAGACAAAGTACAAAGATGGGATGGTCCAGGAGCTTGAGACCATCTTTACACATGTCATACTCATACCTACTCAGGCACAAAAGGGACTAATGACTATCAAAGATCCTTTGAACCACGCTCAAAACTCAGGACCTGAGTAAAAACGTACTGAGAAGCACTTGGGTGAGCCTTCAAAACTCAGTTTCTGGGGCGCCTGGGTGGCTCAGTTGTTAAGAGCCTGCCTTCAGCTCAGGTCATGATCTCGGGGTCCTGGGATAAAGTACCACGTTGGGCTCCCTGCTCAGAGGGGAGTCTGCGTCTTCTACCCCTCCCTGGTCCACTCTCTTTCTCTCTCTCAGATAAACAAATAAAATCTTAAAAAAACAAAAACAAAAACCAGTTTCTGCACCAACCACTTTGACCTCCCTATAAAGCACATGTGCACTAAACCTTAACAGCCTCCAAACTCCTGGAGAACCCAACACTTCATATTCTGCACGTTAAGTTTTTAAATCAGGCTCATGATAGATAAATTTTTTGGTCAAAGCTAAATGCAGCCTAACTCGTACAAATGCTACAGTTCAGTTCTAGAACTCCCTTAAACCATCTGACATCTGTAAGAGCACCGAACACTGATTCTCCAGGCCAAGGATTTAATACAGAAAATACACAGAATGCGCTTACGGGAAAAGGGGTGGCAGAAGGAGTTGGGTGGGGGTGCACTCAGAGAATATGGAATGGAGATGTGAAGAGCACTGGTCCCAGCAGGCATCATGACTGACAACGTACTGGTTTCAAGTAAGTAGTGATGAGAACTGCAGTCAAGGTATTCCCTACCTGCCTCCCTGCATACCGAAGTGCAAGCTTCCCGCTCACCAAAGCCTGGACATCTTCTGGCCTAGAAAAAAAAAAAAAAAAGACAAACTTGGTCACTGCTCCAGGATGTTATGCTTCTAAGTACAGGTTTGGGCAAATTTCTTTTTCTCAAAATTCCACTGAGAAGACTGCCCACGAAGATGAGAAGCCTCACCCCAAAACCCATTATGTCCCTCACCTCACAGAAGCCAGGCTTTCGCTACTCTAGGCCCAAGCTCAGCATTGAAGAGTAGAAAAACTCCGGCATTAAAAAGAAAGTCACACTGAACAAACCAAAAGTAATAAACCCAAAAGGCAGGATGATAAATTTAAGTCAAATCCCCGGACAACAGGTCTTATTAAAACACAACCCCTGTGTAATGTAGAGATCCAAAAAGTCCTAGTCAGTATCACATTTATTCCCAAACGAATGTGGATAAATTCTCCAGAACTCCTTATAAAAAGATCTGTCCTACTTGCTGTTGGTCCCCTTCTCAAACCTCTCAACTTCTTCCTTAACCCACCCCCATTCTGGGTGGCCCAGTGGGCCAGTGCTGGACTGTAAACTATTTCCAGGCCCTCTGTCTGGTGCTCAGCAACTCCCTGGTCAGAATAACTGCAGGGTGATGAGAACAGTCCACGAGTCTGGAAAAGAGATTTCTCTCATCTGTCTCCCCAATTCTCAAAAACTAGCAAGCAAAAGTGCTCTGGGGAACACCTTCAATCCTCCCACTCTTATGTCAACCAGTCCCACAGGCGGCAGCTGCTGTTTCTAACCAGCCCAACTCCCTGTGCAAGCTATCTCTGCATGGCAGAAAACCAAGGTGAAGAACCTGAGTTCTCATAACCCCAAGTTAACAGGCACATACGTGTTGAGCATGATTTTGCACAGCAACATGTACTTCAGAGATGTGATGGCCTTTGGGCTATCGATGGAGTCATAACCCTCAAATGCCTCATAGAAATAGGAGTATGCAGTTTTCCAATCCTTCTCTTCTGCTGCGTGGATAATACCTGGACATTGAAAAGACAGGAGTAAAAACGATATAAAATAACAGAACCATCGAAGATAAGAGCTGGGGAAAGCCTCCGAAATCTATCCCGATGCCATCTATTTAGTGATGAAGTCAGGAAAGGTTAAAGGACCTGCCCTAAAGTCGCTGCCAGCTAGTGGTAAAGAGAGAATGAGATCTTTAATCTCCCAGTTTCAATGTCATCTTGACAATATAAATCCCAAAAGAGCTAGAAACCCTACTTAAAAGGGATCCTAAAAACTATGCACTAACATCTTTCCCCATGCTTCTCATCACCATTATGGTTCTGCTATCTTTTGAAGTCACTAGAAAAGGCCACAGTTATCCTTCAGGACTCACCCTCATACGTCAGGAAATTGAACCAAACATCCTTGGACTGCCTGCCTAAATAACCTGTTTTAGTAACATTTAAGATAGCTTTTCTAAGCTTGACATTTTTGTATGTGAGCAGCTCTCAACAGAGAAAAAAAAATCCAATTTCTTATACTCTTGCTTCAGATAGTTGTCATTTATAGATGTGCTTTTGCCTAGATGCAATCAATATATAGATTTCATATAATGCCAGACCCATGAAATTAATTTAATTGGACATGGTTAAGCAGTATTTCCTCAGGCTGAGATAGAATAGTTTATCCAAACAAGCTTCTACCATTTAAAAGTTGGGTTGATCCCAATGAGGCTAACTTTGATTGAACTTGCTATTACTTCCAACCTGTGCTATCCAACAAGAAATTTAGTTCCTCCTAGCTTGGGAGGCATCTAAGCCCTCCGAGTGTGTGTATCCGTTCTAACTCTGCTTCAGCCCCTTATGAGGTTACAGACTTCAGCCCCACCTGTTTACCACAGTGCTTCCCAACATTTTTCACATTGAGGTACAAAGACAAAGTATTCAGCAACTTGATGTAAAAGGATGAAACTACTTACACATGACCCAAGGGGACAATGTATCAGCACATTTTTAACCCACCTGTCACATAGCTATGCGCCTCCACGCCATCTGGGGACTTAATACCATTTATTGAGTATGATATGTGCCACCCTCCAGTACTTTTTACTCTACCCAAGAAGCCTCTCATTTTGAGGCTAAAGGAATCAAACCCTTGTTCCCTCCTGTTCTTACCTATAGAGAGCTAGAGAAACCCCACCCTTCATTTGAGCTCCTTTAAGAATGTCCACTGAACTATTAACACTACTAATCTAGAGGGGATAAATCCCCATTCCCTTACCTCCTGGCCCAGAGCTGGAAGAGAACAGACCAGATTCACAGTAAAACTGGTTTTTAAAAATAAAAAAAAAGGTAAAATAAGGCCCAAGAACTGGTATACTGCTTTCCCAAATACATTAATAAATAGGGCCCACATTAGGAGTCCAAGCATCATGGCTAGTATATGAGGTTTATTACTTTAAAAAAAAAAACTAGACTGTCGATCATTCAACACAGATATTAACAAATGTCTACAATTTGCCAGGCACCAATAAATGGTTACTACAGAGGAAATATGAATAAAAGGCCCTCATGAAGCTCTTAGTCTCACAGTGGGAAAGATGGTCATCAAAACAGAAACAAGATTAGGACCACAATACATACAAAAGAATACAGCTTTGAGAGGGGAAGCCCAAAGGAAAAGAAGGCACTAGAGAGGGTTTATAGAGGAGACATGAACTAGATCTGGAAGGATACATGCGAGTTTGCCAAGGGGATAGATGAGAAGGGGAATTTCCATGCAAAGAAGACAAAATACAGAAAGGCACAAAAGCAAGAACACATGAAGTCATTTGGTGACTAATGGAAAGGAAAAGATGCTTTCCTTTTGCATACCCGTTAAAGTAAAATGTAGCCTGGGGATAATGGGGAACCACTGAAGAATTTCAGAGGGATTACATGATCTGATTTGTGTTTAGAGAAAAATGACTTTGGGGCCTGGTAAAACAAAAAAGTAGATCGGGAAAAGGGATCAGGGACAGTCAGATCAGATCAGCAAAAGATTGCTCCAGTGGCCTAGGCCTTCACCACAGCAGTGATCAGAGATGGAAAAGAAAGGATAGGTGTGGAGACAGACTCCACCTCATCTAGCAACTAAGTGGATATAGGGAATAAGGGAAGAAAGGAGTCAAAATTGCTCCAAAGATAATAGCTTGAGCAATACCAAATCAATAATGATACCATTGTCTTGAGTAGGAAAAAAGGTTGAGGGAGGAGTTAGATAATAATTTTGCTTTTTGACATGTTGAGGCTGAGACACTTAACGAGGCATTCAGGTATGTACGTCCACTATGCAGCTGGAAATCTGAATCTAGAATTTAGGAGACGGAAGCTACTGAAGATCTAGGTAAGGAGACCACTAGTGGCATGCAGCAGCTAAAGCCATGGGTGAGTATAGCATTTTAGACAGGAAACAGAGAACAGGAAGGGAAAAAAGAACTAGGGAAAAAAAAAAAACAAAAAACTAAGAAAACAACACTGAGGAACACCCACACTTAAAAGTCAGAAGGAAGAGGAAACAGCAAAGTGCAGCCAAAGACACCCAGTCAAGGGAGCAGAATGAGGAAGAGAGTGATGTCAAAGAAGCCTATGGAGTGTTAAATAGGGTAGACTTCTCCTAAAAGTCAGAGGTTATTAGGGAGTTACTGACTTCTTTCAAGGAGTCAAAAGAGACCCCAAAGTACGCATACTCTTTCAACTTTTTCAAGAAACTGGACAGGAAACGAAGACAGCAATTTAGAAAGGAGAGAGGGCTGTGCTTTTTGCAGCTGGGCAGTTCAAGGATAAGAGGAAGATACAAGTAGAGAAGAAAGACTGAAGACTTAGAATGGAACAAAAGGACAGGGGAAAGAATCATTCTTCATATGGAGTAAACTGGGCTGTGATACAAATTCTGGAGAGGAAAGAAGGGAGGGTTCATGTAAACATGACCTCTGTTTCCTCTGCGAAATCTGATGCAAGTTCACCTGTTATCCCTTAAGGACAGGCATAACGAAAGAGTAGCAGCTTAAAGAAAGTACCAATATTGGTCAAAGTGAGGTACTGCAGTAAGAGCTTCACATTCATCATCGCACTGAATCCTCACCACAATCCTATGAGGAGGTATGATTATTATCACCATTTTACAGATGAACTAAAGATAAATTAAGTAACTTGCCCAAAGTCACACAGAACTAAAATTTGACAAAATCAAACTGACAGAACCAAAATTTCAACCTAGGAAAGGTGGTTTGTAGAGCTCCTGTTCTTAATCTCTGTATGACAAAATAAACCATTTGCTATTCATAATACCCGATACGCTGGTAGTGCAAGCATTCTAAAAGATTGCAGGGAGGTAACACCAGGACTTCCACTCGTCTTCTGCCTCCAATTCCAGTGCTCCTTCCATAATGATGATAAACTATGACTAATAGAAGCTGCTGACCATGAGAAAAAGCATTCCACTGCCAATCCATGACCTTTGAGCCCCAATATTAACACACTCCTTCAGAAAGGGATCCCCTACACTCAAGTGAAATGCAGGGTAGTGAAGGAGGCCTTCCTTAGCCCTGATCTGAGGCCCTCTGGGAAAGTCCAACATGCTTTACCAAGGTCTCCAAGTGACAAGAGACTTGGGTTAGTCTAACCCTGGAGAGAAATCATTCCCCCTAATGAGTGACTCAGGTGGAGGTTAAGGAGCTTTTTAAACCTGTTGAGCATCTTGGCGCTAACAAACAGGCTGCCTGGCCAGCCACAGGTAAGCATGTCCTTAGAATATTTTAGACAGGGGCGCCTGGGTGGCTCAGTGGGTTAAAGCCTCTGCCTTCGGCTCAGGTCGTGATCCCAGGGTCCTGGGATCGAGCCCCGCATCGGGCTCTCTGCTCAGCAGGGAGCCTACTTCCTCCTATCTCTCTACCTGCCTCTCCGCCTGCTTGTGATCTCTCTCTCTCTGTCAAATGGATAAATAAAAATCTTTAAAAAAAAAAAAAAAAAAAGAATATTTTAGACAGTTAACAAGTTAATAGAAGGGAAGTACCCTTCTAATTCGGTTTCTCTGAGAAGCCTGAGTGGAATCAGCCAACTACATTCTCTATCCCCAACCGCCATTCCCCACTGTGAAATAAGAATAACTTTAGGAAAACAGCCCATGAGTAGGTAGGGTGTTACCTGACTGCATATCCAAGGTGGCCTGCAATTTAGGGGGGCAGTAGATAGCATTTGCTGTAGTTCGAGCAGAAGTTAAGGCAGCTCGGGCTTTCGGCAGGTTGCTCAGGGCATGGTATGTTTTGCTTTCTAAAAGCTGTACTTCCACCAAAAGGGCTTTGTCATCCATCTTTTTCAACTCCCGCAGCAGCTGAGAACCTGGAGCAGGAAAAAATACATATCCCTTTGTCAGCCATAATCTTCATACTATAATATCTCACTCTCCCACCCTCACAAGAACACTCAGGATAAAGAAAACTGCCTGAACTCATAGAGGTGGTCTATCTGCAAGCATTAAATTTTTTTTTACTAATGTGCTATCTTTCCAAAGAGAAACAGATCTCTTTGAAGTTTTCAGCATACTAATGACAACATTAAAGCCAAAAGTCCTATAAGCTTCCTCCAAAGATTTGAATACAATGAGAATCTCCACCCAGAACATGCCGAAACTAGTTATCTGGTTCAGACAGCCACTCGATCTCATTCTCTTCTTGTCTAGCAATCATACAACTACATACGAAATGGCAGCCACTAAGGTTGGCGGAGGAAGGAAAGCATTCTGGACATGCGAATGCTCTCCAAATACACCTTCTTCCCATCTCAGATGAGAAAATCAAATTCAAACAGACTTGTATCATATATAAAAATTAACTCAAAATAAATCAAAGACCTGAATGTAAGAGCTAAACCCATAAAACACAGGAGTAAATCTTTGTGATCTGCAATTAAGCAATGATTTCTTAGGTATGATACCAAAAGCATAAACAAAAAAAAAACAATAAATGGGACTTATGGGCACCTGGACAGTTCTGCTGGTTAAGCATTCAACTCTGGATTTTGGCTCAGGTCATGGTATCAGGGTTGTTGAGATCAAGCCCTGCATCGGGTTCTGTGCTGGGCATGGAGCCTGCTTAGGATTCTCTCTCTCCCTCTCCCCATTGGCCCACCCTCTGCTCGCACTCATGCACACATTCTCTCTCAAAAATAAAATAAGATTAAATTAAAAATAAAAATAAAATTTAAATTAAAAGTAAAAATTTTAATTTATAAGAATTAAAAGATAAATTAAAAATAGGGTCTAAATAATAAATAATAATTTAAAATAAGTGGATTTTAAAGTATGCCTCAAAGGACATTAGTCAAGAAAGTGAAAAAGCAATTCCTAAAATCGAGAAAAAAATTTGCAAATTTTTTTGCATCTGGTAAGGGACTTTTATCCAGGATAAACAATAAAAACACAAACAATCCAATTAAAAAACAAGCAAAGGATTGGATAAACATTTTTCCAAAGACATACAAATGGCTAAAAAGTACATAAAAAGATGCTCAACATCACCAGTCATTAGGGAAATGCAAATCAAAACCACAATGAGATACCACCTTCACCCCCACAAAGATGGCTAAAACAAAATGTGGCATACCCACCCAATGGATATTCAGCAATAAAAACAAATACAGTAGTGATACATGCTACAACATGGATAAACCTTGAACACATGCTAAGCAAAAAATGTCAATCACAAAGACCACGTATTATATGACTCTATTTATAAGGAAATGTCCAGAACAGGCATATCCATAGAGGCAGATTAGTGGCTGCCTGACAGGGGGAGGGAATAATGGGAATGATAACTTATGGGTACATGGGTACAAGGTTTCCTTTTCAGAGTGATGAAAACATTCTGAAATCAGATCATGGGGATGAATATACAACTATCTATGAATATACTAAAAACCATGGGATCATACATTTTTAAAAGGGTGAATTTTATGGTCTATGAATTACATCTCAATAAAACTGTTATTGGGGGGGCTGGCTGGCTCAGTCTGAAAAGCATGTGACTCTTGATTTCAGGGTTGTGAATTCGAGCCTCACACTAGGTGTACAGATTACTTAAGCAAATAAAACAACAAAAAAACACACTTCTTTTTTTTTAATGCTACTATTTGTTTGAACCAAATGAAATGCCATTTTGCAAGATAAAAACTGAATATTGGCAATTTTTTCAACTTAATACATCATAAGAAGCCATGATCTTCCATCTGGGGAAAATAGTCCAAATCTACCAATTAAAAAAAAAAAAAAGAAAGAAAAAGCAGCCGGCAAAGATGACAGGGTGTTCAAAGGCCACACAGGGGAAAGGTTTTAGTCAGCCCACTCTAGCCACCATATACATTTGTACCAATTTATTTCTTGAGTTGAAGTGTAATTATAAACAAGTATAATAAACGTAATAGTAAAACACGTGCAGTTAGACCCTTTGGTTTTCTAAATTTGACAGATTAACTCTGGTTAGTTACTTAAAACTTGCAAATGGCATTTCTCCACGACAGTTTCAGTAAATGCAAAGCCACTTTAATTCCTTAGAAGTAGACAGAACATATACTATTAATATGTAACCATTAAGAGTGGTCAGGTTCAGAATACATTTATTTAGCCAGCTAAGATGCCTTATTACTTTCTACCAGCTTACTTACCCAAATGCAATGCTTCCTGGTACCTCTTGGTATCAAAGTACAAAGACACCAGTCTTGCCTAGGAAAGAGAAAAGGCATTGACTGAAAGAAAGAAAGAAAAAAGCCAAAGAAAGAAATCAAAGATTGACAGTCACAGAACTCTTACTGTTGAATATACAAGTTCTGGAGAGAGCACCAAATCCAGCCTAAGCAACACTACAGTCCAGCTGCCACAATGGCCACTGACTATGAAGTTTGCCGGGCTGCTGCTTACTTCTCTGAGCCACACAAGCAAGTATTCTCATGAGCGGAACTCTATCAATAATCTTTGGGTGCCTGGCTAATACAAAATTACTGAAAATACTTTTGATCAGAATGGTATTACTTGCATTCACAGTATATCTAATGCCTAGAGACCTGAAAGCAGCACTAATGTAGGCACATTACCTCCAAAGCTTGGCGTAAGAAAGTTCGTTTCTCTGATTTGGCCCATTCGATGCACTCTAAACACAACTCGACCTGCAACAAAGAGACAATACATGCAATATTATGTCCTCACATTCTTCCCACAAACCTCGCTTTGGAGAACAGCTTTAATTCCCTCCTATATATTATCCATGTTGCTCTACTTAATGTCTCAGGGGACATGCCTTGATCTACACTATCTCACTGTGCAATGGTTATATCATAATGGAGAACCAACTCGGCATTTTACACAGAAAGTATCGTTGCACTTAAGAACTGTGTTCTTTTGAAAAAGAGCTGCCTCTCCAAGACTCCTCTTCTACCTTCCCAGGATGGACCCATAACTTTCAACATCTATACCCTGAAATACAGATTTCTACAATGGCTGAGAAATCTTTAAAGCAGAAATTTCTCCCTAAATAGCTGCAAATAGTAATGGCAATGTGTTAATATGAACCCATTGGTAATAAAGGGAGAAATTCTCAGCCTAAGCACAAACACCTTGTTCCTAACAGTTGCCTATAACACTCAAAAGGCCCAGCTGGCTCTTCCCTTTCTGATACTAAGTGCAGCTAACCAATTCATCACCACAATACGATATACTTAGCATGTATTAAAGGGAATAAAAAATTATAATTAGCCTAACACTTAAAAGGACTTTAAGACTTTATTTAAAACTGCTTTGGGGGCACCTGGCTGGTTCAGTTGGTAGAACATAAGACTCTTGATCTCAGGGCTGTAAGTTCGGGCCCCTTAACTCGAACTAAATGTTCGGTGCAGAGCCTACTTAAAAACATAAATGAATGAATAAAAAAAAAATAAAGGTGCTTTGAATCCCAAGTTCTATCTGCCACCCAAGCAGTGAGATAATATGCAAAGTAACTGATTTAAAGCAGTGTTCAATGCTAGATGGTCTACATGCCATCAGGTATTTGTGACATATTAGCTTTGAGAAACTACATTTTTAAGTACTGCAGATCTTTTATCACTTTTGTTACTGCAAGTTTTGTATTAAGATTCCTAATCAGAGCATAAGATTTAAAAAAAAAAAAAAACAACAACAACACCAACTAAACTTTCTGCTACAACAGATCTTAGTTGCAGTTAGATCACCAACTGCCTGCTGATACAACAGATCTTTACGTATATCCAAAGTTCTCTAAGGGAGATGTTATAAGGAAGGAAAATGAATAGCACATATAATTCAAACTGACAGATCTTCTGCCTTTAGATCCCAAGTCCAAGCTCAGTCAATAAACAGATGACATTACATGGTATTTGGAGGATTCACCAGTGAAAGACTCAAAGGAACCTTTATAACTCACTGAAGCCCCCTGGTGGCTACTTAATCTCCAGCACTAAACTCAACCAATCTAAAATTTTTACAAAAACTAAATTAAAAGCAAGCCAACCACAATTTCAGAGTTTTGAGTTATGTTCTGAAGAGCAAAACTCCAAGTAAGATCTCTGTTCCTGATGTGAATGGAACTGAAAACACTTTGCTGAATGTGTTTAACAACAAAAATACAAGAGTCCTTAGTCCTAATGTGTCTTTCTTAGTCCTAAGAAATGCTTACCGTCCCAGTTCTACCCAGGGAGCTTTTTTAAGAATACAAAAATGGATGCAGAAGCTCCTAACTCAGTAGTCTGGAATAGAGCCTGGCCACTGAGATGCAGCTCTCTAGCTAAGAAACACTGAACTCTACTCCATCATCTCAACTGTCCCCATTTCCCGAGTCCAGATGTGAAGTGACTCACTCAAAGTCATACACCAGCTGCTGGGATCAGAACTTGACCCAGTGCTTCTCCAGTGCTCTTGTTCAGGTCCATCTGTTATCCGTTACAGGGTGCATGATTTGCACTATCTAGGACTTTAATTGGTAAAACCAGCACCTCAATTATAAGGAAAAATTTTGAAGGCCATTGGCCTTGCTACACAACTATTCTGTTTGAGGTTTTGTGCTTTGTTAATGCAGATAATGACTAATAAAGGGGGTAAGAATATAAGAATATAAGCCACTGCTTCTGGAGAAAGCCCTTATTTGAGCACAAAAGCTTGAAGTGATAGAAATCAAACATTTAAGTTTATTTTGTTTTTTAAAGATTTTATTTATTTTATTTATTTTGACAGAGAGAGAGACTGTGTGCAAGCACACAAGCAGGGGGAGCAGCAGGCAGAGGGAGAAGCAGGCTCTCCGCAGAGCAGGGAGCCTGGTGTGGGGCTCGATCCCAGGACCCTGGGATCATGACCTGAGCTGAAGGGAGACGCTTAAAAGAATGAGCCACCCAGGCACCCCAGACGTTTAAGTTTTAAATCGATACACTTAACCATTTTTTTAAATGTCTTCAATAACTAGATCTGTATGGAAGAATAATAACTACTATTCCAAGTTTTATATTCTCTAGCACAAACTCCTTTCTTCCATGGAAATAACTGTTTCAGTAATGGGATTCAATGTAAGGTTTCTTTAAATGTGTTACTGTAGTTTCAGTTGGATAGAGGATACCAAAAATGGCTTCCCCTGGGCAACTACCCAGAAATCCCTGAAAGGTAAGGTTAGTTTTGAAATTCCAGCTCACCATTTGGCAAGTGTCTGGCTCAGTCCCCTCTTCACCCTGTTTCTCTACTCCCCCCTACTTTACCAACTACCCCATCCTCACTCTCCCACCCCACCCCCTTACCTCATACTCCTCCCTTTCTAGGCTGTAAACCTCAATGCTGCAATTCACTCAATCCTAACCTGATTCCTACCACCTACTGGAATATAGCAAGCTAAAAACTGTTTTGTTGATCTATCCAACTTATGGTTAGTTCCTAAACAGAAAAAGGCAAGGAAAATCCCCTCCTCCATCCTCTTGGGTACCAAACTCCCCAACACAAAACACCTAGCTCTCTTAACAATGTCTGCAAACTTCTTCCTTTGCCTCATGCCATGATACTATCATGACAATACTGTCGTGACTTGATTCCCTATCCTTTCCCATCGCTCAAAGAATTTTTCAAAGAACTCGGAATGTTCCAAGAGGAACATGTAGCTCCAATTTCTCCAAGTCAGAGACCCTGAGTCACCTAGAGAAATGTAGTAACAACACTTACGCTTATATCTCAATTCAATAAATTTACGTATCTCCTAAGCATCGAACATGGGGAAGCATCGAACATGGCGTTATCCCTACATCCCTCTAACAAACATGAGTTCTGTAGCTCCTATGGGCCAAACTACTCTAAGTGCCAAGGATACGGCATGGGACGGGACAGAGTAGCTATCCTCATGGAACTTCTAAGGAGGAAACATGTTAAAAAGGAAAATAAATATGAAGAAAGGTAAAGCAGACTGGATATTTTAGATGGGAGGGCCTAACCAGACACAGAGCCACATGAAAAAGGCCAGTAAATCCCACTAGCCAATTATAGGAGAGCGCTGAATTCTGATTTAAGGGAGCTCCACAAAGGAGCAGGAGAACTGCTCGTTACACAAATGCAATTCCATCCACTGAGTCAACTCTATGCTACGGAAAGGGACAAATTCCGGAGACTTCAGTGTGTAATGGAGCAGCTTTGATAATTAATTCTTTCTGCCTAAAAGGTTCCAAGGAACACGTATCAGTCTGTCTCAAACTAACATTTTTTTTTAAAGATTTTATTTATTTATTTGACAGACAGATCACAAGTAGGCAGAGAGGCAGGCAGAGAGAGAAGGGAGGAAGCAGGCTCCCTGCTGAGCAGAGAGCCGGATGCGGGGCTCGATCCCAGGACGCTGGGATCATGACCTGAGCCGAAGGCAGAGGCTTTAACCCACTGAGCCACCCAGGCGCCCCTCAAACTAACATTTTTTGGTCAGCACATTATAAGGCACCCCATTTCAAACAAAAGATGGTGTTGCTTTTTCGTGAGAACAAAGTACGATCTTTAAAAAAAAAAAGTTAGGGTTAAATAAGACTAAAATCCCATTAAAGTCATTTTTTTTCTTTTTAAATTATTCTTAAAAATAATTCTAATGCTTTGGTTCAAAAGACAGACATCTAAATATTAATTCTTTTTGATCTACTATAATGAAACACAGTTCTGCCACAAATGTGAAAACTTTCCTACAAATGAATTTTTCTACAAATGAAGTGAGTTTATGGTGTTTAAACTAGGCCTCAAAGAATCATTAAGGCAAGAAGGCAGATTTTACAGAAGACCTGATTTCAAAGTGGGATCTATATGTCCTAGATTTCTGAAATTCTCATTATTTACTCCGACTGCTACTGTGCCCTTTCATACTTTTTACTTGTACACTCACAGAGGCCAGAGCAAACAGTCAGACATATAACCAGCTAGCTATTCCTACTCCGTCCTTATATTTCCTGACATTTTATGTATTTATCGCCTGCCTTCCTCATTAAAATATAATTCCCATGAGAACACTGACTGTGTTTTTACAAATGTATCCCCAGTATATGTAACAATGTTTAGCACACAGCCTGCACTCAGTGAATACTAAGCAATGTATCTGTAGGAAAGACAACTATGGTCTTTCTACCAACAGTATCCTGCTTTAATCTGCTGCTTCTTACAGAGTAAGTTTTAACTTTGGTAGTGTCTCCTCCTGAACTGCAAAAATATAGCTATCTTCAAAAAGTTCACAAGAGGCTCCTTGATTCCAAAGAGGCACTCTTCTGAATGGTTCAGGGTCTGGTCTGAACTCGTAGAGGACATGTACAGGTACACCAGAGTCACTTCTGCACACACGAGACACAAACAGATGGATGCTCACCCCTCCATAAAGGCATATATGCAGTACAAAACACGCCAAGAAGGGATGCCACAGACTTATTTCGTGCTCACGAAGAGCTTTGTGACACAGAATGAAAGGTACCACAGACACAGAAAACATTACAAAGGTGTGGCAATACAATACCTCAAAGACAAGAATCAGTTTGTGACCCTGATGTAATGAGGATTCCAGGGACCACTGACAATCTCCACTTACAAAGCAAAGCATGGAACAGACCCAAAGTATCAAATGCCCTGTAACAAAGAGAAACTGACATGATAAGTCCTGAGCTGTCCTCCCAGCTGTCCCTTCCACATTAGTACCACAGTGCAGGCAGGCATTGCTTTCACTGAAACACTTTTTTTTCCATATCGTCTACCTTCTGCCTTTAAAGTAGCTTACCTCCTGCCCTGTAGCTGCTTCCATATCAAGAAACAGATCAAGAAGAGATCGGACCAGGCGAGCTGCCTTAGCCTTGCTGATGGAATTCAAGAAGGGTCGCACATACTTCAGGAGTCCTCCAAGCTCTGTGTGGAAGGCAATTCGGAAAAGAAAAAGTAAACATCAATATCAGAGACAAAATACCCATTAAAATAGTGACTCAAGATCATAAAATCCATCCTTATGTCAATGCAATCATTCTAAATGATGTATAGTAGGAATTTAAAACATCCTTAGCAGGTAACAGGGTAGCAAAAATGAGTAAGCAATATATACTAAATTTGTATTCCATTCTGCACTCAGCTACTGGATTACTATGAGGGCCCTGGGAAAATCGCACGTCTCTTGGCCTCATTTACCCATCTTAATGAGAGATAAACAGCAAAGTACTTATGGTCTCAGAGTACAGTTTTCTAGAACATTAAATATGTTGTGCCTCTGACACCTGAGGTAAAATCACTTCCTCACAACCGGCAAATCCGATGAGGTTATGGGAAGGGTGTTTTGTGGTTGTTGCTGAATTTCCAAGTTCACCGTAGCAGCTCCCCCTTTAACAGATGAAGATGTTCAATTCCAGGGTCCCTTCTCCTCCCCTCCCAAAGTTCTCCCCAGTTTAGCCTTTTAGCAACAGCACTTCCCTGGCACCGAATAAACTTTTCACAGAAAACTTAGGGTGTTTTCTCCATTTATCTGTAAGGTCTAAGTCTTAAACTATGAACAAAAAAAGGAATCTACCACAGAAGTTTTCTTCCCTTTGTATAGGAAAAAAAGGTGGAAAGTCATTTTAAGGGCGCATCTTTAGAAACAAGAGTAAAAATGAGAATATTCCAACTCGTTAACTACGGAAGTACTTTCGGAATGTAGGTTAAAATTACTTTAGTGCCACCGCCTCTTTAATATTCTCCAATTGTGGACTCACCCTCCTGAGGATTCTAATTCAGGGCAAGCAAACCTCACCCTCCTGAGAATGCTAATTCAGGGTCCTGAAATCCTCATCTGCCTGAACAGTCACAGGATGCCTGGGACTGTGTCAGGTACGAAAGGAACTTAAACAGTGGAAAAGTTCATCTTTTCCTTCACTCCCCAGTACTCACCTTTGATTCCACTAAGATTTTCCCCATTCTGCCCCTCCACTCACCCCTGCATAGACTAGACATGTGTCTGCTTTCACACCTTGTTTCTGCTGCATTCCCATACAGAATTTCTTCCCCATCTTCTCAACCTATGTAAATCTTAGATGTCCTTTTAGGTCCAGCTAAAGCCCTATTATGTCTTCCAAACCAACTCCAGGCTGCACTGATTTCTCCTTCTCAAATTCCTTTTACATTTGTACAAATTTTAATTATACAATCACAGCTTTTTAAAAGTAGTTTAGTACAATGTCCCTTCTCCCACAGTATTTCCTACTACGCTAGAACAATTCTGAACAATTTCTAATGACAGAATTGTTCAGAAAGCAGACTATTCAAACGTTAGTCAAACTAAATTGTTCTTTTTTTTAAGACCCAAGTCTTTACCCTCCTTCTACATGGTTTCAAATTTCTGAAGATAGTACTATCTTTTATACCTCCTTAATTTTCCCTTTCTCCAAGCTAAACATCTTTAGCTATTTCAACTGTTCCTCCAATGTTCTCGTTTCTAGATTCCTTGTCATTGAATGAACTCTAGTTTGCAAACATACCATCTGTAGTACCCAGAACTGAAAACAATTCTCCAGGTAGGGTCTGACCAGTAGAATCATGGCCTGATTCTCTTGATCTGGCCACCACAGGTAACACATGATAGCCTACTTCCTTTTTTCCAATAACACTTTATTAAAGTATTTTTTTTACAGACAAGTAATTCCTCATCTTCCTCTGTATTTTACTTAAAATACTTTTAAGTAAATAACTTTATACTTACCACAATGAATTTAATCTTGCTGGCTTTGGCAATAACTCTGAATCTTAATTCTGTCCTCTACTGTACTGAGTCATCTACAAAAAATAAGCAGGCCTTCTGAAATGGCTTTAGCCATAATGCCAGAGGCTGACCAGAAGAACAAGGACAGATCCCTATGACATAATGCTATAGACTTCCCTCTAGGTTGACAAATGATCTTCACACCCTGTATCTCTCATTAATATTATGGCCAATGTTCAAATGCGTTGCTTCAATCAGATATGTAGTCTGTATCATTCCTCTAACCCAGAGATTGGCAAACTTTTTCTGTGATAGACCAGATAGTAAATATTTTCAGCTTTTTGGGAGATGTGGTCTCACTGGCAGATACTCAACTCAGCCACTGCAGTACAAAAGCAATCATAGACAGTAAGTAAACAAATGGGTGTGGATGGGTTCCAAAAAAACTTTATTTACAAAAACAGCTGGCAAGCCGCTGTCTGTGGAGACCTGCAAATCTACTTGTCTGATAAGGCTAACCAAAGAGAATGAAGGGGAGTTTGAAATAATCTTTTCTTAATAAACCCACAGTCTTAAGTGATTAAAACCTACTTATCCAATAATCTGTCCCAGATATTAGTGATTACCAGTTTAAAGGGTCTAGAAATTATTCTTTCCATTATCTTCATGCAAAGTAAAATAATGTTTGCCCATCCTCAGTTTCCTTAATACTTCTCCATCCTCCATGACTTTTCTCAGAATAATAATAGTGGCTCTATAAATATATCTGCTAGAACTATGCTTCTGATATTAAAAGACAGAAACTGTCAGAGCCTAGAGACTTGAACTTATTTAAAGAGCCTATCTGCTCTTTCCTCTCTCTCATTTTTTTTTCTATCTTTTTCTTTTTGAAAATTATTTTCCTTCCTGGAAAAGGCTGAAGTGAAACATGAACTAAGCAGCCTGCCTTTTGCTCTAGCACCTGCTAGCATTATAGTATTTGCTCCAAGCACTGATAGTGTTATTCTTCTTATCCCAACAAAGAAACAAATAACCTCTTAGTTGCCAAAGACTCAGTTCACTTTTCATTTCAGTCTATTGTTGCTATTCATTCTTGGTTATATTCCCTGTTTCTTTCCATTTTCATACATCCTAAAGTAATTTTCAATTCCCAAAGAATCATACTGCCTTATTGAGATTATTTACAATTACACAACCCAAACTTTCTTTTTAGAAGGTCACAGAACTTGGGCGCCTGGGTGGCTCAGAGGGTTAAGCCTCTGCCTGCTGCTCGGGTCATGATCTCAGGGTCCTGGGATCGAGGCCCCCATCAGGCTCTCTGCTCAGCGAGGAGCCTGCATCCCCTACCCCAGCCCCCGGCCCCGCCTGCCTCTCTGCCTGCTTGTGATCTCTCACTGTCAAATAAATAAATAAAATCTTTAAAAAGAAAAAAAAAGGTCACAGAACTCAAAACAATCCTTTCAGAATCTCAAGCTATGAAATCTGCAGATCCTGAGCCTAGCCATCATGCCTGATGATGCTCAGCACCACTTTCAACCACTATTATGCATCAAACCTTGCCTCATTCACTAATTCCCAAATAACTGCTGTAGGTCAGAGACCTTATCTTATATTTTTTTAATGGAGTACTTAGCACAGTGCTAACTGTATATTAAGTGCCTAATAAAACAAAATTGAAGATTAATGGAATAGACAAATTTTCTGTTCTCAAGGAACCAAAATTCAAAGGAAACAATATAAACCTATCAATTATGAACAGCAAAGTGGGGTACAAGACTTCCTTAGAGTTTCTACAGTATATACCTATACTTATCAAACTCTTTCTTAGAAAACAATGACAAATGACCTAGAAAAGTTGTTAAAAGTCCTTATGATTCACCTGTTAAATTCCAATAGGTTTAGCTATACACTTCTCAACTTCTCAGGTACTGAGTCACAAAAAAGGGAGGGGCAAGGAATAAGGACAGGGCAAAGCATAAAAATAGGAATTTCAAGCAAAACAGTTAACATTTTTGGATAAATTTTTGAAGTACTGACCATACTACATGCTACTTGCAATTATCCATGCTACCGGAGGAAAACAGATATTTGGAAATTTAAACAACAGAAAAGTCGTAAATCACTTTATCTGACTTTCTAATTCTTTCAGGAAAATTACCTTATTAATTATATTTTGTATGGACCAATTATCAAAATTATTATGCAATCCCAAGCTTAACTGACAGGCAAAAGGAATCCATATATATGTTAAATAGGAGAGAAGGCAGTCTAAAATGAAAAAAACAGGGACACCTAGCTGGCTCAGTCAGAAGAGCATATGACTCTATATGAGGGTCGAGTTCGAGCCCCACGCTGGGTATAGAAATTACTAAAAAAAATAAATAAACTTAAAAAAATAAATAAAGTGAAAATCCCAGCACTGACCACAGATAACGCCTAAGTGATTAACTATGGAGAGCATGAGCCATTACACCATAAGGCCTCTAGCACTGAAGTGGGACAAATTGGTTCAAATCCTGGCTCTTCCACGTACTAGATGAGTGACCTTGGATAAGTTATTTAACTCTTCTGTGCTCTGTTTCCACAGGTGTAAAATGGACAACAGCATCCACATTACTGAGTTGTTTTGAAGATGCAATAAACTAAATCATTTTTGTGCTTAAAATAGTAACCAGTTTACAGCTCTTAAAAACTGTTTTATTATAGATATTTTTAAATAGTTTAAATAAAATTTAAAAACTACATAAACATATCCTCCCAACTGCATACATCTTTATACAATGTTAGTCATCCTTAATTGCGAAAGATCTTAGTTCTCAAGTTCAAGAAGTTTCGTGAACTTATACCTCTTGGATAACAATATTATTTTGGAGAAAGTAATTCATGAGGTCCCTTACCCTAGCTTAATCCATTCTAAATTAGACAAGACCTAAATTCACTTTAAAGTTGACAAAAATCATCCATTTTAAGCTTAAGCTTAAGCTTCTCTAAATACTATTACCACCTGACTCGGTCAAAGGCCCTTCCTGGTCTCTTACTTTAATGACTCTTATTCCAAGGACACACCCATCATCAGATTATCACCTCAAGCCTAGAAACTCAATGATTCAATTACAACTAGAATGTTTGGTCAATAACATGCACGAAGTCCCACGTAACAATGGAGAAATCTCAGGAAGGCTCTTTCCATTTAACGTCTCACCTACTCTCTTAACAGAAAAAAAGGACATTCCATTGAACGTCTCACTCTGAATTGGTCTCTCACACTGAACTGGATGCAAAATCCCTAGTCACTTTCAAGTGGGGGGGGGCGGCCTAAGTTGCTATCCATCTTAAATACATCAGAGCTGAAATCACTAAAGACAGCTGCTGCTCATGCTGCTGCCCTTATGTAAGGGAACACAGTGAAAACTCAAACCAGAAACAAATCACAGAGATCACTATATCCCAACAGGAACAGGAACTTCTCTCACCTGCAGAACAAAACTGTTCCACGAAACAACTGAATTTAAAGGTCCACCTAGCTTCCTGCTAAAAAACTGAAGCTCAACAAGTTGACGATAAAATGGAATTATACCACTAATAAACTGTGTGGATGCATTCCTATGTTCCTCTACTCCAACAGAAACTTGAAACTTTTCAAGTAAAAGAAAAAGCAATCCATTTGCATCACTTACCGGCAGCTTGTCCAGTCTTTGCCAAGAGAGACCCCAGTTCCAGGATACTCTGCTCTTTGACCTGCACTGCCTCCTCATCATTCTCTTGAATGTCACGCTTCACTGGGAGAGGAAAATGCAATCTTCTTAAAATTCTGATAAAAAATGAAGACTGAGGGAGATTTCACCCTCACAAGACCAATTACAAACTCAGTTACCATAAGACACATTCTAGGGAGCTTCAAAAAAAAAATTCTTAAAAAAGTGAAATCATCATGTAAGATATGTCCCATGTAAATTATAAAAATAGATTCCTCTCCAATTTTAAATGTGCCTTTTCATTCTATGAATCAGAATTCCCCTTACCCACATACAATGAGATTTCTGTTGTAGTCACTTGGTTAAAGCAAAAATTCAAACAAGTTCTTCATATTGTGGTGGTTAGCCCCACGTTAGGCACTTTGTTATTGAAAATATTAAACATGCCTATATGTTTACCTGCGACAAACTAAAATCAAAAGACCATCATTTACTGATGACTAAAAAAGTCAAGAGTCTTCAATAAACTTTAAGCACACCACTAATGGGGTGCTTGGGGTAAGCAGTTCTACAAAGCCATTCAGGAAAAACAACTCGATCAAGGCTCCAGTGTGATCCTTAAAAGGGACTGCTGCTATGTAATGGATCCTTAGGACGGACTGCTTCTTTATAATGGATTCAGGACCTGTTAAAATAACTTTGTGCTATCTGTCCCACTTTCAACTGTTAACAACTATTTTACCAAACACTGAATAACCTCTCTGAGTTTGTGGTGATAATTTTAGTGATCATCACTAGTTATCACTTCTCTTACAAAGCATCATGACTTGACAAAAACCAAGATTTAGATACTCCATAATGGAGTCCGGAAAAAGTAAGACTGTAACCATCATGACTCAAGCTTGCTCTAAGAGGGAAGCTTTCAGGGAACTCTCTCCTAGTGGAATGGGCAATCCAAAAATACTCCAACTATAATGTTCATCATAATTTCACTTATAAAAGTCAAAAAATTAGGCACTTAGCACATACACACAAAAAATCCATGCTTCTCACATTAGCATGTACTCCTAGAATAAAAATATATATATATGTGACTGAGATGACGCTGGTTCTATAATTGTAACTGACTTAACTCAAGATCAGAACTTCAGAATTAAAGGCTTTCATTTAACAAAATCATCCATTCACAGATGCATCTTAACCCCCACCTTCCCTTCTCCAGAACCCCCAAAGATAAAGACATCAAGCTCTTGTCATTGTCTTTTCTCCATGCAAGTCAGGAATACCAAAATTCAACAGACCAGGAAGTCAACATAAAAGCCAACATCCCGGAGGTCCCACATACACGTGCATTCCTACGCTACTTGTTGATCCGATCTGAATCTTCTCAAGCTGCGTTAAAAAGATCACATTACTACACGTGCAGTGAAGAGCTAACCCATGCCCTAACTGAACCCTTTGCGACTTGAACATTAAAAGCCTTCTCTGTCATCACAAATTTATTTCTGTTCACACCTGAATCCCGGTGGAAACTTGTCGGAAGCGACTGGCTGGAGCTCCCGTTTCAGTTTTCCTGTGGTGTGCAAGGTGTAAGGCAATCTACTACAAACTGACTCTTCATTTTCTCTGGCAGTCTGCGGCCGACCGGTTCCCCGAACTCCGCGGCTGACAACTCACTCCCCGAACTCACTTCCCACCTCTACCGGGGAGACTAGGACGATTAGTCACCTCCTCTAGCCGGGCGGTCCCATCTCGCTCTTACACCCTACACGGGGACAAAGGGACGTCTCGGGCACCTCTTCAAACCAAATGCCAATCTGCGGTGTGTGTCCCCTCCGTATTTCCCACATTCAGAAAGAGACATCCCTTTAGCAGAGCCTTCCGCTGCGAGGCTGGGGAGAGGCAGCAGCTCTCATGGTCCCGAGGAAGAAAACTCCAGGAGAGGAGCGAGCGCTCGCGCTGCCACCCGGAGCGGGCTGTGCTGATAACAACGGCGGGAAACGCTGTGTACAGCGGGTTTCGCCAAGGCCCTTCAACTCGAGGCTCTCAGTCCCGTCCGCGACAAGCCCGCCGGCCGGCACTACTCGCGGTCCCGGGCCAGCCCGCACGGGCCAGAGCGGGGGCAAGGCTGGGGAGTGGTGGGGGCCCCGGCTCGGCCCACCCTCTCACTCCACGCTGAGCCCACCGTGAGTCAGCAGCCGGCAAGCGGACGCCGGGGCTGCCTCGAGGCGTCCCACCCGGGTGGGACCCAGGGGGCTCCAGGGAGCTGCGAGCGGCCTGTGCCCCCGGCCCGGCCCCCCTCACACACAGTGAGTCAGCAGCACCAGAGCCGGCTAGCCCGGCCCCGCTCCGTCGCAGCCGACCCACACAAGCCCAGCTGAGCCGGCAGGGTCAGAGAGGGGGCGCGGCGACCTTTACCGATGGAGTGGAGAATGTCGATGGAGGCCTCCCGGTCGGTGCTGAGTAGAGACTGGGCTCTCTGGAACTCCACCACCGCCGCCGCCGCCATCTTACCGCTTTCACACCGTCCCCGGCCGCGACCGCCGACGCCGGAAACACATTCCCGGAAAGTCCGCCCTCGCCTCCCTCTTCCCCCCATGGCCCCCCTCCCGTTCCCAAAGCACTACGGGAGTTGTAGTCTTGCCGCCTGTCGGGGATTGAAGGGTGAGGGTAAGAGCTGGGGCGCCCGGGCTCGTGGGCGGCAAGCTCCCCAGCACCGCCTAGCGGCCAGCCCGCGAGTCAAGGAGGCGGTGCCTAAGCGTTGGAACCGAAGGCTAGTCCCCACCCACCCCAAAAGAGGCCTCGTAACAGCAACTCTCCTAGCTCGCCCTTGAGAGGACTTTTGGAGCACCCGCCTAGGTATTCATTGAAAGCCGTTTGGCTTCCTTTGTCACTTCCACGTTTAACCATTCATTCAGGGCAATAAACGATCGTGTTAGTGCTCACGATGAGGCAGACAAAGAATAGCAACATTCAAAGGCGTTCAAGCGTCTAACAACATCTCTCTCTCTTTCTCTCTCTCTCTCTCTCTCTCACACACACACACACACACACACACTCACTCACACGTACGTTGCAGGCTAGAATCCTACAGAAGCGTCTAACATCTCTCTCTCTCTCTCTCTCTCTCACACACACACACACACACACAAACACACACTCACACACTCACACACACACTCACACGTACGTTGCCGGCTAGAATCCTACAGAATGATAGCCAGCCTGTGATAAAACCCATCAGCGTCGGGGAGAACTGATGTTAGAAAGTGAAATACCACTTTGCCCCATTCACTCAATAAACCCCTCTTGGGGGTCACGCGGAAGTCTAACAGCTACCTGGACTCCCCACTCAGAAAAGAAAAAAATGGATTTTTCTAATATTTCCAGTTCCTTCAAATAAAATCACAGATATCTGAAGGGCTGTCAAGTGAAAGGAGAAAGACATTCTGTAGGACCACTGAGGGGGGAGCTTAAGGGAAGGGCTAAAAATATAGAGGCAGCTCAATATGAAGAAGATATTTCTCTGGTGAAGACAATCCCAAAACTGAATATGCTGTCCCCTAAAGGGACCTGGAGAGGGAAACAACATTGCACTCCTCTGTGACTGGGTTAGGCAATTTATATATTTATCTTCTCTTATCCTTCCAACAATGTTCTGTGAAGAAGATGCTATTCACACTCCTTTCATAGGTGAGGAACCGGGTTTAAAGTGATTTAGTGAAACTCATACGGTAATTGGCAGAGCTGAAATCTGAAAGTTAGGGAATGCATTCCTAGTTGCTGGATGTGTCCAAACGAAAATCGATTAACATCTCAACGAGTTGTAAACAGGATTCATAGTAATGGTGGGGAAATAGATTAAACGGCTTCTAGAGTTCTCCTAACTCTGAGATTGCATCAATCTCAGTATAAAACTAAGTCTTTCTTTTCTTAGAAAGGGCAATCCTCCCTCCTCAATTTGGTGTGCAATTAATTTATCGTGCCAGAATGCTAATGAGCTATAAAATTCCACAGCTGAGAACAGCAGGAAGTAAGTGTCTTCTCCTTCTACAGGAGGCCTACCAGTTCATCCTTACTACTTTAGTAAGTAAAAGATTTACTGAAAGATGACTACACCAATCCTAAAACCTTCATCTACTTCCAGCCTCCACCAGGGAGAGATAAAAAATTCAAAAGGAATTCATTAGAAGAAATCATGGAAGAGGATGAAATGCTCACCTCACTATAAAGAGGGAGCACCACAAAAGACTTGGGGTGTCTGCGAGATCTTTCTCCCAAGGTGGTGAATCTCACTGACTACAGCAACTCAGCCATCTCTGTGCATCCACATTGGTAAGAGTTTTGAGGTGAACCAGACCTGTCTCTCCAGGAGGTTGGGGCCTCCGTGCACATTCATGAATTACCAATATGGGCCTAGAGAATTCTGAATTAGGGAAGAGGGCTGATACATTCCACAATAGGACAAGGAAAAGGGGAAGCAATGGGGCAGCCTGCACTGTGTTTGGCAGAGTCAGTGGCTTACTCAATAGGGCTTCTCACCACAGTGAAAAGACCCAGTAATGGGCTGGAAGACCGGACATCAAAAAGCAGTGACTGAAGAGGGACCTTAAGGTTCACAGGTATAGCCTCCAAAGGACCCATAAATACTCCCAACAAGAAAGAGTCAGCACCTGGATCTCTGCTTCTGGTGACATTAGTCACGTGAGACACTTTCACTTCCTTTCTTTAATTCTTCCCCTAATGCCAGAGGAGCAGAATGAGAGAGGGAAGAAAAAGAAGGGAGGAAAAATATAAGCTAAACACAAATTCCCAACTGAGAGTCAGAGAGAAGAGAAGCTTTAAATTAGAAACGGAGTCTCAGTCGGATGAGTGGCACAGACTCTTGATTTCAGCCCAGGTCATGATCTCAGCGTTGTGAGATCAAGCCCACATCCATCGGGCTCTGCGTTCAATGGGGAGTCTGCTGAGGTTCTCTCTCTCTGTCTCTCCTTCTGTCCCTTCCCCGCTTGTGCAAGCTCTCTCTCTCAAATAAATCTTTAAAAAATTAAAAATAAAAGGCGACTGGGTGGCTCAGTCGGCTAAGCATCTGCCTTCGGCTCAGGTCATGATCCCAGGGTCCTGGGATCGAACCCCACATCGGGCTCTCTGCTCAGTGGGGAGCCAGCTTCCTCCTCTCCCTCTCTCTGCTTGCCTCTCCGCCTCCTTATGATTTCTGTCAAATAAAAAAATAATATCTTAAAAATAATAATAAAAAAAATAAATAGGCCAGAGTGGACTTCTTTTTCTGAATAAACTTTTTTAAAGAGCAGTTTTAGGTTCACAGCGAAACTGAGCAGAAAGCAAAGATAGAATGGGCTTTAAAGTCATTAGAAAAGACCTGAAAGTTAGGAGATCTGCTCAAGATGTTATCAGGGGGAAGAGACAGGAGATCCAACAGAGAATGGATAGAGGGACGCAGCTTGTACCTGCACCAAGTCCTTCAACATATTTACAGCACCACCATCTGCTCAGTTTCCTAGTTACCCAAACCGACTCCTCCTTTCTCTGACCAGTAACACCACAGCTAAATATTGCCTCCTATTTATTCTCCTGAACATGTTCCTCAGGTACTGGTTCCACACCATCCTCTCTAACATTTTGAAAAGTTTATATATATACCCTCCTACTGGAGGAGCTACGCAGTGATCCCATGGGAGACGCAAGAGGCATTCAAGACTAGTTGATTACACTACTTGCCTTTGATCATTCCCTTTCTTTCACATCAAGTCCAAGGGAATGATCTCTACACCTACATTGTGCCTTTCTCTTTCAAACAGTATCATCAAGCAGAAAATGCAATAAAAGGGCCACTTTTTAGTTTTAGAGGCACTCACTTGCTTTCAAAGTCTAGGCCAGCTTCTCTAAGTAGCTGGTGATTTTAACATGTTTCTTCATTTCTGTGATCGTTGGTTTTCCCTCTGGAAAACACAGATAATAAAACCTAGCTCTCAAGGTTTCTCTAAGGATAGCAGATAAGCTAGTATGGAGACATGTTGAAAAAATGTAATTTTCTTTCCATGTAGCATCTTCATTACAGAAGACTGAGAAGTAACTTATGGGGATCACTACCAACTTCTTGCAAGTCACCTTTCTGACTTCATTGATAAGTAACCGATGTTCTTAAACTTAAGCAGTTGCAAAACTATAAGTCATTCTCAGGAATGTGACATTCTCAATGTCACCAAAACTTCCCCCCCCTACCACCACCACCTTCTAGCAGTTGTCCAGCCATTCTTCTCCATGCTGAGCTGCTCCAAATGTTCTCCGCGTGTATCTGATAGTCTGGGCCTTGGGAGGGTCTGGTTACCATCTCCTTCACTGGGGGCTACAAAGTGTTGCATAATCAGGCCCCTGCCTACTTCTCCAACGTCACCCCTTGCTCACTCTGCTCAGCTGGGAAATTTGGGTTTTTGTTCTTTTCTTTTCTTTTTTTCTTCAAACAGGCCAAGTTCTTTCCCACTTCAAAACCTTTATGTTCCGTCCCCAGGTTTCAGCTCCAAGATCATTTCTACAAAGAGGCCTTCTGTGTCATCCCATTAAAAGAAATCTCCTCCGGGCGCCTGGGTGGCTCAGTGGGTTAAAGCCTCTGCCTTCGGCTCAGGTCATGATCTCGGGGTACTGGGATCGAACCCCGCATCGGGCTCTCTGCTCAGCAGGCAGCCTGCTTCCTCCTCTCTCTCTCTCTGCCTGCCTCTCTGCCTACTTGTGATCTCTGTCTGTCAAACAAATAAATAAAATCTGTTAATAAATAAATAAAAGAAATCACCTCTACCTTCAGTATGGTGACCATATCACTCTATTTATTTCCTTCTTAGGACTTAACACAGTCATGGATTTTATTCTGTCCCTCGTGTAAAGCTCACTTCCCTCCACAAAGTTTCAGGGACTGTGTCAGTCTTGTCTACCCTTAGAGCCCCCAGCTCCCACCATAGTGGCTTGCACACATGGCAAACACTCAATAAATATTTCTTGGTTGAGTGCTAGTATCTGTCCTGCCACAAACTTCTGCTGCCCGCAATGTCCATATCCCACACTATGTGACTGTTTAGCCATTGCTACTTATATTGCGGTAGGGGTGATGGGGCTGTCCCAGATTAGCCATGACCTAGGGTTTATAAGGACTGGCCTGAAAAGACTAGCTGGACCACTCCAATTCCCCTCTCATGACCTGGGGAACTGAGAGACCGAGCCGCTAGCCAAGGGAACTGAAATCAAAACCTGTCACTTGGAACCAACAAGAATCATGTAGGTAGAGGGAAAACTCAGTAGATGAGTGAAGAGAGGCAGGAATATCACAAAGGAGAATCCAGATACCACCAAAGAAGACCACCTCAGTTCCTAACAACTTCCTAATTTCTACCTCCACCCCCATGAGGCCCACCCATGCCATATTCCCCATTCTTGAAATAACAGGACATGTTTCCTTTCCAACTATCTTCCAATCCTTTTCATTTTCATTTTTCATTTCCTCTAATATTCTTTCATCTTTCTTTTTTAACAAAATGAGAGGAGGCACCGTATCTAGCTAGAATTAGGTTTCCTTGTTTTTGTGTTTATTGTTATATCCTGGTTATGGGCAATAATACCACTGATTTTCTATTGATGGTAGAGACATATAGTTACAATGAAAAACAAAGTGGATCAATTTAAACAACAATACATATGGTATGTGGACATGGAAAAAATCAGGACTATGTAGGATGAGCAAATGATTATTTGGTCCATCAGTACCACTATGTAGCCAACCATCTACCTCCCATTATCTTTCTTTTTATTCCAAAATCACATCTCTGACTGGAAGACCAGAAAGTCCTTTGGGTTCCTGCCCTAGATAATAATCTTTAAAGATGGCTTTCAAGTTACTTCTGGCAAAGACACTATATACTATAGAAAAAAGAAAGAAAATGAAATTTGAAGTCAGGCAAACATGGAGTGCAAATCTTCACTCTACTACCATTTAAAAGTCAAATTACTTAAACTTTCTGGGACCAAATTTGGTCATCAATAAAACTACTTTTAAAAATCTACTCCATTTGAGGGGCCCCTGGGTCGCTTAGTCAGTTGGGTGTCCAACTCTTAGTTTCAGCTCAGGTCTTAATCTTGGGTTATGAGATCCACCCCCAGGTCAGGCTCTGTGCTCAACATGGAGTCCACTCATTCCTCTCCTTCCTCCTCTGCCCCTACCCCTGCTCTCACCCTCTCTCTCTCTAAAAAAAAATAAATAAAATCTTTTAAAAATATATAGTCCATTTGATGTTTGCTCAACAATGTGAATAGGCTTGGCATCATAGAACTGTACACTGAAAAATGGTTAAAATTGTAAATTTCATTCTGTGTATTTTACCAAAATAAAAAAATAATAATAATCTACTTCACAGAATTGTTCGAAGGCTAGTTTTAAAGACACTATAACCCTTCAGCACTACGACTGACACACATAGGTGCTCAATAAATGGCATCTCCTAAAAGATCGTTGAGGGGCACCTGGGTGGCTCAGTGGGTTAAGCCGCTGCCTTTGGCTCAGGTCATGATCCCAGCCTCCTGGGATCGAGTCCCGCATTGGGGGGGTCCTTGCTCGGCGGGGAGCCTGCTTCTCTCTCCGGCTCTGCCTGCTTGTGCGCTTGTGCTCTCTGTCTCTCTGACAAGTAAATAAAATCTTTTTTTTTTTAAAGTACCAAAAAATAAATAAAGGATAGTTGAGTTGCTGACTAAATTAGCTGATAAGCTCCCACAACTCACGCTTCCTCTAGGAGCCCTCCTAGAAGGCTAAATGAACCTTTAAGTAGTGATTTTATAACAATAGGCTCTATCAACTGTTACTTCTGTTTCCTTTTTTTTTTTTTTTAAGATTTTATTTTATGTATTTGAGAAAGAGGGTCAGAGAAAGAGCATAAGCTGGGGGAGAGGCAGAGGGACAAGGAGAAGCAGGCTCCCTGCTGAGCGGGGACCCCAATGCAGGGCTCAAACGACCGGTGCCAAGGGCGGATGCTTAACCGACTGAGCCACCCAGGCGCCCCTGTCACTTCTGTTTCCAATCTTAGACTTCCTCACCTCATTTCGCCTCCCTTCCCCCTCTGTCAACCTTTCTTCTGTCTCTCCACCATTTCAAAACACACTACAAAGCCCCAATCTCCCCCATGCTACCCTATATTCCAAAACGATTTCTTTCCCCTGTATGACTGTTAATTTCATTATTTTTATTTTAAGCAATCTCTATATCAATGTGGGGCTCCAACTCATGATCCTGAGATCAAGAGTCCCATGCTCTACTGACTGAGCCATCCAGGGGCCCCTATAATTGTTCATTTTTCACTGAGATTTTGAAATGTTCTGTATCCCATAGATGACCAAATACAGGACTGCTCTAATGTGCTACCCTGCTAATCAAGATTATACCTTCTACTTCTCTGCCCCATACTCTGTGCAGCAGCAAGACAGGGAGCTAAGCAAGGTTAGCAGATCTAAGCTAGTGGTGATTCCCCAGCTCCATTCGCTCACTGCCATTGAAGCTTGAGAGGGTAAAAAACATAAAAATTAGGCAAATTAGGTCATTATTATCTTCTCATCTCTCTTTGGAAACCCTTCTCTCTCACACTGCTACCGTTCTCTAGACCTCCAGGTACCTTATTGCATTTGTGTTTTATTATTGTTCTCCTTCACTGAAAGCAGGTTAGTGATAACTTCTGTCTTTGATTAAAAGGTCTTTATTTTAACTCTCATACTTCTTTTTTTTAAAGATTTTATTTATTTATTTGACAGAGGGAGACACAGTGAGAGAGAGGGAACACAAGCAGGGAGAGTGGGAGAGGGAGCAGCAGGCTTCCTGCTGCACAGGGAGCCTGATGCGGGGGCTTCATCCCAGGATCCTGGGATCATGACCTGAGCCAAAGGCAGACCCTTAATTGACTGAGCCACCCAGGCGCCCCTTGACTCTCATTCTTAACTGACAGTTCAAGTGGATATAAAATTCTTATATTGACATTTATTTTTATTTGGCATTAAAGATGACTGTTTTCAGTCTAGTTGAAATCCCTTCATAGGTGATCATCTTTTCTCTCCATTAATTTTTTAAAAGATTTTACTTGTTTATTTGACAGAGATCACAAGTAGGCAGAGAGGCAGGCAGAGAGAGAGGAGGAAGCAGGCTCCCTGCTGAGCAGAGAGCCCAATTCGGGGTTCGATCCCAGGACCCTGGGATCACGACCCGAGCCGAAGGCAGAGGCTTAACCCACTGAGCCACCCAGGTGCCCCTCTCTCCATTAATTTTAATATCTTTTCCATCCTAAGATCTCTACAGTTTCACTACAAAACATTTACATTTGAATGAACACTCACTGCACTTCCTAAATCTAGGGATTCATGCCTTCCATTAACCCGGGAAACTTCTCAACCATTCTCTCT
Source organism: Martes martes (assembly GCF_963455335.1). Classification (NCBI taxonomy): domain Eukaryota; kingdom Metazoa; phylum Chordata; class Mammalia; order Carnivora; family Mustelidae; genus Martes; species Martes martes. Next base: position 25,466,902 of record NC_137904.1, on the reverse strand, counting down.
TTAACTATGGCCTCCTCTGTTTCTCTTCTCTTCTGGAAATAGTTTTTTTTTTTTTAATTTAATTTAATTTATTTATTTGACAGAGAACACAAGTAGAGCAGCAGAGCAGCAGGCAGAGGGCGGGGGGGGGGGGGGGGGGCCGGGGGGGGCGGGGCGGAAGCAGGCTCCCTGCTGAGCAGAGAGCCGGATGCGGGGCTCCATCCCAGGACCCTGAGATCATGACCTGAGCCGAAGGCAGAGGCTTAACCCACTGAGCCACCCAGGCACCCCCAGTAGTTTTTGATGTAAGTTAGATCTACATTGTCCAATACAGAGGTCCCTAGTACAAGTGGCTACTAAGTGCTTGAAATGTGGCCAGTTCAAACTGAGCTGTGGTATAAATGCAAAATACACACTGGATTTTAAAGACAATGTGAAAGGGGCGCCTGGGTGATTCAGTCAGTTAAGCATCTGACTCTTGATTTTGGCACAGGTCATGATCTCAGGGTCAGGAGATTGAGCCCCATATTAGGCTCCATGCTCAGCAAAGAAAAAAAATGCTTCCCTCTCCCTCTCCATCTGCCACTCCCCACTGCTCATGCTCGCTCGCTTGCTCACTCGCTCTAAAATAAATATATATATTTTTTGATAAATACTGTAAAAAAAGAATAGAATATAATCCGTAATTTTTATATTGATTATATGTTGAAATAATATTTTGGATTAATTTCATCAATTTCTTTTTACTTTCTTTAATATGAGTACAAGAAAAAAATTGTTTAAGATTTTATTTATTTAAAAAAAGATTTTATTTATTTATTCGACAGAGAGAGACACAGTGAGAGAGAGAGAACACAAACAAGAGGAGCAGGAGAGGGAGAAGCAGGCTCACTGCCATGCAGGGAGCCTGATTGTGGGGCTCTATCCCAGGACTCTGGGATCATGACCCCAGCCAAAGGCAAACGCTTAATGACTGAGCCACCCAGGTGACCCTGAGTACAAGAAAATTTTAAATGATGTATCTCACATTATATTTTTTCCTTTTTTAAAGATTAATTTATTTGAAAAAGAGAGAGTGTGTGCTTGTGAGTGGGGGGTAGGGGCAGAGCCAGAGCCAGAGCCTAACTCTTCTCACAATCTGTGAAATCATGACCTGAACCAAGGGCCAGATGCTCAACCAACTGAGCCACCCAGGTGCCCCTCTCAAATTATATTTCTATTGGACAGGACTGTTAGACTATCTGCTTCTTGTCACCATATTTCTTGTCTTTTCCATCTCCTTATCTCTCTACACTAAACTCTAGGTGATTTTTTAATGTATTAATAGTTCACTGGTTATATCATCAGCTGAGTCTGATCTGCTTCTGATCCACTACTAAGCTTTAATTTTAAACAAACTGAAATATATGTTTCCATTTCTATAAGATTTATTTGGTCCCTTTCTGAAGTATTATTTTCTTATGCATTGGTTTTCTTCCGTTATGTTTCTTTTTTTTTTTCTTTTTTTTTTAAAAGGAAGCAGGCTCCCTGCTGAGCAGAGAGCCCGATGCGGGGCTTGATCCCAGGACTCTGGACTCTGGACTCATGACCTGAGCCGAGGCAGAGGCTTTAATCCACTGAACCACCCAGGTACCCCTCTTCCATTATGTTTCTAAGGTTTTTTTTTTTTTTTAGATTTTTATTTACTTATTTATTTGACACAGAGAGACACAGCGAGGGAGGGAACACAAGCAGGGGCAGTGGAAGAGAGAGAACCAGGCCTCCCACCGAGGAGGGAGCCCGATGTGGAGCTCAATCCCAGGACCTGATGATCCTGACATGAGCTGAAGGCAGAACCTTAAAGACTGAGCAACTCAGGTGCCCCTATTTCTAAGTATTTAAACCAAAGTCTACCATCTGTATTTGGTCATTATTTGATGTTCTTGGGGATCTAATTCTGCAGCTTGTCGTGTCTACTGAATTTCCCTCCTGGGGGATTTTTTTCTCATGTGTTTGTAATTTTGAACTGTGAGCTCATCTTCAAAAGGGATTTATCTTTCTTATTCTTAGGAGACCTGGACTGAAGTTGCTTCTGCCAATCCGTCGCAGTATCACCGTTCCATGACTGTAATCTATGTTAGTTTACAGACTTTGGGGAATTCCTAGACTATAGAAATAATAATAAGGAAGAAAGACTGCTACCATAAAGGCCATTGATGTCCCTGAAGTAAAGAACCTACCAAATAAAATAGATTATTCAAAGAAACAATTTTTGAAAATGTCTTTTTTATAAATGAAAAAATGAGTTACAGGTGGAAATAACAAATCATATTCCAGGAAGGGAAAAAAAAAAGACTGACCTAGAATGGTAGATACAAATCTCTATCCCAGTTAAGAAGCCAAACACCAAAGTTAAAGAAAACATTCTTTGGACAACCAGACAGACAAAGCAAGTTGACTAAATGGGGTGGAGTGGAATTGGGAATCAAGCTTGTCTCAGACCTAAAGCAAGGTTCAATGCCAGAAGACAATGAAATACTGCTGCAAATTTGAAAAGAAAGAAAATGTGGCCCAAGAATATTATTGAAGATATTGTGCAAATATAAGAGAAACAGACAGATATGATATTTGCAACATTAAAAAAAAACAGGGAATATAAGACAAAGAACTTTTCTAGAAAAAAAGTTGATAAAATCTTATTTTAGTGATGGATCAAAACAATGAACTCAGTGATGGGAAAGCATTGTTGGTGGTAGGCTGTGGTTCCATTTAAATACAGAACTGAGACTAAATGGGATGTAAAGTAAATGTTATAAACCTTGACAAATAACCGTATAGCTACCAAAAACAAAGTTTTTGGAAACTTTCCAAAACATTTTTCAATATTAACTTCAATTCTTTCATGTTTCTTTTTTCTTAAGGTTTTATTTATTTATTTGAGAGAGAGAGCACAAGAGCACAAATGGGCAGGGATTGGGGGAGGGATAGAGGGACAGGAAGAGGGACAACCAGACTCCCTGCTGAGTGCGGAGACTAATCCCAGGACCCTGAGATCATGACCTGAGCTGAAGTCAGATGCTTAGCTAACTGAGCCACTCCGGTGCCCTTATCTTTCTACAGCAAGATGTTGAGCAACAGTATCCCTCCACAGTAGCTAAAATATGTATTTATTTCAATTATTTAATTTTTTATCATCCCTTTTCTTAACTTTAAGGAGATTGTCTGGGAAACAGTATCTCTTCCAATGGAGAATATTTACTGAAGTTCAACCATTTCTTCAATTTTCCTTTTTTTTTTTTTAAGTAAACTCTACTCTCAATGTGGGGCTCAAACTCACCACCCCAAGATCAAGAGTCCCATGCTCTATGGACTGAGCCAGCCAGACACCCCTCTTCAATTTTACTTTAATTTCCTTTTTTGTTGTTGTTTATTTCTGAGGGAAAAAAAATAAGAGTAGGAAGGTAATAGGAATCATAAAACAAACACCTACATTCCTACCACTCAGAATTAATAATTATAAGTGTGTCAACTTTTATTCATCTTCTTAGAAAATAAAACATTAAATAGAGAAAACTAACATCTCTTTCAGCCACCATTCCCAGTCCCATCCCTCCCACTCAGAGCAAAAACTTTTCATTCAGTTTAGATAGAGACAAATCAGTAACTCACATATCATATTGCTCTGTGTAAACAATCATTTTTTATTTATATAATGGTAGCACATCAAGCATAGTGTCATGCATCTTGATTCTACCATTCTACATTGCAGAGTAAACTGCATACTGAGCTATCTTATTCCTCTTAACTGTATAAATTGCACCATATGACTATCCCACATTTATCCATTCCACTATTTCATTTTATTTATTTATTTGAGAGGAAGAGCAAGAGTTGGGGGAAGGGACAGAGGAAGAGGGAGAAGCAGACTCCCCACGGAGCAGGGAGCCCAACACAGGGCTCGATCCCAGGACCCTGAGATCATGACCTGAGCTGAATGAAGGCAGATGTTCAACCAACTGAGCCACCCAGGCGCCCCTAACCATCCCACTATTAATGGACACTTAGATTGCCACTCTTTGTTTTTTGTGGGTTTTGGGGTTTTTTTTTTCACTCTTTTTTTGCTGTTACAATGTTCCCATGAACATCCTTGCACACGTGTGAAGGCTTCTCAGTATACCTAAAGGATAATGATTGGATTATATAAATAGGCTCATTTTCAGTTTCATTAGATACTGCCAAATTGCTCTTCCAAATGACCATGTATCAACATACCCAATCTCCTCTCAAATCATGTAACAGAATACCATTTTCTCCATATCCACGCCAATACTTGGCATTTTGGGCAATCTAAGTGAAATATTATCTTGTTTTGTATTCACCCATTACTAATAGTGTTGGGACTACTTATAAGATGGCTCAGTCTTTTAGGTGGATTCTTCCTTTTAAAAAAGTCAAATTTCCTCTTTAAAAAGTTTTTTTTTTGGGGCACCTGGATGGGCTACCTGTTCACTGGGAAGTCTGCTTCTCCCTCTGCCCTCTGTCCTCTTTCTGCTCATGCTCTCTCTCAAATAAATAAAATATTAAATTTTTTTTTCTTCACATCACACTTTGGTACTAAATTGCTACTCCAGATGACTTTTGGTTACTATTTGCCTGGTATATCTTTTTATTTAATATTTAGTTTTTCTATGTTGTTTTACACATGTCTTTTATAAATATCATATTGCTAGATGTTGGTATATGAGCATGATTTTAATCCAAGATGAGCTTTTTAAAAATCAGTGTATTTGGGGCGCCTGCGTGGCTCAGCTGTTAAGCATCTGCCTTTGGCTCAGGTCATGATGTCAGGGTCCTGGGATCAGGCCCCGCATCGGGCTCCCTGCTCAGCAGGGAGCCTATTTCTCCCTCTCCCACTCTTCCTGCTTGTGTTCCCTCTCTCACTGTGTGTCTCTCTCTGTCAAATAAATAAATAAAATATTTAAAAAATAGTTTAAAAAATAGTGTATTTAACCCATTTTATTTTGTGGTAATTTCTAAAATATTTTAATTTTGACCATCTTATTTAGTTTTCTATTTAATGTATCCTCTCCTTTTTATTTCCCCATTGCCACTTTCCTGCCTTCCACTGGATTGATCAAGTTTCTTTACTCAATTTTTTTCTACTCAACTTTCAATCATCAAGTGCCTACCTTTTAAATTATTACACACATAAGTGAACTTTTTCTCTAATATCTAGAGTTAGTATCTACACCTTCCCCTTGAACAGACAAGATCCCAAGATCCTTAAAATGTCTTTACTTCCTTTTGCTGAGTGCTCACCTACCTCAATATGACATACCTACCATGTTGATACGAGTGGAATTTCCATTCATGACTACTTTAAAATGTTTTATTTTTATTTTTATTTTTATTTTCAAAGATTTATTTATTTATTTATTTGACAGAGAGAGATCACAAGTAGGCAGATAGGCAGACAAAGAGAGAGAGAGAGGGAAGCAGGCTCCCTGCTGAGCAGAGAGCCCGATGCGGGACTCGATCCCAGGACCCTGAGATCATGACCTGAGCCGAAGGCAGCGGCTTAACCCACTGAGCCACCCAGGCGCCCCTAAAATGTTTTAATCTAATTAACATTAGGCAATTAAATTCCCTAATGTATTTTCTTACTATTTCTTATTGCCCTCATTGTTCCCTACAAGGTTCATTTTTCTTCTTATGGAACACATTTTTTAAAAGATTTTTTTTTTTTTTTTTGACAGAGAGAGAGAGAGTGAGAGAGCACAAGCAGAGGGAGTAGGAGAGGGAGAAGCAGGCTCCCTGCTGAGCAGGGAGCTTCATGTGGTCTCAACATCGGGCTTGATTCCAGGACCCTGGGATCATGACCTGAGCCAAAGGCAGACACTTAAGGACTGAGCCACCCAGCTACCCCCAGAACACATTTTCTAACAGAAACTGACAACAAAATGATGTACTCTGTAGATGTATCCTTTGCATGCACCTAGGCTGGAGTGCTCCTAGGATGAGACAGATGTTTCATTTCTGGATAAAACTGCACCTGGGCTTGAGTCCCCAGAAAATCTAACAAAAAATGGTTATTTCAGAGTGAGTCTATGGGTGTCAAATTTTCCAAGCTTCCTGTGGACCTCCATTTATATTTTCTTCCCAGATTTGAGGGGTGGTTTGGCTGGAATAGAATTCCTAGGTGCAACATTTCTTTTCCTTTCAACACTTTGAAGAAATTGTGAAGTTGGAAAGTGTAGTTCTGTCTTAAAGAAGAGAAAGATGACATGGAAAAAAAACCTAAATCCCTTGTTGAAGGATGCAATTTTATGGATGTAAAGATACTCTGTATAAGAGTTGTAACATTACTCCTCACTCTCTACACTGAAAATAATGAAAGATACAAAATATTCACAACCCAGCCACCTAAAGAAAGAGCCCTGATCAAGCAGAGTAAAAGGTCTCAAGTTAAATTTGACATGCTCTGTTTTCTATCATAAATTATATGTGCTTCTTAGCAGAGACACTGTCTCCTGGAGATGTTCTCTTGTTTTATGTCGTCTGTTCTTCTCACATGTGAAAATCTCCTCACCACAATGTTTGGGTTAACTCCAAAGCTCATGTTCTAAAGAACTGCGTAAAATCAAAACATCAAATATAAGAAATATCGATCCAAAATATATGCTTACTATTATTCACTTAAATTTAAAAAGTTTTTTTAAAAATTATAAATGGTCTCATTTTATTTACACATTTCCTTTGATCTTCCCTCAAATGAATACTTTAACTTCAGGGCAGAGAGTGCAGTTCAGTTTTCTGGTCTCCCTGTGCTATCAAGCTTGAGTTCAGGGGCTCTGGCTGGCTCACTCAGTGGAGTATGCGACTCTCAGTCTCAGGGTTGTAAGTTCAAGCCCCATGTTGGGTGTAGAGATTACTTAAAAATAAAATATTTGAAACCAATTAAGCTTGAGTTTAAAGGTACATCATGATGTTTTCTTTAAAAAAAAAAAAAGAAATAGACCACAAAGCTCTATTCTTTCCAAATGCTCCACTGCATCCTTGTGTCTCTTGTTGCTGATAAAAAGTCAGATGCCAATCTGATTCTTATTTTCTCAGTGATCTGCTTTTTCTGATAACTTAAAGAATGTTTGTATTTTTGATGTTCTGAATTGTCATTACACAACTTTGTATAGGCTTTTTCTTAAGTATTCTGTTCAGCAATTGTCTCCAAACCTATAAACTACAAACAAAATTCAAGTTGTTTTAAAAACAAAACAAAAGGGGCACCTGGGTGACTCAGTCAGTCAAGTGTCTGCCTTTGGCTCATGCACAGTCATGCATGATCCCAGGGTCCTGGGATCCAGCCCTGCATCGGGCTCCTTGCTCAGTGGGGAACCTGCTTCTCTCCCTCTGCCTGCTGCCCCACCCTGCCTGTGCTCTCTCGCCCAAATAAATAAATAAAATCTTAAAAAAAAAAAAAAAAGCAAAACCAAACAAACAGGGGCACCTGAATGGCTTAGTAGGTCAAATGTCTGCCTCTCGATTTCAGCTCAGGTCATGATCTCAGGGTCAGGAGGCTGAGCCCCTCATTGGGCTCTGAGCTAGGCAGGGAGTCTGCTAGAGATTCTCTTTCCTTCTCCCTCTGCTCCTCCCCTCCCACCCCCATCCCCACTGGGGCCCGTGTGCTCTCTCCCTGCCTCAAATAAAGAAAGAAAGAAACAAACAGTAAGAGTACTCTAAAACTTATATGAAGGAGAAAAGTCCACGAATGGCTTAGATCACCTTAAAAAAGACAAGTAAATGGAGAAAAGGAGGTTTGCTCTATCAGACATTAAAACATATTGCAAGGCCATATAGTAGGATATCAGTCCAATAAACAAATGGAACAAAGCAGAGAACTCTAAGGACCCATAGATAAAGAGAACTTGATTACCCAATTTTTAAAAAGGCATCACAGGGGCACCTGGGGGGCTCAGCAGGTTAGGCATCAGGCTCTTGATATCAACTCAGGTCTTGATCTCAGGGTTGTGAATTCAAGCCCCAAGTTGGGCTCCACACCCTACTTAAAAAATAAAAATAAAAATAAAAAATAATTTCCAAAAAATCACAAATGAATGGGGGAAAGAAGAAACCATTTATTAGGTGAAGTTGGAAAAACTAGTTCACCATGTGGAGAAAAATAAAACTGGGTTGCTACCTAACAATTATCTGAAGGGTGAACTCCAGATGTGAAAGTAAAATTATAAAGCTAAGTGACAGGGAAAAACTTAAACTAAACTTCAAAAGCACAAACTGTACAGGAAAACAAACAAGAATTTCATGCCATCAAAATCTCTATCCATGAAAGATACCACATAAAGTTAGTGGGTGACAGAGTGGAAGTAGGTATTTGCAATAATAGGGGATGCATATCTAAAGTATACAAGGACTCAAGGGCCATCTTTCCGTTCAGCCATTCTCAGCATGGCTTTTGTCCCGGGTGGCTGCAAGAGGGTCACTGCTGGTCCAGACAGCTGATCCTCACACAGCTACATGCAAACTCAGGAGAGCTGTCCTTCTCTACATCTCCAGGAATTGGGGAGAAATACCTTTCATGACGTTTCCTAGCAGAACTCCCCTGTGAGGTCCCATTGATCAGGACTGGGCCACACATGCCCGCCCCACTGCAAGGGTGGCATCTGTGGGCATTCCCAGCGTGTGGTGGGAGACAGACTGGCAGGCAGGAAGAGGGCTATGAACTGCGGTTGCAGGAGTCACGGAGAAAGCTGCCACGTTTTCCCCCCATTTTCTCCACTCTCCTGTCAACCCAATTAGGGCTGACATCAGCATTTCTTCATGGACTTCCTCCAATGATACTAATTATGTTTATTCTAAAGGTTTGTTCCAGGGGCGCCTGGGCGGCTCAGTCGTTAAGCATCTGCCTTTGGCTCAGGTCATGATCCCAGGGTCCATGGGAAGCCTGCTGCTCCCTCTCCCACTCCCCCTGCTGTGTTCCTGCTCTTGCTATCTGTCAAATAAATAAATAAAATGTTTTAAAAAATAATAAAAGTCTGTTCCAGTTCTATTAGCTACGTTTCAAGTGAAGTTCTGTCTTTTTACTCTGTTTCAAGTGAAGTTTTGTGTTTTACTCTAATATACTACTCCCATATCTGGGGATTCTTTACCATAGGTCCTTTTTTTTTTCCCACCAAGAGCCCTACTTGATTTAAAGTACTTGATTTAATTTAAAGTACTTGATTTCTGTACTTGGGCAGCTGACCTTGGGGCTAGGGGTGTAGTTGAGGAAGTTACAGATTTGATTGTTGGGGCTTATGCACTACGTGGTTTTCAGTGAGACTGAAAGATGGGTAGACTATGACACAAGGAAAGATGCCTCAGCAGCTAGTTTCCCAGACAAGTGCCTTCATTTCTCCTTGGTATTGCCAGCCACCTGAGCCACCGCCTTGGCTCTGAGATACTGCTCCTAAGTTGCCTAAGGCTGGGGGTATTGGAGGGAAAGGGGGAGAGACTGCCAATGGGTATGAGGTTTCTTTTGGGAATGATGAAAATGTTCTAAAACTGATTGTGGGGATAGTTGCCCAACTCTGAATATTTTAAAAGCCACTGAATTTTATACTTCAAATGGGTGAATTATGCGGTGTATGAATTATATTTCAATAATGCTGTTTTTTAAAAAACTGGTTGCTTGGGTGCCTGGGTGGCTCAGTTGGTTAAGCATCTGCTTTTGGTTCGGATCATGGTCTCAGGTCCTCGGATTGGATCCGATCGAGTCCTGCGTTGGACTCCCTGCTCAGTGCTGAGCCTGATTCTCCCTATCCCCACAACCCTACTCATGCTCACTCTATCTTCCCCCTCCCAAAAATAAATAAAATCATTTTTAAAAAGATTTTGTTTTATTTTGGGGGCTTTTTTTGATGATTTTATTTATGTATTTGACAGAGAGAGGGAGATCACAAGTAGGCAAAGAGGCAGCCAGAGTGGGGGGAGAAGCAGTCTCCCCACCGAGCACAGAGCCTGATGCAGGGCTCAATCCCAGGACCCTGAGATCATAACCTGAGCTGAAGGTAGATGTTTAACGATGGAGCCACTCAGGCGCCCCAAAATCTTATTGGTAAAAATAAGGATCAAAAGAACAGGACTGGAAGTGCTGGTGTTATTGTAGTTAGAGGCTAGCGGTAAAGGACATTATGCCCTGCCTTTCCATCTTAGGAGCTTCTCAGCATGGCGGCAGCGCTCATCAAGTAAGTGATAGGGGAACCTTCCCACATATGACTTCTCTTCACCCATGAAGCAACCTTTACTAGCTCGCTCTACAGATCTGTGTTTCTATAGATGAGGAAACGGAGACTAGCTTAGCTAAGCAAAGAAACTTGCCAAGAACCCATGATCATGGAGTCAAGGAGACGGACAAGGTGAAGACTTAACTCACCTGAGGACACGTCCAAAAAACAAAGCAACGCACTGAGCTATCACCCTTCTGTGCGCATGTTCTCGGCAGCACCTTGATCACCTAGGCACGTGGCAGCTTTACTTCTCCATAAGTCACCATTTCTCCTGACTCTTCTTTTCAGAGACCATTTTTCCTGACCTTTTCATTACCTGGATTCATCCCACGAGCATTTCCCTGTCTGTTTTTGAAGAACCTTCTTAGCCAGATAATTTTCCTGTCTTTCCCTGAGGTCCTGGTGCCAGCCAGAAAATTCCAAGTACCTCTTCTCTGTACTTGCTTCTCCGGACCTGGTAAACATTTCTTCAAAGTATGGCAACACAGAACTACCAGCACATTGTTAAAGCTCCAATGTCTGGCCAGGGTCTTGTCTATCTCAGGGAGGGTCTTTCAAACCCACGTTTATTTTTAAGAATTAAAGGGAGTCTGCTGTTTTTTATAAAATAGAGTTTATTGCTTCCGTCAGTTTGGGCCATCTTTAGTGACCACTATCCCACCTCCATCACACACACTGATATACACACACAGAGTTACAAGGTTGCACTGTGCACAGTGCTTCTGATCAGCACACAAGATGGAAACCCACATAAGAAAGGCTGGTCTTCAGATAACTTACACCCGGTTCTCCTGACTTCTACCTCAGGTTTACTCTACATTACTGCACACGGCATCTTACGTAGATGCACACATTTAATAAGTGCAAACTTATTAAATCCGCATGGTTACTAGACAAATAAGCCTTCTGTATTAGCCAGTAAACCACAAGCTACATTTTAAACATGTTTAAATGTTTAAATGTTTAAAAATGTTTCTCTCCTGACTTGGCTAATTCCACAATACAGATAGGTGCTCAAATTCTGAACAGGAATTTTCTGATGTCAGAATGAATCTTCCTGGTAGAAATTATTTCTGGTACAAATGGTGGTAGTTTCTCCTATATATATATTTATCATTATATTATTATATTACATATAATATTATATATATTATATATAATATATATAATATTATTATTATATATATAATTATATATATTATATATATAATTATATATTATATAAATATAATATATATTATATATATTATATATATAAAAATATATATATTATTATATATAATATATATATTATATATAATATATTATTTAATAATATAATATTATATATATTAAATAATATATTATATATAATATATTATATATTATATATTATAGTATATATTATATATAATTATATATAACAATAATATATAATTACATATATTATATATAATTATATATTATTGTTATATAATTACATATATAATATATAATATATAATTATATATATTATTGTTATGTATAATTATATATTATATATATTATTTTATATATATTATTATATATATTGTTATATATAATTATATATTTCTGGTACAAATGGTAGTTTCTCATATATATATACATACACACATACATATACACACACACATACATATATGTGTATATATGTAATGTAAATGTGTTTATTATATATATATAATATAAATGTGTTTATAATCCAAATGACTAATGACAGCTTTCCCTGATAGCACACAGTTTCTCTTCATCTGTCAGTTTAATTGATTAAAAGACAGAGCTCTTACATAGGACTCCTTGTACACCTGGGGTTTGGGTCCCATATGGTATCTACACCTTTCAAACCACCTCCTAAGAGTTTTAAGCAGAAAGCAAAGAACAGTATTTCTATGTCATTAGTCTATAGCCTACAGATCAGCAGATGGGAAAGTTACTCTACCTACATTATTCCATTTAATCCTCCCAGCAAATATATGAAAATAAATAGGCAACAAAAAGACACATTGTTAGAAAATATCAGAGCTAGTATCCAAATCCAGGTATTTCCAATCTAAGAACTCATGCTCTTCCTACTATACCATGATTTAAGCGACAGACACATGAAACAGTATGACACAATTATAGCATAACTTCTCATAAGAGAAGTATAAATGAAAGCCACCCAAACCCCCTAGTAAGGATCCTTATCAGGAAGAGTTCAAGAGGAAATGGCAACTGAAAGAGGTCTTTAAGAATGAATAAAATGGAGGCGCCTGGGTGGCTCAGTGGGTTAAAGCCTCTGCCTCGGCTCAGGTCATGATACCAGGGTCTTGGGATCGAGCCCGGAATCGGGCCCTCTGCTCAGCAGGGAGCCTGCTTCTCCCTCTCCCTCTATCTGCTGCTTGGCCTACATACATACACCACATCTTATCCATTCATCTGTCAATGGACACAGGGGTTCTTTCCATAATTTGGTTATTGTATACAGATAATGCTGTTATAAACATCAGAGTGCATGTAACCCTTTGAATTAGTACTTTTGTTTTCTTTGGGTAAATACCTAGTGGTGCAATTGCTGGATTATAGGGTAGTTCTAGTTCTAACTTTTTGAGCAATCTCCATACTGTTTTCCACAGTGGCTGCACCAGTTTGCGTTCCCACTAACCATGCAAGAGGGTTTCCTTTTCTCCACATCCTCACCAACACCTGTTGTTTCTTGTGTTGATTTTAGCCATTCTAACAGGTGTCAGGTGATATCTCATTGTAGTTTTGATTTGCATTTCCCTGATGATGAGTGATGCTGGCCATCTCTCTGTCTTCTTTGGAGAAATGTCGATTCATGTCTTCTGCCTGTTTTTAATTGGATTATTCATTTTGGGGGGTTTTGAGTTTTATAAGTTTTTTTATGTATATTTTGGGTTTGAACACTATGAGTTATGCCATTGGCAAAAAACTTCTCCCATCCCATAGGCTGCCTTTTTGTATTGTTGATTGTTTCCTTCAATATGGAGAAGCTTTTTATTTTGATGTAGTCTTTTTTTTTTTTTTTTTTTAGAGAGAGAGAGAGAGCGTGCACGTGTGTGAACAGGGAGGGGAAGGACAGAGGGACAGAGGGACGAGGAGAGAGAGAATCTTAACTCGGGGCTCGACCCCAAACCCTGAGATCATGACCTGAGCCAAAATCAAGAGTCAAGTGCTTAACTGACTGAGCCACCTTGGCACCCCTTGATGTAGTCCTTAACAGTTTATTTTTGCTTTAGTTTCCCTTACCTCAGGAGACATATCTAGAGAGAATTTGCTACAGCTAATGTCAAAGAGGTTACTGCATGCATTCTCTTCTGAGACTTTCATGGGTTCAGGTCTCACATTTAGTTTTTTGTTTTTTAAGATTTTATTTATTTATTTGAGAAGGAGACAGTGAGACAGAGAATGAGAGGAGAGAAGGTCTGAGGGAGAAGCAGACTCCTTGTGGAGCTGGGAGCCTGATGTGGGACTCGATCCCGGGACTCCAGGATCATGACCTGAGCCGAAGGCAGTTGCTTAACCAAATGAGCCACCCAGGCGCCCCACACATTTAGGTCTTTAATCCATTTTGAATTTGTTTTTGTGAGTGGTGTAAGTGGTCCAGTTTCATTCTTCTGCATGTTACTGTCCACTTTTCGCAATACCAGTTGTTGAAGAGACTGTCTTTTTCCCACTGGATATTCTTCCTGCTTTGTCAAAGATTAACTGACCATATACCTGTGGATTTACTTCTGGGTTTTCTATTCTGTTCTATTGATCTGTTTCTATTTTTGTGCCAGTACCATACTGCTTTGATTACTAACTCATTGTACTATAACTTGAAATCTGGAATTGTGATGCCTCCCATTTTTTTTTTTTCTTTTTCAAGATGGCTTTGGCTCTTCAGGGTCTTTCATGGTTCCATACAAATTTTAGGTTGCTTGTTCTAGCTCTGTGAAAAATGCTGGCGGTATTTTGATAGGGATTGCATTAAATGTGTAGATTGCTTTGGGTAGCATAAACATTTTAACAGTATTTGTTCTTCTAATCCATGAGCAAGGAATATCTTTTCATTTCTTTGTATCATTTTCAACTCCTTTCATCGGTGTTTTATCGTTTTCAGAGTACAGGTATTTCACCTCTTTGGTTAGGCTTATTCCTAGATATCTTTATTATTTAGGGTGCAATTGTAAATGGGATTGATTCCTTAATTTCTCTTTCTGCTGCTTCATTATTGGAGTATAGAAATGCAACAGATTTCTGTATGTTGATTTTGTAACCTGCGACTTTACTGAATTTCTTTATCAGTTCTAGCAGTTTTTGGGTGGAATCTTTCAGGTTTTTTTAATAGAGAGTATCATGTCACCTGCAAATCTTCTTATCTATTTGGATGCCTTTTCTTTCTCTTGTCTGATCACTGTGGTTAGGACTTCCAGCACTACGTCAAATAACAGTGGTGCGAGTGGACATCCCTTTCTTGTTCCTGAGCATAAGGAAAAGCTCTTAGTCTTTCCCCATTGAGGATGCTATTAGCTGTGGGTCTTTCATATAGGACCTTTAACATGTTGAGGTATGTTCTCTCTAAACCTAATTTGTTGATATTTTTTTTATCATAAATGGATGTTATACTTTGTCAAATGCTTTTTCTGCATCTATTGAAATGACAGGATTCTTATGCTTTCTTTTATTTATGTGGTGTATCATGTTGATTTGTGTATATTGAACCACACTTGCAATGCAGGAATAAATCCCACTGGATCATGGTGAATGACTTTTTTATGCATTGCTGGATTCAGTTTGCTGGTATTTTGAGAATTTTTGCATCCTTGTTCATCAGGGATATTGGTTGATAGTTCTCTTTTCTAGTGGAGTCTTTATTTGGTCTTGATATCAGGGCAATGCTGGCCTCATAAAATGAGTTTGGAAGTTTCCCTTTCTTTTCTATTTTTTGGAATAGCTTGAGAATAGATATTAACTCTTCTTTAAATGTTTGGTAAAATTCACCTGTGAAGCCATCTGGCCCTGGCCTTTTGTTTGTTGGAAGTTTTTTGATTAAGGATTCAATTTCTTGGCTGCTTATCCAACTCTTCAAGTTTTCTATTTCTTCCAGGTTATCCAATTTGTTGGCATATCTTTTTTTGTACTAGTCCCTTAAAACTGTATTTCTGAGGTGTTGGCTGTTATTTTTCCTCTCTCATTTGTGATTTTATTTACTTGGGTCCTTTTTCTTTTCTTTTTGGTAAGTCTGGCTACAGGTTTACCTATTTTATTATTTTTTCAAAGAACCAGCACCTGGTTTCATTGACCTGTTCTATTAGGTTGGTGTTTTTTGTTGTTGTTGTTGTTGTTTAGTTTCTATATTATTTATTTCTGCTCTAATCTTTATTACTTCCTTCCTTCTCCTGGTTTTAGGCTTCCTTTGTTCTTTTTCTAGCTCCTTTAAGTGTAAGGTTGTTGGAGATTTCTCTTGTTTCTTAAGGTAGGCCTGTATTACTATATACTTCCTTTTTAGGACAAATTTTGGTACATCCCAAAGGTTTTGAACTGATGTGTTTTCATTGTCATGTGTTTCCATGTATTTTTTAGTTTCTTCTTTAATTTCTTGGTTGACCCATTCATTGTTTAATAGCATGTTGTTCAACATTCATATATTTGTGGTCTTTCCCAATATTTTCTTGTGGTAAACTCCTAGTTTCATAACATTGTGGTCAAAAAAGACGCATGGTATGATTTCGCTCTTCTCAAATTTGTTGAGGCCTGTTTTGTGGTCTAATATGTGATCTACTCTGGAGAACATCCTGTGTGCACTTGAAAAGAATGTGTATTGTGCTGTTTTAGGATAGAATGTTCTGAGTATATCTGTTAAGTCCATCTGGTCCAGTGTGTCATTCAAAGCCATTGTTTCCTTGTTTATCCTCTGTTTAGATTATCTGTCCATTGATATAGTGCGTTAAATTCCCCTACTATTATTGTATTATTATTGACTAGTTCCTTTATGTTTAATTATTTTATGTATTTGGGTGCTTCCATGTTGGGTGCATAAACATTTATAATTGTCATATCTTCTTGTTGGATTGTCTCCTTTATTATTATTTAGTGCCATTCTTTGTCTTGTTACAGTCTTTGAGTTAAAGTCTGGTTCATTTGAAAAAATAAAAATAAATAAATAAAGTCTAGTTTGTCCAATGTAAGTATCGCTACTCTGGGTGGCTTTCTTTCTTTCTAGATTTTATTTATTTCTTTGAGAGCGAGAGAGAGCACAAGAAGGGTGAGGAGCAGAGGGAGAGAGGCAGACTCCCTGCTGAGCAGGGAGCCCAACATGGGTCTCAATTTCAGGACCTTAGGATCATGACCTGAGCCAAAGGCAGATGCTTAATTGACTGAGCTACCCAGGAGCCCTCTGGCTTCCTTTTGACAGCCATTTGCATGATAGATGTTTCTCCATCCCCTCACTCTCAATCTGCAGGTGTCCTTAGGTCTAAAATGAATCTCTTATAGGCAACATACAGATGGGTCTTGTTTTTAATCATTCTGACACTCTATGTCTTCTGAGTGGAGGGTTTAGCCCATTTACATTCAAAGTGATTATTGATAGATATGTATTTATTGCCATTTTATTACTTGTTCTGTGGTTGTTCTTGGGGATTTTTTGATCCTTTTCTCTCTTTGCCTCTTTCATGTTTTGCTGATTTTCTTTAGTGATATATTTGGATTTCATTCTTTTTATTCTCTGCATCTTTATTAGTGGTTTTTGATATATGGTCACCATTAATTTTGTATATAACCTCTTCTGCATATAGCAGTCCAAAGTAACTTGATGGTCATTTAAGTTTGAACCCATTCATGTCTCCTGTTTCCCCACGTTTTAGGTAGACATTATTGTATTTTACATCCTTTTGTGTGTGAGTTCTGTGACTGATTTTTTACAGAAATATTCATTGTTACTGCTTTTGTGTTTCCCACCTCTATCCTGTCCCTTTTGGTCTCTTGAGCCCGCTGCTCTTCAGAATTCTCTGCACTTCATCTGCAAATGCTCTCTGAGCCCCACCTCAAACCAAATTTCCATTATAATGTTGTTTTGTTTTGTTTTGTTTTTTCAGGACACCTCAGTTGACTAATAGACAATTAGCTTGGAGGCATAAGGTACATTAGAAGTTTTCATTATACTCATCCCTGGCATTCTGATTCATGTGTATCTACTTAACATTGTCTAACCTTACTTACACTTTACAAGATTTCTTTCACAGCCCTAATAAATATGGCCTGGTCTTCATTCCTCTTCAATAACATCTCTAGTTTAAAAGCTAAAAGCGATAGAAACAAGCACGTGTTTATTTAACTCTACTATCAACTGAATCAAGAAATCTAAGAACAAAACTAAAAAATAGGAGGCTGCAATAATGTTTACCTTTCCTTGGATGATTAAACGTTAACAACACACAAGTTTAATAACTTGTATGGTAGCATTTTCACCAAGGTGTCTCTGAATTAACAATTGGAAATTAACAATAGAAGGGAACTCATCTTTACTGAGTTTACATACTTTTTTTTTAAGATTTTATTTATTTATTTGACAGAGAGAGATCACAAGTGGGCGGAGAGACAGGCAGAGAGAGAGGAGGAAGCAGGCTCCCCAGCAAGCAGAGAGCCGATGTGGGGCTCGATCCCAGGACCCTGAGATCATGACCTGAGCGGAAGGCAAAGGCTTTATCCCACTGAGCCACCCAGGCACCCCGAGTTTACATACTTTTGAGGTACAAACAAAATATGCCAAATATTGCCCTAGATGTTTGTATTATTGATAATAGAATAACTGTGCTTACTATATGCTAGGCCCTGTGCTAAGATTTTATTTAATTTTCATAAGACCCTATAAGGTAATACTAGTGCCTTTTTCACAAGTGAAGAAATTGAGATTCAAAGAAGTTATTTGCCCAGAGTTACATTGTTAGTCAGAGTCAGGATCTGAACCCCAATCACTCTGATGACAAAACTTCTTTCAACTATACAATGCTACTTTCATCTCCAAATCCTGCACACACACAAAAAAAGGAGGTCAAGTTATCAAACCAACATGAGATTTTCCAAAAATTATCAATTATCTCACCATGTCTCCACATGTGGGATCATGGTTAGTCACTGATAAAATCTGCATCTGAATTCCAGAAAAGCAACCAGAGAAGATTATTAGGCAACCTTAACACATGCCTCCTACATGGTATCACAAATTTGTCATCTAAAGGCCAGACCCGGTGGAAAAGCTTGATTTGGCCTTGGTAAGGAGAGAGCAGAACCTCAGGATCACCCTAAAGGCTAGCATTCCCTGATAGATGATACATGAAAAGATGTTAAGCATCACTAACCATTGTGGACATGCACATCAAAGTTCCCTGATATAATAGCACTGCTCAAAATCATTCTATTGTTGCATTGGGTAGAGGTCTTCTTTTAGAAGAAATTATCAGAATAAAGGAATTCCATTCTAAAAGAAAGTGAAATTTTTTAAAAGATTTTATTAATTTATTTAAGAGAAAAAGAGAGAAAGAGAGAAACAGAGGAAGGGGGAGAGGGAGAAGTGGACTCCCTGCTGAGCAGGAAGCCCAATGCAGGACTCAACCCCAGGACTCCGAGATCATGACCTGAGACGAAGGCAGATGCTCAACCAACTGAGCCACCTAAGCACCCATTGTTTATGTTTTTAAAGATTATTTATTTATTTGAGAGAGTGAGTGAGAAAGAGAGTCCAAGGGGGGGGGGTAGCGAGGTCAGGCAGAGGGGGAAGCAAGCAGACTCCCCCGCTGACCAGGGAGCCCAACACGGGGCTCAATCCTAGCACCCTGGGATCATGACCTGAGCTGAAGGCAGACGCTTAACCGACTGAGCCACCCCGGTGCCTCAGAGAACTTTTGTTTTTGTTGATGTTTGATTTGTTTCATGTACTTCAACTCCTAGATTGTCATGTTTTATTTCTCATCTTTTTCAGATCTAAAAATAACAACACGAATCTACAAAGCATTAATTATCTAAAATACTTTTGATAAGCAAAACTGCATTTTTGCTACAAGGGGCCCAATTATGCACATAGAACAATTACTCCTTTCTCAAACACAACATCAAGGAGGGCAACCTAGGCTAAACACTTTAACATATCACTCAGATTGTTCAGGGGGGAAAAAAAAATTCTAACTGTGCAAAATGTAATTTTCAAAAACATCAAATCAGCTACATCAATTGTGAACTATCATTTCAAAATGGTGTAAAAAAAACACTTGTAATACAAATGGTACACATCAAATCAACATATTGTACACCTCAAATTTGTACAGTGTTATATGTGAATTATATCTCAGCAAAGGTGGGGAGAAAAGGGGAAAAAGATAACAAAGACTATGAATACCATTACTATCTATCAATACCGTATCCCAAGAATCTGTAACTCTCCCTTAACCGCCATTTTCATATTTACACCTTTTTTAAAGATTTTATTTATTTGACAGACAGAGATCACAAGTAGGCAGAGAGGAACGCAGAGAAAGAGGGGAAAGCAGGCTTCCTGCTGAGCAGAGAACCCGATGAGATGATGCGGGGCTGGATCCCAAGACCCTGGGATCACGACCTGAGCCGAAGGCAGAGGCCTTAACTCACTGAGCCACCCAGGCGCCCCTAGATTTGTCAATGATTTTTTTTTAAATGACGCAAAAGGCACAGGCAAAAAAAGAAAAAAAAAAAAAAAGACAGATTGGACTTCATGAAAATTTAAAAATTTTGTGCACCAAAAGATACTATTTTCGAACTGGTGGTTACTGGAGGAGAGGTGGGGGAAGGGTGGTTTAAATAGGTGATGGGGATTACGGAGGACACTGGTTGTGATGAGCACCAGGTGTTCTATCTAAGTGATAAATCACTAAATTCTACACCTGAAACTAAGATTGCACTGGATGGTAACTAGTTGGAATTTATAATTAAATAACTGAGAGAGAGAGACTGAGAACATGGGAAGGGCAGAGGGAAAGAGAGAACCCCAAGCAGGCTCCATGCTGAACATGCTGCCTGACACATGGCTTGATCTCAAGACCCTGAAATCATGACTTGAGCTGAAATCAAGAGTCAGACGCTTAACCAACTGAGCCACCCAGCTACTCCGATAGCTGGAATTTAAATAAAAACTTGGCGGGGGGGACAAAAACAAAAGATACTATTATCAGAGTAAAAAAGCGACCCACAGAATGGGAGAAAATAATTGCAAATCAAATATCTGATAAGAGATTAATATCTAGAATGTATAGGGAACTCCTAAAACTCAGTAACAACACAACTTGGTTCAAAAATGGGCACAGGGTATTTCTCCAGAGAAGATAGACACTTTGTCAACAATGTACATGAAAAGATGTTAAGCATCACTAATCATTGTGGACATGCACATCAAAACTACAATGAGAGACCACTTCACAACCAAGAGCATGCCCACTATCACAAAAACAGAAATAACAGTAGTGGGCAAGCACGTAGAGAAACTAGAATCCTGGTGCCCTGTTGGTGGGAATGTAAAATAGTATAGCCACTGTGTCATAGAGTATGGTGATCCATCCAAAAATTCAGAACAGAATTGCCATTTAAGCCAACAATCCCACTTCTAGGTATATACCCCAAAGAACTGAAAGCAGTGTCTCAAACAGATATTTGTACACCCATGTTTTAGTCAGCATGAGTCACAACAGCCAAAACATGGAAGCCACTCAAGTGTCCATCGGTGGACAATTAGATAAGCAAAATGCAGTATATACATAGAGTAAAATATTATTCAGCGTTATAAAGGAAATTCTGACATATGCTATAACATGGATAAATCTTGAGGACATTATGCTAAGTAAAATAAGCCACAAAAAAATACCACGTACTTCATGATTCTACTTATATGAGGTACTTTGTCAAAAATCATAGAGACAAAGTAGAATTGTGGTTGTCAGGGCTGGGGGAGAGGTGTGGAAATGGGGTGGGGGGTGTTGTTAATTAATGAGTATAGTGTTTCAGTTTTACAAGATGAAGAAAGCTCTGTGAGTGGATGGTGGTGATGGCTGCACATTATGAATGTATTTAATACTGAACTGTTTAGTTAAAAATGGCTAAGATGATAAATTTTATGTCGTGTGCCTTTTACCTCAATGAAAAATGTTTTAAGAATTAAAAAAAATCAGGGGTGGCTGGCTGACTCATTCAGTAGAGCATGTGACTCTTAATCTCAGGGTCATGAGTTCGAGCCCTGTGTTGGGCATGGAGCCTACTTAAAGAATTTTCTAAATTAAATATGCTTTAGAAAATACAAAGCACTATACAAGACTTGATTGCTAGAATGCTACCAAGGAAACAGCATCTTCCTACTGGCTAACACCTCTGTAAGAAATGCTACTAACACAAAGCATTCAGAGTATCACTAAGGACCATACCACGTGTGGCCAGATTAACAGCATAATAATCATCCTTCACTTGGTATTTCTAAACAACTCCTTTCCAAACAATGAGATGCCACAGTTTAAAATACTGCTATTTCAATCATGAAGTCAAAATAATTCAACAAAAATCAATAATTACAAACAAAATGGCGTTTGCCAAAT
The DNA here is from genome assembly GCF_963455335.1 of Martes martes. Lineage (NCBI taxonomy): Eukaryota > Metazoa > Chordata > Mammalia > Carnivora > Mustelidae > Martes > Martes martes. The sequence goes on along the minus strand of NC_137904.1, from coordinate 25,445,070 downwards.
TATTTCCTGACCATAGAGTCACTCTGTATTTTTGCAAAGATATGCCCTATACAATCTGCAACAATAAAATAAAATTAAATGAACAATCAAATTCAAAAAATGTTACGGTTAACAATGCAGTGGAACATTTTCATAGTTTCCATGTCATGTATGTAATGCAATACAAACCCTCCCAACATAATTTCATAATCTGTAGCCCAAGACAAATCATGGACTTCCTTCCCATTGAATAAACAATGGGAAAGAAAACAGACTAAAACGGATTTCAACTAGATACATTTGATACCCCATACTCAATTTATCTACAGATAACTTTGATACCTTTAACCAAGTCTTCCCTTGTACAAATTGAGCCCATTGTCAGAGCCCACCTTCCCTGGTCTTTGCAATCTGAGTGGCCCTCACCTTCGGGTTCAGTCCTCCCCCAACTCCACCAGTTCCAGAGTTTATCCAAACCCCAGACAAAAGGTAATATAAGGTCAGGTAGGACCCAGGGTTGTCCTGACATCCATGTGTCTGCAAAGTCCTTTCATCCCCTAGTAATCAGTCTACCTGGCAAACATTCATTGGGTACCAGTGTCAGGTACTCCACGGCACTGAAGAACGACCATGGCTTTATAGTGTTGTCCCTCACAGTCTTCTTTAAAGTTGTCTTTTTTTATATATAAAATTTTGTCAGGGAGAGAGAGCGAGCACAAGCAGGGGAGCAGCAGGCAGAGGGAGAAGCAGACTCCCCGCTGAGCAAGGAGCCCTGATGGGAGACTCCATCCCAGGACCCTGGGATCATGACCTGAGCTAAAGGCAGATGCTTAACCAAGGCGCCCCTTAACCCAGATGCCCCTTCTTTAAAGGTGTCTTAACATTCAGGGCTTTCTGCTTTTTTTATATGAATTTTAGGGGAAGCTTGTCACGTTCCAGTGAAAATCATTACAAATATCATTTAATTCATAGATTATTTGGGGACAATTTGATATTTTTCTGATATTAGTCTTCCCATCTACAAATACATCTCCATTTAGTCAGGACTTATCTCCTGATAGTATTTTGTAACGTTTCCAAAAATTTTCCAAAAAAGGCCTATCACATTGAGTAGTTTATAGGTTAGGTTATTATAAATTGGATTTTTCTATTACATGTACTAACTGTGACTTGTGCATGAGAATGCTGATCTTTATATAATAGCCACTTCTTCAAACTAACAGTTTTAACGATTTGTAGATCCTTTTGATTATTCAGGGTAGATGCCCTCTGCAAATAGGATAGCTTGGCTCTTATTTCCCAATTTTATACCCCTTAGTATTTTTTCTTGTCTTAGCACACAATTGAAGAGGTGATAGCAGAGACTTCCTTGCTTTGGCTTTGGCTTTAATGGAAATGTTCCTAAAGTCGCATTATCATATATCATGTCAAGTCTAGGCTTCTTGTCATTAGGTTAAAGACGTTCTTCACTGAGCATTCTTTTTTTTTTTAATAGAATTTTTAATAATTCTAAGAACAGATTTTTTTTTTAAGATTTATTTATTTGACAGACAGAGATCACAAGTAGGCAGAGAAGCAGGCAGAGCGAGAGGAGGAAGCAGGCTCCCTGCTGAGCAGAGAACCCAATGCGGGGCTCGATCCCAGGACCCTGGGATCAGGACCTGAGCTGAAGGCAGAGGCTTAACCCACTGAGCCACCCAGAAGCCCCTTTACTGAGCATTCTTATCATAATTCTATCCAATTATTTTCCTGCATATGAGCTTATCATACAATTTTTCTCTTTCAATCTGTTGGTAAATCTTTTTTTTTTTTTTAAAGATTTGTTTGAGAGAGAGAGAGTGCAAGTAGGGAGGAGGGACAGAGAGGGAGAGAGAGAGAGAGAGAGAAGGAAGCAGACTCCTTGCTGAGGAGGGAGCCCGACTTGGAGCAGGATCGCAGGACCTGGAGATCATTACCTGAGCTAAAGTCAGACGCCCAAATGACTGAGCCACCGGCGTGCCCTTGTTGGTAAATCTTCTGATGTTGGAACTTCCATTCATTTACTCATTCAACAAATATTGAATGCTTGTAATGTGTTAGGCAGTTTTAGATTCTGGGAAAAACATCAGGAAACAGACAAATACCCTGCCCTCATGAAACTTAAATTCTAGTTAGGAAAACTAGACAAGAAAATATAGTATACTGGGGCACCTGTGTGGCTCAGTCGTTCAGCATCTGCCTTTGGCTCAGGTCATGATCCCAGGGTCCTGGGATGGAGCCCTGCATCCAGCTCTCTGCTCAGCAGGAAGTCTGCTTCTCCCTCTCCAACTCCCTCTGATTGTATTCCCTCTTGCTGTGTCTCTGTCAAATAAATAAATAAATAAAATCTTTTTTTTTTTTTTTTTTAAGAATGCTTTTGTTTTTGGTAAGCTGATTTTTCTTCTTTAGTCTGCTATACCAATTACTGATAGGGCTGCATCACAATTTTCCACCATGAGCAGGGAATGTGTCAATTTCCCTTTGCAGTTTTCAGTGAATACATTGGAAAATGCATAGTTTTAAATTATAGTATCTTCTTAAAATTGATTTTTTAAAGATTGTACTTGAGCCTGCTTTTCCCTCTCCCTCTACCCCCTGCCAACCCCATGCTCTTTCTCGTGCTCTCTAATCTTTAAAAAATAAAAGTTATTTTGTCTAATATTGCTGTGTAAGTTTTTAATTAGTAGTAGCCTTCATTTTATTTTCTACATTTTTCAATATTAGTTTTTAGCTCTTTTAAGCAGCATATAAATGTTTTAATTCCAATGATCTTTTATGGAGGAGTTAATTCATTTATTGTGATTACTCATATACCTGGGCTTACTTCCCTGTATTATATACTGTTTTCTGCATATCCCTCTTTTTTAGTTTTCCTGACCTCTACTGAATTAATAGATTTCTATATTCCCTTTTATAGCTCTGCTTGTTTGCAAACCATAGATGTTTTCCCCCAGAACTGACTTTTTTTTTAAAGATTTATCTATTTGAGAGAGAGAGAGTGAATCCGCATGCACGCACACATATGCAAGTAAAGGGAGGGGTAGAAGAACAGGGAGACAAGCAGGCTCCTGCTGAGCAGAGAGCCCATGGGGGAACTCAATCAAGAGTTAGACGCTCAACCAACTGAGCCACCCAGATGCCCCATGACTCTTGTTTTTAAAGGACACACTCAACATTCATTCTGAATGTTATATAGCTATCTTTGTGTTCTTCCTAGACACTAAGAGGTTCTTAGCACACCACTGAACAAGTCCTTTGTCATGTTGCTACAATTTAAAGCAGTTCTCAGAGTATGTTTCCCAAGACCATTTCAAGAATCTGGAAGGTCAAGGCTATTTTTGTAATACTAAGAATTTGCTTTTTTCCACTGTTGACGTCTGCATTGATGATACAAAAGCAATGATGAGTACAACAGCTGGTGCCTGAACATGAATGCAGGCACTGGTACCAAACTGTCCCAGTGGTCATTGTATTCTTCATTGTCATGCATTCATCAAAAAGGAAAAAAAAAAAAAAAAAGCCAGTTACACTTAAAAATGCCCTGGGCGGGGCGCCTGGGTGGCTCAGTGGGTTAAAGCCTCTGCCTTCGGCTCAGGTCATGATCCCGGGGTCCTGGGATTGAGCCCTACATCGGGCTCTCTGCTTGGCAGGGGGCATGCTTCCCCCCCCTCTCTCTGCCTGCCTCTCTATTTGTGATCTCTGTCAAATAAATAAATAAAATCTTAAAAAAAAAAAAAAAAAGAATGCCCTGGGCTGGGGCACCTGGGTGGCTCAGTGGGTTAAAGCCTCTGCCTTTGGCTCAGGTCATGATCCCAGGGTCCTGGGATGGAGCCCCACATCAGGTTCTCTGCTCCATGGAGAGCCTTCTTCCTCCTCTCTTGCTGCCTGCCTCTCTGCCTACTTGTGATCTCTGTCAAATAAATAAATAAATAATCTAAAAAAAAAAAAAAAAAAAGAATGCCCTGGGTCAAGGCAGTACAAATTGCTAATCTTATTAAATTTTGACCCACAAATACATGTCTTAAAAATTCTGAGTGATATGGAAAATGTGCATAAAGCACTCTTCCCAAACACAGAAGTACGATGGTGGTCTCATGGGTTAGTACTTGTGCGATCATTTGAGTTGAACTTAATTAGCCACTTTTTTCAAAGAACTTTTTTTTTTTTTTAAGAACATCATTCTATTTTAAAGAGCTCATAGACAAACAATGGTTCTACGGTAGGTATGTGACAGATCTTTCCTTACAAAGTGAGCCTGTCACTTCAAGAAAAACAACTCAGTATTTGTTGTAACCACCACCACCAATGTAAATTTTAAGCAAAATGGCTATCAAAATACTCCTTTTCCAACTCCGTATTTGTGTGAGGCTGAATTTTCTCCATGCATTTTAATTCAGAAATAAGAATTTAGGAATAATGTAATTCATATATATACATACATATGAATTAAAAGCATGATTAATATATAAAAATCCGGTTGTCTTCTATTAAACCAAATCCTAAAGAGATTTGCAAAAATGTACAAATAATGCCACTCATTAAATTTTTGCCTTGGAAACACTATTTTTCATAAAAATATTTACTTGTCCTGGATTTATTACTTATAAGTACTTCCAGGGGGAAGCAGCCTGCGATGCTGCTAGATATCTTACAATGCACAGGGTCCCTACTACAAAGAATTATCTGGCTCAAAATGTCAGTAGCGTTGAGGCTCAGAGATCCTGCTCTTGAAGTCCCAGTAGATACGTGTTGGAATCTTGTAATTAACCCTTTTTACCCATTTTGCTCCAGTCAAGGAAAATTCTTTGGTAATCTCCCAATTCATTGATTCTCTTTTCAACATGTCCATGTTAGAGTTTCCATGTTTTATTTCAATAATCACATTTTCCATGTCCAAAATTCCTGTTAGGATTTTTTTTTATAAGCACTTATTGTATTACTCCGTTTTGTTTCATTACGTTTGTTCTTTTTAAGTGGAATGATTCTTTTATCTATCTCTTTGAGCATATATCATTGTCCTATAAATTATTTTCAACTGATGTAATTCATGTTCTGGTTTTTGTTTTGTTTTGTTTTTGGTTGTCCTTAGCATCAAGTATCCCAATATCTTCAAGTGATAGGCTTTACTTGAGTTTAAGGTTTAGTCTGCTGGTTTTTAAAATCTCTTCCTTTCCTTTGTTTTTATCCCACTCTACCAGGAAGGCTTGCAGTTTTCCCTAATTGTTCCTCCTGGGCCTTCAATCAAGAGCTAAGTCTTGATGTTTTGAGCCTAGTGTTCTGATGCCCTCATCACAGGTCCAGTTACTGAACCACTGGGCAACTTAAGTATTCTTCATTAAAATAAAACAAACAAACAAACAAAACAAAATACCATGTTTTCCTCACTGTCCCTGGGCCCCGTTTTTCCCAAAGCAACAGAGCCAGGGATAAAGTCAACCATTTTATCAGTCTGCTTTCACAAACTGACATTCCAGGCCCCGGCTTCACTTCCCTCTTCCAGCTCACCCGCCTCAATCACGGAGCTCTCAGAGAAGTCTGGTTTTACCAACAGAGGTAATACTCCTGCCCACCCGGGTTTTAGACCAGAGCCTGAGTCCCACAGTGAGGTCCACTCACCACTAGGGCCTTCTCTTACATTTTTGTCACACAATTTTATCTGTTTTTTTTTTTAAACCATTTTCTCTTATTGCTGGGTGTTTGAGGCAGAGGAACTATGTTGAAGCATGAACTCACTTTAATATCTCAATCACAAGTCACACTTTATTTTCACATTTTTTTAAAAAAGCGAGGAATCTTGTAATCAGAAAAAAAAATCAGGTTTATTTTTTACATTTACTCTCCACTAAGTATGTACCATAACAGAGGCAAATAAATAATAGAGTTATGGATGCCAAGAGGAGGAAAGGCCAAATTCTGATAGAGGGGGCTGGGAAAGGCTTCACGTTCCAATCACTTATTTGCCAACATCCTAAAATGTTCTATGGATTCACAGGAACCAGAAGGGAAGAAGGAAAACAAATGTCCAGGCCCACCTAATTAGCTTGTAAGAAAAGATCAGTGATGCAGCACTGGGGAGAGGGAGCCCATCACAGATAAAGTGGCAGCAGTGCAGTGGCAGTGGGGGTGGGGGTGTTGGGGTCTGTTATCATAGGAACGAGACTGAGACAAAGTGAAAGTTATGTAGAGCTTTATTCTATGCCAAGCATTAGAAGTCAAACTGACTGGCCAGGGCCGCCTCAGAAGAGAGCGACCCCCTCCCCATCTCATAGGCTGGTTTTATAGGGCATAACCGCATACCCAAGGTACGTGGCTTCCATTGTTAAGGCGTTTACTCCCGGAACTGATACCCGGAACCATACCAGGAACTACGGGGGCATTTATTCCGGGAATGAAGTCCGTAGATATAAACAACAATATGGCTACCTAGGCAATATGGAGTTGCTCTGGCTAAGCAGGCCCTAATAGTTAAACAGGTTTTAACATTAAATTGGCCCTAACAGGGGCATAAATACCAACTCTAGTTTGCTTCTGCCTATGGCTCTTTGGTCTGCTCTATTGTCATACATGAAAACTGAGCCAGGTTAGCAGTTCGTTAAGAATCATGAGAGATATGACAGATGGGGAATTTCGTAGCAACTGGCTGAGGGGTCAGAGACTGCGGTGGTGAGAATGAAGCAGAACAAACTTCCCATCAATTAGGCCAAAAAAAGAGGGTCAGTTCTGAGAGCTGGGCTATGACAGAGAAGGTGGACACAGGACAGGGGCTCAGATACTAAAACTATCCAAAGTCAGAATGAGTTCAACAGTTGAAGGCTGGGAAGACATTGGTCCTGAGCCTGAGGTTTTAGCTGGGTCTGTGGTTGAGAAAAAGGGGCAGTCTCCCTGCAGTGGAGATCAGGGATCCGGGTTAGACAGGGAGCCATACCCCTAAGTCCAAGCATTCAGGGGGTAAGACAGACTCTATCACCAACATGGATGAAGATCCAAGAAATTAAGCCTTAGATATCTTAGTGCTATGCTCTAGTTCTATTGTTTAATATTACAAGCGGACATTAATTCACAAACAGCAAATTACAGAAACCTGCCAAGCTTCCCAAGAAAGAAGCAATTTGTATATACAGAGAATATTCAAGGTGGTTTTTTTTTTTTCCTAAAGATTTTATTTATTTGACAGACAGAGATCACAAGTAGGCAGAGAGGCAGGCAGAGAGAGAGAGGGAAGCAGACTCCCCGCTGAGCAGAGAGCCCCATGCGGGGCTCGATCCCAGGACCCTGGGATCATGACCTGAGCTGAAAGTGGAGGCTTTAACCCACTGAGCCACCCAGGCGCCCCTATTCAAGGTGTTTTAAAGACAAGTTCAGTCCTTTTTCTCCTGTCAATTTCCTTAAAATATTAAAACTTCTTTTTAAAAGATTTTATTTGAGAGAGACAGAGAGAGCGTGCGCACACAAGCAGGGGGAGCAGCAGGCAGAAGAAACAGGGAGAAGCAGGTTCTCCACTGGGCAGGGAGCCCAATGCGGGGCTTGATCCTAGGACCCTGGGATCATGACTTGAGCTGAAGGCAGACGCTTAACTGAGCCACTGAGGCAACCCAATATTAAAACCTTTAAACAACATGCCCAACGTTAACTTAAAAAAACAAAACAAAAAACAAAAAACACAGCGAAACACATCTACTTCAGATCCAAATTTCTTAGTCAAGTAAAACTCAGGGCTTGGAAAAAAAAAAAACCAAAATACAAAAAAACAAAGTGATTGGTCACTAAATGATAGAAACAAATCCATATATAACAGTCTCAACTTCTAAATAAAAGTTTCTTGCAACTCCAAAAAATAATTTCTTTTTTATGAGTTGGCTTCGCAAAGGTTGCATCTGGACCAGAAATGCCCTATCAGAATATACATAACCCCAAGGTGCTAGGTTTTGAGAGGTCAAGCACTATGGACAAGGTACAAGGTACTAGCTAGTTAGGATGGTTGCCAGCAAAGTGAGGTTAGCTTTGGCTTGGAAAGGTACCAGCAATGTTATATTAAATACTTACAATCATTATTTTAAGTGTTTGAGATTACATACCTTAAGTATTACTTTTATTCTTCACTTATCAAATATTTATTGAGCCCACACTATGTACCTACACACTGTATCAAGCACTAGATTCGGCTCTCAAGAAGCTTGCCATGAATTTTATATATGTATATAGATATAAATATATATTTTGTCATAAATTATATTAATAAAAACATCAACAAAAAATTAAAATAAATTGAATGCTCTTTGCCGGATACTGTGCTGTTTTACACTTGCTGTCTCACTAAATCCCATTTTCAGGATGAGGAAAGTTAGGCTTAGGGGTCACTTGCCCAAGTTCACATAGCTAGGAAGTGGTGCTGAAATTAGAACTCCAAACTGTTCTGGGGCCCCAAATCCTAAGCACTGCACATACTGCCTCTAGCAACAGCACTATGACACAGAAGTATCATTATCACAGAAGGTCAAAAGTGAAAAAGGAAAAAAGGGCTGTAGATAATTAAGGAAGGACGCTCAAGACGACTAATTTCTTCCAAGCAGATGAGTGAAGAAGGACTTTCGAAGCAAATAATATTTATACAAACTTCTGTGGGATGACCAGGATCTGGTTGTACAGAGAAAGAACAGAAGGATGAGGTGTAAGAAATGTGTCCTGTACAAGGCACACTGCTCCAGGAGTCAGAAGATCAGGTTTGACCTTCACTCCTCCCTTTCTTAGCCGTGTGACAAGAAGCAAACCACTTACCTCTCTAGGCTTTAGCTTATTCTTACATCAAATGTCCAGTTTGGTTCATTTAAAAAATTGTATGTTAGATGCAGGAAGATATTCATAGCATAATCATTTATAAAAGTAAAATCTAGGGAACTTAAGTTATCAATAAATAAGAAATAAGTAAATAACTCAAATTATTTTTCAGCTTTTCCTGACAGTAATTGTGGAGACTGCAGCAACATAGAAAAATGCAACAAACTGTCAAATTATAAAATTATGTGCACTACTACAGATATACATATGAGCACACAAAGAGTAAAGGATAATATACAGAAACAAAATTTGCAAAATAAAAATGTAAACACCAAATCTGTTCCCCAGACCTCTTAAAGTAAAAACCTCTGGGGATGAGACCTGAAAAAATATATATATTTTTTGAAAATATGTATTTTTAAGTTTTCCCAGTGAGGGGCACATTGGTGGCTCAGCTGGGTGTCTGCTTCAGCTCGGGTCATGATCCCAGGGTCCTAGAATGGAGCCCACATCAGGCTCCCTGCTCAGGGTGAAGCCTGCTTTTCCCTCTCCTGCTCCCCCTGCTTGTGCTATGTTTCTCTCTCTGTCAAATGAATAAATAAAATCCTTCTTAAAAAAGTTTTCCGGGGCGCCTGGGTGGCTCAGTGGGTTAAAGCCTCTGCCTTAGGCTCAAGTCATGATCCCAGGGTCCTGGGATCGAGCCCCGCATGGGGCTCTCTGCTCAGCAGGGAGCCTGCTTCCCTCTCTCTCTCTGTGCCTGCCTCTCTGCCAACTTGTGATCTCTCTATCTGTCAAATAAATAAATAAAATCTTAAGAAAAAATTAAATTAAATTTTAAAAAGTTTTCCCAGTGACTCTGGTGTATACACAGGATTAAGAGCCACTGACAGTATACCCAAGATTTCTTCAAAATTTGACATCTTAATTCTTTAAGAACATTCCATATACCATGGTAAAGTAAACAAATGCTAAGACTATAGAAATGTATAGGGAATAGTGATTAGTTTGGGGTAACTACATCACAGGATATATCAAAGAGGACAGGAAGGTCATAAAAGGCTAAGGAGGCATTTGGACATTATGCTGTAGGTCACGGGGTTTTCTAGGGCTTCTGAACTAGTAACACGGAAAAAGCAGAACCAGTTCTCTGGATCTGTGGTCTTAGCAGACTTGGGTCTCCAGTGCTTTTGGTGGGCATCACAGGATTTAAAGGGCCCTCACTGATCTCCAGCCATGTCCCTATCTTCTCATGATCACAATCCAAGATAGCTCTTAGGGATGGTAGGGATGGCAGGGATGGCAGCATCCTGGTGTAACAGATGCCACTATATTCTCCCTCACCTGAGGCAGACATCACTAATCAATCACAGTCCTCTTCCCCAATAAGCCTAGTCTGCCTCAAAATACTTCTCAAAATAGCTTTCCAGGAAGCCAGGAAGACCCTACTAATTGCAAAGATTTGTCATATCCCTAACCTGAGCCTTAAGACCAGTACCTACCTCTTCAATATAGCTTAAAAATGCTCCAAAGGGGGGCGCCTGGGTGGCTCAGTGGGTTGAACCTCTGCCTTCAGCTCGGGTCGTGATCTCAGGGTCCTGGGATCAAGTCCCCGCATCGGGCTCTCTGCTCAGCAGGGGGCCTGCTTCCCTCTCTCTCTGCCTGCCTCTCTGCCTACTTGTGATCTCTATCAACTAAATAAAAAAAATCTTAAAAAAAAAAAAGAAGCCTGTTAAAAAAAAAAAAATGCTCCAAAGGTTGCACAGGAACCCTGAGAGTTCTAACTTAATTTCATGCTGTTGAAGTAAGTCACAGGTTCAACTTACACCAAGAAAAAAAAATCTTACAAAAAGTATGTAGTTCCTGGTTAAGGTAGTGAACTTCAAGGATTAAAAATAAGTCATAGGGGCACCTGGATGGCTCAGTGGTTTAAAGCCTCTGCCTTGGGCTCGGGTCATGATCCCAGGGTCCTGGGATCGAGCCCCATATCGGGCTCTCTGCTCTGTAGGGAGTCTGCTTCCTCCTCTCTCTCTCTCTCTCTCTCTCTCTCTCTCTGCCTCTCTGCCTACTTGTGATCTCTGTCAAATAAATAAATAAAATCTTTAAAAATAAGTCATATATGGGGCTCCTGACTTGCTCCGTCAGTAGAGCATGCAACCCTTACTCTAAGGGTCTTGAGTTCAAGCCCCACTTTGGGAGTAGAGACTGCATTTAAAAATAAGATAAAATCAGGGGCAGCTGGTTGGCTCAGGGGGTTAAGCCTTTGCCTTCAGCTCGGGTCATGGTCTCAGGGTCCTGGGATCGAGCCCCACATCGGGCTCTCTGCTCGGCAGGGAGCCTGCTTCCTCCTCTCTCTCTCTGCCTGCCTCTCTGCCTGCTTGTGATCTCTGTCAAATAAATAAATAAATCTTTTAAAAAAAAAAAAAAAAGATAAAATCTTTAAAAAAAAAAGGGGGGGGGGAGCGGAATCTAAGTGGCTCAATCAGTTAAGCGTCCAGCTCACGGTTTCTGCTCAGGTAATGATCGCAGGGTTGTGGGATTGAGTCCTGCATCCGGCTCCATGCTCAGTGCAGAGTCACCTCAGATTCATTCTCCCTCTCTCCCTGTCCCTCCCCCGGCTTTTGCATGCTCTCTCCAAAATAAATAAATCTTCAAAAAAAATCTTAAAAGAGAGTCTTATACCCTAGACATATACAATGTTATATACCAATTTTACCTCATTCTAAAAAATCATATTAAAGTACAAAAATTAGTTTATTTACAAAGGGGGTGGGGAGCTTTGGTCTCCTTCTTGGCAACATGAGACACCAGTATGTACAAAACCTGTAGAATATTGATGGGAAACCTTTATCCAGCCTAACTGTTGATCATGTTTGAAGGCAATAAAAAACTGTTCTCAAATATGAAAGTCAAAAAATATACCAGCTATATACACCTTCCTCAAAAATGTACCTGAATACCAGCCAACCAACTAATGAAAAATGAAAACACATTTTTTATTTGGAATTTGTGGTTTTTTTTTTACAATTCCCTCAACTTTATATTCTTTTTCCCAAAGTTTTGGGTTTTTTTTTCTGCTCTTCTAAGTTTTTGCATTTCCACATAAATTTTAGAATCAGAAATAGGAAAAAGTCAGACTTTCAATGACCTAGAACATGTGATCTGGGAATAAAAGGCTGAGTAGCAAATTGAAAGGAAGCAAATGCTGAAGCTAACATCTTAGTCAACCCCTGTGTCTTGGGCACGATGTCCTGGCTCCCTAGCTCACTTATAGGGCAAAGAATGGAGTGAAGTGTTAGCCTACAAAAGGAAATATAAGTTATGTGACTTTTTAAGTAGGCTCCATGCCCAATAGGGGGCTTGAACTCACGATCCAGAGGTTAAGTCATGGGGTCTACCAACTGAGTCAGCCAGATGTCCCAAGGAACTTCTCATATTAAAGGACTAAGAGTTAATCTTTAAACTTTTAAAGCTAAGTAAGTACAGTAATTATGGGTACAAAGCTCGATTTAAATATGCCACAATTCATGAATAAGCCCACAATAATATTAACATGTAAACACACACACACACACACACACACACACACACACACACACACACACAACCAGGTTAGGTAGGAGGATGGGAAGAAATAAAAGTATAATTTCCTCACATTTAATAGAGTGAATCAATTTCATTCTTGATGAAATTGATATACATGAACATTACTTAAACATACAAAAAAAAGTAACCACTCATAATAGCAGAGACTCTACCACTTAATATACCAGAAGCCAGAGAGAAATACAACAATACATAGAGAAATATCTAGAAGAACATGCATCAAAATGTTAACATGCTCTGTCTGAATGAGTGGATTGAGGATAAATTCCACTTTCTTCTTTAACCTTTGCCAGAGTTGGTTCCTCACCTCGTGGCCTTAGGACTTACTGCTCCCACTGTCTACAGCACTCTTAGCCTATTGTCACATGGCTAACTCCTCCTCTGCTTGGGTATCTCCTTCTCACTACTTAGATACAGCTCATGTATAATTAATAGATTTCCTCAGAAAGTCCTTCCCTGATTATCCAGCCTAGAGCAGTGCCCTCCCCACCAACCACTATTATTTTATCCTGTCTTATTACCTTATTGCCCTGTGAAGTGCCTTTACAGCACTTTAACAGGATCAAAATTCAAAATTATCTTTTTTATCTTGCTAACCTCCCACACTAGCATGAAAACTCCATGAGGGGAGGCTTGCCTTTTTTGTTTCCCTGCTGTCTTTATCTCTCTCTCAGGACCGTGAAGCACATCTTGGCACATAATATTCATTAAAAAATTAATATGCATAAGACAATTTTGTAATCAGAACAAAGAAAAAACCTATTTTCGTTTGAGAAAAGAAGAGCAAAGAGACTAAGTTGGTTGAAAAAAGTGAAAGATGAAACCAGAAGCTATCTTATGCACACTTAAATGGCAAAAAAATTTTTCAATGTGAGAACCAGAGAGTGGGGAGGGAGGGAAAAAATTAAAAATAAATAAAATAAAAATGTGAGAATGCTAAATGTTGAAGAGGATATTGATCCTTGGGAAACCTATACATTACTGGTGGGGTATAAACTGATTTGACTACTTTGGGAAACAATCTGACATTCTCTTATCAAGTTTCTCATTTATGTATCCTATTATTCATCAATTCCACCCACTCCTAGAGAAACTTTTCTATGTGCACCAGGAGGCGTAGGTTTACAATGCTTACAGCAACTGTTTGTAAAGGCAAAAGACTGGAGTCCCAAATGCCCATCAGAAGGAAAATCAATAAATTCTAAATTTAATTTGTCTAAATTAATTTATCTAAATAAATAATACATTATATGTTAATAAATAAATAAATATAAATTCTGGATGTCATACAATGGAATACTACACAACAGTGGAAATGAATGCACTGCAGCTACACAATACAGATGAACCTTAGTATGACTTATCGTCCCATGATTCCAATCTTACAAAGCTTAGAGAGAAACGGAACCATATGATATGCTGCTTAGATGTACGTGGCTGTATAATAAAACTCTAAAAGCAAAGTAAAAGCAAGTATACGTCAACTTAAAGAAAGCAAAAGTACAACAAACACATTCACGTATTCTTTTGTATGTATCAAATATAATGTTAAAAAAAAGAAAAATAAAAAACGGGACCTCCCATTGGAGTTGATCATATCTATTTTTTCAAATATAAATGCTGCACCATTAGGAATTTTGGTTAGAAACAATAAATTTTTAAAAGAATATATTAGTTCTAAAATTAAGAAGTTGTAATGTTACATTAGGGTTCTGACTTAAAGCCAACTATATTTTACTCACAACTGTATCTGGCATAGTAGGTCTTCAATTAATACATACTGCTCAGCGGATGATAGGGGATACATATTTGAAGCACTATTAAGAAAAACAGCTACTTCTATTAAGCTAGGAACTGTTGTAAACACTTCACAGAAGTACCTCATTTGATCTTCCCAATAATCTTATGAGGTAAATTCCATTTTATCCCAAGTTCTAGGAGATTACAAAGACAGCACCTACCTCGGCCCTGGAGAGTCCAAGATTAGAAAAACATCTTGGAGAGGAGTGAACTGAAACAAACTTACAGGAACACATTTTTCTTTTTTCTTTTTTTAAAGATTTTATTTATTTATTTGACAGACATCACAAGCAGGCAGAGAGAGAGAGGAGGAAGCAGGCTCCCCGCTGAGCAGAGAGCCGGATGTGGGGCTCGATCCCAGGACCCTGAGATCATGACCTAAGCCAAAGGCAGAGGCTTTAACCCCCTGAGCCACCCAGGCGCTCCAGGAACACATTTTTCAATACAAAGTAATTAAGTAATTAATTTCTTAAGTTAGAGGCATCACCTTTTTTCTTTCACACGTAGATTCCCTCTGTGCCCAATAAAATTAAGTGAAATGTATTGCTTAGGGTCATGTAAATTTAAAACATAGTACCTGGTACTCTTTACAGATCTTAATTTCAAGAAAATGTGTAAAAAGTACAGCACTAATTCAGTTGGAGAAAAGGAAGGAAATCACTAGATGCCATGTGGTTGCACATGGCACAGCTTATTAGTGAAAGAGTTGAAGAGATGTAAATAAAGTATAATACGTTGAAAAAGTAAGAGTTCATTTTCCGGAAAGTAGGGAATTCTTTTTTTTTTTAAAGATTTTTAAAAGATTTTTTTAAAGATTATTTATTTGACAGAGATCACAAGTAGGTGGAGAGACAGGCGGGGGGGGGGGGGGGGGTGGATCCAATTGGTGGATCCAATGCAGGGCTGGATCCCAGGACCCTGGGATCATGACCTGAGCCAAAGGCAAAGGCTTTAACCCACTAAGCCACCCAGGCGCCCTGGAAATTCCTGATAAAACTCTAATGCACAGGGGCACCTGGGTGGCTCAGTGGGTTAAGCCTCTGCCTTCGGCTCAGGTCATAACCCCAGGGTCCTGGGATGGAGGTCAGCATCGGGCTCCCTGCTCAGCAGGGAGCTTCTCCCTCTCCCTCTGCCTGCTGCTTGGCCTACTTGTGCTCTCTCTACCAAATAAATAAAATCTTAAAAAAATAAAAGTGATGCAATACAGCAAACAGAAATTTATTTTTAAAATTTTTAAAAATATTTTATTTATTTATTTGACCTGGAGAGAGAGACAGCAAGAGAGGGAACACAAGCAGGGGAAGTTGAAGAGGGAGAAGCAGGCTTCCCACTGAGCAGGAAGCCCGATGCAGGGCTTGATCCTAGTACCCTGGGATCATGACCTGAACTGAAGGCAGATGCTTAATGACGGAGTCACCCAGGCACTCCATAAAAATTCATTAAAAAAAAAAAAAAAAGACAGTAGGAACCTTACAAATTTCCAGGGACCAGGTAAAAGATTATGTGCCCTTTGTAACTACGAACTAAATAAATACTTTGTTAAATACTTTGTCTCACCATTATTTGCTGATTGAGAAAGAAGATCAAGATATCCTTTGTCAACACCCTGTTATCAGAGCTTTTTTTGATTTGACGATGACATCATACAGGTAAACCAACTCAATATAACAACCACTTAGTGCCATGTGCAAAAGCACTGTGAACCACATGTAAAATGACCGCTTTGAAATACCAAAGTAATAAACTCAGTCAACTACTATGACTACTTCCAAGATAAGCTCTCTCCCACCCAAACACATTCATTGATTGTTCTCAAGTTTTGCTTTTGTGATCTCATTCTTCATGTACTGCATTGCCCCTCAAATTCTCCTAGGAACTGAAATGATGCTAAACACTAAACACCTGTATTTATTCCCACTTACAACCTGTAGCTGGACCACACTGGCCAATTACTGGCTCAACTGCACCAGTCTCGTCATCGTGCTCTTACCATGCTGACAAATCATTTGGCCCTCGTCCGTTATCAAATCGTTCTCTCTGGGACAGGGTTTCCTGCTATTGATAGCTGCTAAACTCCCACAAACATCAGCTTCTTGCCAAGAAGTCCAACACTGGTAGCCCACAGAACTGGCCTGCAAGTATGTTTCATTTTAATTTTTTTTTTTTTTTAAAGATTTTATTTATTTATTTGACAGACAGAGATCATAAGTAGGCAGAGAGAGAGAGGAGGAAGCAGGCTCCCTGCGGAGCAGAGAGCCCGATGTGGGGCTCAATCCCAGGACCCTGAGATCATGACCTGAGCCGAAGGCAGAGGCTTTAACCCACTGAGCCACCCAGGCGCCCCTGTTTCATTTTAATTTTTAGGCAAAGCTATTTTTTTGCCAAATTTGAAAAGATTTCTAAATTCCCTAGAAAAAATGAGATTTGGCAACCCTGACTAAACATTACACATGGCATAAACCTTGTTTAGAACTCCCCAATTGGCTTGATTCATGTCTATTACCTATCTGGTTCGTGTATTTTTTTTTTTTTTTTTTTAAGATTTGTCAGGGAGAGAGAGATCGGGGAGAGAGAGAGCGTACAAGCTGGGGGGAGGGGGAGAAGCAGGCTCCCCACTGAGCAAGGTGCCCCATGTGGGACTCAATTCCAGGACCCTGAGAACCACGACCTGAGCTGAAGGCAGAGGCTTAACCGACTGGTATCGGTTGGTATCTTAGCTTGCAATCCCACCTCTATTTTAACCTAGTGCTTATCTTTCACCATGTACAATATGGGAATTTTTGTTCTGGCAGACATCATACAGGAAAAATGATGTCTCAAAACACAGATACATATATCCTTCTAATCTTCCTGCAAAAACACAAATCGTTTTCCAGAACTATATCCAAGAGAACTTTGCAGTTAAAAAGGGTTATTATTTAGCCAATCAATAAGTACCTTCTAAAGATCCTCCTTAAAATAACAGCATGACTGCGTCATCTAAATTGCACAGTGTTCAAATAAAGGCATGTGCTTATCTGGACCTCTAGTCTGTTTCGATGAAATCAATTAACCCACTCCTGCAAGTTAGTTGGATTCAGCAATTATTAAGTACCTGTCTTTAACTAAGTTCCATGCTGCAGCATACTAGGTTTGAGAGAGACAACGAACAAGACCTACTCCTGCCTTTAAGGAGGTTGTAGTCCAGCACAGACAGACAACATTAAAGGCTAAAGAGCTGGGACAATGAAAGCACATATGAAAGTCTGATGAAGACTCAGGGATTTATAACAGGAAATAACCTCTAAATTAAAATTTGGTAAGTGAGGAAGCAGAAGTTACCAAACCAAAGAGCTAAGGGGAAGAGATATGGAAATACGGACAGAAAAAAGCTTGAGCTGAGGACCACGGGGAAATGGCAGTAAATGACATTGGGAAGACAAGCAGGAGTCAGATTATGAAAGGTCTTCTAAGCCAAACAGAGAAGTAAAACATGAGTGTCATTCATTATTCTTGCCCCTAATGTCACTTCCAATCATTCATGTTTTATCCTGAGGGAAAAGAGGAATCATTAAAATAAAGAGAAACAGGAAAAGAAGCTGAAGAAACTCCAAAAGGAATAATCTAGAGACTACTAAGGTAAGAGTCACTCTTTGAAAAAACAGTATCAAGAAAATCAGAAGATAAGCCACAAACTGGAAGAAAATAGTTGCAAAACCTACACCTTATACAGGACCGTGTATATAAAAAATACACAAAGAAACTCTTAAAGCTCAACAGCAAGAAACCCAATTTAAAAATGGACCAAAGACCTGAACAGAGTTTACCAAGTGAGATATAAGCGTATGAGAAGATACTCCACATTCTGTTATCAGGGAAATGCAGATTAAAATGAGACACCACTGTGTACCTATTAGAATGGCCAAAATCTGGAACACTGACACCACCAAATGCAGGCAAGGAGTGGAGCAATAGAAACTCTCACATATTGTCAGTGGGAATGAAAAACGATATAACTACTGTGGAAGATTGTTTGGCAGTTTCTTACAAAACTGAGCATATCTTTACTATACAATGCAGCAATTAGATTGTGCTCCTTGGCATTTACACAAAGAAGCTGAGTATTTATGTCTGCACAAAGACCTGCACATGGATGTTTATAGCAGCTTTACTCATAACTGCCAAAAACCTGGAAGCAACAAGATGTCCTTCAGCAGGTGATAGATAAACTGTGGTACATCCAACAGAGTATCATTCTGCACTAAAAAGAAATGAGCTAGGGATGCCTGAGTGGCTCGGTTGGTGGAGCATCTACCTTGGGCTCAAGGTCATAATCCCAGAGTCCTGGGATCAAGTCTCATGTCAGGCTCCCTGGTCAGGGGGCAGCCTGCCACTCCCTCTGCCCCTCCCCCTGCCCCGCTTGTGCACAAGCACTCTGTCCAATAAAATCTTTATGAAACAATAATAAATAGAAAGAAATGAGCTAACAAGCCAGGAAAAGATAGAGGAAATTTAAATGCTTATGCCAATCTGCAAAGGCTTTATACTGTATGATTCCAACTTTATGACACTGTGGAAAAAGAAGAATAGAGACAATATAAAAATCAAAATAGGGGCGCCTGGGTGGCTCAGTTGGTTGGGCAGCTGTCTTCAGCTCAGGTCATGATCCCAGGGTCCTGGGAGCGAGTCCCACATTGGGCTCCTTGCTCAGTGGGGAGCCTGCTTCCCTGTCTGCCTCTCCCCCTGCTTGTGCCATCTCTCTCTCTGACAAATTAAAATCTAAAAAAAAAAAAAAAAAATCAAAATAAGCGCTGGTGAGAATGAAGAGAAAAGGAAACCCTTGTGCACTGCTGATAAAAAATGTAAGTTGATGCAGCCACTATGGAAAAGAGTATGAAGGTTTCTCAAAAAAACTAATAGAAATGGGACGCCTGGGTGGCTCAGTTGGTTAAGCAACTGCCTTCGGCTCAGGTCATGATTCCAGCGTCCTGGGATCGAGTCCCACATCCGGCTCTCTGCTCGGCAGGGAGCCTGCTTCTCCCTCTGCCTCTGCCTGCCACTCTGTCTGCCTGTGCGCGCGCTCTCTCTCTCTAATAAATAAATAAAATCTTAAAAAAAAAAAAACTAATAGAAATACCATACAGTCCAGTAATTCCACTTCTAGGTACTTACCCAGAGAAAATGAAACACTACTATGAAAAGCTTTATGTACCACTATGTTTACTGTAGCATTAGTTACAGTAGCCAAAATATGGAAGCAACCTAAGTGTTCAACAGGTGAATGGATAGTATTTATATATACAATATTACTCAGTCATAATAAAAAAAATGAAATCTTGGCATTTACAGGGTAGATAAACTTAGAGGGTATTATGCTAAGTGAAATAAGACAGGGGAAGACAAATACCATACGATTTCACTTATATGTGGAATCTAAAAAACAAAAACAGAAATAGACTTTGTATAAGAGTACAAGCTGGAGGTTGCCAGAGAAGTGGGAGGGGGATGGACAAAATAGGTGAGGATATTTAAAAAAGACGCAAACTTCCAGTTATAAAATAAATAAGCCATGAGGATGAAAAGTACAGCACAAGCAATATAGCCCGAAAATTGTAGTAAGCATATGGTAACAGATGATAACACTTACCTTGGTGAGCATTTCACGTTTACAATTGTCAAGTCACTGTGCTGTATACCTGAATTTAATACAGCAACTGTTCCTCAGTGAGGGAATAAATAAGAAAGAAAAAAAAAATCCGTGGTTGCCTGGCATTGGGAGTGGAGATGAATACACAGATCATAGAGCGTTTTTAGGATGATGAAAACATGCTGTATTAATGACAGATGTATGCCATCTCATTTTTATTCAGACCCCCAGAATGCACTACACCAAGAGCAAACCCAAACGTAAAGTATGGATTTTGCATGATTCTGATATGTCAGTGTAGGTTCATTCTTAATAAAACTTGTAGTATTCTGGTCAATGGTGGTGATCATGGGAGAGGCTATGCATATGTAGGGGCAGAGGACATATGATAAATCCCTGTGCCTTCCTTTCAATTTTGGTGTAAGCCTAAAACTACTCTAAAAAATTAAAATCTAAAAAAAAATAAAGCAGGTGGTGGTATTCCAGAACACAGTAAAAGGGGTTAGCCACTTAAAAGAAAAAAAAAGGTACCTAGTCCAAAGTAATGAAACTGTAGTTGTAGGTTTCTATGGGTTATTTCATAGATATGGTATCTAAAAAGTTAAGGGCTGGGGCACCTGAGTGGCTCAGTTGGTTAAGCATCTGCCTTTGGCTCAGGTCTCGGTCCCAGGGTCCTGCGATGGAGCCCCGCAAGGGGCTCCCTGCTCAGCGGGAAGTCTGCTTCTCCCTCTCCCACTCCCCCTGCTTGTGTTCCCTCTCTTGCTGTGTCAAGATGGCTGTGTCTCTGTCAAATAAACCTTTCAACAAATAAAAATTTAAAAAGTTAAGGGCCGTGGCTTTTACTATTTTCATGAATTAGGGAGCAGTCATCAGACAAGCGCCATGTTTAAGTGGTACAGGGTGCTGTTGGGAGCATACAAAAGTCTGAACAGATGAGGGAAAGGTGACTATATCCTTACACAGAATTGCTTTGCAGTTATCATGAACCCAGCAAACACCAAAATGTGATTATACACTTAAGACATAAAACTACAAGGTTATGTGACTGTCCCCAGTAGTGTAGCACTATACAACCAATATTCAAAAGGAAAGATGAACCATTTACTCAAAAAATTTACTGAGCACCTACTACATTAAGTAATATAACTAAAGACTTCATTGAAGGGGAACTTCAGATGTCAGTGGGTTGAAGGCAGAGGGACAAAGATGTCTTGAGAACAAATGGAACAAAGCTATTTATAAATGGCTCATTCCATTTTAGATAATGGGCAACCAGCGCAGATTCTCTCACACTCCAGGTACAAAAAATCTGGAAGAATGAGTATCACACTCACTTCAGACAACTGTTAGAAACTGTACCTTTGGGCGCCTAGGTGGCCCGGTTAAGCCTCTGCCTTCAGCTCAGGTCATGATCTCTGGGTCCTGGGATCAAGTCCCACATCGGGCTCTGTGCTCTGCGGGGAGCCTGCTTCCTCCTCTCTCTCTCTGCCTGCCTCTCTGCCTACTTGTGATCTCTATCAAATAAATAAATAAAATATTTTTAAAAATTATTAAAAAAAAAAAAAAAGAAACTGTACCTTTGTGGAGAACAAGGTCTCAAGAAGGTTCTATGCAGAAATTAGAGAAGTTCAATTATATGCAATGGGACTTATGTGGGCATAACAAAAAGGTTACTGAGGGACGGGAGCGATGTTTTACCATTGGGAAAAACGGCGGGAAAATTGAGGTATTTACAGGAATGCGACTAAGGAAAATAAAGGTGTGTGGTATAGAGGATTTCTAAATACATTTTAAGCTGCCTTGGTGAACAGAAATTTGAGTTTTGTTTTTGTTTTTAAAGTAAGGTCTACACCCAACATGGTGCTTGAACTCACGACCCTGAGATCAAAAAAAATTGCATGCTAAACTGTCTGAGTCAGACAGGTGCCTGGAGAAATTCTCTTAACTTGACCAACTCAGTAGCAGTCAGAACCAATTACAGTTCCTAAAGATTCTACTACCCCACATCACCAGGACAATGGTAATGAGGAAACGGTGGCAGCCTTGGGTAATGCAGGAGCAGTGTCTTGGGGGCACTTCTGAAGAGATGTGAAGTCCAAAACTACAGCTCTAGCCAGTATTAGTAAATTATTTAATCTCTACACCTAAGGTGGGGCCTTCAACTCACAACCCCAAGATCAAGAGTCGCAGACCCTACAGTGTCAGCCAAATGCCCTGAGTCAGTGTTATTTTTTAATACTAAGAATGAAAATCACTCCAATTCCTAGAGAAAATGTGTATCCCAAATGTGGTATTCAAGAAACATTACATGTTAGCCTCAAATTACCGTATCCCCTTCTCTCCAACTTTCATTCACTTAGATTTTCCAGTCTTTCTCTGATTATTTTCAATTTGTCCAAATCCTAACAATCCTTCAAGAAGTAGTTCAAATGCCACCTTCCCTGACACAGTGCAGGTGGAAATACCTTTCTCCAAACTTAACTTCCATTGGGAGCATTTTTACTTCCTTACGTTAGCATCCTTCTTAGACTCTAAGAAAGTACTTTAAGTTTTGGTTTGGTTTGGCTCAAACCCCTGTAATCCCCACTGGTGTGACACTTACATCTATAAACTTTTTCTCACAAGCCTAGAAAATTTATAATTACATCGTTTTAGAGAAATATCTTAAGATCATAAAACTACTAAATAAATGGACAAGGATTTGACGGCAGGATCTAAGTTTATGCTTAGCCACTATGCTATATCCGATTCATTCTACCTGTTCAATACTTGATCACAGACCCCATATATACAGTCTAAACATCCTCACTTACGTCTTTCTCCGGAAAGACATTTCATTTTTTAATGAAAATAACCGCCTTTTCCACACCAAAAACTGCCCAGGACAGCTGATGCTTATTATTTTAATCATTCCCAATCTAAATTGTTGTGGATACACTTAATAAAATGGGCTCAGACAAGTATTATAAATAATAAATGAAAGATTTTATTCATCTTTGTATATAACAGGTGCTC
Source organism: Martes martes (assembly GCF_963455335.1). NCBI lineage: Eukaryota > Metazoa > Chordata > Mammalia > Carnivora > Mustelidae > Martes > Martes martes. Next base: position 25,422,254 of record NC_137904.1, on the reverse strand, counting down.
AAATATTAATGGTTAACCATAATCAAGGGACAAAGAGGCTTACTTTTAATAATGCAGGAGCAAAAATCCTTCAACTTTTAGATGAAAACACAAACTGAAAACTGCTTTGGCTATAAAAATAAAACATTTCTCAAATAGTAGTTTTAGCCTTCTTAAAGCCTAGAAAACACCCCCAGACTACCTTAAAGAGAAACAAAGTTCAGTGCCTTTTGGAGTTTCAGTCTTAGTATATGGCTATACACTAAGATTAACATCTCTTCCCCCAAACCCTAAGAACAGGCTAAAATTCAACATTGGTAAATACTGTAATTGTGGTCATTCACTTCATTTTTCTTTTGCCTTAGCTTCCAGGTGATACATCACAGTGAGAAAATAATTACTAATACTTGTGCAAGAAAATTTTACTTAACTGGGTGGGGGGAGGGAAAGGGTAATCTCAAGCAAGCAGGTAAAACTCAAGCAAGCTCCACGCCTAGGGTGGAGCTCAATGTTGTTCCCACAACCCTGAGATCTTAACCTTAGCCTAAATCAAGAGTCCAGCACTTAATCAACTGAGCCACCCAGATGCCCTGTAAGAAAATGTATGCTACTAGCTACATTTTTCTGTTTAGCTAGATCACTAAGCCATACAAAGGGACTCGTCCTTTATTCTTCATTGCTTGCTCAGGCCCTCCTTACCATCCTCTATCCCGTGTATAACCTGCTTTTCCATCCCCCTCCCTGCCAGTACAACGCTAGAGTGAAGACTGTAGACTGAACTGAAAAGGGTCCCCTCTTTCCTACAACCTTTTGGAATCTTCAACTGTTTCACAAAATAATGCTATCCTAGGAAGGATATTCCTAGGAAGGAAATGGACATATTACTCAGAAATAAATCACCCTCCCCAGTATAGCAATTAAATGTTTTCACTTGAAAGTTCCATATACTATCTTATTATTAAATACAATATCCCACCTTTTCTCTTAATTTATAAAACACTGCTTCCATGAAAATCAAATACCAGCTTCACCACATCTCACCATTAGATTATGATTCCTACTTATTCCAGAAAGAGCACAAGGTTGGCTCTCCCACTGCCCCGCCATTTCTGACCAGCTGTCTATTGTCAGTTTTAACTGGAGCTGAAAAAAAGGCTTTAAATAAACTAAAGTCATCACTGGGTTTTAAAATAGTGACATTTAAATAATAATTCTTGAAATTCTCTTTATCAGCCACTTATTTCTACCCTGAAAAAAGCTTGAAATACAATTAGTGTTTAAAGAACCATACAAAATAAAAAGAAAACAAACCAGACAAAGGAGTTAAGGTACATTTCAATTTAATCATTGTGCACACAAATTTGTAAAAATGCTAGACACACATACATTAAGTCGCAAAGGAAATTCAAGAATTCTTGTTCACATCTAAATGTTAAACTATGGAAATTTGACTACTTACTCTCACCACTATTACATGCATTTAGAGTTACATACTTACCACATTTTCAATGTCTGCTTATCCTTGCTAGGAAAGGACAGAGTTCCTTAGAAATTTACTTCACTTTAAATCTTAAAGACATAAATTGAGGGTCCATACTTTGTTTAGTGTTTATCTAGAAGAATACATCATTATCACATACTCAAAACATCAATTTTCAGATTTTAGAAGACTATCATTTTCCATACTAAAAAAGCATTGGGAGCAGCTTCCTGTTCATTGTTGGTTTACAAATATTACAGCAAGAAATACAATGTGAAAACATCCTTAGCTTATATTTTGACACAGCTAGGATGTGGCTAAAGACTAGAGAGAGAAAAAAATCCATGTGTCTCTCTGAAGGCAAGTACTAAACAGGGCATAAAATCATTAGAAATCTACCCAGAGGCTAATTTCTACTGGTATACACAGTCCCAGAAACCAGTATTTTTAACCCGAGTTTTCCATGCAAGGTTAGAAAGATTTAAAGATACACTTGAAATTTTCAAGCCTCATTCAGAGAATCCTATAGGCACTAGTCTGCAGGAGCATTTCAGGCAAGCCCTTCTTCAAGCCTACCCTCAGCTTTAATTGTTCAGGAATCACTGCAACAGCAGCTCCATGGAGAAGGGACAAATTCTGATATTTAAATTTTACACCTGTGCAGTTCGGGAACCAAAAGCATTGAGACAAAACTTTTGGTTGTCAGCTAAAAAGAAAATCTTAAGCTTAAAAACATTTTTAAAAAGCACTAGTTTGGAGTAGAAACATTTTTTCCATCTTACCAAAAGAAAAAAATCGCATGTTACAGTCTAAGTGGAAGTCAGAAAAGTGATCCTGGGTTATTAGGGAAATGTCAGAAGGTGAAATAAACTTTTAAAATACATTTCCAATTCAGGTATTATCTAAAGAGTGTAAAAATTCAGATTGCTCACTTCTTTGATCAGTATCCCATTTCAGTTAAACTTAAAAGGAAAAATTGTGACATAGAAGTATAAAACAATACTCACCAGAAAAGCAGCTTTATAGAGATGGTTTTAAGGAAAACCATTTCCACTGTATCTACGCCATTTCTTATACAGATTAAACTGTGAAAGGCAATGAAACTTAAGCCCTTAGGCAATTTTATATTAAAAAACAGGTGGATATCTTACAAAATAATTTTATTATCAGTTGATATATTGAGATTTTTAATTAACTAAGTGCATAACTTTCATATCAAATAACATTAAGATGGTCTGTTTTTCAGTGGCTAATCACCATCCCCATTTAACAGAATACAAGATCAACTAGTTTTATGTATTGACTGTCTCAATTAGACATCATTACACTTAGGGTATAGAGAAGGAAGCCATGCATGCAATGCTACAGAATGGAAGGATGGTTCAGGCTTATACAAACCAAACTGTAAGCTTTATTCTTTTTTCCTAGGTATTTAAAATGTTTATCAACATAAGAGCATAATATTTAAAGATTAAAGGAAAAGTCTCAAAGATGGTCGAAGACAACAATGAATTCTGGTAGAACCAACGACAGTAATAAAAACCTTAACAGATCTTTTACAAGCCGTATACCTCACTGCCCCTCAAAAGGAATACACAAGGAATCTGTCTAGGTTTCTTGATGAGTGGTCAGTTTTCATCTGAATATTATAAAGTCGGTTTTGTTATTCTTAATTCAAGGTAAAATGAGCCCACAGTGGTGGTGCACCAACAAAATAGGTTATAGTTTACAAAAAAGATAAACAAAATTAGTACTTATTTACAGCAAGTTACTAAAACATTTAACAACAAAAAAAAAAAAACAGTATGAAAACATTTTCTAGTTTATGACTGCACACCATTTGTCACTATTAGAGGTGAGGAAACTTGATTTTCTTGGGTTGATATATACTGTAAAAAGTTAAAAGATAAAATATGAGTACCACATGTGAGAGGCTTAAGTAAAAGAGCCTGGACCCAAAGCCCTGCACTCTGTTATCGTATACCAACATGTGTGTATAGCCAATCAAAACTGTCACTATCTTTTCCTTTTATGTACAAAATATCTATTTAGGGTCAACCACAACCAGATCATAAAGGAGCGGTATTACACCTTTCTCACAACTGAGGTTAGCAAACCTAGCTACTTTGGCCCAAGTACTGAGTGTTTAGAAAGTGTCCAATGGATCTGTTATTAGTTATACTCACATTTAAGTAACTGCACAGCTTTCTTCCTTGTGTGGGTTATATGGATATGTTTGAAAAAAATAGGAACATCAGGTACTTACAGATTAAACTAACCTGTACTGGCAGGGCTGTGGGATTTTTCTTCTCTACCAGTAAGTAGCAAATGCTGAAATTCTGCTGCTAGTTAACAAAAACACAAATTGTATTAAACTGAGGAGTTCAATCCATAGTTTAAAAAGTCAATGTGCATTAAATTTCCTCAGAACCTGACATTAATACATTTTAAACTTTTTCCCTAAGTCTTACAGAAGTTACCTTACATTGATTCTTAAATTTAGTGAACTTATGAGAATGACTTAAAAACACTATCTCTTGGACACACCTCACTTTTAATAAAAACTATGTATTTCCAATATGTGGAAATTCTGGTTCCTCTAAAAAAGGGGGGGCATGTATCGGGGGAAAAAAAGCTCAACATGATAATTTCTAAATTTAAGTGTATGCAGACATATGCCACAGAGGAAAGCAACTTTTAATTGTTTAAAATTCAATTTTCAAAACACTTGATTTCATGTTATTACAGATTTAAAACATGGACTGAAAGGTAAATGTTTCTCCTGTAAATACTAATAAACTAGTAACTAAAAGAGAAGCTTTGCTTAATAAATATATGCCCCATACTATTCTAACTCAAACCTACAGAAATTTCAGTAACTTCCCTTGACTCACTTGGGTGGTTAAGAAGTCTTTTTTTTATTAGTAGAGAAAGGAAATGATGCTGCAAATTTTATCTTCATCTGATTGCTCAAATATTTATGAACAAAATATTAAGAGTAAGCTAATTATAATAAATGATTTGGTGAAACCTTAATCACAAATGCAAACTGCAAGTAGGAATGCTGTACCTTTCACTACATTTAAGGTTCTTAAGCCTAACATTATATAGTGACCTCTACCTCAGATAATACTGGTCTGTGTGTAGTAAACCGGGGAAACACTCTTCATTTTTATCCAAGCTGGGCATCAATAATTTCACTGCCAGCTTCTCAAATTTAACCAAAGGTAAAGGCATACAGATTCTTTATCAATAACGATGGTTTGAACAAATCAACAACAAAAAAACCCCACAAAAATCCAGACACGGTAAGAATGCCAAAGGGTCAGGATAATTCCAAAAAGGGCCTTCCCCTCTTTACACAGCATTACACAAACCCCTGCCCAAACACACAGCACATTACTGAAGCTGTGCCACAACACAACTTTACACAGCATTTAGAATTAATGGATGGGGTCCAGGTTATCAATCATTAAAATAGTTTACTCACATGTATCTTCTCTGTGGTTAATTTGACCAAGATTAAAACACATACACAAACATATTCTAATATATCTGATTATATACCTTCTAAAGAACCTAACCATGAACAATCTTGACTTATACAGGACTCAATGTGCTTCAAATAGTAATAGTTCCAATTAGCTTCAGTGAAGAGCTCCTTTAGGCCTTCAATTTCTGCCTTAATATGACTTCTACATCCTGCTTATTAGAATAAAGGTATTTCCTCTGAGGATACATGAGCTTAATTGAACAGATTTAAAGAGACATAGTTTAAAAATTCAAATTAATATAGTTTCAAGCTATTATTTTTGCAGAGTTAGAAAGATAATGAAAGGCTCTTCCGTTTATGGCCAATTAAACAAGAACATATACAGCTCAGAGCAGAAAGAACAGCATTTAGAAAAAGCAATTCTTTTCTGAGCTTTATTGATCTTATTTTTTTTTATTGATCTTATTTTTTAATGCTACTGTCAAATATATTATTTCTAATAAAAAATGCCAAGTAATATCATGAAGATACTGGGGAAAAGTTGGAGATATTTTAAGTATTAGGGAGCTCAAACTCAAGTCCCACATTCCCCATTTCCTACAAGTTAGTGTGATTTAGATCCCATAACAGGGAATGCCTAACAGGAAGATATTAAAAGTATTGTTCTGAAAATTCAACATTAATCACAAAATTATGAATAATCACTATGTGCACAACACCATTCAAGTTAACTGCTTCTCATTTTGCCAAGACATATCACACAGAAGTTAGAGGATTTCTGTGCTAAAAAAACAAAAAGTCATTAATTAAAATGATTCAGATGACAGAAACAAAATACTGAGAAAGTGTTAAAAAAACAAAAAAGTAACCTTCACTAATATTCAAGTGATGAGACAGCAAGCAGAAGTGTAACTAGGGGGAATGTTTACTTACAAAACTGCCTTAGAGTCAATAGTCTTATAACTCAATCCCTCCTTTTAGAAGAGTTCTCCGTAAAAAGTTACAGTAAAAGAAAAACGACCGTGTTTTGGAATAACATACAAAACTTACTTAGTATTAGGCAGGTAAATACTGCCTCTTTAAAAAGACATACCTGATTTATACAAAATTTTTATATTCTAAATACTTTTTATCCCCTACCCAGTTCAAGTAACAGTTTACTCAAAACAAAATTTTATCTCTGTAGCTAGTTCAACATTTCATTTACCAAGTATTATCAAGTGGAAGTAACAGACACCTGACAGTTATGTAATTCTCAAAATCATTCTACTTCAGAGATATCAAGAAAATTAACTTCAACAAATTATGCCACCCTTAGAAAATCCCTCCAACCCCCAGCAGTCAAGTATGTAAGAGCCTATTTCAATTTTTTCAACTATTACTATTAGAATTAGGACAGACAGCTTCACTATACTGGGGGATGGTGGGTCCAACAGAAAACATCTCCAATTAAGGAGACTTAACTGTTCGGTGTAATTACCGAACAGTTTATAAATGTATTCTTTTGTTGTGACAAAATTTTTTTCAGACACTAAAATCTTTTTTCCATGATTCAGTTACAGAGAAAATCTTATGTTCTAATTGCACAGGTGAAAATTTGGAATTCATTCAATGTGTACTTCCTTATGCTTCCAAGAACTAAAACCATATGAAAACAATCCTAGGTTAGCTAAACACTGTACTATATGTTGTTACCGTTCAAAAGAAAATGCAATCTGAGTAGAACAGATGTGTTACTTAAACACAGAAAGAAACAAAAGTCATCCAGGTTTATGTTTTGGCCCCTGTTCCATTTCCTTCTTTACTCTTCACAACATACACACATAACCACGTTTCTCACCAAATAAAAGCAAATTTTAGTTGGAATCAAATGTGGATACTTTTCATGTGTGCATATTGCATAAAATATTGTTCAGTAAGGTTGAAAACAAACCTCAAAAAAGTTCCAAAACCACAGTTCAATGTACCAAGTTTACCACGATTCAACTTCAGTTTGGCTACCTGAAAATTAGGAATCTATCCATACTGACAGGTTTGAAATACCCCAACTCTTTTATTATCCCTTAATCTAATCAAATGTGTAGTGTATATGCATACATACCACACACACACCATCTTCCCACTCTTCACAAGGGCTCTACATTAACATTTGCTCTAATGTGGTGAAGTTTGAAAATATTAAAAATCACAAGCATTTCCACATGACCCTTCAACCTTAACGTTCAATGCATAACTTTGGGATTAAGAATGCAGATTTCAGTGTCCTGTAGCATTTCCAATGATCAAACTTATCCATGAAGTTAAATTTAATAGTTTGAAGAGAAAATGACCAGTAACTTTTTCCTAAAAGTGAAAGTGGAAAATTTGAACAAAACATTTCATGCCTCCAAATCAAGAACGTCAAATTTTGTCAATTTACTAATAAAGAGCAATATAGCAATACCAGCTTTACTGAGGCTGTTAACACAAAGTAAATTAAATTACATATATCAAATACTTTTATGTTTATTAACACCACAGTCAAACGTGAATATTAATATAGAGCCTTCTCTGCCAAAAGAGTATAAAAATCCTAAGTTTAATTAAATTTAGGGGCCTTCACCAAACTTGCTGCAAGTTTGGGGACATAAATATCCAACAGCCATAAAGCTGTGAAAGCCCCTATAAGGAATAAAATAAATCCCACTTGCCTCAGACTGAACAGGGCAACACTGAGACTCAGCCTCAGCCTGTCCTATGGCAGGGCTATAGGAAGAAGAAAATTTTAATTTTAGAAAAACATTACCCAATTAATTCAAAAGACATGCATTAAAAAAAAAAATCCCAATGATCAAGCAAGCAAAGGAAAAAAAGAGCTTTTTTTTTTCTTTAAAAAAAAACTACTGTCTGCTATAATTCCACTCTGAACCCATATTTATTTTTGTTGGGGATCTCCCCCCCAAATAACTAAGTTCAATTAAACTGAGTTTAAGCTCAATATGTAACTTGACCAGTGGAATAGGCGTACACTAGGAGTATTTTCCCCATTCCTAATGGTAAATGGGTGCAATTATTACTAAAATACAAGTATTCAAATTAAATAGTAATTCCAGCAGCCACTCAAAAGTTGATCCTCACCTGCTGCTGCTGTTCTGTCATACATTAGGTAAAATCTATACACAATAGAAACTAGTGCCAGACAAAATGTCAGTTTAGTTTTTTTGTTTTGTTTTAAAAAGGTAACATAGGAGTGGACTAAGGGAGAGCCAAAGCTGGCAGTCCCATTAATTTTACAACTTCCTAAATTATGGCAATCACAATGCCTGCCTGAATATAGCAAGTCCTAAAGGATGTCTTCTGTGAGGGCAAATGGAAGTTTACTTCAACTCAACTCCATCTATTATTTTTAAGGAAGCATAAGTCAAAGTAAGAGTTAATTATCTCAACATGATTTGTTGTACTCATGATTTAACCACACTATGGACCCCAGAAGCAGTTAGGTAAAACCTATTTTCTAGAAGCTTAATTATGCTGATGCATGCACAAATAACACTTTAAATATACCAAATGGGCATCGCCTGGGCCATATCTAACACAACACAGGAGACGGTATGCTTAAGTGTCATGCATTAGCACTCTGGATTAACTTTTAATTAAAATTAAAATTCTACAACTTATTTAAAAGTAATTTTTTTCCCTTCAGACTTCAGAAAACAAACCTTGATATAAAATATCAGTTATCTTTGCATTAAATGTAAATAAAGCTTTGCATAAGTTTTGAAACATCACTAACCCATTTGTACTTTGTTAATAAGCCTATACATTACATGAAATGCTTTAAAGACATTTGGTTTGGGAAAACATTTCCTATTTAATCATTCTAAATTAAATCATGCCATTTTTACCTTACGGATTTTTACATAGGCTCTTCTTTGGCAGTCTGATAAATGTGCTGCCAAATCTAAGTTAATTCCAAAACTACTTGAACAGGCAGGTGTTTGGTGAGGGAAAGGGTAGTGGTATGGGGCTTAGCTGCTGGAAGAAGGAAACGCATTCCTGGTGATACAAAGATGTTGTCTTTTCAAGCTATGGAGTTTTCTGAACCTCGATGGTACAAGAAAAGAGCTATAAAACATTTCACTGGACCAAAATACCTGAATTAAAATAGCACTCAGCTTTGTAAATATTTGAATGTTTTGTTTAAATGAATGAATGACTTTTACTTGTCACTTAAATACCAACTCTTTTATGACTGAAAATTTTCAGTATTTTCCTACAAGGTTAAAACTTTTTTTTTGGAAACAAAGACTCAGATTTCATGTCATTATTTACACCTTCACATGTAGGTTATAAAAAATTACCATTTTCTTACAAATCTTAACTTTACGTTGAGAAAAACTCAACTTGAGTTCATTATATTAATAATCATGCTTTGTATAGATCATTTGATAATTAATCATAAAAGTACCTTGTAAAAATAAAGATTAAAAAAATGGATGCCAAAAAAAGGTTAACAAGAGCTATTATTGTAGGAGACTTGCAACACAAAACACTAACAGCAGTGTCACCTCTACAAAAACTTCTTCACAGGACACAGTAACATTCAAATTTCCAAGAATGAAAAGGTTAACAGGAAAGCCATTTAGGCTTTATAATAACAGAAGATAGTCATCTTAATCAAAGAAATAATGTACTTTTCCAGGAACATAAAATAAAATTTTGAATCCATCTGTTAGCCATCCTAACAGAGGTACACTTATTTTGGCATTACACTTAGAAAAGATTCTAATCCATTAACAGCAAAAAGCTATTACTGCATGCACCTAAGCTTCTAGAAGTCTGCACCTGAAAAGCTTCTGAGGTCCACGCAGTACTGCAGTCTCAAAAATGATCAGAAGGAAATGGATGGGTCTGGCACTAGGCTCTAAACTTCATCAGCAGTGAAGAGGAAATACTAAGGTTTACATTTTAAATATCTAAGACATCTAACATGTAGTGACACCAAGGGCATGGAAAGGTGACACAATATAAAGATTTCATATCCACTATGTAATGACTCATATGTATCGAAGTTTTTCTGTCAACTTAAGCACTAACATACAATTCTATATATATTGTCCAGTTTAAACATGCAGCTAAGGAACAACCTACAATTCCAAAGACAGAATCCAATGATATATCAAAACTGCATTGGTAACTATGAATTTTATTATGTGGACATCTACTGTGGCATGCATCTGTACAAACCTTTCAGGCAGTGGTCCACAGCTGGGTTATGAATAAAAAGGCGTAAGTTTTTCTCTCATTTTATTACAATGAAGTTTAACAGTACAGAAAAGTCACATGACCTTGGTGGGTCAGATTTCTTAAACCCTGCAACATGAGGAACTCTAAATACATTAAATATTGTTATACATTCAGACTTCCAATGTACAGGTCTTGGAAACAGTTACAGCCCTCACCAAGCTAGGTTGGGGACGTGAAGTCCAACAGCATCTGAAATGCTGTGAAGGCATAACTTTACAAATAGCAATGTAAGCTTACAGAACTTGCCTTTATTAAGGTGGTATGTTCATGTAATTCCAGCGCCTTCACAATATAACGAACCAAATTTACTATACTTCACTTCTAAAAACCTAGATGAAACATGAAAAAGAAGCCATACAGTATAAATTGCAACTTCAGGAAAAGTTCCTGCTTTATTATTCCAAATAATTTTTCCCATGTAAAATAAATGTCCAATAGTTCCTGGTATGTGGGAAGATAATGTTTGTTAAAGTCACAATGAAGCCTTATTGTCGGAAGCTTGGCTATATAAACAGCACAAGTTGAGAAAAGGTTTAATCTCCAAACCTATTAGACTGGATGAAGTAAGATCAGTAACGGCCACCTTGCGACATTACAGGAGGTCTCATTCCCATCGGAGGTCGAGGCGGCCCACCTTGGTAAGGGGGCACCATTGGCGGTCCCTGCCCATATGGTGGCATAGCACCAGGAAGGTAACCTGGCATGCCTTGATGATGACCACCATACTGACCTAAAAAACAGATTTAAAACACAAAAAAATAGATTGAGTTGGTCTGTGCATTATACTGTTAAATGCAATGTATTCTGCAAATAAATTTGTGTATACTCAGAAAATCCACTAAATACAGTAAATACAATAAACATAAACACAAACACAATGAACGTAAAAAGAAATACCATGAGGCGGCATTGGGGGTCTCATTCCTTGTTGCTGTGGGATGCCTGGCTGTGGTGGCATCATACCTCCAATAGGTCCAACTGGTGGATTACCAATGGGAGCCTGTCCTGGTCGAGGAAGATTACGTTGGTATTTAGGTAACTGTGCCCTTCTCTCTTCCTACAAATAAATATGATCACAATGTTAAGGATTTGAATACAGAGAGTCATTAATCATAAAAGATAATCACCCAAAATATTATAGAGTAACTTTGTAAAAATGTACCCTTATTTCCCAACCATTATTTTTGCTCCACAAACCAGTCCAAATGCTTAAAATCTCAATACCTCAAGAAAACCTCACCTATTTTTATATTTGAAAAATGGCTAATAACTTTCCAGGAATTATATACTGCCTAGGTAAGAAAATCTCTAGTGAAGAAAATAGATAAGCTTTAAAGGATCTGTATATTCTACCTCACACTTATCCATTTCATCATTTATAAATTTATGTGTAACAAAATGATTTTTGAGAGTTAAGAACCCAACTTACAGTCTTCTTTTAAAAATAGTCTGGGTGTAGGGAAAAGCGTGTGTCTAAGATCAAAACACACAATATTCACTTTATTTTGTGGTTCTTAAAAACCAGAATGAAAACCACACAGTAGGCATTAGATCAGATTACAAAAATCACTGGTGTACAAATTAATACTTTAAGAGGAAATGTTACTACAACGGTATTCAAACTATGCCAGTAAAAACCTGTAAAAAACTTACCAGTGATATATCCTCATCTGGGTGGATCAACTTACTGGTTGCACTGGTTGTTGTAAGTGTAGCAGGCTTACTTGTTATTGAAGCTGCTGGTTTAGCTGCAGTGCTATTTGTTGTACTAGTGGTTGAAGCTGTAGACTGTGTATAAGCAGGGAATGTAGGCTTTGGGGGTTCTGTAGTTGTTGCAGGGGTACTATTTAAGGGCTTGAAATCTGTACCAACAGGTCCTTGGACAGCTGCCTGAGCCTGGAAAACACAATCTTTCATTAAGGAAACTTCAAAACCCAAAACTGAATATATCTATTATAGTTAACCTAAAAGTGAGATACTAACATTCAATAAAGGACCAAACTTTAAATGAAATTAAAACAAAGTTAACATAATTAAAATGCCACAAAAAATCAAGATAATATGTAAGAATATCAAAAGACCCTGGGGTCAAAGTCACATCCAAAACTCAGCAGTGGAAACAAGACTGCATATAATTTCAAAGATATTATCTACCTTTATCACCAAAATTTACTTGCTTTACAAAGCTTTGTATTTATTTCAAAATGATGAACTACATTGTATTGGAATATCATGTTCTACTCTATTCTAAATTAGTTGTTCAATCAATCTACTAAGCACCTCAAAAAAAAAAAGTTAAAAATTACAAAATACAAATGTTTGGATAAATTTTAGTTACTAAGCAGAGCATAAACAGTATCAGTGGTGACACATTAAAGATGTCCCTTCAGAGATCTCTTTATACAGATAATACAGTGTCCTCCCAATTAACAATGGCTAGGTGATTACCATGGACAACAGGGCTTAGTAGGATCTTTTACGCATAAAGTTACTGGTAATAAATGCGTTACTTTTCATAATTCCAAACATCTGAAACATGAACACTAGGCCAACTTTAGAACCAAATGCAGAGTACTGTATTTCCTTACATTGTACGTGATGCATTAGATTAAATAGCATAAATCAAAAAAGCTTAATCATGCATCAGGCTAACCAGTGGCTACTATAACGCATTTACTGCTTACATGCTTTTAACCCTTTAGAACCATAGGAGTTTGGGGTACATTTTTTTCTATTAGTATGAGTTCAAATTTTCAAATACCATTGATTTTTATACCATTAACTTTAAAAAAATTAAACATAGTATATTTTGGGGGGAAAAGATTTAGTTTTAATGTAGGGTCCAAAGGGTTAAGTATATAAAGCCATTTAACAATTTTAAACTGCAACTTCCTGCGTACTTGTGCTGTGCTAGGAAACAGAGCTTTAGAAGATGCAGACAGACTTTCTGAATTGGATGAAGCTGTACTTGAGCTTGTTACAGGTGTCCCCATCTGTAGCATAAAAGAAAGGAAACAATGAAAAGTCTCCAAACAAATGGGTGAAAATAAGCCATGTGGTAGACTTTTAGTATAGATTGCATTTTTATAAATGCAAAATATAATGCAATCAAATCTGACTTATTTCAAGAGGCAGGTAGTTAATGCATTTACAATAAACAAAGTGACAGTATGAGCCTCAAAAAAAAATTTTTTTTTAATTCTACACCAATAAACCTAGTTAACCAGTTTCTTTTCTGAAACTGGGATGTTTCTGCACTGTAATTTTGAAAAATGATACCTTCAATCGAGAATAAAGATGCATTACTACTGACCCTTCAATCCAATTCTCTATCAATGACTCCACGAGATTTTTGCCAAAAGCTTGACAACTCTCAGTATATAAAAAGCCCACCCACCTCAAAAACACAAGATATATGCTTACAGGGGACTTTAAAAGTAAAGCTTTTATTTTTGCAACTATAAACAGAAAAAAATTGAGGGAAAAAACCTCTATGGGATAATGTTAAAGTGAAAAATAACACACATCCTGATCTTAATTCTGAATCAATTAAATACATCTATTTAACTTTGAATATAACTAGGAAAAAACCAGAGAAAAGTAACAACCATTACACACATTTCATATATATATACCTATGTATGTAAATATATATTAAAAAAAAAAAAACAAAAGCATCTTTAGTTTCTGAGTTCTGAAAAAGCACAAGTTCAGTGGGAAAGATTAAGTCTAACTAGGTCAAATGATGCCCTTCCTGCGAAAGTGTAGCACTGTCGTTTCTCACTGTCCTAAGAGTCCAACAAATGATTTGCTAAGGTCTTAGGATTTTCTCCTTTGACTTTGGTTTCATTCCACTCATAGTTCAGGAGGACATAAGAGGACCGCTAAACATTATCATATATTTAAGTACCCAGAAATTAAAGCTTTCATTTCTATCTAAAGTTAAGAATAACCAGAGTTCACAAGCTATGAAAAAATTAGCATACTACATTATCTGGCTCTAGTCAATGTGTGCAAACATGGAAGAGAATTGGACACTTCTCTGTACTTAATAAATTATATTAAAAAGATTAGAAACAAAAAACAAACCTAATGACAATTTCAAGAATTTCTATAAACAACTACACTTTACCTTTAAATCTAAGTGCACTCCTTTTCAGGAATTTCACCTTACCTGCCCAGCACTGGGGAAAAGAGGCTTAGTAACTGGAGGCTGTGGAGCAGGAACTGTTGCTGTTGGTGCAGGTGGTCTATTAAGAATGCCTGGCGCTGAAACAGCCTGTGCTTGAGTCATTGGAGGAATTCCAGGACGGGGAACAGGAGGGGGCATACCTACAGAGAAGAAATGTTGGGAAGACAGGGCGTGTCAAAACATTAAATTCAGAAAAAATTTTTTCCCAAAACTCTGTTAAAATATACCATATTAAAAATGCTTTTAGGGGCGCCTTTTAGGGGCGCCTAGGTGGCTCAGCTGGTTGGGCCTCTTCACTCACTCACTCATTCAGATCATGGGATCAAGCCCCGTATCAAGATCCGTGCTGGGTGTGGAGCCTGCTTGAGATTCTCTCTCCCTCTCCCTCTACAATCCCCCACTCATGTAGTCATGTGGACCACTCATGTGGTCTCTCTAAAAAAATAAAAAATAAAATCAAGGGGCGTCTGGGTGGCTTGGTCAATTGAGCATCTGCCTTCAGCTCAGGTCCTGATCTCAGGGTCCTGAAATCAAGCCCCACATCAGGCCCTCCACTCAAGAGAGGGTCTCCTTCTCCCTCTGCCCTTCCCCCATGCTGTGAATTCTCCCTCTTCCCCAAATCAATAAAATCTTGAAAAATAAAAACAAATAAATAAATAATGCTTCTCTACTACAAAGTTACTGATAAACTGGTCAATTCAATGAAGTCTTGAGTAACCTAGGCATTAGCCTCAACCTTTCTATTCCTTTGGGTATTTCAGAACTTCAGGAAGTAAAAGATAGTACTGGAGATTCTATATATACAGAAAGTAGCAATTAAACTTACTAATATTACCGATTTGGCTAACATTTTGAAACACAAAAGAGAATTACTGCAATCATCCAACAGCTGGATGCTCTCTGAACTCAAATTCAAATCACTGTAAAAACACTGATGGGTCATATACTCACAAAAATTTTTCCAGAAAACTAAGTTATCCCTGAAAACACTTTAAAGATTTTATTTTTCCTTAAGTAAACTCTAAAGCCAATACAGGGCTCAAGCTTAAAACTTGAGATCAAAGATTGGTTGCATGCTCTACTGACTGAGCCAGTCAGGCGCCTCTCCTTTAAGCACTTGAAATAAAATTTCCTGGGGTGCCTGGGTGGCTCAGTGGGTTAAAGCCTCTGCCTTCAACTCAGGTCATGATCCAGGGCCCGGGGGTTGAGCCCCACATCGGGCTCTTTGCTCGGTGGGGAGCCTCCTTCCACCTCTCTGTGCCTGCCTCTCTGTCTACTTGTGATCTCTGTCAAATAAATAAATAAAATCTTTAAAAAAAAATAGAAATAAAATTTCCTAAAATCCATCACGAGTGCATTCTTCAAACTTCCTCATCATAACTTTGTCTAAAATATCTCAGAAATAACATATGTGGAACTACGGTCTATAAATTAATGGTTGCACTGGCAACGATGCCAATTTTGCTGCTGCCTTATTTTTCCTGTTCCTTTTACAACTATCAATAAAGCTGCTGTGGACCGCAAACCAAACTTGCTAGAATTACATATAAAAAGCAAGGAAACCAACTGAGAAAGCCTATGAAGGCTTCTATGGCACACCTACTTTGGCTAACCAAATTCCGTTCCCCACATTGTAGGCTATAAAGTCAACACAGGGTTTGTTTTTTTTTCTAGACTCCCTTGGAGCTAGAGGGTCCATTAGACCTGTTTCTGGCGAACAACAAGATGCTAGTAAGTTTGTGGGAAAATTACTTTGCTCTTTTTTTTTTTTTTTTTTAACAATTTTATTTATTCGACAGAGAGAGACAGTGAGAGAGGGAACACAAGTAGAGGGAGTGGGAGAGGGAGCAGCAGGCTTCCCACTGAGCAGGGAGCCCAATACAGGGCTTTATTCTGACCTGAGCTCAAGGCAGACCCTTAACGACTGAGTCACCCAGGTGCCCCTACTTTGCTCCTTAATGAAAAAAAAAGACAACCCTTTGCTGTTGACACCCTTTCTTGTCTTAGTTATAACAACTGAGTGATGTGTATGAGGGAGAAAAGCTAAGGTTGGCAAAGAATATTTAAAAACACATGGGTTCTTGGTAACACTAGCACTGAAGCTACCACTTTTCCTTCTGTTGAGTGAGACAATAAATGACTACATTTTTAAAATATGGCGTGATGGGTTTCTCCATTACTTGCCAAAAGCCTCCATTATTCATCTAAAATATTCCTAACAAATACTACCCCTCAGGGCGCCTGGATGGCTCAGTCAGTTAAGTGTCTGCCTTCAGCTCGGGTCATGATCCCAGGGTCCTGGGATTGAGCCCCGCATCAGGCTCGCTGCTTGGCAGGGAGCCCGCTTCTCCCTCTCCCTCTGCTACTCCCCCTGCTTATATGCTCTCTCTATCTCAAATGAATAAATAAAATCTTTAAAACAACAACAAACCCACAAAGGCAACACATCTTAGGTATATGAGCTTTGGTGCAAAGGTTCTGTGACTCATTTTGACTGCTTTGAAACCTGTGTATTATCCATTTCAAGATTCAAAAAACCCCTATGGTCCATTCTAACACTTCTCCAAGTAATTTCAAAGTGAACTCAACAAACTATGGTAATTATAAACTACAACTACACTAAAATCCACAAACCTATTCTTCAAAAAAGATAAGAATAAAGCAACCCAATCATATTAAAAGGAAACCATCTACATTTCATACCTGGTGGCATACCAGGCATCAGAGGTGGTATTCCTGGTCCAGGTGGCATCATTCCACCCATTGGCATCATTCTATTAGAAAGCAAATTTCAAAAAACAAACCAA
Source organism: Martes martes (assembly GCF_963455335.1). Taxonomy (NCBI): domain Eukaryota; kingdom Metazoa; phylum Chordata; class Mammalia; order Carnivora; family Mustelidae; genus Martes; species Martes martes. The sequence goes on along the minus strand of NC_137904.1, from coordinate 25,405,017 downwards.
GTTAATTAATAGCATAAACCATTAGAAAATATTTTGGCTAAAGCCTGAAACAACAGATAAAAGACTCGAATTTGACCTTTAATACTGAAATAAATCAAGCTGAAAGAATACGCAACACTAAAACAATTCTATCAAAATAAACCCTCTAAAACCCAGCAAATTCTTGGGTTTGCCAGTAAAATAAGGGAAAAAAAAATCAGTCTTTGCTGAAAAATCATTTTCATACATTTAAAGTCACTAAGAACAATTATACCCTCCTTAATATATAAAAGAGGCCTCATCTAAAATATGTGTAATTAGAAATCAAAATCTTTTGTCTCACTTGAAAATATCCATACAGAATGTAAATTAAAAAAAATTATTTTGGAGTCATCAGATTTTTCAAAAGGAAAATACTGAATGTACACTGTGGAGTAAAGATTTTTTTTTTCTTTTGGAGGGTTACCAAAAACAACAACAAAAAAAACCTACCACCAAAATTAGAGTCAAAACTAAACTCACACAATTGCCTAATTTCTATTTGTAATGGCTACCTAACACTAAACCATGACTTAAAAACATAACCCAAATTTATTTTCTTTCCCCTAAAAGAGCTCACCTTCACATAGCAATATTCAATTCACTTAAAACAGTTCCAAGTTTGTGAATTCTTAATTGAGAACTTTATCAAAAGGTAAACTTCTATATATAGATTTCATTATAAGAAAACCGAATTACTTCCATAACAAAGCATGTAATTTTAGAAAAGAATATCTATTCTTTAACTAACAACCCCCCCTTTTTTTTAAACTAAATTTCGTTACTTTAGCAGTTTGGGGAAAAAGCTGCATTTAGAAAATGCTTTTTATATGGGTCTATTACAATTTCCTCACAGATGTTTTATTTCCCTCCATTAAGAGACCTGTGTCAACCAGCTTGCACATTTTAGAAATTTTAGTGAGGAAGGTTAGAAAATTTCTGAAGTCAGTTGAATAGATACCATTAAACACATAAAAAAATGACATTATGATTATACCTCCTGAATTACATTATGAATGAGATGCTTACATGTTTTCACCGCAAAATGACTGGGTGTATTTTCTCTGATGATGCAATCTGTGAAAATGTATGACAAAATCAAAATCTAACTGTGATTTTCAAAATACAGTGGGAAAGTGTATTGTATACCTCTCACATCCAACAATATTTAAGTAAAAGTGATAGGCACGAGCACCTCATATTCATTTTAGTTCTTGATGATTTGACAAATAAAATCATTTACAGAGTTTGCTTCTTGTCACAACTACAAAGTGTCATGGACAGTTCTGAATCTTAGAAACACAAATCTACAACCAACTACTTTAATTACATCAGATGCAATTGAAGCAGATGGCTGCCTACAGACATCCTAAAACCCAAAAATCTATTCTCTTCAGAGGCAAATTTATATTCCTTTAATTGATTGGTAGACCCCTTTATTTGACAAGTTTAGTATTTATGAAGCCCATACCTTTTAGTTGGGGAGGGGAGGGGAGGGGAGAGGCAAAGTAACATTTTAAAATTCATATAACACCCAAGCTGAAAAAGATCATTACTAGGCACAAGCCCACAAGTCAATTAAAAGTTCTCTTACCCAGGTGGCATGCCTGGCATAACTGGTGGCATTCCTGGCATCAGAGGAGGAACACCTGGCATTAATGGAGGTATGCCTATAAATAAGAATTTCAACAACAACAAAAAAAGTCACAAATATTTAAGTGTTAAGAGAAAGATTTTAATACTTTTACATCACATCAATAAAGTCCTTAAACTGTTAGTTTTATGAAACCTTATGTAATACCTGGAGGCATTCCTGGGGCTCCCGGAACTGGTGGCAGTCCTGGCTGTGCCATTGGGGGGATATAGCCTTGTTGAGGTTGAACAGGCTGTGGCTGAAATGAAGTTGAAGCTGCAGAGTCATCATCATCATATTCATCAGAATCATCTTGTTGCTTCTTTTTTTGACTCTCTGCTAAAAAAAGTTTTAATTAGGTTTTCCCATAAAGTAAAAAAAAGAAAAAAACTCAGCATGTCTGACATTCAACATTTTAAAAAATTATTTCAGGGCAGCTGGGTGGCTTGGTCCATTAAGAGTCTGCCTTCAGCTCAGGTCATGATCCCAAGGTCCTGGCCGCATACGGCTTCCTGCTCAGCAGGAAGTTGCTTCTCCCTCTGCCCCTCCTGCTTGCTGTCTCTCAAAAAACATCTTTTAAAAATAATAATTTCAATCCAATTAGCTCCTGAGATTTTTCTTACCAAAAAAAAAAAAAAAAAAAAAAAATCACAATACCGTTTTTACTCTTCAAATTTGTTTCCAATCTATGTTAAATAAGGTTAACATACTTTCCCTATTCTATGACAGGTAAAAGTAATTTTCCTAAGTCAGTTTTATTTAAAAAAATGACCTTCTATTCCATCCATAAAGATAAACTATAACAAAGAGGTCTGACCTCTCCTCAATGCTTCTCAAAACAAGTTTCAGGGCACCTGGCTGGCACCTGAAAGTAGAATATGTGACTCTAGAACTTGGGGTCTTGCGATCAAGCTCCACATCAGGTGTAGAGCTTACTTAATAAAAACAAACAAATGAAAAAACTCATGGGACTCCCGCATGGTGGCTCGCTCAATTGAGTGTCTGACTCTTTCAGCTGAGGTCATGATCCCAGCATCCTGGGACTGAGCTCCAAGTGTAGGCTCCCCACTCAGTGAAGAGTCGTCTTGAGATTCTCTCTTCCTCTGCCCCCCACCAGCTTTGCTCACTCTCTCTCCCCCTCCCTCTCAAAAATAAATGGTAAACCTTAAAGACATAAAATAAAAGAGGTGACTGTGCAGCTCAATCAAGTAAGCATCCAACTCTTAGTTTCAGCTCAGGTGACGATCTCAGAATTGTGAGATCAAGCCAGGGTGGTTAACACAGCGTCCGCTTGAGATTCTCTCTCTCTTCCCCTCTGCCCCCTCCCCTTGCCTGAACGTGATCTCTCACAATAAATAAAATCTTAAAAATAAAGAAATTTCATAGGTGATTAATAACTTCCACTATCTGGATAATGATCTCAAATTCCAAGACAAACAAAAGCACTAAAAATATATTTTACTATTAGTAGTTATACAATCAAATCATAACAAGCAACCTTTGTTTTCAAAAATCTCAACACTTGCTAATTCCACCTATAATCACATATATACAAATCAAATACACAACTCAAACATTAAGACCTAAGAAATAAAACTCAAAAATTGGAGTTCTGAATAAATCTAACATCCACTATTAACTCTGTAAGTCAAATCATTAATACTCTCATTAGTGAAGCTGCATTAAGAAAAAGCAAAGATGGGGCGCCTGGGTGCCTCAGTTGTTAAGCGTCTGCCTTCAGCTCGGGTCATGATCCCAGGGTCCTGGGACTGAGCCCCGCATCGGGCTCTCTGCTCAGCGGGGAGCCTGCTTCCTCCTCTCTCTCTCTGCCTGCCTCTCTGCCTGCTTCTCTGCCTGCTTGTGATCTCTGTCAAATAAATAAAATCTTTAAAAAAAAAAAAAAAAAGAAAAAGCAAAGATTTTAGCATTTACCTTGTGTTTTCTGTTCGAGAAGTCGTCTTCTTTCATCCATGTCTTTTTCTGGAATACCTTCCATACCATATATTTCCAATTCGATGTCTGTTCTCCCAGGTATTGCATTTGGTACAGCATCTATTGTCTCTTTATGCACCTAACATCAAAACAAACCTCCATTAGATAGATTAAAGTGCCTCATAAAGTCCTTTAAGAGTAATCTGAAATTACTTAAGAGAACACTCAGTATAATTGTTAAGCATAACTGGCTCTACAGTGAGACTACCTGGACTCAATCCTGTTTTGCTGCTAATTAGGTATGTGGATTAGGCAAATCATTTAAGATTACTCCACCCATTGTACGTAACACCTAGGATCATTTTTAGGATTAAATAAAACACAATGAATATAAATTATCACTTGGTAGGATGTCTAACACATAATAAGGACTCAATAAATATTAATTTAAGCTTATTATGTAATCTTGCTTGCTTGAAGTACCAGCAATGAACTAGTAATTCCACTCAAATCTGAGAAGTTTCAAGTCTGACAAATAAAACTTATTAAGAAACAGTCCACTTTTATCAAGAATTAAAATTTCGAAGAATGGATCTTGAGACAAGCCTGTAGTTACAAACTATAAAAATGACATTTACAGTTAGCATTACCCGTAACTAAGGAGTTACCTGAGACACTTAACACTGCACAGCAGTGATCCTGTCATTACCCTAAACTTATCTGGTAGATTACAAAGAGGAGGAAGTGCTATTATAAAACACTGGAAATCTACTTTTTTTCCACTATGATTTTTGCTAGAACAGATGTTTCCAACCCTCAAACATGGGTCTCTCTTGCCAGTATGGTAAAATTCCTGCCAGTCTCAGTTTCTTCAGCCACTTGCATTCACTTAGGCTAAAAAATGCCAAAGTATTCTTGCTCAGACTATCAGCATCACCTGAAAACTTATCAGAAACACAAATTCTCAGTATACTCTCTACCCCATAAGAAACTCCTGGGTGGGGCGCCTAGGTGGCTCAATGGGTTAAGCCTCTGCCTTCGGCTCAGATCATGATCCCAGGGTCCTGGGAGGGTCCTGGGATCCAGCCCTGCATCGGGCTCTCTGCTCAGCAGGGAGCCTGCTTCCTCCTCTCTCTCTCTCTGCCTGCCTCCTCTCTGCCTACTTGTGATCTCCGTCTGTCAAATAAATAAGTAAAATCTTAAAAAAAAAAACAAAAAAACAAAAAAAAAAAGAACCTCCTGGGTAAGGCTAGCAACGTGTGCTTTAACAAGCCCTCCGGGTGATTCTGAGGCATGCTCAAACTTGAGAATCACTGATTTAGTTTAATAACGACTTGGACAAACTTGTCCAATACTCTATTTTTCTTTCCTCCTGAGACACTTTCATGTAAGAATAGAAAGGTAATTAAAGGAAGCTAAGTGTTTTACTTTTTTTTTAAGATTTTATTTATTTTTTTATTTAACAGAAGTCACAAGTAGGCAGAGAAGCAGAGAGAGAGGAGGAAGCAGGGTCCCCACTGAGCAGAGAGCCAGATTTGGGGCTTGATCCCAGGACCCTGGAACCATGACCCGAGCCAAAAGCAGAGGCTTTAACCCACTGAGCCACCCAGGTACCCTATGGAAGCTAAGTATTTTCTTCTTAGAGATGTATCTCAAAGATTTTAAACAGCGACATGCAAATCAAATTCAGTAATTTTTTATAAATTTTTAGCCACTGTTCCTCACTGTGATTAAAAGATCCATGAATAAAGCTACTCAACGAGCAACTCAATCACCGTTTTCTAAGTTTTTTGGAATGTTACTATTCTTGACAAATGCAGATAAATTAATTCATGTTTTCCCAAAAAAAAAAATTACATTCACATACACACCGTAACTAGTCTTTGTTCTACTTCTAAATGATAAGGCCAAGAATAAACATTTCCAAAGCTCTTGGAAAGAAAGGAAAAAGAACATGATTTACCTAACTACCTCACAATATCCCAGCCAGAATTAAATTTCTTAAAATCTCGCCTAGAAGTTGGTATGGTCTTGGCTGAAAAGACAAGAGCAAGCACTGATGTGAACCACCTAAATTATTAATGTCTTAAGTTTACCACCTATAAAATTGGAGGTTGTATCTAATTTAACTGCCATGCCTATCTCACAGGTTGCTATGCAACTACACTAGGACTTCAAAAATAGAAGCACTTAGTCCATTAAAGATGTTACTGAAATAATTTCTCAACTAATCTCTTTCTAGTTCCATTCCATTTTTCTGCTCTTGTATAGTACAACTCTTCAAAGAGTGCCTCTATTTCCTTCTTTTCTTTTGAAAGCACTCCAATCAAGCTTTCATCCCCATCGTTCTAGGAAATCATTCAATCTCAGTCCTCTTCTTCCTTGACCTACCACCAGCATTTGACTCAAATAACTTACTCTTTGAAACATTTCATTTGGTTTTTAGGACAATATTTTCTTGGATTTCCTACCCTTTCAATGTCCCTGAATGGTTTACTTTAATGTTCCAAACTTTAAATGCTGGGAGTGGCCTAAGGTGGAGTCCCTGCACCTCTTTTTTATCTATATTCTACTCCCTAAGGAAAAAGGACATCTAGTATAATGAGTTAAATAAAATAGCTGTCCTTACACGGTATCCTTCCAAACCTCTATCTCCAGCTCCCACCTCTCTGAACTCCAGGCTTGTAGACAAAACTCCTTATAGGACATCTCCATCTGGATATTCAACAGACCTTGTCAAAATTAACATAACACCAACCTGATATCCTCATCTCTAAGCCTGTTCTTCCGGCAGCTTTCTGCATCTCAGTATATGGTAACCCGTATCTCACACTCCTCAGACCAAAAGCCTTCAGGTCATCTGTAACTCCTCACTTTATTATACTCTGCATCAAATCCACCAGCAAATTCTGGTCTCTGTCATCCTCACCTCTTGCCTGGAATACTCTAGTCACCCTAAGTGTTCTCACTGCACTCTGCAGCCTGTCTAATCTCAAGTCTACTGGCTAGGACAATTCTTTAAAAAAAAAAAAAAAAGAAGGAAAAAAGAAGAGCATCAGCATGCTCTCCCTCTACTCAAACCTCCCATTTCATTCAAAATTGAAGAAAATGGCCTACAGTAAGCCCTCCTATATAAAGAACATTGCTACTCTTTCCTTCTTCCTTCAATATAGCAGGATGCTCCTATATGTGAGGGTCTTTCATTCACTGTTCCATGGCTTTCACTTCCTTTAAGATCTCTGTTCAGATGTCAGTTTCTCATGCAGGCCTTTTCCCATCTTGTGGCCCTCCCTATACCTCCTACCTAGTTTTAGTCTTCTTTATCACTTATCACTGAAAAACTAAGTATTTACAGTTTATTTTCTTCCACAACACGAATCTAAACTCCACAATGGTGACTTTTTCTTCACAGCTGTATACTTAGTGCCTAAAACACTAACACAATACCCTCTCACAGGAACTTTTTGTGAGAAATAGTAATATTCTGTATCAAAACTACCCAATACAAGAGTTATCCACCAGCCACATGTGACTGAGCACTGGAAATGTGGCTATAACATGACTGACATAGTAAATTTTTAATTTTTAAATTACCCCTTAAAAAAAAAAAAGACTTATTTCAGAGAGAGATCAAGAAAGCAGGGGCAGGGGGAGGAGCAGCAGGCTCACCACTGAGCAGGGAGCCCAATGAGAGACTGAAATCCCAGGACCCTGGGGATCATGACCTGATCAAAGGCAGGTGCTTAACCAATTGGGCCAGCCAGGTGCCCCTAAGCGTCTTTTAAGTAGCCACATGTAACTAGTGACTGCCACACTGGAAAACTATGGGTCTAGCATGTAGCAGGATCTAAAATATTTTTGAATGAATATTAAACTATTGTTATAGTTATATAATTGGAGTGGAAAAGATCTATATAAACTTATTTTCTTTTATAAACTTATTTTTAAACTTGGGGAAACAACATCTTATTTTAATTTACCTCCCTGCCTCCTACCAACAGTAGTTTCCAATGAATAAGGATTTGCTCATCTCTCATCTCTCTAGGGTCCAATTAGGCAAAAATTCAGGCAGCTCTAGGATTGGCAAAAGTAGAAGAAATAACGTTGAATAAGACATAAAGGCACTTACTAGATCTTTAAAAATATAAATTGCAAAGCTTTCCCTACCTAGCAGTGAAAAAACTCAAGAAACACAAAAATTATCGAATGAAACACGTTACCATTCCAGAAGAGATCCAGGGAATAACAGAAGTAAGCCTATCCTCAGGCAACAGATTTTAACAAATCCTTCAACTGCAGTGAGTAATGGTAGCTAATTATGTGTTAATTTTCGTAGGATTAGAACTGGTCAGACTGACCACAGAATTGAAATCACTGATCCTTGTTCTCTAACCCAAGTACAGAGCAGATAGTTTGGGACCTCAATTTGTCACCAATCTAACCTAGGATAAGAAATACTATCAATAATTCAAAAATAAACATTAGCAACATAAATTTTCTTTAAACATTAAAAAAACAATTATTTATCTTCTTAATGGCTAAAAACTGCTTTTTTAAAGCTGACTAACCACATCTGATCTTTTGCAATAAACAAAACCCTACAGCTGTCAAAGAGAAATTCAAAAAATGTTTTCACATGGTTTCCAAACAAGGGGGTAAAAATTAAATTAAAAAAAAATAAAATAAAATCCTTACCTGCATGCAATGAATAGCTAAGCCAGGTCCTGTGTACAACTTCTTATGACATATATGGCATTTAAAATGTTTTGCTTTTTGGTGTTGTATAAGAATCTTCTCATCATCAAAATCTCTATTACAATACCTGATCATTGTTGTTAAGGTACAAAACCAGCATAATATTGACACTGCTTATAAAAAAAAATCTGTCATACATTAGAAAACAGGAGGAAGAATAATAAAATGTAAAAACAGTTAAAACCAAAAATGTAATTTATACAGCTTTGTTTCTGGTATTTAAATACCAGAAACTTTGTTTCCGGTATATAAATTCTGAATTTATATAATTCAGAATTATCTTGTCATGTAATTCTACTCTAAGTTTCCTAGAAATCCATAATCTCTCTCCACCATCTCTAAATGAACACATCTCAGTAATCAGCAACACAGTTTTGTAGAATTCTTGCATTTAAAAGAGATGTAAGTGAAACTGACTTTTTTCTTCATTATTTCAACATTTAAAACGCACACTGTGGACTGGACAGTTCCATGTAAAAAAAAAAAATCCCAAGTTTATGTCGAGACTGAATTTCAAAATATAATTCATTAAATAAACAAAAATGACTGAAATATTAAAAATCTACCTAATATCTGGAATTTGAGAATATATTATTTAGATCCAAAAAAAAGCTCATAAGGAGTAAGAACATATCCCTATGAACAATCCATAAAGTTGTTTGCAACTCCTTATAAATTTTTGTTGCCACAGAATGTATTTAAACTCACCAATCACATTAATAAGACTGAGAATTTTTATCACACTCGTCAGATTTTCCTAAAAGCACATTCAAAAAATTAGTGGCCATCTTCCAACTAGCATGGAAATAAACGCAATTCTCTAACAGATCGTTTTTTAGTACAAAACAGTAAGCAAAACCAATTTCATCGTAAAGTGTATTAGCGCTTCCGGAAAAGTACTAAAAAAGACGCCACGTTTTAGTAAGCAATACGAAGCATTTTTTTTTTTTTTTAAGACTTACAAAGCCAGGTAATAGACGCAAAGAAACTCCACCCTCTAAGAGAACGCTTCTTGAAGATTAAGGCGCCAGAGGGTGAGACGCGGGAACTAGTTCCCCCAACCCCGGTCAAAAAAAAAAGGGGGGAGGGGTTTCGAAACCGGGGTTCACGAACACAAGCCTTTACTAAGTCATCGAATCTACAATAAAACGGGAAATGTGGGTGACAGACTCCGAAGCTCTCCCCTAATCTTCCATAGACTCAATCGGCGTATTATACTCGAAGAAAGTCCCTTTGTTGAATCGTCACCAAAACAACGGAGTGTGGCCGAATAGCCTTAGGGAACACTGTCCTTGGTGGAGGGGTCCAAGCCGCCTCCCAGCGGTTGGGTCCACGAGCGCACCAAATCAAGAACCTCATGAGTCACGTAGTCCCACGACCCCCAAGTGCCAGGGAGCCTGTTGCTCTAGGAACTTCATTTTCGGCTAAGTATTCCCAAATCCGGCTCCGGGCCATCCAGCCACCCACCTCGAGGCCTAGATCCCAGACACTCTCCGCCACAGGCCAGAGCAAGGCCTCCAGTCCCAGTCACCACCAACCGGCGCCCCCGCTCGGCCTCGACTTCAAACCGATAAAGGATATCAGCACCACGGCTTCAGCTGCTTCTTCTTCTTGCGACCCATAACCGCGCTCTACCGACAAAGTATAAGGGGGAAAAAACAAGCAGGAAAAACGAGGCAAATACCGCTCACTCTCCCGACCCAACCGCCACCACCGCGTCCCACAGGAAACAGACACAAAATGGCCGACGCCCTCGTTCGCTGCTCTGCTCCCGTCAGGCACTGCGGCCGGAGGCGGTGCCAGGCAGGGTACGGTCACATGACGCAGGCCTCCTCCCTGAGTGGGTGGAGACTCGTGGCGGCTGAGATGGTGCCGCCATTTTGTCCGTTTAAGCTGTCTCGGCCCTCTTTGCTTGTGTTTGCTGATCCTTCCGGTTTTTTTTGTAAGAGAGCTGGCTACGGAGGTACGCCGAGACACTCGTAATTGAAGGAGGGGGGAAAAAAAAACTGGAAAGATTATTATTGTAATTAAGGACAGACTACAAATAAAAAATACTGAAAGAGCGCCCAACTTTTAATTTTGTCTCATTGCCCGAATTAATCCTTCCTGTAGTAAGTGTTGGGCATTTGCTTATCACATACTTTGTTAAAGAAGTGTCAGTCTCTGCGTTGTAGTTCAGAGATGGGTGACAAGGTGCTGCAGACCTCCGGAGGGGAGCACTAACAAGGGTCTTAGCGGTCATTGGGGTGTCAAGAAAGGTTTTTTGAAGGGTCCGTGGGAGCAAGGGAAGTGGAAGAGAGAGAATCTCTGAAGGCGCAAAAAGCGCAAGTCTTTGAGCCTGAGCGCTTGAAATACACTAGTTGTATTGGGGCTGGAGCTCCTAGTGATGGGGCTGGTTGGTGGCAAGAGATAATCCTGGGGAGGAGGGGAAAAAAAGGAATCTAGGCTGGAAGGGAAGAAGTAAAACCGTGTTCACAGCACAATGTTGTTACGGGTTGAACTGTGTCATTGTGGGCTCCCCCACCCCCACCCCACGCAATCACCCACAGAGAAAAAGTAAGTCCTAACCCTCAGTACCTCCGAAGGAGACTTTGGCGGTGAGCAAGCTGGCGCTCTAGTAGAGGAAACAGACAATAAACAAATGCATAATGTCAGGAGTGATTAAGTGCACTGGAAAAGGACTAAAACAATATTAGGGGACATGATAGAGACCTGCTGGGATGACAGGAGAGGTTTGTGTTGGATGTGTTTCCTACAGGCCTTTTTCCGTCTGAGGAGGGACATTTGTGCAGAAAACTGATATGAAAGAAAAAGACATGCACATATCTGGGGGCATTCCAGACAGAAGTGCAAATTAAAAGACTGCTACACTGGGGGGAAAAAATTGAAGTGTTTGAGAAACAGCAGGAAATGTGACCAAAACAGACTGAGCAAGGGAGAGAGTGATAGGAAATGAAGTCACAGGGGGAGGTAGAGGCCAACCTATGAAGGCTTCTTCACATCAATCAGAGCTTTCTTTTTTTTTTTTTAATTTTATTTACTTATTTTACAGAGAGAGAGCGAGCGAGCACAAGCAGGCGGAGTAGCAGGCAGCGGGAGAGGGAGAAGCAGGCTCCCTCCTGCGTAAGGAGCCTGACTCGGGACTCCATCCCAGGACCCTGAGACTGTGACCTGAGCTTGAAGGCAGTTGCTTAACCACCTGAGCCACCCAGGCGCCCAGTGCCTTTTTCTTACAGTGGTTTCTAAGACTGAAGCCGGAGAAAACAATATAAAATAACAGTTAAGATTATAGATTGAGGGGGGGCGCCTGGGTGGCTCAGTGGGTTAAGCCTCTGCCTTCATGATCCCAGAATCCTGGGATCGAGCCCCGCATTGGCCTCTCTGCTTGGGGGGGAGCCTGCTTCCTCCTCTCTCTGTCTGCCTCTCCGCCTCCTTGTGATCTCTCTGTCAAATAAATAAATAAAATCTTAAAAAAAAAAAGATTATAGATTGATCAGGGCACCTGAGTGGCTCAGTAGGTTACGCATCTGCCCTCCCCTCAGGTCATGATCCTAGGGTCCTGGATGGAGTGGGAGTCCGCCTTTATGCTCAGCAGTGAATCTGCTTCTCCCTCTCCCTCTGCCACTCTGCTTGTGCACTCCTCCACGTGCTCTCTCTTTCTCTCTGGCAAGTAAATAAATAAAATCTTTAAAAAGCAAACAAAAGATATGGAAGAAAGAAAAAGTCAGTAATGAAATTCCATAAGATCATCTCCTATCTGCATTAGTTTCTTGTCAGTAGTTACATTCTGCCCTTCCCCATGTGCACGCCTTGTCTCCTTCAATTGTGTTGCCAGAATAAAAACTTAAATACTGGATTGTGTTTCTGTATGTGCACATATTCTAATTCTGATTCATTCTTTTTAATGGGTGCATAGTCTTCTGGTACGTATGTGTGTTAGTTTCCTATTGCTGCCATAATAAAATCACAAATTTAGTGGCTTAAATCAACGTAAGTTTATTATATTACAGCCCTGGAGATCAGAAGTCTGAAATGGCAGGCCTGCATTCCTTCTGCAGCCTCTAGGGAAGAATCACTTACTGCCTTTTCTAGCCTCTAAAGGATACACAAATTCCTGGCTTGTGGTCCCAAATCACTTCAGTCTCTGTATATCACAACTGCCTCCTCCTCTCTGATTTCCCTCCTTCTTACAGAGATTCTTATGGTTACACTGGGCCTACTTGGATAATCCAAGATAATCATCCCATTTCAAGTTCCTTAATATAATCACACCTGCAGAGTCGTTTTGCTGTGCGAGGTAACATATTCTCCGGTTCCAGAGATTAGGATGTGGACATGCTGGCAGGGTGTGTGTGTGTGTGTGTGTGTGTGTCATTCTGCCTACCAGTGCATGTACCAAAATTTACATAATCAGTACTCTATTGACCAACATTCAGATTATCTAGTTTTTCATCATTTTAAACCATGTTGCAAAGAATATTTTTGGACTTGTATTTTCACACTTACATAAATGTATCCATTTGATAATATCCTGGTGTTGCACCGACAGCCAAAGGGTATGTGAATTTAAAATATTGATAGAGGGGCGCTTGGGTGGCTCAGTGAGTTGAAGCCTCTGCCTTCGGCTCGGGTCGTGGTCCCGGAGTCCTGGGATCGAGCCCCTCATTAGGCTCTCTGCTCGGCGGGGAGCCTGCTTCCCGCCCCCCCCCCGCCTCTCTGCCTACTTGTGATCTCTGTCAAATAAATAAAATCCTAAAAAAAAATTTTTTTTAATATTGATAGAAAAAAAATAAAACATTGATAGACATTCTTTTTTTTTTAAGTTTTTATTTATTTATTTGACAGACAGAGATCACAAGTAGGCAGAGAGGCAGGCAGAGAGGGAGAGGGGGAAGCAGTCTCCCCGCCAAGCGGGGAGGCCGATGCGGGGCTTGATCCCAGGACCCTGGATCATGACCTGAGCTGAAGGCAGAGGTTTTAACCCACTGAGCCACCCAGGCGCCCCTGATAGACATTTTCAAATTCCTTTCTAAATCATCTATATTGGGGCATCCGGCTGGCTCAGTTGGTAGAGCATGCAACTTTTTTTTTTCTTTTTTGACAGACAGAGATCACAAGTAGGCAGAGAGGCAGGCAGAGAGGGGGGGGGGGGAAGCAGGCTCCCTGCTGGGCAGAGAGCTGAATGCGGGGCTCAATCCAGGACCCTGAGATCAGGACCAAAGGCAGCCAAAGGCAGAGAGGCCTTAACCCACTGAGCCACCCAGGTGCCCCGAGCATGCAACTCTTAATCTCAGGGTTATGAGTTCAATCCCCGTGTTGGATGTAGAGATTATTTTAAAAAATAAAATCTAGGGGCACCTGGGTGGCTCAGTGGGTTAAAGCCTCTGCCTTCGGCTCGGGTCATGATCCCAGGGTCCTGGGATCAAGCCCCGCATCGGGCTCTCTGCTCAGCAGGGAGCCTGCTTCCTCTTCTCTCTGCCTGCCTCTCTGCCTACTTTCGATCTCTGTCTGTCAAATAAAATCTTTAAAAATAATAATAATAAAAAATAAAAAATAAAATCTGAAAAAATAAACAAAATAAAATTAACCATGTGTATTAATTTTATTCCTATCAACTGTTTAGGAGAACGCTTCTTTACATACCTCAGCACAAGGTATTTCAAATCCCTGCTAATCTGCCAGGTGAAAAGTAGTACAATATGTCACCAATTTCATTTGAAATTGAACAGTTTATTTGTCTACATATTCATTTTTATTTCTTCTATGAACTGCCTGTTGTCTTTCTTTTTTATTGACAAATGACAGGCCTTCATCTGTTATATATGTTGCAAATATTTTTCCTGGGTGGTCATTTGTGTTTTGACTTTGGGCGACACAGAAGTTTAGTTTTTACCTAGTCAGATTTTTCTTTTCCCATGTGGTTTCTAAGTGTTTTAAATATTTAGAGAGGCCTTTTTCAAGACTCTTCAAAGTTCTCCCATGTTTTTACCTGGAAGTGGGCATTTTAAAGTCATATAATGTCCTATAAAGTCATATAAAGCTCAGTCAGTTTGGCCTCTGACTCTTGATTTTGGCTCAAGTCATGGTCTTGGGGTCCTAGGGTCAACCTAGGGGTCAGGCTCCCCACTGGGCAGGGAGTCCCGGCTTGTCTCCCTCCCCCTCTGTCCCTCTCTCTGCTTGTGCGTGCTCTCTCTGACAGAAGGAAAGCACAAGCAGGAGGAGGGGCAAGCAGAGAGAGAGGGAGAAGCAGGCTCTCCGCAAGACAGGGAAGCAGATGGGGGGCTCAAAATCCCAGCATCCTGGGATCGTGACCTGAGCCGAAGGCAGACGCCCAACTGTCTAAGCCACCGAGGCGCCCCTACAAATAAATAAATTTTTATATCTTTTATCAATCTGGGGCACATGAGTACGTGTCCACGCACTTGAAGGGTAGTTGGAGGGCCCATTCATCCCTTCCCAGGTGGCTAGCTAATTGTACCATGTTTATTACGTCTCCTGGACGTCTTAGACGATAGCCAGAGGAGAAAAGAGAGTCAAAAGAGAAACGGTAAAAGAGTCGCGGGAGGTAATTCGGCACGCCGACTAACCCCTGCGGGGAGTAAAGCGCCCCCGCCCCGGGCAGCCTGCTGCCCGGCCTGCGACTCCGGGAAACCGGCGGAACGCAGGTGCACGAAGGCTTGGAGCCGCACGAGCCCGGTCTGGGAGGACTGTACGGCAGCGGGGGAGCGGTTTGGCGGGAACACAGGGTCGCTCGGAGGCCGCAGCCGCCGCGATGCTCCCCTCCTTGCAGGAATCTCTGGAAGGGGATGAAAAGGAGCTAGAGAGCAGCGAGGAGGGAGGCTCCGCGGAGGAGCGGAGACTCGAGCCGCCACCCAGCAGCCACTATTGTCTCTACAGCTACCGCGGAAGCAGGTGCAGCACCCAGCGTCCCCGTGGTCCCGCCCCGGCCCTGCCGCCGGGCCCCGCATCCCAACCCCGGCGGCTCGCAAAGACCTTCCCCTCTCCCAGCTGTATAGTCTCTGGCCCTAAGGGCCCCCTGGCCTCAAGCCGTTCTTAAGGGCCACGGGCCTGGACTTTGGTACCCCTCCTAAGCCTCTGCGCTCCCAACTGTCCCTCTCGACTTCTCAGCCCCTTCCTGTCGCCCCTGCCCTTGTTTGGCGCAGCGCCTCGCCCACTCATTAATGTCGGTTTCCACCCCGTCCTTCTTGTCAGTACCGCCCCACTTTCTCCCATTAGCCCCACGCATCCACACTTCCACCCCACCCTCTGATTGTCCTCTGTTCTCCTCGGTCGGGGCAGGCATTCCTGGGGCTCTCTTGGCCCTGGAAAGTCTGGTTTTTAGAGGAAATTCCCTCGACTCTTGTGGATGTTTAATTTAGCCTTTCTTCCGCCCCTTAGACGGCCTGGAGAGAGAAGGGGCTCTTGTCCGCACCGTTGCATGGGTTCTCCCTGTCATTAGGGTAGGCAGTGGAGGATCGACGCCCTTCTAACTTGCAGCATTTTCAGTGGACTGAACCCTCTCACCCTGCTTGCCGGCGGGGTGGGGGCCATACCGCGCTTGAGTTGGAGCCCGTAACTCATAGCTGCATTGCTTTTGTGATGTGCAGATTGGCGCAACAGCGAGGGGACAGTGATGATGGAAGCCCAAGCGGCACAAATGCAGAAACGCCCTCTGGTGATGATTTCAGGTAAAAACAGCTCGCCCCTAACCCACGTGTGTACTTCTATCTTCTGTGCATTTCTGTCTTGTAGATTACTGGGTACCTTATTTCCCTTCAGCTTTCCCCAACTCAAACCACCGAGCCCACCTGTCCCCTAGGAACCGCATCTGGATTTCCTCCTTCCTTCATTCATTCAAGGCTGGGCAGATCCAAATACCCTTAGTGCCCCTGGTGATTAGCCAGAGGCAGTCCATCTTAAAGATTTTTTTTTTTTTTTTAAGATTTTATTTTTTTATTTGACAGAGAGAGAGAGATCACAAGTAGGCAGAGAGGCAGGCAGAGAGAGGAGGAAGCAGGCTCCCCACTGAGCAGAGAGCCCGATGCGGGGCTCGATCCCAGGACCTTGGGATCATGACCCGAGCTGAAGGCAGAGGCTTAACCCACTGAGCCACCCAGGTTTCCCAGAGGCAGTCCATCTTAGTTCCTTGATTGGAACTGCATTAAATATTCAATGTCATATGAGTATAAAGAAATCTAAAATGCTCCTTTTCCCTGCCTTCAGTTTCCTTTCAGAGCCCCATTGCTACACACTGGAATGTAAACTCCAAGACAGCAGAGATTTTTGTCTCTTTGGTTCATTGATGTCTCCCTACCTGGCACCCTGAGAGATACTAGGGGAAATGTTTAGTACATATTTAGTAAATGAATGAATGAACCTTAGCACTTGATGCTAAGTAGGGTATAATACAACAATATGTCCACTGATTGGATGATGGATGATTTAAGGAATTTTTTAGGTGTCTTAATAGTGTGATGGTACCGTGAAAAGGAGGTAAGGTCAGGGGATTAGGGGTCTCGGGGAGTCATAATACTAGAGAGAATGAGCTGGGAAGATAGGACTATTTTAAACTGTTCGAGGAGGTAGATCATACCTGGGGACATACACACCTAGAAGCCTCCCCAACAGGAGTTCTATAAAAAGCTTTGTCAAACCCTTAAAGAGATTCTGGCTCTTTGTAATATTCTTACGAGGTGTGAATGTATAGTCCACTGATAAGGAATGTGTGTCTCTCATTTGTCAAGCCTCTCCTTGGTGGATACTAATCTGCCATCGGAAGTGGAACCAGAGCTGCGCAGTTTCATTGCTAAGCGTCTTTCTAAGGGAGCAGTCTTTGAAGGGCTGGGTAATGTTGCATCTGTGGAGCTGAGGTAAGTGTAAAATGTGCTGTGTCTGGAATTTTTATATCTGAGCTGAATATGAGAAGGAAGGAGGCTTGCAAAGCTGGCCTTTGTTCTCTGGCAGCCTGAGCGCTGGGTCTCACACACACATTTGTGGAATGGAATGGAATGGAATGGAATTCGGTGAACGGCAGACTCTGCCACCTAAGCATACTTATTTAGTCTTGTACTTGGGACAGTGAGTTCATTACCAAAACTAGAAGTGCATACTCTACAGTTGGTAAAGTGCTTTCACAAACTTTGATGCCATTCTCTCTACAAAGGGGCCATAGAGTAGATACTCTTACTTCCATTTTTAGATGAGCAAATAAACTAGAAGACATGAAGGTTAAAATAAAAAAAGAAGAAGACATTAAGGTCACAAAGCTGGTCACACTGATGGAGTTCAGGCTTAGTCATAGGTGTCCTCCATTGACTTCAGCCATCTTTCCATCATACCCCTTGATTGTAGTTCACTTTAGAAGTATGGTTTTGCCATCAAGTCCCCTCAGGAGTATGAAGCCACAGTCAAAAGATAAAGCCCCAGGATTAACATGTTACATCTGCTTGGAGCTTCAGTGATCTGTGAAGCTTCGGGGAGAAAGAGAACATGCTTATATTTATGTAAGCGTGGATATACTATGAATGAGAATAAGATTTACATGAGTTTTTCGCGTGAGAGAGGAGAGCTCAAAGAAATGGCATGTTTGAAATTCCAGGTGCTGCTTTCGCTAAAGCCCATAATGGTACATGTTAATTTTCCTCTGCTGTTTCAAGCAAACCAAGAAGAAGTCTAGGAGGTTCTGACCTAGTTTGCAATCTAACAGTTTTACCAAATGAAGATGACCAGGGTTTGGCGCAGTCCATAAAACTAGATGCACGAGGGGCACCTGGGTGGCTCAGTGGGTTAAAACCTCTGCCTTCGGCTCAGGTCATGATCCCAGAGTCCTGTCTGGATCCCAGGACTCTGGGATCGAGCCCCTCATCGGGCTCTCTGCTCAGCAGGGAGCCTGCTTCCTCCTCTCTCTCTGCCTGCCTCTCTGCCTACTTGTGATCTCTGTCTGTCAAATAAATAAATAAAATCTATAAATGGTGTTTTCAAAAAAAAAATAGATGCATGAGTTAGCACAATAATACATTTCACTGTCTTGTCTTTTCTAGGATTCCAGAATCCCGGGTCGGTTGTTATTACTGTCTTTTCCAGCAAGAAAAACTGCTTCCTGAAGCAGCAACAGTGGACTGTGAACATAACACTTCAGAGTATGTGGTCTGTTTTCTAGGAGGGTCTGAAAAAGGACTTGAGCTATATCCTTTCTTTGGTCTTTGAGGATATCAGGAAGGAAAACATGGGAAGCCAGGAGGAGTATTACTACCAACCTCCAAAGAGCTTTTCTGCCCCTTCTCTATTTACTTCATTTCATACTTTCATACATCCAGTTTGTCCTGGCGTGTTTTAATTTACAGTTTGCATCATTTGAAAGATTTTATGTATCCTATTGAGAGATAAAACACCGTCCTGATGCACCCTTTCTTGCTTCCTTAAGAACGTACTTTCAGGCTTGAACTGGACAAGTATATTCAAGGGCTGAAAAATGACATGAACCGTGAGGTAAGGTGATCGAAGATTTAATTGGTAAGACTGGGAGGATAAACACAGTGTAACTGCTCTATTTATTAAATCACACAGGTGTAGGGCGCCTGGGTGGCTCAATGGGTTAAAGCCTCTACCTTCGGCTCAGGTCATGGTCCCAGGGTCCTGGGATCGAGCCCCGTATCAGGCTCTCTGCTCAGTGGGGAGCCTGCTTCCACCTCTCTCTGTCTGCCTCTCTGCCTACTTGTGATCTCTGCCTGTCAAATAAATAAATAAAGTCTTAAAAAAAAAAAAATCACAGGTGGACACAAAGACACCCCAATTCTAAAAATGTACTGCTTTGTGGGCTAATAGGAAAGTGCTGGTTAAAGGAAGCAGGGAACGTAGTCCTGTAAGTGCTCTAAGTTTCACAAGGCTGCTTCTAATGTTTTGTATCCAGGAAAAATTGACTCCATTCAATTCAGGGTATGTGGTAACATGCCAAGTGAGAAAGAGGATGCTCTTTTCCTGATTTCTAGGCACATACAACTTAGGTTCTGGTCAGAATTAATGTCCACGAAGCCTCTGGCACCAAAGACCTGCTATACAATATCAAAGATTTGTAGAAAAATTCCATTTTTTTATTAGTCGATCTTTCGCAAACTAGTCACATCCATATTGATATCCGTACCTTTAAAAAACGACACATTCAGCGTGTAGTAGTTGTTAAAGTCATAACTCTTCTAACGTTACTACCCATTACATGTGGTATCAATTCCTTTTACTTATCATGTGCTTACAACATCCTGTGGGAGAAAAAAGGCTAGCATAGGAGTGAGCCAGGGAAATGAGTCTAGGGGGAGCTGCTCTCCCAGAGTAGAGCTCTTCTACTAGTCCCCAGTGAGCTGCATAGCCTAGAAAGCCAGGTGTGCTCATGGCAGCAATCGTGGCAGCATGTTTGACAGCCGGAGTGGGCTGGAGTGCTTTGATGAATTAGGGTGTGTCCTTCTCTGATCCTATTTGAATGTGAGTGAGCTGTCTCACTTCTTCAGCCATTTAGCAGGTCTTCTATAAACTCCTGCATGGATGTTTCAGGTACTGCCAAGGGCTGGGGTGATAGAGATTATTAAGACAATATCTCCTTGGGCACCTGGCTGGCTCAGTTGGTAGAGCATGCAATTCTTGATCTCAGGGTTGTGAGTTCCATCCCCCCTTTGAGTGTAGAGATCACTTAAAAAGAAAATCTTTTTAAAAAAATGTCTCCAGGGCGCCTGGGTGGCTCAGTGGGTTAAGCCTCTGCCTTCAGCTTAGGTCATGATTCCAGGGTCCTGGGATTGAGTCCCGCATCTGGCTCTCTGCTCGGTGGGGAGCCTGCTTCCTCCTCTTTCTCTCTCTGCTTGCCTCTCTTATGATCTCTGTCTGTCAAATAAATAAATAAAATCTTTAAAAATATATATATATCTCCGGGGGCACCTGGTTGGCTCAGCAGGTTAAGCCTCTGCCTTCGGCTCAGGTCATGATCTCAGGGTCCTAGGATCAAGCCTCACGTCGGGCCTCTCTGCTCAGCAGGGAGCCTGCTTCCCCCGCTCTCTCTGCCTGCCTCTCTGCCTACTTGTGATCTCCGTCTGTCAAATAAATAAATAAACTCTTAAAAAAAAAAAATCTCCAGTGAGTACACACAGTATGGTAGGGGGAGATGGACGTGTAAATGCCCAGCTTTTCCCAGCAAAGAAACAGCATGGAACCCTACTATTATTGCTGTCTCTTTATTTTATGTAATATATTTCTAAGTGTGTTTTTAAGAATTTCAGTAGAGAATTAATCCCCACTCTGTTCAGGAAAGTTGTATCACAATTCCGTTTTTGAATTGGTGGTGTTAGCTTAAAAAAAGGAAATGTCTATCCTCACTTTTTTTTCTTTTAAAGATTTTATTTATTTATTTGGGAGGGAGAGAGAGAAAATGAACAGGAACAGAAGCAGAGGGGGAGGACAAAACAGAATCCCCACCGAGCAGGGAGCCCGATGTAGGGCTCAATGCCAGGACCCTGGGATCATGACCTGAGCCAAAGGCAGACACTCAGCTGACTGAGCCACCCAGGCACCCTATCCTCAGTTCTTTTCATCGTCAAGAATATCAAGAAGAAAATGTTAAGTCTACTAAAATGAATGCTTATATTAAAGGTGATGACATTCTTTCTTGATCTAGGAAAGAGGCCTGGAGAACCACGTAAAATCCTACCTGAGCAGCTGGTTTGAGGATGTTGTATGCCCAATCCAAAGGGTGGTTCTTCTCTTTCAGGAGAAGCTTACCTTTCTGCTACATGCTGTAAGTATTGCCTAAACAAAAGCATTTCTTTAATAGAGGGTCACTTTGGCAGAGTTTGGATTAAAGACATACTCACTTTCTCTCAACATTCTGAACACCTGAACACACATACACTCCCCCTCGCCGCTGAATATTCATTCAAACTATGCTTGTAATCAGAATAGACCACATTCTGTTTACTGAGATCTAGAAAGTTCCATTACTCAGGTAGAATTGCAAATACTAAATCTTCCCAATAGGGTAAAACGTTATTATTGTTATTTTTAAAGTAGGCTCCATGCCCAGCTTGAGCAGGGCTTGAACTCATAACCCTGAGAGCAAGACCTGAATTGAGATCAAGAGTCTGACCCTTAACCGACTGAGACAGCCAGGTGCCCCTAGGATAAAACATTTTAAAATAATACTTTTGGGGGCACCTGGGTGGCTCAGTGGGTTAAGCCTCTGCCTTCAGCTCGGGTCATGATCCCAGGGTCCTGGGATCAAGCGCCGCATCGGGCTCTCTGCTCAGCAGGGAACCTGCTTCCCCCTCTTTCTCTGCCTGCCTCTCTGCCTACCTGTGATCTCTCTCTCTGTGTCAAATAAATAAATAAAAATCTTTAAAAAATAATAATAATAATACTTTTGAAGTGATCTGGGAGAGGCATAATTTCCAAAACAATTTGAGAAGGAAAACAAAAACCCGAAGTGAATTTTAACTATATATAAAGTCCAGAGAGGGGCATCTGGCTAGCTTAGTAAACCATGCAACTCTTGATCTTGGGGTCATAAATGCAAGCCGCACATTGTGGGTAGAGATTACTTTAAAAAAAAAACAATGTCCAGATAAAAAATGAAAAATTCACAAAAATATCCAGACAATGGGGGAGGGCTAGAGTACATGGACAGGCTTTTATTTAAATATGTGGTGGGTAAATTCAGCTGCAACTGGATGGTCCCATGAGACCAGGGTGATAAAGCCAGGTTTTAGGCTGTCATTGGGCAGCCGCTGAACAAGGCTCTGGAGAGCACTGGGTAGTGCCCGTCAAGAATGGTCCAGTGTGGGGGCGCCTGGGTGGCTCAGTGGGTTAAAGCCTCTGCCTTCAGCTCAGGTCATGATCCCAGGGTCCTGGGATCGAGCCCCGCATCGGGCTCTCTGCTCAGCAGGGAGCCTGCTTCCTCCTCTCTCTCTGCCTGCTTCTCTGCCTATTTGTGATCTCTGACTGTCAAATAAATAAATAAAATCTTTAAAAAAAAAAAAAAAAAAGAATGGTCCAGTGTGGTGGTGATTAGGGAAGCTGACTTTTTTACTGTTGAGTAGCTGCTCCATAAGGAAAACTAGAATCTCTGTATCGATTAGGCTTTATTTTTCTCTCATAGGCTCTGAGTTATACTCCTGTTGAAGTTAAAGAATCAGATGAAAAGACAAAGAGAGACATTAACAGGTAAAGAAAAGTTTTGTAATGGGGCGCCTGGGTGGCTCAGTGGGTTAAAGCCTCTGCCATCGGCTCAGGTCATGATCCCAGGGTCCTGGGATCGAGCCCTGCATCGGGCTCTCTGCTGGGCAGGGAGCCTGTTTTCCTCCTCTCTCCTTGACTGACTCTCTCCCTGACTGTGATCTCTGTCAAATAAATAAAATCTTTTAAAAAAACTTAAAAAAAAAAAAAAAAAGCTTTTGTAAGGAGGGAACCTTTTCCACGGCAAGCCTGATATTACATTTTCAAACCTCCCACCCAGTGCAGAATTTTGTTTTCTCCTTCCTACCCTGCAATATTGTGTGTGGAAAAGAACTTGTATATGCGGCAGGTTTCTGAGTGTGGCCAGTCTTCAAGGCCTTATTCACGAAGGCACCATGACGTCCTTGTGCATGGCCATGACCGAGGAGCCACATAAACCTGTGGTCATCGATTGCAGCAGCTCCCAGCCTCAGTTCTACAATGCAGGTGAGCCATAGCCTGAGACAGCCTTCCTGGTGGGAGTCTATTTTTGCCCCGAGAACACATCATACAAACTTATCCCCCTTGCCTTGTACAGTTGTACCTGTTTATCTCACACTCACCAAAAAACAGTATCAATTCTGGAACCACAGAAATCCCATCAGGTGTAGCAGTTCCATTCCTATGTATATAGAGAAGCTCTTGTATGTGTATGTAAGGAGACAAGTACAGAAATACTCAGAAAGGCATTGTTTTAAATAGCAAAGAATGGAATCAAATGTCTATCATCAAGAAAACTGAAAAACTGGGACGCCTGGGTGGCTCAGTGGGTTAAGCCTCTGCCTTTGGCTCAGGTCATGATCTCAGGGTCCTGGGATCAAGTCCTACATTGGGCTCTCTGCTCGGCGGGGAGCCTGCTTCCCCTCCACCACCTGCCTGCCTCTCTGCCTGTTTGTGATCTCTGTCTCTCATATAAATAAAATCTTTAAAATAAAAAAAAAAAAGAAAACTGGAAAACTGCTGCAGTCATACAGTGGAGTCCCATATAGCAGCGAAAATGCACGGACTAGCTCAGAAGCATACTATTTAGTCAAAGAGCCATTAAAGAAAACACATTCATTAAGTTTAACAATACATAAAGTAATACTATAAAGGCCTTAGAGATTTTTTTTAAAAAGTGACAAAAGTTGAAAGAAATATGTGGGATGATAATCCTTTCTGATGGGAAAGGAGGGGGATGTGATGGGGAAGTCACAACTTAGGGCTTCAACCATTTGGTATTTCTTAGCCAGGTGGTAAATAGACTATTTTTTTAGACCATTACAGAACTCTTAAATAATTCACTCTTAAGTGGGGCGCTTGGGTGGCTCAGTCGGTTGAGCATCTGACTCTTGATTTTGGCTCAGGTCATGATCTCAGGGTCATGAGATCAAGCCCTGTGTCCAGCTCCTCAGTGGGGAGTCTGCTTGAGATTCTCTTAGTCTCACTCCGCCCCTCCCCCCATTTGTATGTGCTCGCTCTTTCTCTCTGTCTCGTTCTCAAATAATCTTTAAAAAAAAAAATACAGTGTAAATGTTTTTACCAAGAAAGAAAGAAAATCACAATGGATATATGTGGTGTACATCTGAAACTAATAAGTTGGATGTCAGTTACACCTCCATTAAAGATAAATAAATAACAAATAGAAAATAAATGTCTTATGCTTTTTAAGGAGGGAATCTTTGCATTGGTAGGATTTCAGTTTTATTTATTTAATTTTTCTAAAATACTTCATAGGAAGCAACCGGTTTTGTGAGGACTGGATGCAGGCTTTTTTGAATGGCACTGAAGGAGGTAACCCTTTTCTTTTTCGACAAGTACTGGAGAACTTTAAACTAAAGGTAATTCATTGGCTATGTGCCAAATGCCACATACCATTTTTGTCTCAATATTAGTTAGTACCAATGACAGAGTAACAAATCTGCTTTACAGCTGTGATGTCTATTAAATAGGACATTCTCAAAACTAGAATCCCCAGAAGGCATTTACTTTATTTATATTTTCCAGGAGCTTCTGCATATATATCATTGCATTTCCAATTAATTGGACTGAATGCTTGCTTGTATCTTGGGATTATCTTCTAATTTGTGATGTATCTTAGTTGGAAAACACCAAAAAAATGGTTCAGTGCCTAAGGATTCAAAATTCTGATGGGGAGGAGCGTTGTTACTTTATTTAGGTGATTTTAAAAGTATTTAATAAATTGTGTTCTCCCAAGGGCAAAGCATATTAGCCCTAAGAATGATGGAAATATTTAAAATAAAAAGCAAACATCTCAGCAACATATGTCAAGCTCTCAGCTGGATAGGAGAAATTTTTCAGGCTTCATTATTATCTCACTAAACACATATTTAACTGGGTAATTTTTTTCTAGGCCATACAAGACACAAATAATTTGAAGAGATTTATCCGACAGGCAGAAATGAATCATTATGCTTTGTTTAAATGTTACATGTTCCTAAAGAACTGTGGTAGTGGAGATATCCTTTTGAAGATTGTTAAAGTGGAACATGAAGAAATGCCCGAAGCCAAAAACGTGGTGGCTGTCCTTGAAGAATTTATGAAAGAAGCTCTTACTCAAAGTTTTTGATCACATGTTTTGAGATAACTGTATTGTGAAGCTGCACATTCAAGCCTTGGTGTTTGAAACTGCGGTCGTTATAATTGTCCATAGGATTGCTACTTCAGACTATTTCAAACATATTCTAGATGTCTTCATTTTGTAATTTTAAAATTTAACTTACTTAGACATAAAAATCCGAGGACCATTTTCACTGAGTCTTAGATGTGTGTTAGAGTCGTGGCGTTTTAGCGCACTGCTGGCCCCATAAATTCCAGGCTTCAGGGGGTTGAGGCTCAGAAGTCTTGAAAGGTAATTTTGTGGCTTCTCTGAGGAGTTGGCTGCAGTATTTAGCAATTTTTCCTCCCAGAAAAATTGTCATACTCCTTTCTCCATGTACTATAGCTTCTTTAAAAAAAAAAAAAATGTCCTCTTAGTCTCAGGACAAATTAGTGCTGTGACACCATTTCAGAGACAGATCTGTGCATCCTGTGGGTGCTTGGATAGATTTTCTTTTTTGTCTGATTATGGCATGGATGACAGAGCCAGCTTGTAAGACAATACACAAATCATGAGTGTGTAAGGCATTAAATGAGCTTTAAAAATAGATGCATAAGCTTCAAGACAAAACATCATCTCTGACAGAAGGCTACTGCCAAAGTGGCCCCCAGCCCCTTTCTTCATTCATTTGTTCACAGGTACTTGCCAGGAGCCTGTATTTTCTTTTCTCTTTTTCTGTCAAAAATGCTGGAGTTTCCCAACAGAATGTTAAAAAAGAAACGAAGTACTTAAATTCTACAAGCAAACTGTAACATAAAGAATGGAAACAGATTCTTCATATCGGAGTTATTCATTGATTTTAGGTTTTTTTGTATATTTGTTACAAGCCTCATATTGTTTTACTCTGAATCAACTGAACGGGTCCTCAGCTAGAGCCATTTGTAATTCCCAAGGAAGCCAGTTGTAGCTACACTCGTGATGGCAGTTTGTTCTGCAAAGCTCTTTAATAAATCCATTTGATAATGATTTTTGTTTAGAAGATCAGAAGTCTTATTCTCACTGCCCTCAGGATGCCTAGAGGAACACAAGCCCGTAAAAATCCTCTCCTAAACTCATACATAAGTGCTGAGTTTTAACTTTGAAAATGACTGACAATGGCCTTATGCTTTCTCTTCTACAGAAGTCTGGGGACATGACTCACCAAGCCATTTCTTTTCCTTTAATGAGAAATACAATTCAGGATCTTCATAAAGGCTCTCATATGGTTTTAAATTTTAATAACTTGGATTGTAGGCAGTGTAGAAAACAAAATCCAAATAGCATTTTTTATAGCATGAAATTCAGAATGACTATGGGAAATAAGCAATTCCAAGGCACTACACTTGAATCTGATTTTTTCTAATGTACTTGGTTGCTCATTTAGAAATCAATTTTTTAATAGACAACATTAGGACATCAACATTTGGAGTCAAAAAAACATTTTTCATTTTCAAATTCACATTTCATTCAACAGTCCATGATGTAAATGGCATTTTAAAAGTAAATGTATTACCTGCTTCAAGCCATTTATGGATATAGTCAAAGTTTCATTAGCTATTCCTTACGTGTACTTTTAAATATATATTTTGTGATGCAGGCTCAGTACACTGTGTACCATATAGTCTTATTTTACAAGTCTGTGACAAACCATCACTATTGTAGGCGAGGAAAATGGTGACGTGGAATCAAGTATCCTGTTGGCCATGAGAAGAAACCCAAAGAGCTCATGACCAGAAACATGGACTGTATTCAAATTTTAATAAGCTAATGTACTAACTTTTAAAGTTTTAAAAAGGACTTGTTCAGGTGTGGAATACATTTATGTATTACTTGTGTGCTCTACACACAGGAAATATATGTTTGTCATGTTATCAAAAATGGCCTCAGTTTAATTGTAATTATATTTGTAACAATAATCATCATAATAATAAACCACTCTAGCTTCTCATCAAGAGTCATTTTTATTTAGCTAGCTCCATTCTCAAGTTGACATTTTTATGAAGGTGCGGCAAGTCGCGGGGAGATCATACTTGTCATGCTAAGGAATCTGTTGAAGACAATCACATCCCCTCCTGGAATACACCTTTTGGCACCTGGCAGGAGGCGTCAGGCAGGGTGTGAGGGCAATTTCCATCACGATGTTTTATTCATTGTCCAGGGAAGTTACACACCTAGAACTCAATAACCCAAATCACTTCCCTTCACTCTCATTCATTATTAACCATGACAGAACGCCTGTCCTTCACCAGAGGCACACTTAAACCAGATGCTAGGAAAGCCTGTAGGCATCCAGGAAACAAGACGAGGACCAAGTTTTCCTAACCATGTGTCTTCTTAGTGATGGAGATCTGCCTCCGCCCGCATACACTCTGGCATCAATGAAGTCCTTCTACTTGGAGGTGTAAGAGGACAGCTCCAGTCCCGCAGCTGCTGAACTTCCTAAATGTGACCCAGACTTCAGATCATTCTGAGCTGGCATAAAAGCTAGATTTCGGAAGTCAGTGGTGATAGGGAGCGGCCATGAATTCATAGCTATGGATTTGCTTGTAAACTACTCCAGAAGGGCTGATAAAGCAGAGATCCTGTCAAGTGAGCACCAAATCAATGTTCCAAGGTCCATTACTGTTACTAATGCAGTGAGACTGGGTCCTGAAACGAACGCCCTGGCCCTTCCACAGGTTTAGTGTCCTGAAAGTCCCACACAAACAGCCAAAGGGTGAGAGCATGAACTTGGGAACCACAGTGTGAATCTATCTATGCCACAAGGTACCCATGAGTCACTACACTTCTCTAAGCCTGCCCCTCGTGTAAATATGGGCATACTGATACCATTTCACACCAAGTAGCCATGCACTAAATGAGGATCTTTTTTTTTTTTTTTAATGAGGATCTTCCATGGAAAATGTCTTATGCAATGCCCAGCACATACTAAGTAATCCATAAACCGTCTTCAGGGTTACCTATTCACTGTCTCACGAAGTTATCGGAGAAAGAGGCTCTGGTAGGAAGGAGGAAGCAGAAAAGTTAAGGGGGAAGTGATAGGAAGCCAAAGGCAAAGCTAGCTAAGCAGCTTCTGGGCTGTCCAGGGAGCTGGCCCGTAAGTGCCCCGGCTACTGGAGCCTGGAACTGACTGGGGGGTGCACCGGGCCTCAGACAGGGCCCCGATTTTCCCTCCGGGGACGTGGAACAGGAATGAATTCTTCAACCTTGAGCCTGAGCTATACTCTTAAGTTGGCTCTGGGATGCCTTCTGCAGCTTTTAGAAATGTTCTGCAATGACCTATAGGAAACCGACATGACAACATTATGGGAAACAGCTCCCGTGCTTGTTTAACAGGGTCGTTTAATCCCCCAATGAAATTTAACGGTTATGAATAGTAAACCCATGGACACAGCCGTCGGTTTAGAAAAGCTGGGAAAAAACTTCACTTTCTCAGACTGTGTCCATTCGAAGCCCATGTGATTATTAAACTTACCAAGCATTTACGCCCCTCTTGTTCTCCTCTTCTGTTTGTGAACTGTCCTTTTACCCTGAGAACCTTCCTATCCCTTCCTCAAGATCCTCAGGCGTTGACTGCCCCTCAAAAGACCTAAATAATAGACTACTGGGGTAAAGAAGGAAGTTCCTAGATATTTCAAAGATCACTCCAATAATAGTAGTATATTAATCTCCCATTAGAATATAGGTTAGAGGAGAAGAGCAAGACGGGGCGCCTAGCAGGACAGTAGGTAGAGAAGTTCCTGACCTGAAACCATGGACCAGTTTCCTTATTCACACACCACCTCCCCCCTCCACATTGTACACAGAATTGTCTATCTGCGCATTTTTAGACCAATAGAAAACACAGCTTCCGTCAACCACTCAAAGAGTTAGTAATTCAAGAATGGTTAAGAAGCACAGAGCTAGGAACACCAGCACCCGCACCGACTCCCAGAGCTGTGCCGTATGTCCATCAGAGGCCAAGCGCCCCTGCTGCCCACCGCCTCCCACCTCCCCGACCCAGACGGAGACGAAACATGCTCCCACACTAGCCCTTCAGGCTACT
The DNA here is from genome assembly GCF_963455335.1 of Martes martes. Lineage (NCBI taxonomy): Eukaryota > Metazoa > Chordata > Mammalia > Carnivora > Mustelidae > Martes > Martes martes. The sequence continues at coordinate 25,375,809 of NC_137904.1, read as the reverse complement.
TCCCGAGTCCCCGATGGCTTTAAAAAAAAATCTTTAATGGAATCTGTGTTCAAATAATATGTTACAACAAAAATATACAGAATGTACACAATACAAAAATATTTAGAAACAAACATTGCAGCTTGTGTTTCCTTTTGTTTCCCACTTACTCAAGTCCTGGGGGTGGGGGGTGGGGCAGATATTCAATGTTGGGCACTGTTTTCTTAAGGCAGAGGAGTGTGGTGCTTTCTGGCCAGCCCTGGGAGCAGCATGAAAGACTCCAGGAAAGGGCTTCCGCTGCACCCGGGAATCTGCATTATTTGCAAACGAAATTGGACCCTGGGGGAAGATCTGGGCTTGGTGAGCAATGACTCCCCTAATCCTCTGGGTAAGAAGGGTCCTCATGGAAATGAAGAGTCCTATTAGCTGGCAAAAACACCTCATTAGGGAGCTTTTCCTAATTAAAAAAATGAATGATTAATGGTGTCATTAAAGCCAAATTTCTCCTTTGAAGATCTGTTTTCCCTTCCCTAGTTTCTGTGATTCCTCTTCCATTTAACGAGCGAGCAAGTCTACAGCTGCTGTTTGGGGAATCCCCAGCTTTCAGTCTCTGTATCCTGTGGATGAAGGCCAGCCACCCTCCACAGCCCCAAGAGGCACCCAGGGCCGGTGGCTGTACGGGCCCGGGGAAGGAGGGGTGAAGGGGACGAGGGTGCTGGCAGGGTGCTGGGTGAGGGTGCATGGACCGGCTGCGGTGAAAGCCAGACACCAAAACAGAAACCTTTCTTACCAGACAATGATCTCTGGCCCTGGTTTGGAGACCTGGGTTGTGAGGAGTGACCATGGAGCCCCAGTGGGTGGCCCTGTTTGGAGCTGAGGGTTGGGCAGGTGTGGTGTGAAGCGGACTAAAGAACTTCTGGGTTCCTTTGGGACCTGCTGACAGGTGGGTCGCTTGGTGCGTCTCAGACAGGATGGCAAGTAGGATGTCCGCCTTAGGTAGTCCTTCTTGGTAGCAAGCTTCCATCTGCAGCCCTGAGGGAACTGGGCACTTCTCTGGGGCCTTTCTGGAGTCTTCTGGTTCACAGTCTTCTCACCCCTGCAAGAGGCAGATCCCTCTCCAGGCTGCATCAGATGAAGGTGGGAGAGACTCTCCACTCCCTCCACCCACAACCCAGAACACCAGGTGCAGGGGGGTGGGGGGGCAGAGCGACACCCTGCCTCCCCATAGGGCACAGGGTGCCTCTGCTCCTCCAGGGAGGGATAGCACCACTCAGGGTTAGGGGGCTGCAGCCCACGGCCAGGGCCCCCCTCTCCATCCTGACCCAAGTCCTCTCAGACCCCTATTCCAACTTGTTCTTCTCTCCGAGGAAGCTGACTCTTCCAGCTACCCCCTTCCCTCCCTAGGGGCAGAGGCAGGCTCGCGGGATACAGACAAGACGCCTCGGGGTGACGCAGCTCAGCCCCCGATTGGCCTGGCCATCCCCAGTGCTGTGCCAGCCCAAGGGCAGCATGACCGCAGGAGAGACATGTGGGGGGACCCAGACAATCTGTCTAGCACTGGGCAAAGGCGGGGAAGGGCTTGGCATGGCCTGGGGCTGCATGGAGACCCTGCCCGTTCACGTGTGATCACTGAGGACAGGAAGCCACAGTGGCCCAAGACCCCCTAGCTGTCTGGCCCGGCTGACTCCAGACTGGGCTCCTGCTCTCACCCCTGCAGGGACCCACTCCTTCTGCCTCCCGGACTGGAGTTCTTTGTCTTTCTGGGTTGTCAGTGCTTGGGAATTCCAAGAGCAGTATACAGGGAATCACATATTTTGTCAAAGGCCATCCTCCCCTTCCCCTCTCCTCAGGGGCTGTAGCAGCTCCGGCTCCGAAGCTCGTTTTCCCACTTGTGCCTTGCAGAGGCAGGGGGATGAAGCTGACAACAGCCAAGTTCCTGCCAAGCTCTGAGCCTCTGCATCTATGGGCTGCCCTCCCCTCTGACCCTCCTCCAAATACCCAACAATTCTCTAGAAGCCGTTTTCCTCTAAATTGGAATTTCTCTGACTGCAGCCTCCTGTTCCCCCTACTCGATGGACGCAGGGCTTCAATATTCCTGCCCCAGCCTCTCTTACACCCCCAAAGCTCCTTCCCTCCTGAGGAAAACAGAAAAGAACTATTTTAGACATGAAGGTCATTCCAGAGGGAAACAAGATGGGAACTTGGCAAAGGCCAGCTGAGGCGTCCTGAGTCTCCCCTCTACCACAGACAAGTCTCCCACTGGTCAGTGGCTCTCAGGGAGATGCCTGGAAAGGATGAGGAATGGGAAAGAAGGGGGTAGCTTTGCTGAAAGCCAGATCCTCAGAGGTCACACCCTCCCACCTCTCTGCGCCTTTTTCCCCTCTCACGCAGACACTTCCACACACGGCCATCTCCCCCAAGGGCCTCTCTGCAGTCTCTGACTTGCCTCACGTTCTTTCCATGGCCTCTCCTCCCATCCCATGGGTGTCCTTACCCACTGAAACACACACACACACACACACACACACACACACACACACGTCCCCATGACCAAAGGGGAGGCACAATGTAGGGTCAGGGCAATGGAAGGGAAGGAAAAGGCGCTAAAAATAAGGCGGGGCCTGGGATGCCTAGGAGGCACCGAGATGAGATGGCAGCATTCTGGGGGACAGGGAGGGAGAAATCCAAAGGTGGTCGTGGCCTTGCCTACGGTAGCACTTGGGACGAAGTTTATTCCCTCCTGCTTGCGTTTCTCTCGCTGGACACCCCCAAGGGCAAGAGTGAGGCCTGGAGTTACAGCATCTCCCTTCTCTGCCTGCCCCAAGCACGAGCGGTCGCGCCTCAGTGCCCAGCACCGGGAGCGCACCCTGGGCTCGCTTACAACAAAACCCAACAGGGCCCTCCTCCACTCCAGAGCTCCAAACCCAACAGCTGTAGAGCGGACACTCCCCGGCCTGTGACTGTACCTCTGAGCTGGGCAAGGGCCTGCCTCCCTACCCAATGCTCCAGTCTTCCTGACATCTCGGGAGAAGGAAGAGGGAAAGGGCTGCCGTCAATCCGTGACAAGGGAGGCGTCGCCTGAACTCACAGAACAAGCCGAGCCCCAGGGGAGGGCTGCCTTCGCCCTGGCCTGATGTCCTCAGAACAGTCTAGAAAAACAGTAGCTGCATCCAACTCATCCAGCAGGGGTCTTTCAGAAAAGAGGCCGCACTGTCCAAACCTGAACACCAGCCTCACCGTGGCCCAGCCTCTCGTCCTGTCCTCCCCGGCCTCATGGAGCGGGCGCCAAGAACGAGAATGTCTGTACGTACGTGTTCCTTCCTGCTGCGGCTCGGCCCTCCCCTCCCAGACCTCCGGCCCCCAGTGCCTTAAGGAGGCGGTGGCAGCTTTAAGTCCAGCAGGGAGTAGGCAAAGATGTTCCAGAAGACAGCGAACAGAACAAAGACTGTGTACATGGTCACAAAAATCCACCACAGGGACTGGTCCTGTAGCCTCTGCTCGTAGTTCCTCAAGACCACCACGCCCAGTGTGATCCCCACAGCCACGCCGCCCAAGTGCGCCACAAAGCTCGGGTGAGGGCACGGGGGGTAGGCCGATGGGTGGAACCGGAGCCACACGGCCCGCCCGAACTCCATGCTCACTGTAAGGGAAGAAAGCACAGGGAAGTCACCGCGGGGCAGCTGGGCAGGGGCGAAGGGAGAGGGCTTGCACGCCATCCATCCGCCTGGCCACCCACTCCCCCATCCACCCGTGAATTCATTCACTACCCACTAGGCCGAGCACTGTTTGTTCTCTGCCCTGCAGACAGACGAGTGAAAGACAGACGAACCCCTGTTCTTCCAGGGCTTACAGGTCTGGCAATCAACCAGCATCAATTACACACATCAGATAATTCCAGTAAGAAAAATTCTAAAGGGGGTAAAAAAAAATTAGATAATTTTAAATCAAGGCTGGGTGGGGAGGGGGGATTCATTAGTTTGGGGAATCAGCAAGCTCTCCCTAGAGAAGGGAAGCGTGAGCAGAGACATGATTATCAAGAGAAGACCCTAAGAAGAGAAGTCCAGGCAGAGGGGAGAGCTTGTGCAGAAACCCAGAGACCCTGACGGCCCTGCGTTCCTGAGTATGGGAGGCTCAGTTTCCCCATTTGTAGAGGGCCAGGCTACACTGTTGGAACATTAATAACTCCAACATGTGCTAGCATGGTACAGCTAGAAAATGTTTTCATGTATTCTCTCAAAACCCTTAGAAAACCCCTCAGAACCAGTGCTTTTGTGATTGGAGGGAAGGGATGGAGGGAAAAAGGACAAAAAAGAAATGGGAACACACGAGCCCAACAGAATCCTGAAATTTCTCTCCTAACAGATGCTAAAATGCCCCCATCCTATCCTCCAGTTCATTCTTCTCGCCTGAACTTGTTGGGTCGGCCAGTCCCATGGGATGCACCCTCTCCAAAGGATAGGGGCTCGGAAACGGCCATCTCACGGCCCACCACCAAAGAACACTAAGGGCAGGCATTCTTATCCCCATCTTGCAGATGCAGAAACCAAGGCAAATTTGACAAGTGAAAGAAAGTCCTTTGCAGGGAATTCTGTACCTGATCAGTTACCATTTAATTAACCAGCGTGTCTCTCTCCACTGTGGCCACCGAGGGGGCACCCAGAACCTCCAGGGACGTTCTTTTCCCTGGGGCTTGCCTAATCTTCTGGCCGGGGCCCTGCAAGTCCAAGGATGGCCGACAGATGGCAGGAGAGGAGCAGTCAGGGAGCAGGGAGGCCTCCCTGACCCTTCCCCAGGCCCTGGGCCATCCTTCTGCCTTTGCACAGCAGGCCCTGGGGGCCACAAAGGAGGTCTGAAAGACACTGGTCCCCTACTCCAAAACAGCATTCTAGTTTTTATGTTTTGAATTGGATTTTTTTTAAACATCAAAACTCAAGCTTCTCCTCCCTCCTTGCACACAAACTCGGAGTCTGAGCAGACAGGGAAGCTATGCTCACCCAGTCCCCCATTGCCCTGGCTCAAAGAGTCTGTGGGCTTCAGAGCAAGGGATGTGCATGAGGATGAAGTGCAGTCCGCACAGGCCCATCCCCCTGCCTGTGGCTGTTCTGGCTCACCATCCTCTTCCATGCGGTCACAGGTGGATGGGGACAGACGGCCCAGGGGGCTCCGGCCCAGCCTGGCTTAAGTGTGGGCATGAGAAACAGCACGGGAGGCTCTGAATTCTGCCTCTATCACCTCCAGCTGGGTGGCCATGGGCAAGGAACATGAGCTCCAGTGTCGACCTGTAAATCTAGCTTTGCAGAAAACACCCTCTCTACAACCGTGTCCTGAAGACTGAATGAGAGATCGTGGGTCCCCTCTTCTCTCTCTCTGCCTGCATGGCATCTTACCTCTTCCCACCTCAGAATGAGCCTCTTGTAAAGCCTCTGGTCTCACTCCCCACCTCCAGCAACTCCACGAATAGTCTCGTGAACTCAAATCTGCCAGTGACTCTCCTGTTTAAAGCCCTCCAGCGCCCTCCCAGTGCATCCAGGATGAAGGCCAACCTTTCTCTGCCTTAAAGCCCTCGTGACCTGACTCCAATTATCTCTGATCACTAACACACACAGTACTAAACCTCACTTCAGTCTTGCCAGCTGCCTTGGCAAGCCACGGCCGTGACCCTTCCCCGCACCTGTGGTCTCTGTTCTTGCTGCCTCTCTGCCCGAAATGTCCTCTTGTACCTTGTCTCTGTGGTGAACACCTGGCTGTCTTTGACACTCGAAATGACCTCTGCAGGCAGAACTGACTTCTCCCAACTAGGGGCCCATCACACCCTGTACACAGAGGTTTGTGAATTAGTTACAGTCTGTTCACCTGCTGAACAGCATGTGTGTGTACGTGTGCGTGTGCATGTGTGTGTGCGTGCGCGCGTGCACCAGTGGCTTATCTGGGGAAAGAGTTTCTAGCTTCTAACAGGAGATCTCAAAGGACAGACTCCATGACCCAAAGGTTATTAAGAAGCTATTTGTCTTGAGACAAACCATAAGCAACTCTTAACTCCAGGGAACAAACAGGGTTGCTGGAGGGGAGGAGGGTGGGGGATAGGGTCACCAGGCGATGGACATTGAGGAGGGCACTGGATGTCATGTGCAACTGATGAATCGCTGACCTCTACCTCTGAAACTAATACTACACTGTATGTTCAATAATTGCATTTAAATAAAAATTTTAAAAATGAAGCTATTTTTCTTGAGCTGGGTGCTGGCCACCAGGCTGGACACCCATCCCCTATTTTTCCGGGTGCACAGGATACGCCAATATGCAGTTTAAAAAAGGTGAAGCAGTGGCAGAGCGGGCCAGACTGCTCTCATACCATCCCGACTTTGTCACACTCTGATGACACGTTTGCCTTTTTTTCTTGACCACTAAGGCCTCAAGGGCAGGACTGCACCACCGTGCTGTCCTCCAGGGCTGGCGCAGGCTCCGTCCCACCCAGCCCACCCTGCCCGCACTTACTGCAGATCAAGGCCACAGCCATCCGCAGCAGCTTGAATTGACACTTCATGCCTGACCAGTTCTAGGGGAAAAGGAGAAAAGGCCATTAGTTCCAGATTGGTCCACACCTCTAGGGATGGATCTGACTTCCGAAAACTGAACACTGGGGTGCCTGGGTGGCTCAGGCGGTTCCGCGGGCTGACTCTTGGCTTTGGGGCTCAGATCATGATCCCAATGGTCTTGAGATCAAGCCCCTTATTGGGGCTCCTGGCTCACCAGGGAGTCTGGTTAAAGATTCTCTCCCTCTGCCCCTCCCCTGACTCACGCTTGCACTCTCTTTCGCTCCCTCAAATAAATAAATAAATCTTAAAAAAAAAAAAAGTCTCCATTAAGTCTTGAATGAGGCTGTTGTGAGCAGATCACACCAGCATGAGATTTCAGACAATCATGATCTTATTTATTACTGACAAAAAGCGCTTGATGTGCGCCTGGGTGGCTCAGTTGTTAAGCATCTGCCTTTGGCTCAGGTCATGATCCCAGGGTCCTGGGATCGAGCCCCACATCAGGCTTCTTTCTCTGAGAAGCCTACTTCTCCCTTTCCCACTCCCCCTCCTTGTGTTCCCTCTCTCACTGTCTCTTTCTGTCAAATAAATAAATAAAGTCTTTTTTTAAAAAAGTGCTTGAGCTATAGTAAAGGAGTAAGAGAATCCAGATCTAAGGAGAAGAGGGTCCTGTCCCCTCTACGTGAGCAGACCACCCCTGAGAGCAGCAGTGATTGCTGGGTCCCACATTTGCAGAAGGGATGCAGGGCAGCAAACCAAGCAAAGTCAAAGCAGAACTGTCAGGATGATAACGAAATCAAAATCCGGCCTATGAGACATGGATGGAGAGAAGATGCCGGGGGTCAAGCTCACTGTTGTCGAGTATCAAGTGAGTCACAGTAAGGACAGGGCACATTCACTGTAACCTGTAAGCGGAAAACTTCAGGGATTTTTTTTTTAAGCTCAGGAAGTTTCCATTTATAATTAGGAGATGGAACATTCCATCTTGGGGGATCTCGAGTTTCCCATCACTGAGAGGTTCAAACAGGGGCTTGACATCCCTTGGAGGAGATGCTCTACTTCTTTCCAGGCATTGGAAAAGGCGGGGAGCCAGATGGCCTTCAGACAAATCCCTCTTTCCCCTGAGAACCTCAGAACACTTTGAACCTCCAAAGCAGATAAACAGAGGACAATTATTCACCTTACAAAAGGATTTTTCACTTTACAAAAGACTTCGCCACGGGGTTCCTTTGAGGAGCTCTCCTGCAGCGAATTCAAAGCGCCATTCCCTTTATACAGATCCCCCGCACACACAGAAATGAGTCTGGAATCTTAATGGAACACATCGGCCCTAGGGAAGGAGGCAAGCGTGTGCAGCCAGGGGCTTCTGCTCCCTCCCACCCACCCACTCTGTCTTTGGCGCCTGGCCCAGGTCCAGGTGAGGGCACTTCTTGCACTCCTTTGATGTTGGGGGAACACATGTGTTCAACGTTACCGGGGCCCTGCGACCTGGCACATACAGTAACGTTTATGGGAGCTTTGGTGGAGCAAGCAAGATGCAGGGCAACTGCCAAAAGGGGGACGAAGTCCTGCAGGAGACGTTCAGCATCCCATCGCCTCCCTTTTCCCCAGGATTCATCACTGACCAGCAAGCCCTCATCACAGAAAGTGAGGTGGGTGGCCCGCGGCCCTGTTCAGGTGGGGAGGTCTTATCTTGGCTTGCTGACATGTTCTATGCTAAGAAGCAGATGGTGGGCAACGTTGTCACCTGCTGGTGGCTGTCCATAGAGAAGCCCCACCAGAAGACGGGGAACTAAACAGGGGCTGGTGCCCTCCACTGGATCTGGCAAACCAGCTGAACCCAGCTCAGCCGGCTGATGGCGGGCGGCCCCTCAGCTCCCCCAGGATGAAACCCTAGGATGGGCAAGTGCTTGGGAGTCACCTGCCAGACCGTCTCCTCCCAAAGGTGACACCTGCCGCCAAGCCACAGACAAAATGGGCCTCCCACTGCTGGGGTACCCCTGGAGCAGCCCTGGGAAGGGGGTCTAACCACTGAAAAATCCTTCCTGCTACGGTCCAGCCAGGATTCGCCTCCCTGTGATGTCCACCCACGGATCCTAAGTCTCCCCTCAAAGTGACACCCACGTTCATAGCAGCATGAATCACAATAACCAAGAGGTAGAAGCAAACCAGTGTCCACAGACCGGTGAATGGAGATACAAGGGAATAGGATGCACTTTAAGAGAAAGGAAATTCTGACATATTGTAATGAACAAAACTTGAAGACATTACGCTAAGTGACATAAGCCAGTCCCAAAAGGACAAATACTGTCTGTATGAATCCACTTCTATGAGATACCTAGAGTGGTGGGAATCACAGAGTCAGCAAGTAGAACGGCGCTTGCCAGGGGCTGGGGGAGAAAGGAATGGGGAGTTTAATAGATACAGAGCTTCAGTTTGGCAAGGTGAAGAGTTCTAGAGATAGACGGTAGTGATGACTGCCCAACAGCGAGAATGTACTCGCCACTACCAAACTGTATCCTTAAAAACGGGGAAGACGGTAAATTTGATGCTATGGTGTATTTTACCACATTAAAATCAAACATGATACAGTTTCCAATGTTCCTTTTCCTCCTCATAGAAACCCTCTGAATGAACATCTTACCTAAAGACAATGTCTCTTTCACTGTGTTCTGAGTGATAATATCAGGCAAAGTCAGTCTAGAATGTGTTGGCCGCTCTGTCCTTCAGCTGAGGTCCATGCCCCCTTCAGGCCCTATCTGGGGCCTGTCTTCAAAAACGGCCTCCATATCTTTGGTCTGGCAAGGCCATTGGTGAGGCAGCTCAGAACTCCTTTTTGGCTGGTGTCTTCATTTGCAAATCTGGGGTCACATTAGTACCTACCTCAACTACCTACCTCACTGGGTTGTGAAAGTAAAATGAATTCATATGCATAAAAGCACCAAGGACATTGCCTGGCATGGGGTAAGCATCAGGTAAATATCTGGTCGTCTCATTGAGACCCGAGGCAAAGGCTCTGCCTCTCAAAGGTCAAAGGACCTCTGAAAACTTCTGAATGACCGTGGACTACTCAGGCAGCTCCGGCCTCATCAGGCTCTCCAGGCCAGCCAGCTCCCTTTATAATCACTGCCTGGCCCTAGAGGCGTTGGAATTGGCCAGGCTGAATTCAGTCACATCTCCAACCCTGCACTTCAGTCAAACAAGAGACTGAGAGTCCAGGAGGGCTGGTTCAAGGTCACAGTAAGTTGATTTTGAGATGGGTAGGGCCCTCAGCCCAGGGCTCAGTCTGCCCACACTTTGGAGACAGGATCACACTCTGCCTGTCCCTGCTCTCTGCTCCAGCTGCCCCCAAAGCTGAGCAAACGTGGGTTAATGACTCGCCTCCCAGAAGTTGAAGGGTTACACCACAGTCACCCCTTCCCACCAGCTGCTTCGTTTCCCGCCCCCCCCCCCACCCATTATTCCCTCCAATAAAATGCACTGCAGTGAAACAACAGGAAAAAGAGAATCTCCCCACAGTCAGCACTGCTGCTATAAATGGGGAAGCACCCGAGGCCCCAGGGAACACACATCTTTTGCAAGCCCTTTTCCTGTCTTTCTCTCCCAGAGCCTGGCAGGGTGAGAAAGAACACACACTCAGCCAACAAGGTGGTGACCAGTCCCCTAGGCATTTCGGGATCTCATTCACAGGGCCAGTTAAGAGCGCAAAGGCTGAAACCCAGGCAGGGAGCTTGATGGCTTTATATATCCTGGTAGAAACGACTTCCAGAAAACCCAGCACAAGGAAAGGGAGAGCGTGACACAGATAAATTAGGGAGTGATTACTTGTCCTACCAGAGGATTTTTGTTAACAAAATGAGCCTTACAACATAGAGATCTCAGCTGTCTTTTAGACAACCGTCTTTCTTGGTGCTCTGACGATAGGGCCCTGTTGCAAAAACTGAGATCTCAAACATTTTTAGGGAAACATCTAGCATATGGAGCGAAGTGTAAGTAAACATCTTGTATATTTAATACTGGAACTCTGGCCTGTGGGACCTAGCAAAAAGCAATTAATAAATTATTCAATTTGTGTATCTTTATACTTCTGGCATTTTAAAAAAGATTTTATTTCTTTATTTCAGAGAGAGAAAGAGAGAGTGTGTGAGCACGAGCAGGGTTGGGGGGTCATGGACAGAGGGAGAGGGAGAAGCAGGCTCCTCACTGAACAGGGAACCTGATGTGGGGCTCGATCCCAGGACCCTGGGATCATGACCTGAGCCGAAGGCAGACGCCCAACCAACTGAGCCACCCAGGTGCCCATTAGAATATTTTTATGAATGGGTGCCTGGGTGGTCCAGATGGTTAGACATCTGCCTTTGGCTGAGGTCATGACCCTAGGGTCCTGGGATCGAGTCCCCCATCAGGCTCCTTGCTCCTTGTGGAGCATGCTTCTCCCTCTGCCTCTCTCGCTCTCTCTCTGTCTCTCATGAATAAATAAATAAAATCTTTAAAAAAAAAGAATATTTTTATCAAAAATAAGACATGCTTTCATTTAAGGCAGACTCTCTCAAACAGCCCTGAGAATAGAAACATTCAACACATTTCTATTTTGTATCTGAAGTAAAAAGGACATATTTTCTCATTGTTCTCTGCAGATAACAGGCAACACTGATAAATATAAAAAATTACATGTATTTAAGGATCTATACATACATGCACACATATACGCACATGCAGATGTGGGCACACACGGGATCTCCCGGCATCTATCCTTTTCATGTCTTTCTCACAACGACCTTGTGGAGAAGAGGTTGCTGATAAGCGAGAAGCAAAGGAACTCATGGCCCTTAAGATGGTGACAGCAGGACTCAAATCCAGAATTTCTGACTGTCATGCCCTTTCTCCCGTCTGTTCTGACGGGGCAATTTATTGTGTGTGCATGTACACACACACACGGACACACAGACCAAATCTTCATTTGGCAATTTAAAATACTAGCATATCTATTAGATGGAGCCACACGGAACTGCCGATGTTTGGCTGCTTCTGGCCCACAGAAATGGCCATCTTTTAGCATTTGTCCTAACATATCTTTGAAGCGCTGGGCTCTGAGCTAATGTGGGTAAAGGCGGCGGCCTCTTGTTGAAAGGCAACCAATCTTTCTAATGAGAACCTGAGGTATTTTTTTGTCACCATCAAATAAGCCCCGCACAACTTTCTAGGGAAAGGCTCCCGGACGTCATGTCATGCTCCGGGGACTGCCAAGCTCTCAGGGGGCCAGGGAAAGAAAGCCGTGTCCTTCTAGAAGGGCAATGGACTCCCGGGTGGGACTGCTCATCTCTGCCACCACAGGCCATGGACTACTTGCCAAAAGGAAGCATTAATGGGAACAAAACGGCTTTCACCCCTCCCTTCCCAACCGCTAGGCCCCACCCCACGGTTTTCGGGGTGCTCTGCCCACACCGCGGGAACTTGGGAGGCCTCAGGGCCGTTTCCCACGCAGCAGGGAAGGGCGGGGAGACAGGGCACCTTTACAAACTCGTGTCTGTGTCTCTTAGTTGTGCTGCTCGTCCCCTCGCACACATTCACGTCCTGGGGGGAAGGAGGGTGTGTGAGCAGTTCTGGCCCCTACAGATAGGAACTAGGGCAGGGGGAGGGGGAGCAGCGGAGGTGGGATTCAGGGAAAAAGCTGTGTCTGGGGAAAGCTGTGGCACTGATACAGAATGACCCATTTAAAAAGGGCCATGTAAGGCAGCCCCGTGCTGTCAGGTTCCTCAGCAGACCGGCCGTGTGTGTGTGCGTGCGTGCACGCACGTGCATGTGTAATCGCACATGCGCAAACATACATTCGCTCATCCACGCGAGCTTTCCCACACCTGCTGGCTCTCTCCAAGTGCTCACGTGAAGTTGTCGAAAGTCAGACAAGTAGCAAGTGCTGTCAGTGTCTGTCTGTCCGTCTCTCCCCTCCTCCCCTTTTCTTTCCCTCTGTCCCTCTCCTGCTCTCTCTCTCTGAAGGTACAAAAGGGACTCCGATGAAAAGAAAGGGATGGTGTGTTGAGCCGGGCAGGTGACAGTGGCAATAATAAAGAAGAAACGGGAGCATTTAGGAACTTCAGACTGTAGTAACTCAGCATTCACACATCCGCCATGTGGGTGAACACAGCGACGGAGGAGGGAGGTGAGAACAGGAGGACCCTGGCGGGAAGCTACGCCTTCTCTAGACACTGTTCATTCATTCTTTCCTTCTTTCATTCAAAGTTTACTCGGCGGGTGGTGGGGGAGGGGGCTCCCAGCTGGCTCAGTCAGCTGAGCACCTGGCTCTTGATCTCGTGGGTTGTGGGTTCGAGCCCCATGCTGGGAGCAGAGATTGCTTAAAATAAGAAAAAATTTTGGGGCGCCTGGGTGGCTCAGTGGGTTAAAGCCTCTGCCTTCGGCTCAGGTCATGATCCCAGAGTCCTGGGATCGAGCCCCGCATCGGGCTCTCTGCTCAGCAGGGAGCCTGCTTCCTCCTCTCTCTCTGCCTGCCTCTCTGCCTGCTTATGATCTCTGTCTGTCAAATAAATAAATAAAATTCTTTAAAAAAAAAAAAAATTTTAGTCAGCACCAGCTACCCGTTGTCTAGCCCTGTGCCAGGCACTGGGATGAGTAAGATCTGGACCCTGCCTAGAGGCCCCCTCCTTCCAACTGCCTCTAAAACAAGGACTATGGCCTCCTCTGAGACTATCAAACTGATTCCAGTATAGCTTTACTTTATCTCATTGATCACATATCATCCCATTTCACACATGTAGAAACTGAGGAATAGCACAGTTAAGTAAGGTGCCCAAGACCCCTCTTCAGGAAGCAGGTAGGCAGGATTCAGATCTAGGCTGACCGTTTTCAGAGCCTGTGCTCTTAACCATGACCCTAGAATGCCTCTCAGGGAAAGGCAAAGAAGAGCACAGGGAAGGCAGGGCAGTGTCCCCACCACGGCGAGAGGCTGGTGTAAGGGAATGACACTTGAATCACTGTCAGGAGCCCGATTCGAGTCCCGATTTTGCCACTAGGGTCAAGGATTGTCACATTTTTTAAAGTGTTTTTTTTTTTTTTTAAGTAGGCTCCACGCACAGCATGGCGCCCAACGCGGGGCTTGAGTTCATGACCCCAAGTCTCAGCCGAGATCAGGTGTTGGATACTTAGGGGCACCTGGGTGGCTCAGACAGTTGAGTGTCTGCCTTCAGCTCAGGTCATGATCTCAGGGTTGTGGGATCGAGCCCCACATCAGGCTCCTAGCTCAGAGGGGAGTCTGCTTCTCCCTTTCCCTCTGTCCCTTGTCCCCACTTGTGCTCTATCTCAAATAAATAAATAAAATCTTCAAGAAAAAAATAGAGTTGCAGTCTTCCCTTCCTCCTTTTCTTTTCTTTTTTTTTTAAAGTAAACTCTAGGCCCAAAGTGGGACTTGAACTCATGACCCTAAGATCAAGAGTCATGTGTTCTACCAACGAAGCCAGCCAGGAGACCCTACTGTAACACTTTTTAAAGCCAAGTGGGAAAGGGATAGAATTAGAGAAATGGGTAATTTCATAGCTAAGAAGAAAAAAACATGAATCATATACGGAAGGGCCCCATTTGAAATAAGCCTGCAGAAAGTGAGGAGCGTCTGTGAACCCTGCTATCAGCCAGGTCTGCCTGGCACTTCTGGACCTGAGCTGGGGAGCAGATAGGGACTGAGGCGCAGAGGAGACGCCAAGATGTTGGGATGTTGGGACAGGAGCTGCTCACCATCACGATGTTAGCCAGATGGGCAGAGACGAGCGCATACACCCCTCCAGAGGAGCCCACGACTGGAGCCGTCATGTCAGCCACAGACACCGCCAAGGACCCTGGTACAGAGAGATCGGGAATTTAAGGGTGCTGGAGTGAGTTCCCTGCCCCTGCCCCAGGCCCTCGCATCCAGCAGCCTTGGGGGTAAGGCCCCAGAGCAAAAGGCTCCAGTTCCTCTTCCCTTCTTCCCACGTTGTCCTGGAGCCCTCTAGAGGCCTCATTTATGGGGAAAAGAACCATTTTATTCAGACTTCTCCTTTTATAGGAGTTCAGTGGACAGAAGGGATCACGTGTCTGTCAGTGCAGCCTCTGCCTCACCTGGTGTCGCCTCAGGGTTCTGGGCAATAATAAATAGTAGCAAAGGGGTGCCTGGGTGGCTCAGACAGTTATGAGGCGGCTTTTGGCTCAGGTCATGATCCCAGGGTCCTGGGATCGAACCCCACATCAGGCTCCTTGCTTGGCAGGGAGCTTGCTTCCCTCTCTGCCTGCTGTTCCCCCTGCTTGTACACGTGTTTTCTCTCTCTCAAATAAATAAATAAAATCTTAAAAAATAAGGAAAAAGTAGCAGAAGCAGCTGCCACGCATGAGCACCACGCATCAGACACCGGCCACGTGCTTTACGCACATCGACCGCTTTAACCCTTGGAGGATGATGACAGTGGCCACACGGCAGAGTTGAGACTGAGCCCAGAGCCACTCAGCGAGAAGGGCTGGAACCAGGATGTGAGTCCAGCTTTGCGGACACAAGTGCTCTTGGCCTCGACAGCAGCCACTCCCCAAACTGGTACAGAGTCCAACCTCCTCCACTATTGCTCTCTCTGCTGCACGTTGGCATCTAGAAACCTGCTTCTTGACATCGCCTCCAAACTCCCTCCAATCGAGCGAAATCACAAAAGACCAACAGAATCTCCAGAGCTGGGGGGGTGGGGGGGGGTTTCTCTGGTGGAAAAATGTCCTTGAAAAGTCCCAGGGAAGAGAGAGATGATGTCATACCCTCTGGGGAAAAGGAAGGTGGTCTGGGGGATGACAAACTTTTGTGCTGGGAGGGAAGCCGGGCAGAGATGAGAAGGGAAATGTATTGTTCTGGTCTCATTTAAGTGTGATCAATGCTTTGGCTTCCAGGGAAGGACACGGGAGACTAAAAATAACTAGGAGGTAGAGCCCAGGGCTCAGAGGCTGGGAGGTGGCCGGCCTGGGTGAGTGTGCAGAAACCACCACTGGAAGATGCCCGCAGGCTGGAGAGCCAATTAGCCGCTGCCTGGGTGGAGACAGGAGGGACCGGCCAAACTCTGTAGCTTCTATGGATGTGGGGGGTCTGCCAGTTAGGAGGAGGCTGGGCCCAGCCCAGGAGCCAGAGAGCCTGACACCCTAAGCATGGCGAACCCCCATACCATCACCCACCTTCTCTCCCCGACCTGCCCCCTTGGACTTCTCTCAAGGCTCTGTGGCTCACTGAGATCCTTCAAGTAAGAGATCCCCACAGCAAATTCTGGGCCTCAAGGGGGATGTGATCTCCCAGGAAAAAGCACTGTCATGAACTGAGAACTCCCAAGTCCTTCTCCCCTCCCAGGTTAACTATAAATCTTTCTTCTCCCTTTTCATGCCTTCCCTCTGGCTTTAATTAGGTATTGATCTATTGTCAGATAACTTTCCTTTTTTTTTTTTTTTTTTTTTTTTACTGCCTAGCCAAAGGGTCAGCCATATATAACAGAAAAAAAAATTTCCCAGGATGGCAAACAGGCAGGCAGTGGGATCTGCATGACAAAGGATTCCCACGCTCTCCTGGAGGCCTGCACAGCAAGGAAGGCTGCATTGCAGGGTTGCAGAGGGCTGACTGCCCAAGCAGCTCATTAATTACCCTACCTCGTGGACAGAGGAAGCCCCAGCCTCCCAAGGCTGGCCTCTTTCCTCTCTCGAGTCCCACTAAATCCGTCCAGCTTCTGCTCCCTCGGCCTCCCAGATGCGGTGGGATCCACCAGCGGCAGGGAGGCCGCAGGGAACCCCGCACAGTCCAGGGTCCAGCCTCCCCACACTGACCCTTCTCTCACCCTACCCATGGATAGGAGTCCCACCCCAGGGTCAGGGGTCAGTTTGGGATTCTGGCGGGAGTTGGGAATGGGGGCGTGGCTGGCTAGTCCTGTGACCTTGGGCACAGCCCCTGAATTCTTTGGGCTTCAGTTTTCACATCTGTGAAATAAAGAGGTCTAAGGTTTTCTAACTTCTGAGCCGTGAAACCCTCTTTTCAAAGGAAACTTTACCCTCAACGCTACCCCATGGAGGGGAGCCCAGGGAGCCTATGGCTGAAGGGGGGGTGGGGCCTGGGAAGTCAGATTTGCCACCCACAGGAGGGGACCTTCCAAATCACAGATTCAAACAACCTGAACCTTGGCCTGAGATCCAGGACCCGAGGTTTGGATCTTGAATGTAACAGTCTGGAGTCACGGGTCTTCCGTGGGTGGAGGAAAGATTTTCCTCAAGTGGCTGCAGACTAGCCCAGGACTCGGGAGTGGGAAAGGTCAAGTACAAGCGGGGGCATGTGTGCCGGGGTTGGGGAGGGGCAGGAAGCCTGGGCCAAGCAGGATTCTTGACAAGCTGTTAGGAACCTAACCTCACAGTTCCATAGGACAGTTCCATAAGGCCAGTATGAATTCCCCAGAGGTCATGGGGACAGAGGACAGGGACAGAATGGCAAGCTGGAAGGGGACACACATCTTGGCACAGCACTAGGCCCAAGGACTAGTTCTAGTCGGGGCTATGTACTTTTTTTTTTTAAGATTTTATTTATTTATTTGAAAGAGATCACAAGTAGGCAGAGAGGCAGGCAGAAGAGAGAGTGGGGGGGAAGCAGGCTCCCCGCTGAGCAGAGAGCCCAATGCAGGGCTCCATCCCAGGATTCTGGGATCATGACCCGAGCTGAAGGCAGAGGCTCAACCCACTGAGCCACCCAGGGGCCCCTAGGGGCTATGTACTTTCTCAAAAAAATTCTGGGTCCACACCAGCACGCAGATAAATTGGAGACTATATCATCACGCACAGCTGTGATAATTTTAGTCTGAAATATTTAAAGCAGGTGTTTTCCAATGTCTCCCTTGGCCATTACAAAAAAAAAAAAAAATCCAAATAAAAATCGGCAGAACATCTACCTTTAAGCACTCTAACTCTATTTATGTATGTAGTCTTCCATCTGTTCTACAAATATTTGTTGTTTAACATATGCCAGACCCTGTGTTAGGCTCTGGGGATGCGCACGTGGCTTATAATATAGATAATCTATAAGAAAAGCTTGCCAAAGCACTTAAAATACTGGCTTTCGCGGCCATGAAATTGTCAGCTAGAAGCGAGAGACGCACTGGCCTCAAGCACTGGTTAGAATCATGGAGCAGAGGAAGGGTCTCCACTTGCTTCTAGTACTTCTTAGTCCTTCTGAGAAAATTGAGCAAGTCATTTCACCTCTCTGGACCACCTACAAAATGGGGGTGACAGGACCCACCTCATAAGATTTGGTGAATACGTGACATAAGGTACGAGAAGCCTCTATCGCAGGCAGAGTACCAGACGCGCGTGGCAGAGGTCAGCCGCCATTGCTACAAACTGTGATGGCCTTGCCTTTGGAACATTTCCACCGGGCAGGAACTAAATGGGGGGGGGGTGCCTGATGTCTATTAAGACCTCCCTGGGGGAACCGGGGTGGCTCAATGGGTTAAAGCCTCTGCCTTTGGCCCAGGTCATGATCCCAGGGTCCTGGGATCCAGCCCAGCATCGGGCTCTCTGCTCAGCAGGGAGCCTGCTTCCCTTCCTCTCTCTCTGCCTGCCTCTCTGCCTACTTGTGATCTCTGTCTGTCAAATAAATAAATAGAATCTTAAAAAAAAAAAAAAAAAAAGACCTCCCTGAGTTTCTGACAATAAATTATCCACACAAAAGGAAAAGGCCTGCCTTTTGGTTCTCATTGCACAAGGTAGTGGTTTGAAGCGCAGCCTTCGGGGGCAGGAGGCCTGGCTCTGGGCCCAGCCCCACCCCATACAACTGAGTCTCCTTGGGCAAGTCACTGAGGCACCCTAACACACGGGTTCTGTAACCTGTGACAACTGGAAAGTGCCCATGTGTGCCTTAGGAAGGCAGGCCCTTCCTAACCACTGGGTATCCAGTCAGGATCTGGCTGTCTGCAAGTGGGCCCCACCTGTGGACTCGGGATGCACACGGGGTAGAGAGGGAAGAAGGGGTGCAGGCAGATCTGCCAACTTGGTCCTGGTGATCGATGACACGATATATGGTGACCAGAGTGCCCTCTCTGAGTCAATGCCTCAGACAGAATCGTACACGTTACATGCTGCATGATACAGCCCCACATCCAGCTGGTTAGCTGGCAAATTCCTTTCTGTCGGTGCACCATCCCCTTCTGCACTGGTGTCCCTGGCCAGAGTCACCAGCGTGGCCTGCCTGCTGAGTGTCATCTGGTTTGGTGAGGGCTCAGTCATCTCGAATCTGGTTTCTGTCTTCTGGGTTATTGCACTCCTATCCAATTGACTACTAACTGCAAGCGTTATGAGTGTCTTTCCTGTTCCTCGCTATTAACCATCTGGGTCTCTGGGTATCTAGGTGGAGGAAACATGGCTATAAATCTCCAGATGTCAAGACTTGGGGGAAAGGGGGGGGGGTGCGTGGGTGGCTGAGTAAGTCTGGCACACAGAGCTCCTCACAGAACCTTTTGTTCAAGGATGGGGAAGGTACAGGATGCCCGGAGAAGCCCGTGGGGGGTGCTGTCCAAGGTGGCCAAGTTTTTAACCCTCCGCACACAGAGAAATGAAGAAGCGGTGCGGCCGATCTTCCATGCTGAGGTTTTTTGAACTAGCAGACCGGCCTCATAGGGGTGGGTGGGGTGGGGTGGGACCCTTCCCTCCCGAGTTCTTGAAGCCACATCAGTTACTCCTAGGGTCCCTGTTTGCCCGTTGTTTACAAGGTCAGCGGTGCCCTGCTCTCCTGATGACAACTTTAATGCCACTCAGAAAGGATTAAGATCTTACTTAAACATACACACAAAGCTCCCTTGGGCACAGCTGTCAAGGTGAAGAGCTGAGGCGGCAAACCTTGTAAAAAAAAAAAAAAGGCCAGCTATAAAGTTGGAAACATCACGAGGGAGATCCCTCTGTTCAGAAACCCGGTTGGTGCAGACTTTCCCAGCAGAAATGCAGTCTGCTCTCCCCAGCTCACCCCAGCCCGCCTCACCTCCACCAGCGAGGGAGAGGGGGAGTCCTGCTGGCTGTAGTTCCCCCACTCCCCAGCTATCCTCAAGGTCATGGTCCTCCACCATGTGAGCAGGATCAGGGGGCCCCAGTCTACTTCAGCTGGCATGGGTGCTCACCACCTCTCAGGCCAGACTGTTTCCTGTCAGCAGTGGGTCAAGCAAGAGCACAGGGGCCGGCCTGGCTGAGGAGGGACCTGGCTCCCGCCCACACTTTGGATATCCCTGCAGGAATCTCACTGTGCCCAGCATGGGTTGACACAGCCCCTCCTATTCCACTTTGTCCCCTCCCTTTGACCTCCTAATGCCCTCCAGGCAAATCTGATTAGTTCCTTCCTAAAACCTCTAATGGGGCCAAGAGAGGTTAAGGAATTTCCCCGAGCTCACACAGCTTCAACATGGCAGCATAAAGATGGAAAGTCTCCTCCCCTTGCCATCACATGCCTCTCCCTGTGGATGGCAGTCCCCTTTCCAGCCCCCCAGATGGTAGGGAGATTGGTCTGGAGGACAACCCTCATGATTAGGAGCCTTGGGGATGGGGTCCGGTGTCCCTGGAAGCCTGGGACTTGCCCAATGCCATGGGGTCTCCTCACTGCCTTGGGGAAGTTTACCCCTGTGGATTCGTGCTCCACCTGCTTACCTGCCACAACACCAGCCACGTAGACAAGCCCAATGCGGGTTGCTCCATGTACCATCTCCAAGGGCACCCCCACAAGGAGCTGCAGCACCACGTTGAGTCCCAGGTGTTCTATCCTATATAGAAAGACCACACTCCATCATTCATTCATTCATTCAACAAACACTGTATGCCAAGACGCAGGGAATCCAGCAATGAGTTATATCTGCTTTGAGGAGCTCATGGTCTGGGTTGGGGTGCGGGGGCAGGAATTACAGAGCAGACAGTCCATCTTAGAAAGATCACACCTTTCCGGCTGCCTGGGACAGGAACGGTGCAGGGCCTTGACAGTGTTTGGCAGTGTGTGCACCTGCCACAGCGTGGTGGGGGCTAACCATGGGGAAGATCGACAAATCCATTGGTTGACACATGAGAAGCCAAGGCTCAGAGAGGGGCACTGCCTGGCTTCAAGTCACACAGCCCAGGTTCCTGATGTGCAGAATCCGCTCCACTCCCCAGGCCACAAGGCTGCCCTGGCTCACTGGTTTATATGTAAGAGATACTGGTATTTAAAGAGAAAGATGTTTTCAGGGGCGCCTGGATGGCTCAGTGGATTAAGGTCTGCCTTCAGCTCAGGTCATGATCCCAGGGTCCTGCAAGCCCCGCATCGGGCTCCCTGCTCAGCAAGGAGTCTGCTTCTCTCTCTCCCTTTGCCCCTCGCCCTGCCTGTGCTCTCTCTCTCAAATAAAGTCTTAAAAGAAAAAAAAAAGACGTTTTCAGAACAAATGTAAGCATTAGTGATATCTCTTAGAACTTAATTCTTTTTTTAAAGATTTTATTTATTTATTTGACAGAGAGAAAGAGAGAGAAGGAGCGAGCACAAGCAGGGGAGCAGGAGGGAGAAGCAAGCCCAATGCAGGGCTCCATCCCAGGACCCTGGAATCATGACCTGATTTGAAGGCAGCCGTTTAACCGACTGAGCCACCCAGGCGCCCCTAGAACTTAATAATTCAAAGTTATCCCTTAAGATCTCATAGGGGAAGCTTCTCCCTCTTGGTGTGAGAAGGGACCCACCCTACTCCCCAAATCCCAGGGCTGGCTTTTCTTTCTTTCTTTCTTTCTTTCTTTCTTTCTTTCTTTCTTTCTTTTTTAAAGATTTTATTTGTTTATTTGACAGAGACAGCGAGTAAGTGAACACAAGCAGGGGGGCAGCTGGAGAGGGAGACGCAGGCTCCCTACTGAGCAGGGAGCCCGATGCAGGGGCTTGAACCCAGGACACTGGGATTGTGACCTGAGCGGAAGACAGATGCTTAACAACTGGGCCACCAAGGCGCCCCAGGCTGGCTTTTCTTATTCTGGGAATACTTCCCTTTTTATGCTATCATACACCTGTGACCAGTTCTTATTGCTAAATGGTATCTAGTTGAGTGCACCTGTTACTAGGAATACTATCTACACATCACATATGTGCTTTCAAGTTTACCGAAAACTTTAACATCCATTATCTCATTTAAACTGCGCCCACAGCATCTGCATGGTCAAGGTATAGGGTAACAGAGCTCACCATGCGACAACCCTGGCCTGGGTCACAGCCCCGGTCCTGGTCTGCAGGGCCCTGCCTGGAGGCCAAATGCTGTGCCACTCAGGTCCACGTGGGCCCCTGCCTGCCCAGGAGAGCGCTTGCAAGGTAGCTCAGACAGATGGGGCTCCGTCCAAAACTCCCACCGTGCCTGGAGTCTTCTAGTCATACCAACTGCGTCCGCCAAATGGTTAGAAGCATCAGACAAATGCACTGGAAAGGAGCCAGGTGGTAGCATCAGACCCAGTCCTTGGTTCACAGACGAGAGCCGGAGACGAGGAGATGCCAGGTGAGAGGAATCCAGAGCTCCTGCCTCCTAAGCTGAACTCCTTCCCCTCTACCACACTGATTTCTAGATTCAACAGTCCAGAGTGTGTTCTCCTCCCCGATCACAGGTCACCTTTGGGCTCGCCGCACATGCTGGCGAACCATCCCTACCTCCCGTCACCTGCAGCACCATCCAAGAGGACCCCCCTCAAAATTACATACCAGGAGACTCCTCCCAGGGCTCCCTAGGCAGGCACTGCCCCAGCAGAAGCACCAGCCAGAAAAAGGCCACCTCTTTGGGCCTCAGCTAAGAGCCTCTGTGCTCTGTCCACTTTGGCCTCTAGGCTTTCATCCCCCAGAGGCAGGGAATGGCCAAGGAGGCTTTGTGCCTGCTTCTTCCTCACCGCAAAGGCTCAGGGAAGGCCAGAGGGCAGTTCTGGAAACAAGACAGGGAGTTCCATCCCATGGGCAGTAGAGGCTGTGAAGCCTGGTCAGGGAAGGCCCCCCCCACCCCAAGCCAATTCCTTGGTTCACAAGAAGGCCAATGCTAGATGAACCCCCCTTATTCTGCTCCTCAGTCCTGTGAGAGCAAAGCCGGGACACGGCAGGCAAAGTGTCAGCCTGCATGGATCATCCCCTCTCCCAGCTCGGAGTGGAAATACCCACCGCTAACCACTGACATCCCTCCTCACCCCAAAGCCCCTCAGCTGGGGCTTGGCACCTGTGCTGTTTTGGAAGCTTGGCAAGAGGGGAGGCTCACAGCATGGCTCCCTCTTGGCCGTTGTGGGTCTTTCTGCTAGGGAATGGGAATGATGGAGCCACGGAGACCAGAGTGATCCTCTTCCCATTTCCAACCCCAGGGACAGGTACCCCCAGAGCTTTTCCCAGGTGAACAGTGAGCCCTTTTGCTTCTCTCTGGAGAGGCTGTAGAAGACACCACAAAGGTCTGGGGACTCTGCTTTCCCACCTCAGCGCTTTTATGGTGTAAAAACAGTCTCCAGCCAAGACTGTGTTCTTCAGGGGCCTGGGACCCAGGTGGCCACCTGGCCAGACAGCAGATCCTTCTCATGGGGCCAGACCATAGATCCTTCTCATAGGCACCCATGAGAACTGACTGTATGTCAGCCCCCAAAGAGGCCACAGATCTGTCAACAGAAACTACCACTATTTCTAGAATTCCTCAAAAAGACTCTCATCAACTACAGAGACCACCTTGGGAGAAAGGCACTCTCAAGAAATCTGTCCTTCATTTCACTTATGGAGGCACACACACACACAGAGACACACACACCACGCAGAGTCTGCGGACAACGGACTCGGTTGCTAACTGCACTTCCCTTTTTGCCTTGGCTGCTAGGAAGCTCGGAACAAACGTAGAACCTACATTTATGCTGCTGTCACCGTGGGCTTAAACTCAGCATCATCCATCTGTTTCCCCTTTTCCCATACACTGTCAATAATTAACTCCTCTATTTTGGTATTAGGTAAGTTTCAAGGAGCTACCTCAAGTGCTGAGTCCAGGAAGACAAAAATAAACGAAAACACATGTTTCAGTCCAGGCTCTCTGCCCCTCCTACTTTCCCACAGGGATGCTGGCGAGGCCAAAACAAGGCGGGCACTCACCCCGCATGCATGAAGATGTAGGTCAGGTAGCGCCAGGCCTGTGCGCGGAGCTGCGGGTGGTAAACCAGTGTGTTCTTCAGGTATCGCGGGTGGGTCACCTGCAGCACGAACTGGTCCAGCGACACTCCGTTGTAGAGGAAAAAGGCAACCTGGGTGAAAACACAGGATGGTGAGGGCCTATCACTACACGCAAGGCAGTCTGCCAGCCCCTCTGGCGCTAACACTCAGAATCCCTACCAGCAGTTGGCCCCTTTCCTCCTCTGAGGAAAAGGGACACCCACACGGCCAGGACCCAGCCTCCCTTTCTACCACCTCTCCCCCCACTTCTCTTTATATTTTTTTTTTAAGATTTTATTTATTTATTTGACAGAGAGCACAAGCAGGTAAAGGGAGAGGGAGAAGCAGTATTCCTGCTGAGCCCGATGTGGGGCTCGATTCAGGACCCCAGGATCATGACCTGAGCCAATGCAGGCACTTAACCGACTGAGCCACCCAGGCGCCCCTCTGTTTGATTATTTTGTATTAAATGGTCACAACATGGTCCCATGGGCTCTGCCCACACCTCCTTGGTGCTAGGCAGGAAGGGTTCAGAGGGATTTAAACTAACTGCTACAGGGCGCTGGAGTGGCTCAGTCGGTTGAACATCAGACTCTTGGTTTAGGCTCAGGTCATGGTCTCGTGGTATAGGATCAGGCTCTGTGCTCAGCGGGGAGTCTGCCTCAGATTCTCTGTCTTTGCTCTCCCTTGCCCTCAAATAAATAAATACTTTTTAAAAAAAAGATTTTATTTATTTATTTGACAGAGAGAGAGAGACAGCAAGAGAGGGAACACGAGCAGGGACAGAGTGAGAGGGAGAAGCAGGCTTACCGCCGAGCAGGGAACCCGACATGGGACTCGATCCCAGGACCCCGGAATCATAACCTGAGCCAAAGGCAGATGCTCAATGACTGAGCCACCCAGGAGCCCCAGATAAATAAAATCTTAAAAAAAAAACAAAACCTAATTGCAGTAATAACTTACGTACCCATTTACGGGAGGAGGCAATTCCACATAAGTAGATTTTTTAAAACTGTGACAAAAACACACATTTGCCATCTTCATCAGTTTTAAGTGTACAGCACAGTGGCACTCAGTATATTTACGCCGCTGCGCAACTGTCGCTGCCACCAGCCACGGGAGTCTCCTCATCTCGTAAAACTGAAATTCTGTCTCCATTACACGCCAACTCCCCACTCCCCTTTCCCCCAGCCCTGGCAACTGCCGTTCTCCTTCCTGTCTCTATGAATTTGACTCCCCTGGGCGCCCCATCTAAGAGGACTCATCCAGTAGCTGTCTTTTTGTGGCTGGCTTACTCCATTTAGCATCGTGTCTTCAAGGTCCACTCATGTTACAGCATGTGTCCGAATTCCTTCCTTTTTAAGGCTTTTTAAGGCTGAATACTATCCCACTGAATTCCATTCCACAGTCTGTCACCCATTTATCCATTCATCCAACATCTGGGTTGCTTCCACATTTTAGCTATTACAAATAATGCTGCCACGGACATGCGCATACCAGTATCTCTCTGAG
This sequence comes from Martes martes, assembly GCF_963455335.1. Taxonomy (NCBI): domain Eukaryota; kingdom Metazoa; phylum Chordata; class Mammalia; order Carnivora; family Mustelidae; genus Martes; species Martes martes. The sequence continues at coordinate 25,350,615 of NC_137904.1, read as the reverse complement.
TCCCTGCTTTTGATTTTTTGGGGTATATACCCAGAAGTGGGGTCACTGACTCACATGGTGGTTCCGTGTAATTTTCTGAGGAACCTCCACACTGTTTCCAATAATGGCTGCGCCATTTTGCATTCCCACCCACAGTGCCCCAGGGTTCCCATCTCGCTGCCTCGTCACCAACGCTCCACATGAACTGATTCGGCAGATGACTGAGGCATCCTTGTTTACCCCTAAAAATGTATTTATTTCTTTTCTAAAATGCATCATTCGGGGGGCACCTGGGTGGTTCAGTGGGTTAAAGCCTCTGCCTTCGGCTCGGGTCATGATCCCTGGGTCCTGGGATCGAGCCCCGCATCGGGCTCTCTGCTCAGCGGGAAGCCTGCTTCGCTTCTCTCTCTGCCTGCCTCTCTGCCTACTTGTGATCTCTGTCTGTCAAATAAATAAATAAATAAATAAACTTAAAAAAAAAAAAAGACATAGTTTAAAAAAAAATAAAATAAAATAAAATGCATCATTCGGGGGCACCTCAGTGGCTCAGTCACTTAAGCAGCCAACTCTTGATTTCAGCTCCAGTCATGGTCTCAGTGTCGTGAGATCGAGCCCGGCATTGGGCTCTGCGCTCAGTCTGCTTGGGGTCCTCTGTCTCTCCCCCTCTGCCTCTCCCCCTATTCTATCTCAACCAAATAAATAAAATCTTAAAAAATAAAAATAAATCTGAGAAACAAACTGAGGGTTTTGGAGGGGACGGATGTGGGGGGTTGGGTGAGCCTGGTGGTGGGTATTAAGGAGGGCACGTATTGCATGGAGCACTGGGTGTGATGCATAAACAATGAATTTTGGAACACTGAGAAAAAAACAAAATTTAATTTTAAAATAAATAAATAAAATAAAAATTAAAAAGTAACATGCATCATTCAGGGGTGCCTGTCTCAGTTGGAAGAACACATGACTCTTGATGTCAAGGCTGTGAGTTCGAGCCTCGTGTTAGGTGTAGAGATTACTTAAATAAACTTTTTTAAAGATAATAAAATAGGGGCACCTGGGTGGCTCAGTCATTAAGCATCTGCCTTTGCCTTGGGTCACGAATCTGGGCTCCTGGGATGGAGCCCTGCCTCGGGCTCCCTGCTCAGTGGAAAGCCTGCTTCTCCCTCTCCCACTCCCCCGCTTGTGTTCCCTCTGTCAAATAAACATATAAAATCAGAAAAAAAACCCAAAAGTAATAAAATAAGGTAAAATGCATCATCCATGTCCCTGTGTTTTTCCTCACAGGGTATGCATGCTCTTCTAACGCCATCTCAGGTATTAATGTGGGCCGTGGGAGTGAAGTCTTCTCCAGCAACGGATGATGTTTTTCACTCCTACAGTAAACGGCCCCAGATTCCTGTTTCTTTAAGACTCAGGTCTGCTTCTGCATTTTTCGTTCTCTCCCGTATTGCCAGGTTGTCAGCAGGTTACTAACCGGGTTCTTACTCCCTGCTGCTGGCTAGTCGTGAGCCCCTTCTAGTAACTTCCTACTGTGTCCCTTCCAGCCTCTGTTATGGAACCAGAAAACCAAGTTCCTAGAACTGCATGTAAAACAAAAACGTTGGGCTTTAGTACAAGTACTTGGAAATAGTTATTTCCGTATTATCTTCCAGATGGGTGGTTTGAATTTACATGGCTGAAGTTTCTGGAAATTTGAAACCAATCTGGACACTCAATCTGGCCTCTCTGGATGACCTTGGATAAGTTATTTGAAATCTCTGGTCCTTGGTCTCCTCATCTGGAAACGGGGATGCCAACACCTACCCTTCCAGGGTGGTTGTGAGGTTTGAATGGGGTAAAGTACACGGAGAGCCAGCCGGGTGCCTGTCACACACGCAGCAAATGAAGCTATAATTAGTGTGGGGTTCAGGCCCCCCAGCAGGACTCCCCTGGGCTCTCCGGGGGAACCGCTCTGTCCATCTTTCACAATGCGGGTGGCCTGGCAGCAAATACAGCTCCCGAGGCAGCTCATTATTATTGGTCCTCAAATAGAACTTAATAAATAGACCAACACAGAAAGCATTTGGAGAACGATTCCAAGAATATCTCAGAAAAATCGCATCTTCAACATGGACTCCGGTGAAGCCATAACAACAAACGGAGGCGCGCGGGGATACAGACCAGCTAGTCTGATTTAGGAAAAAAGAAGGAGGATGCCACGGGGCTTAAGGATCCGCATTCGGCATCAACTTTACAAGAACATATGCGTTGGGGGGGTGGTAATTAAGCCCATGGCTCTGGAAGAGAAACCTTTGCAGACTACAGCACGCCGTTCAGGACCTGGGGCTGGGGGCCCACAGGGTTCTAGGCTGAACAGCCAGAGGATTTCAGAGTTTCTCACACATGGGCACTGATTCAGAAAGTCCTCTGTTCGGATTCTGCTGCATAAGCAGAAGACGTTTAGAGTAACAATAGGTATAGATGATTCCCTAAGGGGAGAATGTTCTTTCAAAGTATGTTAAGCCCACATCTACCTATTCATAAACAACCCCTCCCATGTGCATTTGTAATGTTTTTGGGTTCTGAAGGCACCATAAGCCACTCTGGCTCAAGACAGAGGAGTCCTATGGGAGGAGGGCACGTCCGGTTACCCCTACTTTACAGGTGGGAGATGGGAGTCCCAGGGCAGCAAAGAACTTGGCCGCGTTACCCACTCAGGGAGGAACTAAAATATCTTGGTTTTTAAGGACTTAGCCTGGCTAACTACCCCCATATCAACAAACTTATCACATGGCCTGTGTTGCCTCGCTTAAGGTAGAGTTGGAAATACGGGGATTTTGCTGTGGGGAGGCTCGCTTGGTAATAATCTTCGGGATGTCCTTGTGGTCTGAGGGTTGGAGCCACACTTGCAGGCACTGTCATGGGGTCTGGCTGGCAAACGACAATGGATCCTCAGCCACTGGGAGAAGATGCCGCCCTTCCCCCCTGGGTCTCCGAGAGCCTCCTGCTCCCCCTCCCGCCCCCCCCTTCAGGCCAAGGCTGAGCAGTGCCACCCCCCCCCACCCCGTCTCCCCCATCCAAGTCCTTGCCTCCAGCAATGTGACGGTGATCATGAACCAGGGTGGGGGGCAGCAGGTGTAACTGTCGTAGTACCACTTCCGGTCTATCTCCCGGGGCAGGGTCTCGTAGGCCACGTGGCGGATTAGCCGCTGGGAGAGGTTCAGCCCCTTCTCCTCCAGGAGGGCTTTGCTGCAGAGCCTGCGGTTCCCCTGCAGGATGGCCTGGCGGAAGCTGTTGGACCGCTTGTTGCTCATCTGCGCGGGACACACGGTGGGGCGAAGGATCAGAATGGGGGTCTCAGTGGAGCCCTGAGCCGCTTCCCTGGCCAGCACATTCCTTGGGCCTACCAGGCCTCATCCCGCCTTCCCCTGTCTTCTGTAATAGCAAGAAACAGTATTCGCTGAGCTCTTCTATGGCCGAGGTGGTTCTAAGCTCTTCCCGTGTGCTGGGCTCACTGGATAGTCTTAACTAGCCTACCTGTCAGACGAGGACTAGGAATAACCCCATTCTACTAAATCACGGAGTTTTAAGAATCCACCACATTCCAACCCAGTAAGGCTCCAGAACCTAGAGTCATGTTCGCCGTTCTTTCCTCCCATGCACCTATCCGTCAGCCGTCCATCACAACTTATGGGGCAACGACTAAGTGTCAGCACGTTGCCAGACACAAGGGATGCACCAGTGCTCAAGACAAGTAAGCAAGCAGCAATCGTGGTTCCCAGTGAAGGCTGCTGAGGGAGCAAGAAGGCAGGAGCCCAGCCAGGTCCTGTGGTGGTGATCAGGGAGGGCTTCCTGGAGGAGGTGGGAACTGAGTGAGAACGGAAGGACATCCTCCCTTGGGAAGAGGTGAGCAGACCTTGGTTAGATGGGCGAGTTTGTAGAGACGTCTCTAGAACTAGATCCCAAACCTGTGCTTGTGGGAGGCCATCATTCCCGAGGGCCTTTTAGGGGGCCTGTAATGCCTGGCAAGCCCAGGAACTGGTTCTAGAACCTTGTCTGTGGACCAGTCCTACCCCCAACAGCCTAAAGCTGCCATGATGAATCTGCTCTGGAGTCCTGGATGCTTCACTCTGTGGCCAGCCTAACTCCCAGAAACCAAGTGGCCGGTCCTGCTGCCTTCCAGCCTCCCAGGGCCTCTGTCACCCCACACCTGCCCTCTACGACCACCTCTAGACCCTTCTTATGGGGACAAAGAGCTCTCCCAGCCCCAGGGCCACAGGGCTGCCTGGGGAGCTAAGGTGGAGACTATCAACATAATCCTGGGGCTGTGGCCTTAGCAGGGGACATTTGGCTAAACCTAATGACAGAAGCCCAGAGAGGGCTGGCCGGGTGAACCAGGCCAGACTAAAGCACAGGGGTATAAAACTGTGTCGGGAGGGAGTAGCCAGAGAGGGTCTACATTCAGAGCAGACCAGCTGGAATCAGCCTCTGTCTTCAGTCCCCCTTCTATTTTCCTTGGTTCTATAGTCTTTCACCTTCAAAATCTGGCTAACGGCTCGGCCCCTCCGGTAGGCCTTCCCAGATGAACCCCTTCCATTGATCCCTATTCTCACCTTCTCCATGCCTACAAAGCTCGGATCTGGTTCTTGGTGGTGCAGAAGGCGTTCTGGAAACACCGGCAGGCCTTGGACCTCCATGTTCACTCCGTGCAAGCTCCAGACAGGATCACATTGTCAAACGGTTATCTTTTTCCTTTCTTACAAATTTTTTAAAATTTATTTTTAGAGGGGTGCCTGGGTGGCTCAGTGGTTTAAAGCCTCTGCCTTCGGCTCAGGTCATGATCTCAGGGTCCTGGGATCGAGCCCCGCATCCGGCTCTCTGCTCGGCGGGGAGCCTGCTTCCTCCTCTCTCCCTCTCTGCCTACTTGTGATCTCTGTCTGTCAAATAAATAAATAAAATCTTTAAAAAAAAAAATTTATTTTTAGAGATTTTTAAATTTATTTTTAGAGAAAGAGAGTGCACAGGGAGGAAGGACAAAGAGGGAGAGAGAGAGAGAATCCTAAGCAGGTCCACGTTCAGGGCAAAGCCCGACACGGGGCTCAAATTCATGACCCAAGATCAGGACCTGAGCTGAAATCAAGAGTCAGGCACTTAGTCGACTGAGCCGCTCAGGCGCCCTGTCAACTTGTTTGGCGGCCACTCTTACCATCCTCTCTCCTAGTCCCGGAATAAGCACAGCCTACTCACAACACAGCTCTGGCCACACCCTGAAGACTGACGCCAGGCGCGGGCTTGCCACGAGAACAGGGAAGCAATGTGCACGCGGACACCCACCATTCGCCTGCAGCCTGATGTGCCTAGAACTGAGCTGAGTCTCGGGCCTCCTGGGGCTTACAAGGGGCTTACAATAATGCTAGTTATTTGGTGCATAACACTATCCTCATATTATAAAGATGGGGACTAGGGGCACCTAGCTGGCTCAGTCAGAAAAGCACGCAACTCTTGATCTTGGGGTCGTGAGTTCGAGCCCCACACTGGGCCCAGAGATTACTTAAGTAATTACTTAAGTAAATAAACTTAAAAAAATACAAAAACTTAAAAAAAAATACAAAATAAAGATAGGGACTAAAGCTTGGAGAAGGTGAGCAACTTTCTCAAGGACCCAAAGAGTCAGGCTTCAATTCCAGATACATCTGATTCCAGAGCCCATGCCAGCCTGAAGGGTACTCTTGTGCCATGAGATAAGGGAGTCTTCTCTTGCAGGTGGATACACCCATTATAGGCTTTGGTGAACAAAGCCCAGGCCAGATTTCAGACCCCATTCATCTTACTGGCATGCTTCCTTGCACAGTACACAACCTACACACCTGTACACGACAACCTTGGCCACCCAGCTATAATACAATGTGGTCTGTGCTCTAAGAGAGGCCTGGGCAAAGCACTGTGGGGATTCTGGATAAGGCTGGTTCATTGGGCCTGGGTTGGGTTGGGGAAGGGCTCACAAAGGATGCAGGGGAATTCACCTGGGGGAAGAACATTAGAGATAACAAAATCTTTCAAATACTCCATCTTATTTAATCCTTGGGACAACTTTGAAGAGGGATTCCTTTGGCTTCATTTTACAAATGAGAAAACCCTCAGGAGATCTTTCTCTGCGAAAGGCAAAGGTAGAGGTACTTGGGTCTACCTGACTCCAGCCCCTAGGCACTCTGCCTTCCTGAGAGCTTCCCTCCTGGAGGGCCCCTCCTTAGTCCTAGTCTGCAGGACAGCCTTCCTCACGCGAATCCAGGCTCTGGCTTGCTGCTCCAGCTTAGAACATGAATACAGACATTCTGACAGGAAAAAGCCATTCACTGGTGGAGTTCACACAGGAGACCCCACAGACCCGCAGCAAGACAGAAGTATCTCACTGGTCCAGCAAAGCCCTCATTCTGCCCTGAGCCTGAGCCGGGCAGGCCCAGGGCATGCTGGGCTGTGGATGAGCCGGTGCAGCTCAAACCTGTGACCTGGTCTTTGATGGCACTGCTGGGCTTCAAGTTACAGGGCTCAATTCCACTGCCCCTCCTCCCATGAACCCTGACTGTCCCCACTCCCCCATTTAGCTCAGCTCTGTCCCCCCACCTTCCAGGAGGTCTGCTCTCTGGGTCCACTGTGAACAGCAGATTTCTTAACCCCTAAAAGCGCTACAGCTGCTCCCTGAAATCATGCTAACCTCTGGGCAAAGGCAGGCTTCCCTCAAGAGGCAATGAGAACCTTTCCAAAGCCTGGACACCCAGATCAGAGAGCTCTCTTGGCACTTGGCACCTGGCCACCCCCATTAGCAGTCCCTTTGAATTCCAGGAGCCTGGGGAACCTCACACAGATCATTTTACTCTTGCTCCTCCATGGGTGACAAGAAAAGGAGTGACTATCTCTGCTTCGCCACCAGGGAAACTGAGGGGAATCGTCTGGCCTTGAATTCATCCTGCTGGATCATCTAGCCTCTACTCATGTCCCATGCATCCCTGGTGGGATGCTTCCTGCTGAACCCCACCGAACCCCACTCCAACCCCTCCATAGTGGCTCCCATGACAGCACAGCAGTAACCCCCAGTGAGGAGGAAGTCCCTACTCCAAGACCCTGGACCGCTGGGCAGGGTTCACAGGCCTCCTGTCTTCAGCCCCTCCGACCACCCAGGACATCAGCCCAGCAGGTCTGAGGAGCTCTTCACCCATGTCCCCAGTGCTCCCAGCATCCACTCCCCAGCTCCCCTCCTTCCCACCTCCTACTCCCAGCCCTCCCTCTCCGTGGAACTGACCCCACCCCCGGCTCCACGGATGGGAACTGATGGGCTTGAGTCAATCAACACATCACACTGGACTCAAATTAACCCAAGGGGAGGAAGGAAATCCCAAGCTTTGTGTGGGGACTACCACAGAGGAGACCCAATCTCTTCCCTAGCATGGTGAGGCCCGAGGGTGTAAGGGCTGGAACAGCTGCAGCCACTTTGCTGCCACATGGGGGAGTCTGGAGCTGTCAGGGGCTTTGGGTACATGCTGACACTGCAGAAGGCAGAACCAAGAGACACAGAGAAACCAGTTCCTCGGTGATGCCCTTTCACCTTCTGAAGCCTGGACATTTTCAACGCTGCACACCAAGGGATCCCTTTAATTCTGTAAAAAGGTCTTCTTAGCCATAACCCCCCAAAAGAGGCCCCTCCCAGCCGTGAAGGCCCCAGGGTGCTCACCAGGTTGACAAAATCCTGGTAGCAGATCTGCCCATCTGCATGGCTGTCGGCGAGAGCCAGGAGCACCTCCCTTTTGTGCGGGTCGAGCTTGGAGCTGTGGCTCTCCAGGAGGCTCCGGAACTTGCCTGTGCTGATGTAGCCTGTGTTCCCAGGGTCAAACTGAGGGAGAAGCATAGACAGCAGCAGGGTCAGTGGGGCCCTGCAGGTGTCCCGTCTCCATCACCACACACTGGCCCCTGTCCCCAGCCCTTCTGCCAACAGAGGCCTAGGCCGAGTCTGCGATGTGTCCAAGGCCCCGATGGGAGAATCCGCATCGGGCATGGACAACCACTTAAAGACCCAGAAGGCCCTGGAGCCCTTTGAGATCACCCAAGCCAACCACCTTGTGCCTAGATAGGGAAACTGAGCCTCAGAGAGGTTAAGCTCCCTCCTGTCCACCCCTAGTCCCAACCCTGGACAAGAGGAAGAGCAGGAAGGAAAGGCAGCGAGGGGAGGAAGATGAGGAACTGCCGGCGCGCGGGCCAGAGGAGTCCAGTGGCGGTTGCTGAGGCCCCGGGGCTCCAGGGATCAGGGGCCCAGCCTTGCAAATCTGGCCGCGCATGGCTGCTGGCACCTCTCACACCCACGCTCACATGTACTCACAGCCATGCACATGGGCCTGGGTGGGGCTCCCCAGAAACACTGTGCAGCTTTGCATATCTGCGTCCCTCTGCCCAGGGGCCCCTTGCCAACCTCGTCCTTCCTGGGAGACTCTGACTCACCCTGTCCAGCAACTCTGTACAGTCTTGGGACTCCCCAGGACTGAGGCTGCCCTGGCTGCTCCCCGCTGTGCATTGGGCAGACCTCTGGCCACCAGCCTACCCAGCCCTCAGATCTCCTACCTGCGGCTCCTCCCGGGGCTGCCGAGTCTCGGGTGCCAGTGGCATGGCGGACCCCAGGATTTAGCAGGAGCCTGGCATGACTGTCATTCTGTAAACCTTTCCTGGGCAGATAGATACATGGTGGGTACTGGGACCAACAGAAGGATACCAATCTTCCAGGGAAAGTACCATCGGTTCAGGTAGAAAAGGATCTCATTCCTCTCTCCCAGAGAAGCTCCCAGACTTCCCATGCTTCTTCCGCAGCCTCTTCTTCCACACAGAGCTCCCCCTAACCCAGGATCTGCCCTGCCACCAGCACACACCCTGCTAGAAAACGACGAGAACCATCTCTCGCCAATGTCAGCAGCTGTCCTGTTCACCACGTGCCTCCCCACACGAAGTTGCTGAGCCCACAGACACCTTGGTGGGCGGCCGAGGTTTGAAAAGGCCAACAGACGCCATGGATGTCCTTGTGGCCAGGACAGGGGGACCCAGATGACCAAGCCCACATTTCCCCCCTTTTCTAGAGAAGGTCAATGGAGACTATTTTAGGAAGGCTGATTCAGTGTGCAGTACCTCTAAGACAACCCAAGAGAAATAGCCAAGAGTCACAAGTCTTGGGCTGTTTAAATTCTTCCCAGAACTCAAGGAGGGAAGCCATCCCAAAAGAGGCTTATTTAAAAACATGTGTCCCCACTCTCCATTCCAAACACCAGGTTCCAGGGATGATACCCATTTGATTCATACCACTGAGTACTTCAGGAAACTCAGCAACTCCCTGCACCATAAAGATCTTTAAGAATAAAAATTTGCTGGGGGCACCTGGGTGACTCTGTCATTAGCATCTGCCTTCGGCGCAGGTCATGGTCCCCGGATCATGGGATAGAGCCCCGCATCGGGCTCCCTTTTCAGCGGGGAGCCTGCTTCTCCCTCTCCCACTCCTTGTGCTTGTGTTCCCTCTCTTGCTGTGTCTCTGTCAAATATATAAATAAAATCTTAAAAAAAAAAAGGAATAAAAATTTGCTATTTTCATGGGGCCAAACACCTTTCTAAACACTTTATGTCTATAATTTCTTTGACCCCCGACAACAACTTCGTGGGGCAGGTCCTGTTACTAGCCCCATATTATAGTTGGGGAAATCGAGGCACAGGGAAAGGAGCACTGAGAGGTTAGGGGATGTGCCTGGAAAGCAGCATTCTGCATCGTGGTGGCTTAGACCTGGGGGGTCACTGACCTTCAGCCTCCAGGGGCTGCTCTAGGGCTCTGGAGCAAAAGTGAAGGATCAAAGAGAGGAGAGGAGGGAGAGGAGGGGGACTCGAGGAGTGTCATGGTCCACACTACACAGACTTTGAAAGCAAGAAAAGAGCTGCACATGGCAACAGTTCTGACATGCCCTCCCTGCCCCGCAGCCTCCCCCTGCCCATTGCTCAGATAGGAAAGTGAGGCCTGGATGGGAAAGTGGCAATGACAGCCAGTGAGGGTCTGTTTCTGGTACCTGGGACCCCTTGCACCCCCACAGGCCGACACAGACCCCCTGACTTACTGGCCTGGCCTCACGTGGCCCCTTGTGCTAGGTGGGCTGAGGTTGGGGGTGAGCATAGGGGTGGAGAAGCAGTGCCGAGTCCTGGGAAAATCCAGTCTTCCCCTGTGCCACCCCACTATGAGCACTGCAGGGGGGGGGCGGTGATATGCCCACAGTATGGAGTCTCTCCTGACCCGGTGTCGGGGAGAAAGCCCAATGGCCTCTCATTCAAGAGCTGGGACACCAATCCCCTCCCTGGGGCTGCCTCAGAGGCTCGAGAGGGCAGCAGGGTGGAGGACTGGGATCAGGCAAGGGCCCCTCGCCCTTGTTCCAGCTCCAGACAAAGAACCACCTGCTCCCCTGCTCTCCCTCCCCCCCTCCAGGGCTCCCTGCTGTTGTCCTAGTGACAGGGGCTGCCCTGTGGCTCCAGGAGCCGCCCCCTCCCCCCCCACCAGACCTGCCCCCAGCACATTACAGGCTCCAGACTACGCAGAATGAGCTGGAAACAGGCCGAGTCTCCCTTCTCTGCCAAAATTCTACCTTTCGTGCCAGAGCCAGACAGGCCAGACAATGGGGGTCATCGCTACCCTAATAATGAGGCCTCGGGGATAACAGAGGGTGCCTAGTGGGGAGGGAGAGGCAGGAAAGGGGCTGGCTTCACACGGGATGCCTTCTACACCCCCCTCCAGGCCCACCACCTGGGAAGAAGAGGGCCAGAGCAGAGGCAGACCATGGGCACGGTGGTGGGGGGGGGGTGTGGTGGGGGGGGGCAGAGGGAGGGAGACCCAGGGAGAGAGAAGCACAGAGAAAGGACATGAGCAGAAGGTGGACAGAGGTAGGTCCCTTGCCCCAGAGGAAAACTGAGGGCTTCTAAAGGAAGTTGCACAGAGCAAGGCAAAACCCCATTCTTGTTTCAGCCACTAACTAGTTCGTATAATTTAGAGTAACCGTCTTAAGCCATAATTGCCTCATCTATCAGGCGTGCCCAGCGTCCCCTCAGGTTGCAGCGGGATCAAGCAAACGCGGGGCTGCGGCTCTCAGGGCTGAGGGCTGAGGGCGGCAGGGACTCAGTGTCTGGCTCCTCTTGCCTCATGCAAAGCAAAGCAGGGAGCATCCCTGATGCAGGGGCTTGGCTGGCCCTCCTGGACACACATCCAGCCTTTGGGACTCCTTCAAGGCCGGGTATGGGGGTGGGGGGGAATAAGATCCGTGGTTTGGAGCTTTTGGGAAAAGAAACCCTACAAATGCAATTTTCTTCGTTAATAATGTGTGGAAGGCCCCCAAGCGCCCCCCTGCCACGTGCCCCATGCCCTGGATTCATCCAGTTTCAGCAGTGGGTCTCTCTTAGGATGAGGTCTGGGCTGGGGCGGTTCCAGGCAGCCTGATGGGGGCTGGGGGGTGGGGGGTGGGGGCAGCGGCCTGTGAAAGGGCCGCAGGCAGGGGCCCAGCGGGGAGCGGGGAGTCGGGAGCATCCTCGCAGCTGCCTCCCGAATAGGGCCCAGCACCGTGGAGGGAGGGGGTGGGCCAAGTGCACATTCAGCCCGGGCTGAGGAGGCTGGCAGCAGGGGGAGGAGAGAGGCACAGAGTGAGGGCTGACCCTCCCTGGGCTCCCGCCCACCTGCCTCCGCCATGAAAAGAGCTGCCAGAAGCTCCTCAGGGACCTTTAATCCCAGCACCATCCAGCCCTCCTGGCCCCTTAATCCTCCAGGTCGCCAGTTTTCCCCAGCCTGGGGCCCCACACTCGCCCTGTCACATAACCCACCTCCCGACCTGGACCCCCTTCCTGGTGCACTCATGACTTGGACTGGGGAAAGAACACAGCACCTTCCATACTGCTGCCACCTAGGGCTGCGTCCCTCCTTTGGGGCAAGGACGAGGGGCAGGGTTTCCAAAGGAACCCTGCCCCCAGCTGCTGGGCCATCTTGGGCAGATCATCAACCACACTGCCTCAGTTTCTCTTCTAATCACATGGTAGGCCCTCTCCCTTCTCAGGGTGATGTAAGGGGGTCCATCCCCATCCCTGCACACATAAGCACAGGGAGGCTGGGGAAAGAAATCCACAACTCAGGGGCGCCTGGGTGTCTCAGTCAGTTAAAAATCTGCCTTAGGCTCAGGTCATAATCCCAGTGTCCTGGGATCAAGCCCCACATTGGGCTCCCTGATTGGTAGGGAGCCTGCTTCTCCTTCTCTCTCTGCTTGCCACTCCCCCTGCTTGTGTGCACGCTCTCTCTCAAACAAATAAATAAAATGTTTTTTAAAAGAAAAAGAAAAGAAATCCACAACCCATACAGCCCATGGGGGGCTGCCAATCTTCTCTCCTTGGTCAGTCAAAGGGCTTGATGGGACATTTGGGATCAGGATAAGGTGATGCACATCGGGGATGAGGTCTGTGCCCTCAGAGGGACCCGGTGTCAGCAGGGAGAGGGGCAGCAGGTCAGGGAATCAGAATTTGTGGTCCAGGAGAGCTGAAAAGAATCTCTGTGGTTCTCAAACTGTTCTGTAGAGTTTTAGGGGCTCTGGCACCCTGAGAGGGTGGGAGGGTATTGCTGAGGAGGCCCCACTGGGGAGCTGTTCCACGAACTGGCCTTTTGCATAGCACTCAGTTGAATGGCATGATAGAAACTACATAAGCAGAATGGCCTCTTGGTCTCAGGCATTACCTCACTGAAACCCCTGATCACCATGTCCTGGTTTGCTGGAGACCTATTGCCTGAGAATGATGATTACGAGTGCCCCTTTCCTCCTCAAAAATGGTTAGCCTTCACAACAAAACTCTGAGGTAGACACTATTATGAGCTCCATTTTCAGCAGGGGAAGGTACAAGGCATGGAGAGCTGAGTTGGCCATGTTTGAACAGCCAGCAATTGGTGCAGACGGATTCCCATCCAGGCAGATGGGCCCAGGGCCTGCCCTCTCCTAGCATTAGGATCATGTGGCTAAACACGGTTTGAGAGACCCCATCCAATCTGGTCCTTCGTTTACTTAACAAATATTTACCAAGGATCGGCCATGGGCCAGGCATCACACCTCATTTTCTGGACAGGGAAACAGGTGCAGAGAGCAAAAGAAACTAGCCCAAAGTTAGGGCGCGGGTTAGTGGTCAAGATGGGAATGGTTCTGGGTTCCTCCATGGGAACCTGCCCCAGTATTGCCCTTCCTTGTCTGTCTTTGTCCTGCCTGTGTATGAAATACGGCCCCTGGCTCAGAGTTTCCCCATGTGTGTTTTGTGGAACACCAGCCCCAAGATGGTGTCTAAAATAAGGTTTCCAAGGTCCCATAAGTTTGGGAAACCCTTTTGCAAGAGTCTGATGCGTAAAACCATAGGAAGGGTGCTACAAATTCTCACAGTGAAGAGACATGTCTGATTTTGTCCAGCCCAGCATTTCCCAAACTTATTGGACCTTTGAGCATCATACTTTCGACAGCAACACACCATAGAACACTCTTTGGGAAAGAGTCATGAATCCATAGAGTCATTTCCACCTTTTGTGGAACCTGGCCTCTCTGTCCATGGTTCCAAACCAGTCTTTTACCTCCATTGTCTGAGTGGCAAAGGCCCTCAAGTCCAACTGATACTTTGTCTGGAGGCCTCCCACAGTTAGAAGACTGCTTGACCCTAGCCGCAGCCCAAGGGTTGAGGGGGATGCTTATCCAGAGAGACTGAAGAATCAGGCACTGGCCTCAGGGAAGGCTGGGCTGAGCTCGCAGAGAACAGCCCCGCAGGAGCCAGGAATCTGCCTGCTCAGCACCCGGGACAGCGCCACGACTTCTCCACCACCCCCGCCCCAGCCCCCACCTCCCCACCTCCAGCCGCCACCGCCGGCCAGGGAGCCAGGCCAAGCTTCAGAGTTTACCCAGTAGCAGTGAAGCATATGAAAAAGAAGAAAGGAACACACTTATTTTACATCAATTATGTATGTGTGAATTGGACAAACTGCATTTCCAGGACAATTGCCTGTCTGATCCTTGTTCCCAGCACTCGATTTCCCTTCTAGCTCCCATGACCATGCTCTCCCTCTCCTTGATGGAGAGAGGCCCAGGATCTCAGTGAAGGGGGTGGGGACCTTCAAAGAACCCCGCAGGCAGTACCTGGAATGCCACTGTGGTGGAGAACTGCCCAGTCCAGAAGATCGGACCTGGGATCTAAGGAAGGCTCCCATCCTTGGCCCCAGTGTCCTCTTTCTGTCCTCCAAGATAGAAGGAGCCCTGGGAACTGACCACATGGCATGCATACGGGGTGGGGAGGGGGGCGCAAGCACAGGCAGCTGCCCCTCCCCACTTTGGGGATGGTTACCCGGCCTCATCTGCTGGGTCCTTGCATCATTACCCAGCTTCTGAACAGAGATGAATTAACGAGGCTACCCAGCAGCTTATGGCTCAGCAGAGCTGTCCCCACCGAAAAGCCAGAGCCCACCAGGGAGCTCTGGCCCATTATGGATATTTACTGCCCCATAAATTAGGTCCAGGCCTGCAGCTGCTGAGGTCAGGAGGTGAGATTATGGGAGTAGCAGCTTTCTCTGCCAGCTCTCCTTCCTTGCAAATGAGGATGCTAATTCTTCCCATAGAGAAAACCATCTCTCGCCAGTCCCCTGACTTCTCCCCCTGATTCTGAGACACAGATTTTTGGCCAATATCTCATTACGTTCATTCTCACACCGACCCTAGAGTGAGTGTGATTGGTCTCATCTAACAGATATGGAAACGGAAGTACACAAAGTTAAGCAACTTGCCCAGAGGCTCTCCCAAGTGAGTGGAGCAGGGCACCATCTGGCCTGCTCAAGCTGGCGCTGGAGTGGATTTTCAGACCTCAAGCCTCCCTGGGAAGAAGAGAGAGCAGTTCCTGAAAACCAGGTTCTGACCCTCCTGTCCTTGGGTCTCCCCACATGGAGGCACAAGGGAGCCTTGGGCTCCCCTGGGATAGGGCCAGCCCAGGCCTCTGACAGCTGGGGAAGCTTCTGGGGTTATAGGATTCCCAGCTGTATTATTTCTATTCTTTCAGCTGCCATGGAATGGGTCTGGGGGGAGGCAGCTCATCCCTCTCAGGAGGCTTCTCCCACCTGAGCATCCCTCCTCCCCATTAAGTCAAACAGCTGAAGCCAGCTCTGAGGTCTGCAGGCTGGTTAGGGAGCTAGAACACCCTTCCCTCAGCAGAGAAGCGGGCATCCTGGCCTGAGTCCAGGCTGAGTGGCTGGATAACGGGCATATTTCCAGAAACCACCCAACTCTCTCAACACCTGGGCTGGAGGGGAAGAGCTCCCAGACTACCCACACCCATGCAGGAAGCTGGGGTTAGGTGGGCAATAAGGGGTGGGGGCCGGCTCTTTCCTCCGGGCTCTGTCTCTTTCCACCCTGAGAGCCTCTTAGAAGACCCTGCTGCTCCTTTCCCAGAGCCCCCCAAAGAAGACCTTGGAGACTCTAGAGGGCAGCTGGGGGCTGTGACTCAGAGGCAGGTCCCCTGGGTCCCTAGGAGCAGACGAACTGCCCGCTGACTCATCCAGGCACAACCATCACAGTGCCTGGGGACTAAAGCTGAGTCATAGCCACAAAGGCAGGCATCCAGGTCCTGGAGGGGTAGGGGGGAGACAGGTAGGGAGGGGTGGGACTGGGTGCAAGCAGAGGGCAGGGGGTTGACACCTGCCCCATCCCTCCCTTTAGCCTATACCCATTTCCTCCTGCTGCTTCTTCTGGAAGCCACAGAAGGGTCCCTTGTTCCCCAGAGATGAGAGGGCTAAGACATCCAGGGAGGAGGGGAGTGGGAGCTGTCCAGTCACCAGATACTTTCGCCTCCTGGGGCCCTTCACCCTGTTCCAGAAGCCGCCCCAAGCCGTGTGGACAAACTTATACAGTCCCTCTGCAGAGGGCCCTCATTTGCTTGGTGTCTCTGGGCAAGCCCTGCCCCCTGGGTCCTTAGTTTCCTCCTATGTAAAGAGGGAATAGCACCACTCACCTCACAGGGCTGCTGAAAGATCAAAATGAGATGAGGACCTATGTGCATGCAGTAGGCACTCAACAGTTGCTCCCTGAAAGAAATATTTGCTGACTCAAACCTGTGACTTGCTTCAGAAAAGCTGGTGGGACAGAGCTGGTGGCTACCCCTAATTGTTCACAACTCAAGATATACACGGGCTCATTTCTGTAACACAGAAGAGTGCTCTATGCTCACGGGAGACCACCAGGAACTGCCAAATGGGGCACCAGGAGGAGGAGCCTGGCTCTGGGCTCTGGTCTCCTGATGACCCTTCACCCTCAGCCATGCAGGCATCCAGCCAGTGAGCCGAGGGGACACCTGGGCGCCACTCACATCCCAGGCAGCCTTTGTCCCAACGCTTCCCTTCTTTCCCTACAGAAATTTCAGGGAGCATGTGGAAGAAGCCAGCTCGACAGGGTACAAGGAACCCCAGACTGGGGATCTGGACAATGATTTGCCACCTAGAACTATTAGGAGTCCGAGGTTCTTTTGAAGACAGCATCCATTCTCTTAAATTCCAGGAGCAGGACATGACGGCCATGTGTACTGGGTGCTCACCAAACACCATGGCCGGTGCTATGCACACGCCATCCCCCAGGCCTCACGATAACCCCGAGGGGAAGGGGGTACTCTAGGCAGCTCACAAATGAGGCAACAGGGGCCTGGGGAGGTCACCTCGCTTGCCTGCTGCCACATAGCTGGGAGCAGAACTGGGACCTGAGCCAGGGGTGTGTCCTCCCCGCTGCCCTAGTCACTCAGGACGCCAAGTAAGCAAATGGAAGGTTGCAAGGCCTGGTGGCGGGAACACAGGTCAGAGGGAAACAGAACTGGGCTCCAGTCCCAGCTCTGATACGACTGCACCGAGTGACCTCAGAAGGCCACTGGCCTTTGCTTCCCCATTCGCAAGATGGGCAGATGGGACTGGATGCTTCCACCAGCTTCTCCTAACCTAGGGTCTTCAAGGTGGGAGCAGCCGGAGGAGCGAGCGTGAGCGAGGCAGCCCCACGGTCAGCGCCTGTGTGCGGAAAAGACGCTGGAACCCCGGACAACACACACGGGGCTGTCTCCGTGTCGTCTGCTTGAACGCGTGTGTGCCCATTATGGGGCAGGCAGCATAGGATCTTGGGTCCCTTGGCCTCACCGCTCAACTGCCATCCATAGCAGTCAGGGATAAAAGGGTTAATTTAGCATGACTGCCAAGGTCACTGGGGCAGGAGCAGGATAGGAAAGCTGGCTTTGTGGTGGAGGGACGTCCACAGCCCACGGGCCCTGGAGGCCACCTGATAAGGGGCTGGAGGTGCAGAGCCTGAGTAAGGGCTCCAGTCAAACCCGTGGCTTTGTCCTTCTCTGGGAACCTCTCTCTGCTGGCTAATCATGTGTTCCGGGGGCCCGCTGTCAATGCCCTGTCTCCCAGGCAGGTGTTTTCTCTGTGGCCCCTCACTAATCCATTCAGTGGCCCTGTGTGACCCTCTTTTCAGCTCCCAGAACTTAAGCCAGCTTGCAGGAGAACTGCAAATGAGGTGGGTTTCAGGGCCAGATCGAGGGAAGACCCCAGGCTGGAGAGAAGGGGGCCGAGCAGGGGAGATACTTGGGGGGAAAGCCAGCAGGAAAATCCTCTGGTTTCGGAAGTGGCTCTCTTTCCAGGAGCCTGCATTGGGAAGGAGCTGGTTTTGAGAGGCCGCTGCTTTCCCTGTGGGGGCCTGGATCTCAAAAGCTGCCCTGTGCATCTTCCAGCAAATTCTGATTCCCAGTTAAGAGACTGTCGAATGTCCACTGGTATCAGACACTGGAAAGAGTCTCTACTTCCACTTAATTCCCACCATTGTTCCTAGAGTTCTAGAGCACTGTTCTTGTTTTACAAATGAGAAAATTAAGGCTCAGAGAGCTAATGCCACTTGGCCCCAGTCACAAAGGCAGTCAGGCTTGGAGCCAGATCCATCTGACTCCAAATCCAGGGTTCGGTACCCAGCAGGCCCTCTCAGTTGCTCTACGTGCTGGCTGTAGCACATTTATAATTTCAGTGGTGGGACAGTCAAAACTTGTCCGCTCTCCTGGGAGATTAGCAAAGTTGGGGCTGTAATGGGGAGGCCTTAGAAATGCATGCTCCCAGTGGAAGGGAGGGAAAAAAAAAACAAATTAGTTCTAATCCTTCCTTTTCCTTCTCACTTACCTGAGCTCGAAAGCAACTGGGCTTTGTTAACAGAACTCTGCTCCAAACACTTTTGCTCATTAAACATTGGCAGATCTTGAAGGTATTTTAAGGGTGAACCTGGAAATGGCTTTCCCACCCTAGAAGCCCTTGATGGGTTAAGCGCTTAACCTAGACCTTGACCTTGGATCCCTGCTGGCCGCTCCCTGAAGTTCGGGAAGGGACTGAGACTGTCAAAGCATAACCGGAAAAAGAGGATCCTATGGAATAACATAAAGCAAGGACTGAAGGGCATATTGTCTGTGCGAAATTACAAACATCAGTGCAATAGATGAGAGATAAAGAATAAACTGACCCACCCAAAAAAACTTTTTACCAAGTGTTAAATTTTCCAAACACATTAAGGTAATGTTTCTTAATAAGTGCTGGCATAGAGCGCCTGGGTGGCTCCGTGGGTTAAAGCCTCTGCCTTCGGCTCAGGTCATGATCTCAGGGTCCTGGAATCGAGTCCTGCATCGGGCTCTCTGCTCAGCAGGGAGCCTGCTTCCTCCTCTCTCTCTGCCTGCCCTTCTGTCTACTTGTGATCTCTGTCTGTCAAATAAATAAATAAAATCTTTTAAAAATATAAAAAAAAAAAATAAGTGCTGGGTCGCCTGGGTGGCTCAGTGGGTTAAAGCCTCTGCTTTCGGCTCAGGTCATGGTCCCAGGGTCCTGGGATCGAGCCCCGCATCGGGCTCTCTGCTCAGCAGGGAGCCTGCTTCCCTCTCTCTCTCTGCCTGCCTCTCTGCCTACTTGTGATCTCTGTCTGTCAAATAAATAAAATATTAAAAAAAAAATAAGTGCTGGCATAACTGGATTGGAATAAGGTTTGGTTGGAGTAAAGGGTTAGATGATTTCTTTAGCCACAGAAAATGCAGTAAGAAATAGAAGTGCATATTTATGAGATCTAAAGAGGGATGCAGACTGGGCTGGCTCCGTTGGAAGAGAATGTGACTCTTGGTCTCAGGGTTGTGAGTTTGAGCCCCATGTGGGGTGTAGAAATTGCTTACATAAATAAATAAATAAATAAATAAACAAACTAACTCTTAAAAAAACAAAGAGGGATGAAAACCGTCTCAGATCCAAAGCAACAGGAGGAATCACGGCGGAAAAGCTCAACAGATTCAACTACGGAAAAACAAGACATTTTGTACCACGATAGTACACTTTGACAACAGATTTGTATTTGGGTAACTTTAAAATCTAATATGGGGTGCCTGGGTGGTTCAGTTGGTTAAACGTTTGCCTTCAGTTCAGGTTACGATCTCAGGGTGCTGGGATAGAGCCCTGCATCGGGCTCCCTGCTCAGGGGGGAGCCTGCTTCTCCCTCTGCCGCTCCCCCTGCTTGTTGTGCTCACTTGCTCGCTTGCTCTCTCTCTCTCTCTCTCTAATAAATAAATAAATAATCTTTTAAAAAATGATAAACTAAAATCTAATATTTAGGAAAACCATTCAGATCCCAAGCTCATGAAAAGATAATTCCCTCAAGCAGATGTAGAAATAGGAAACAAAACGTATGACGGACCATCTGGGGGTTGAAGTGATGACCTCCAGGTTTCCTGCCTATGGTAATTCCCAGGAACCACGGGGAAGAAGTCAGAGGTGGGGTAAGGAGGGCTGCCATGCTACTCTCCTGCTTGAGCAGGCCAGCCAAATTCCCAGAATACTGGGTGGGGGGCCTCAAAGGGACTGGGGTCACCTGTTTTCTTCACTTCCAACTCCCACAAAAGGCATCCTGACCATTTAGTTGAGGGGTGACCACACAGGACCAACAGGCCAAGGTCATGACTTCTAGTTCTTGGGGTTTAATTAGCCTCCTGCTATATCAAAGCTACTCCATGTGCTGAAGAACCAGATAGCACAGAGGGAACCGGTATAACCCCATCCCTAAAACCCAGGGGAGAAGTCCCAGCAGGTCCCAGTTTGAAACTGGATAACCACTGGGGTTCCCTTGACCAAGGAAGGAAAGGAGGACCTACTAGGGCCAGCTTCTCATCCCATCGACCTCTGGAAGGTGAACACATCAGCTCACAGGGACTCCAACAGGTGTCATGAACCCCATTCCACTGACCACAGTTTGACTGGTCAGGGCTATCTATTTCTGGATAAGGTGGTTGAGGGGGCTGCCTCAACCTCCAGTCGAATGTTCTTATCTAAGTGCCCCAAGGTCCCCAATCCTCAAGTCCCACCGTCAAGCAGGCCCATGGGAAGAGGCAAAGGGAAAACCCTTCCTAATTCTGAACACCCTTGCCCGTGAACTTGCATACACCTTTGTGAAGCTTCATAGCTACTCTCCAGTTAGTGCCCCTGGGGAATGGTCCCGGGGAAAACGTCACAATGTAGGGGCAAGGAACATAGAGGGACTGGATCTCTGCCAGAGGTCAAGCCCTGCTCAGGAGCAGCTCTCCTTAAACACAAATCACCCACAGCAAGGAATGTGCCAGAAATAGGCTTCTCCTTCTTCTTCTTCTTCTTTTTTTTTTTTTTAAGATTTATTATTTTAGATGGAGAGCGACATGCGGAATCCTCACTGAGTACAGTCGGACGTGGGGCTCGATCCCATGCCCCCGAGATCATGACCTCAGCCCAAACCTAGAATAAGATGCATAACCAACGGTGCCCCTTGGGTGCCCCCAGAAATGGGCTTCTAACACCACGTGATGGGCAGGGAATAGACATAAGGCAGAACTTACTGTGAAAAACAATGGTTTGCCCAGAGTACGCTGGGAGTTTCTTTCCTAGAATTAATTTTGTGTGTCTAGCACAGTTTCCCGGCGGGCCTTCCCGGAAGCAGGGGGATGCTCCCTGTGACACAAGGGACCTCCCTTCGGTGGAGGAAAGTGGACTTCACAGACCACCTGCGAATATTAGTTGCTACACGTTCTCTCCACACACTCTCTCCTCTCTCCGCTCCAAATTCTTCCTACTAAAAGTTTTCCTCCATTCACCCAAATAGTTCCTTTTAAAATGTAAACATACACAGAAAATTAATCAAATGAGAAAGACAGACACAGAGGGAAAAAGAATGATACACTTTGTTCTAGGTCCTGCTTCTAAATCTGGCGGGAGGTGTGAAGGGCTGGCAGCCTGCTGGTCCTGGTGTCGGTGGCAGCAGGCGGCCCCTCCTGCCTCAGGGCTGCAGGCCAGCAGCTGCTGCGCTCCCGGGAACTGGAGGGAGAGTGGGTGGCGAGTGGGAGCGGAGGGAGAGCTGCACTGCCCCGCTGGGGTGGGAGCCGGGAGCCTGTGGATGTTCCCCAAACCACAGCCAGGCCTCATGCTAATGTGGATGACATCGGCAAGCAGCCTCCCAACCCTCCCCACCCCCTCCTGCCATGACTTTCCAGCTGTAATTCTGGGTCTCAGTTCCACTCAGGTCCCTGCATCTGGTGGGTTCTTGGAATCGAACTGGTCTGTCACCAAAGCTGTCATTTCTGCCAACACCCCACCCCACCCTGATTTTCCCTTTTGCCTTCCAGGTTCAGCATCTCAAAGTTATCTATGCATTTCGATCATCCACACGGGTCCAGGGAGATCTTCCAATTCACCCATTGCCACATCCCTCTTCCTTCCCACTCTTGCCATCCTCCACGTCCATTCACTGCAGCAGGTCCCCGTCTCACTCCTGCAATCCACCCTACCTCCATCCCACTGGCACACAGGACCTTTCCAAAGCATTGCTTGGATCCCTGTTGAAAAACTTTCAAAGGCTTTCCCTGCTACAACAGGATAAGGTCTGGTCCAAGCTACTTTGTCAGCTTCATCTCCTCACTCAACCCAACAGGTTCCCTCTGGCCCAAGCAGCCTGGGCTCTTAAAGTTGCACAAAGTTCACAGCGCGATCATGCCTACTGCAGGACCACAGCACTCACTACTCCCCCGCCCCACGCTGGGACATCCCTTGCCTCCTCTCCTCTGCGTAGGGGAATGGAGAGAGAGGGGGGAATACACCAAAGCTCTCAGGCCCGAAGCAACGAAGAACCTGTTTCCTTGCTGAAGGTCAAATGTCCATCGACAGATTCCAAAGTTGGTATTCCCACCTCCACTCCCCACACCTAGACACTACCAGTTGCAAACAATAACATGCATTTCCCATAACTCTCTCATCCCTTCCACAAAGTTAGAGTCAGCCTGCAAAAGAGCCCATACTGTGAGTCACCCTCCAAGGACAGCACGGAGTAGACTTCAGTAGTGGCCATGGATCTTTGAAAGTGGAGGTAAAAAAGGAGAGGGAGAGTAACTTAAGCCCTTCCCCCACACCTCCAGTCCCGGCTGCAACCCACCCCCCCTCCCCACATATAGGGAATATCCCAGGCTTTCGATATGTATTGTGCCATTTCTACATGTTATAAACCCAGCTCTGGTGAGGTAGAGTTGGGAGGAGGAGGGATCGAAGGATCTCTCAGGGGAGCCCACCGCCTACTCCTGAAACCTGGAGAGCAGTGGAGAGCACTGTCGATCACTCTCAGAGATGCACTAAGCCACGCCCTCACCACACGTCACCGTCTCAGGAGCGCAGAGCTAGGGAAGCCCACGCAAGCAGGGAGACTGATTGAGGGGAGGGCTGGAAGGAAGTGGGGGGATTTAACCGCTCACATACCTGATCAAACAGGACTTTCCAGTGCTGGTAGAGAGGGAGGCCATGCAGAAGAGGAGGAAGAGGAGAGAGAGAAAGAAACACACACTTATCACCACGGACTCTCTAGCCCCCTGATATTCCTGACATAGCTTCCCAGCTGCTGCCCAGACTCAGGAACCCACCGCAGGACACCAGGGGAACCTGGGAAGAGCTCCCCAAATCAGTCTGCACTAAGCAAAGTGAGGGAACTCAGGTTGGGGAGGGGGGGATGTCCCTCTCTTGGAGACCAGCAGGCGGGAGGAGGGATAAGCTAAGCGGAACAAGGGTGATTCTCAGCAATTACTAAATAAAGGCATCCAAATCTATCCAAGGGCCTCTAATAACTTCTGCTAAAGCTCGTGTCCACGTCTACTCCCACACCTGGGAACCCACCCTGCTGCAACAGTCTAGACCTGCTGGGGGCCAGAGACCCCCTATTCAGGAAAACTCAGCCCTGAATGAACACTAACCTTTGCCTGCAGTTTGGGAGGAGGGGTCTCCGAAATGCACTGAAATCTAAACAGTCTCTCCAAGGCTGAATCTAAGTGCTGACTGCACGAGCCTGGTGAGTACAGAGCTTCGGAGCCAGAAGCAGGTGAGAGGTTTAACCAAGGGGGCCAACAGGGAGGCAAGAGGTTAAGCGCCCCTGGGGCACATCCACTGGTAGGTTTAAAGGTCCTGACTTCTCCATTTCCATACCCTGAGAGAGGGCTAGGGCAGGGCAGAGTGTCTCTCCAGTTTTTCACCTCTATATGCAGGTTAACCTCAGGAGGGAGTAGCTTAAGCAATCCCAGTTCCCAGGACTCCCCAGTGTCCGCTCCGCCGATGGCTCCCCGGACCACAGGGAAGGAGACTCCAGCAGCAGATGGCAGGGAAGCCCTCTGGGGCAGCCCCTCCCCATCCTCGCCCGGGGGACCATCGCAGGCATCGACAAGGTCTGGGACTCCTGGGCTCTCTTCTGGAAGCAACACCGCTCCCAGCGCTCTTCCCCTCCCTCCTCCGGCCGGGTTCAGGGACCGGGCCGGCTTGAATTTCAATCAGTGTCGCGACAGGGCAGGTGCCGGGAGGGAGCTAATCCGGAAGCGAAGGAGGGGGTCGCCAGACGGGTCAGCGCTGCCGGGTTCCGGGGACTCTGCGGCGCCCGCTCCTTCCCCGGGCTCAGAGAGCCCGCAGGTCGCGAGTGGGAGGGGAGGGGGAGTCACTGCTGTGACGCGGCCGCCTCTGCGGGAAAACGCCGTGTCCCGGGCACTGCACCAGCCGCGGAGTGGGGGCTCCCGCCGCCGACCAGTCCCCAGCGCAGCGGCTGGGCTGCGTCCCGCAGGGAAGCCGCGGAGCCCGAGCGGGGGGTGGCGCGCGCGCGTTTGGGGGAGACCGGTCCCTCCGCCCCCTCCCGCCCGCGGGGACCCGGCCAATCCGGGGCGCTCCCGCGTCACCTTGAAACCTCTAAGTTGCCCCGCGGGGGCGAGACGGGGGCAGCTCCCCTTTAAAGCCCCCCAGAAAGTTTGCCCGGGCGGGGGAGGGGGCACTCACGTCCTCCGGCGCCGCGGGCGGCCGCTCCTCGGCCTCGGGTTCTAGCTCCTCGATGCGCTCCGCCTCGGCGCAGGCGGCCACTGCGGGGCCCGGGCTGGGGTGCTCGCCCATGTCGACGCAGGGTCCAGGGCCAGCGGGCGGCTGCGGGGCTCGTCCCGGGGCGCCGGGCTAACTTTGCGCCGCGCCGGCCGCGCAGCTCCAGGGGCTCTGTGCGCGCCGCGCCGCCTCCGCGCCGGCCCCGCCGCCCGCGCCCGCCCCCATGGCCCCGGCCCCCGCGCCGCCGCCTTGCCAACCCGGGACGCCCGGGCCCTCGCCGCCAAACTTCTCCGCGCTTGCGGCCCCACCGGCCTCCGCCTGCGCCCCAGCCCCCACGCCCGGCTCCGAGGCGAGGGCGCCCTTGGGCCGGCCCCGGCCCCGCAGCTCCCCGCGCTCCCTTCCCGCTTCCCGCGGCCCCCGCTCTGCGCTGGAGTCTCCTCCTCCCCGCGGACTCCTCGGGGGCGGCGCGCGGGCGGGGGCGGGGCTGCTCCCGGGGACCGCCGTCCCCCGCCCCCGGGCGCCACCACCAGAGCCAAATCGGTCAGAGCGGCGCGGCCCCGGGAGGGGAGGGGGCAGAGCTGCGGCTAGGTTGGCGGGTAAGTGGCCGCACCGCCCGGGGCGGGGGGTTGCGGAGGCGAGTGCTATGCTGTCCGTGGCCCCATTACGGCCAGCCTTCACCCCGGGCCCAGGTTGGTCTCGGGGTCGGGGTGGGGTCCAATGCCCACTTCCCAAACCCACCGGGTTAATGATCCCTTTGGAGGCTGCAGATACGCGAAGGAGGCAGGGGTGAGGCTTTCCCTAAGTTGGCAACGTCGGGGTTAACTGGGAGTGAATTGGGGGCGGGATGCTGGGAGGACGGGATCCTGACACCCTTCTATCTCTCCGCCTGCCCTCAGTCTCAGATTCTGGGAGGTCCAGATACGCCCAGTAATTCAGGGATGGGAGAACTCAGGAGATAGGGACAGTCGGGACCCCAAATCCTAAATCTTGCCCTCTCTACAAGAGAGTTATGTGACCGTGTCCTGGCTTCATTTGACCAGGTTGACAGAGGCAAGCCCAGAGAGGTGCCCCAACTGGGAGAAGGGAGGTAAAGAAACTAAAGCAAGTAGTACTGAAGTTAGATCAGAGAAAGAGGGGATCTTATTAAAAAAAAAAAAAAAAAAGGGTGTTGGTTCCCTGTGGGAAAGCCCTCCCAGGAGATTGTCTCCCAGAAGCAGAAGCTCTGCTTGCAGATTGGTCCAGTGGTCAGCTAGGACAAATGCCACCTCTCCCAAGAGGGCAGGGGCTCAGTCCTGGTCAGTCAGTCCCCTACCAGTCCTTCTCCCACCACCCAACACCCACCCACTCACTGGTCTTTGCTCCTCTCTCTCCCTGTCAGAAAAGGAGACTCTTTTCCAACAGTGAAAGTTGCAATTAATGCTCTCATCACCATAGAGCAGACACACAACCCAGCCCCAGAATCCAACCTGTGACCATCTCACCCGACAATGACTATTCCCCTTAAACACAGAGGAGGAAATTAACTCCGTTCTAATTAGGTGAGTTTGCTACAGACACTGATTTTCATCTCGGCTTCAGAAAGTGTGATCATTTCAACTATTTTTGTTTCTCACCACCCTCCCCCATTCCTACTCTACTAACAAGTCAAGATCCTGCCAAGATTTCCTTGTAAATAAAACTGTCTGCATAGGGTGTGATTTTGAAAACAGCCTTCAGGGGGACAGAAGAGAGGCCTACTTCTTTGTGGAAAGACACGGGTCTGGAAGGACAAAAGGAAGCATGGAGCCCTGAGGTCAATGTCAATGCCTCCTCCCCACTGCTCCGGAATATCATTTACATGACCTGTGTGGGAGACTCAGATCTCTGGGACTGGACCAGCTGTCCAGAAAGCCTGGGGTGGGGTGAGGGGAAGAAGGCATCTCTTATCAACAGATCCAACTTTGTCATCCCCCCAGGTGAAAGAGACCCCAGCAGGCTCAGTTCTCTGAACATGGATGGAGCTCCTACGAGTGCCGGTGACAGAGCTTCGGGAATACAGACATAAAGAGGATCTGAACCCTGCCTCCCAGAAACTGTTCAACTGGAGAAAGTCAGGGAAGTCCAGGGGGGATAGAAACCCAAAGGATGGGGTTCTTGAGGTTCCAAGAAGTCTTCCTAAAGGGTATGTCCCCAGAACCCAGGAAAGTGAGAAACCTGAAAGGAAGGCATTCTAGGGGCACGGGAAGCAGTATGATATGGCAGGGAGCTAGTAGGAGCAACCTGGCATGGCAGTCCATGACAGCAGGCTCCTTCGTGTGACAAGCCCGTGGGGGGGCATGTGGGAGCTCAGTCAGTTAGGCATCTGGCTCTTGATTGTGGCTCAGGTCTGATCTCAGTATCATGAGGCCCCACCCCACGTTGGGTTCCGTGCTGGGCATGGAGCCTGCTTAAGAGTCCCCCTCTCCCTTTCTGCCCCTCCCCCACACGAGCACAGGTGCTCTCTCAGTCTCTCTCAGAAATAAATACAAGATGATCCTTCCAGGGGTGCCTGGGTGGCACAGTCTGTTCAGCATCTGACTCTTTCAGATCAGGTCATGGTCTCAGGGTCTTGGGATGGAGCCTTGCATAGGGCTCAGCACCCAACACAGCATCTGATTAAGACCCTCTCCCCCTGGGGCACCAGAGTGGCTGAGACGGTTAAGTGTCTGCCTTGGACTCAGGTCGTGATCCTGGGGTCCTGGGATCAAACTAACCATCTGCATCTGGCTCCCTGTTCAGCAGGGAGTCTGCTTCTCTCTCTCTCTCTCTCTCTCCTCTGCTTGTGTGCTCTCTCTCTAATGAATAAATAAAATCTTAAAAAAAAAAAAATGGACCCTCTCTCCCGCTCCCACTGTGCTCATGTGCACATGCAGTCTCTCTCCCCAACTCTCTAAGAAAGAAAGGAAGATCCTTTCAGAGGCACCTGGGTGGCACAGTCAGTTAAGCGACCAACTCTTGGTTTCTGCTCAGGTCATGATCTCAGGGGCCTAGGATCAGCCCCGTGTTGGCCTCTGGGCTCAGCTGGGAGACTGCTTAATAATATTCTCTCTCTCCCTCTGCCCCTCCCCCCTGCATGCTCACTCTTGTGCATGCACCCTCTCTGTCTCAAATAAATAAATAAATCTTCAAAAAAAAAAATCCTTCAGCTGTATTATGAAGATAGACAGGAGGAGGCTGGCTTGAGCATAGGAAGATGGGAGATGCCATCCAAGGAAGAGGTCATGAGCACAGCCGCAATTAGAGGAGAGGGAGGATCCAAGAAGTCTCCAGGAAGATGTCTTGTTTCTCTGTCTGCCCTAGGAACATTTCACCCGCAACGAAAGTATCCTAGGAAAGAATTCCACACCACTAACCGAACCTTCATTTCCGGAGACAGCTCCCCTTTCCCTGGCCCTGGCTGGAAGGAGAATGGCCATCTGGCCTTGGAGATGAGCTGTAACACTCAGCCTCCTCTGTGAACCTCCGTTAGCCTTTAGTGTAGCCTCCACCTCTCCAGCCAGTCTGCTTCACCCCTGGGGCCCAGGCAATCTGCTCAGGACACTCCGCTCCCCAGCAGCCAATGGGACCCCTTAGAGGGATGGGAGTGGCCAGGCTGTCTGACAGCTTTTGGGCCATCCCAGACGGGGATGATCTGAGGACTGGTGCAGTCAGTGTCACACTGGGGACAGAGGAGGGAATGGGCATTGGTGCCTGCCCACTTTCACTGAGCCGCTGCTGTGGCTGCCGTGGGGCAGGCATTTGTTAGATGACTGTCTCCGGGCCCTGCTCTCAGAGAACCCTAGGTCTGCTGGGAGGTGACAGCAAACCAGGGCTGACTGGCTTTGATTGATACCCTACTCTTCATTTTGTCAGTGCTCCACACCTGTGACCTCTCTTATGGTTCCTAACCGTGTCTTGTTAGGTGGCTGCAGCACAGGATGAGAGTCTGGGGAAGAGCGGTTTGAGCTCCGAAGAGCCAAACTCCGTTCAGAGATGAGCCTCGAAAGATGGGGGAGCTTTAGGGGAGACCGTGTGGAAGGGTTTCTGGGTGGAGGGAAACCACCGCAGCAAAGGCACAGAGGTAGGAAAGCCACTGACAGCATCGAGAACAGCTCCAAGGGTGAGTGCCAAGTGGCCAGGTGGTGAGAACCCAGTCTTGAAAGTCCTTGAGTGCCAGGCTGAGGAGGTGGGACCTCGCTCAGCAGGCGATGGGAGAAGCAGGGATGGCTCCTGACTGGAGCAGCATTTTAGGAAGATTAAGTTGGCAGCAGCTCAAGGATGCAATTCACCAACGCATTGCAAGAATCTGTTATTTGCCAGACCCTGGCCGAGGTGCTGAGAATACAAAGGGAGGAAGACCCAGACCCTGTCCTCCCAGGAGAAAATCAGATAATCTTCTGATTACAGCTTGGGGGTGGGGGGCGGCGGGGAAGGAGGGAAGAGGAAGAGCTGTTTGGGGGCTGAGCCTCTGAAGTGGACCCACCAAGAGAGGGCAGAGTGGGTTTTAAGGATCTGATGCTTTGAACCTGGGGGCTAGAACAATGGGTTGCCAGTGGTGATCCTGGAAAGCCAGGGGGAGCCACTGGGAGGGGGAAGCAGGGTGAGGGGAGCCAAGGAGTTTGTGGACCACATGAGCTAATGAGAAGCCAGGGAAGGAACATTAAGGGCTGTAATTACCACCCAAAGCAAATGGCTTATGCAGAGCAGGGGGTGAAGAGAGGGTGTGATTTTCTCCAGAACTTCTCTGGCCTGGGCCTCTTCTCCGACAGCAGTTTCCCATTCTCAGGTCTCCCTCGATCGGTAATGGTCCCCTCAAGGCCCTTTCTCTCCCTAAAGCAAACCCAAGCTGACCCTTATAGGCTCCTCTCATGACTTGGCGCTCTGATCTTCTGAGAAACCTGCAAACAGCCCCGAGCGGCCGCCCAGTGCCTGCCTGAGATGAAGACATGAGTTATTTTTGACTGAGATCCAAGCCCCAGCCCTGAATTCTTTTGTCTTCCAGGAATCCCCCAGTCTTGTTTGAAGCCTGCAAGTCCCAACAGCAGACGCCGCTCAGGGAGGAGACCGCCACTTGGAACCCAACCGCCCTCCGTCCTAGCTCCCACATTCTTCCATTATTGCCCACTGTCTTGGAGATCAAACAGCACAAGGCACAACGCAGCTTTGCTTTCGTCTCTTCCTTTCTCACTCCCTCCGGGGCCCCCAATTTGCCGAGACACTTAAATCATTGCGGAAGGATGTCTAGGTTCACAGACACCAAGCTCTTTCAAAGAGAGGCGTGGGCTCCCGAAAGCAAAGCTCGGAAGGGCACAGAGGAGACTCTCCCAGTTCCAAAATGTAGCCAGCCACACGTTCAGGGCAACTGTCCGCCGCTCTGCCGGCTCTTGGCTTCCTTCTCTGCCATCTCCTTGGGG
Source organism: Martes martes (assembly GCF_963455335.1). Classification (NCBI taxonomy): domain Eukaryota; kingdom Metazoa; phylum Chordata; class Mammalia; order Carnivora; family Mustelidae; genus Martes; species Martes martes. The sequence goes on along the minus strand of NC_137904.1, from coordinate 25,320,804 downwards.
CATGGCTGGTCCCCAGGGTGCCACTTCTGGACTCTCTTCGGGCCTCTGACACTGTGGGACCTTTGGTTTATGCGAGAGGTAGGTCCCATCCCCTCGCTGGATCGCATGCCCCTGTCTGAGGCACGTCCCTCCTTCCTAAAGTCTTTCCTTAACCCTCTGGCCCAAAGGGACCACTCCTTCCTCCAGCCAAGTTTTATCTTCTTTCTCCAAGAGTGTCTGTTCCTTGAAGGAGAGGCTATTATGGCCCGTTCGGTTTTGCATCCATCACAATATGCAACATTGCGCACCGTAGGAGCCGAACAAATGTCTGTTTAATGAAAAACAGAGCATGTCTGTTGATAGGACATGAAGTCTAATTACAGAATTATTACTCTCAGCCCCCAACAAGCAAGGAGTCTGATGTTATGGAGAAAAGATCCTTCTGCATAATAAAGATACAATCGTATGCCTGCTGCCTGTATGTCAAAGCGCTTCTAGGTCTGTCATTCTTTTATTTTTTTTTAAGATTTTATTTATTTATTTGATAGAGACACAGCGAGAGAGGGAACACAAACAGGGGGAATGGGAGAGGGAGAAGCAGGCTTCCCGCTGAGCAGGGAGCCCGATGTGGGGCTCGATTCCAGGACTCCGGGATCATGACCTGAGCCGAAGGTAGACACTTAACTGACTGAGCCACCCGGGTGCCCCTAGGTCTGTCATTCCATTTCGTCCCCCCAAAGCTGGCTTTTTGAGGTAACAGAATAGGTACAACTGCCTCCCTTTTACAAACGTGGACATAAAAACCCCTGGGCCAGAGGAGGTCTGGGTCTGCATTCCTCTCACCAAATTTCTTATTTCAAGAGTGAAAGGGAGATGGGGGGAAGCCGACATGGTGAGTGTCCTTGGCCCCAGCTACTGATCCTCCCCCAGGGCAGCCAGGCAGGGCTCAACCAGGGTGCTCAAGCAGGGCTTGTCCCGTTGTTGTCACAGGCCAGTATGCATCAGGGGGTGGCTTCGGCTTTAGGGAAAAAGCCATCGGTCTGTTTCTGTGCTTTGTTTCTCTTAAGCTGCCTGTGCAATCTCCCGCCAGAAGGAGGGGGACGGTTTGCCTTCATTCGCCTCAGCACAGTGCTGGCCTCCCATGAGGGTGTCCAGCCAGCTGTGCAAACAGAACCCGGCCCCGAGGCCCAGGGTCAGCCTTCCCATGGAGGCTACACTCCAGGAGGGCAAGGACTTGGTTCTATTCACTTACAGCCGTGGCTGTGACTCCTAGAACAATTCCTGGCACCTAGAAAGCTCTCCGAAAGTGTTGCTCAAGGAATAAGCCTGCCCCATTGCTACTTCTCCAGGCCAAAGGCAGGCATCCCAGAGGTCAGAATTCCTGGGAAGTCTGCCCAACCTCTGGCCTCAGAGGGCTTTCTGGGCCTCCTCTGGGAAGGAGCATCGTTAATCCCACACCTACTGCGGTGAGGGGCTGCAGTGAAGAATGCCTTAGGGCTCATGAGGCAAGCTTTCTGATGATGGGGACACGGCAGCAGCCACAGCCGCCACCGCCTGGGAACAGCGGGTAGGGGAGTGAGACGGTGGGCACTCGGATCTGTTTCTTCCATCTCTCAGCCGCGGCCCAAGTGAGGCGGTGTGAGAACTTCTCCGCGCACATTGTAAATACCATCTGTCACTGTGCCTGCCCAGACGCAGCCTTCCTCCCTGGAAGGAAAGTGTTCTTTATTATTTATGCAGAATGCACCCTACTTAAGTGCTGTGCCACCAGGAGAAGGAAAGAAAAGCCCAGAAGAGTCGAGGACTCCAGGGACCTGCCCCTCGGAGAGCAGCTGGTCAGGAGGGCTTGGCCATCTCGATTTTTCCGGGGATTCGGAGGCATGCATTCTCTTCCTTCCTCTGCCATCAGCTTGCTGTGTGACCTTGACCAAACACCTCCCCCGTTGGCCTCCATTGTCTCATCCATGAGCATGGACGTCAGACTAGATGGACTGTGACCTCTCCCCCAGCCCTGAAATACAGCTGGGTCCCCTGGACCCTTCTCCCTCCTGCTGCTTGCCTAGAAGCCCGTTCACTTCCCATCACCCCTTCCACCCAGGCTGGATGGGGGGAATACAGATCAGGGTGTGATTCCTTAGCACTTGCGAGCAGGCTCACGAGCCAGCAGACCTGGGTTCTGGTCCAAGCCCTGTCACTCTTTAGCCATGCAACCCTGGGGACTAAGAGATTGCAGTAGAAGAATCCATCTCAAAACCCCACGATCTCTGACTTTCCATTCCAAAACAGCGCCTATAAACATCTTTGCAGACTGAGGCTCCGGACACGGAGATGAATGAGACCTAGTTTCTGCCCACCGTGAGCTCTAGAACAGGTGGAGATGACACGCTAGAAAACCCTTCCGGCACAATGCTATCGGTGCTGAGTAGACATGTATGCCGAGCATGGGGTGGCAGAAAGGGGGTCCAAGGAGATGATGCTGGAGCTGGATCTTAGAAGACCGAGTAGGAGTTTGCCAGGTGGAGGAGGGCTTGATGCGTTCAAGACAGAGGGAACTGCATGTACTAAGGCAGGAAGGTGTAAAGCTGCATAGAAACTGCCTATTCGTTGTTAGGTGATGGGGACATTCTGGGAGGCTTTGCTCTGACTGCTTTCTCTCCCACCCTGTTGCGACAATCCAGTACCCTCCAGGTGGGGGTAAGGGGGCTTATGAGTGATGGCTCAGCCTGGTCTCCCAGTCCATCTGTTCTCTGAACTAGAAGCAGTGAAGCAGGCTGGAAATAGGGGGATGGCCCAAGGGGGCCCCAAGGTGACCCACAAATTTTCCAGCCTCGCACACCAGCAGGCTGGGTCAGAAGAGGAACGTGGCTCTGTGCAAAATGGGGGCCGGCGGCTGGCAATCAGGGTTGCTGGCCATCCTCCCGTGTGTGGCCAGAGCACGTGATCTGTCCTACAGCTGTGGCAGCCTGTTGTGGCTCCTTGGGGAGCTGTCCAAGTCCTCTGCGGAGAGATGGAGTTAACCTGTCCCTTCTCCGTGAAGGACGTCCTGCAACGGAAGTGCACTCAATCTGGTTGCTGCCGCTTGTGGTCTGCAGCTCACATGCCTGCAAGTAGACTCCGAAATACGTAAGCACAGCACAGAAGAAAATGCATGCCTCCCAGATATCCATTCGCTATGAGCAGCCTCCTAGCCTGCGAACCATGGGGTTAACCAGGCTCGGGGATAGCCTGTGAAGCATCATAAGCATTCTGCTGGCTTGGCTTGCTGCAACAATTTATATCCAAGAAAAAGGGGCTGCAAGTCAGGGAAATACCAGAACCGCTGAAGGAACGGACACATTTGCCAGATGGTTCCTGAGGCACAATTGTATTTGCAGAGGGACGGTCTGCAGAGGGAGGTCCTTTCCTCGGAGAGCAAAGGCGCCGGCTGATGGCTCATTCATTATCCTGGGGCTCGTTCGGAGGAGGGTGCTGGCTTAAAGCACACCCACGCTTGTCCTCTCCCCAGAACCTCGCAGCTGTGATTGCCTGAGGTTGAAGTGGCTTTCGGGATTGGTCTTCTCCAAGCACTCCTGTGTTTCTTTAGACACCTGCCACCTGTATCTTCTTTCCCAGCTGAAGCCCGTTAGTTCATTTTCCCAGCTGCCAGCTGTCATTCTCTCTCCTTAATGTATCTGACTGCATTTAGTCAATTACACAGCTTGGGCTCTCATGATGTGGGTTCAGTGGTGCTGCCAGAGCTGAACTCTGAGGCCATAGAGACAAGGCTGGGGGAATGGTTAAGTGGGTTTGAAAATATGAGGAATGGTGAAGGGCATCTTAAATTATTTGCTACATTAGCACAGAATTTTCAAGAACTCCTTGCTTTTGCTTGATCATGCATGTGCCTGCCTGTGCCTTCCTCCTCCATGTAACTACTGATTGTAATCTCTGGAGGTCATCTCTGTCTTGGTTTTGCTAAACATTCCAGGTGGGCTGGTGGTCATGGTCTGAGTCAGGGAGACACCCCCAAAGCCTGGGTCACGGGACAGATGGGGTAAGGGTGAGTGGGCAGTCACCACAAAGGCATCAGTCCTGCAGAGCCCCGGGGGCTCCTATCACTGGTGGTCAGAGGGCTCCTCCCTGCAGAAAGGCAGCATCCCAGCAGCAGGCGGCAGGTGGTGAGGGTGTCCACATGTTAGGGGACCTGTGATCATGTGTCTGTTTGTCATAATGTCTATGTTATGTCATGACCTCCATAAGGACAGGAGGCCTTTGTAATTGCCACACTTTCTCTGTCCTCTAGTATCATGCTGTCAGCCTAGCATCTAGGCGGGTTGGTGAAAAACTGACATACTTATTCACAGACCTCCATCTGCGTCTGGCAGGATAATCTTTACCAAGTTAGTTCAACAGAGCTCATTGTCTCAGATTTAAACGAGGCTAAAATGACACATCTTGCTAGGATGTAGATAAAAAGGATGGGGCAGTGCCTGGCACAGAGGAGCTCTCAGTGAGCAAGCGTCATCTCTCCTTCCCTTTCCCCACTGGGTACTCAATACATGGTGTTGAATCGATGAATAAATTATTTCAGAGATGAATACACTTTGGCATCTTTTTTGGATACATTCACATTCCAAAAAGCCCATATATCACAGTTGTTAAAAAAAAAAAAATCCAACACCAAGTAACCAAATTTGGTTTGCAGTTTACAGCCGGAGGCAGCCACCCCTGTAGGGGGTGAACAGCCGTAGATATACCTCTGTTTCTTTTTAAAAGGAAAATACAACGAAACTACCTTGGGAAGCAAGGCCACAGGACTTTGTGTTTGACCTCTTTCATCTCTCCCTTTGACACAAGAGGCACACAGTTGGTGCCTAATAAATGCATGCCAAAGGTTTGGTCTCCTGAGAGGCCTCTGAGTTGCAACACTGACTGAAACAACGTGAAGTCCTGGAGCCACAGTGTCCTCTAGTGGGGAAGACCGTCATAACACCCCACAGAGCTGACCCAGACACACAAAGCCCCAGGTTCCCTAAAGTGCCAGGGATTGGCCCCATAGTGCAACCACCAGGACAGGCTTCCAGGCTGGCTTCATGACTCGGAAATAACAAACAACACATTCTCCAGGGAATGCTCTCATGAATGCATTACTTAGAGACAGCTACTGCAGCCACCTCTGTTCCTTAAAATTCATTAGGCATCAGTCAATTAATGGGGTCTAGGCAATGATTCTAGGCTGCTAACATCACAAAAAGAAACCAGACATTTGCTGCCTCCGATGAAAGTATGTAGCATCAGGTTTGACGTATTTTTTAAAGTAATATCTAGGGGTGCCTAGGGTGGCTCAGCTGGTTAAGCGTCTGCCTTTGGGCTCAGGTCATGATCTTGGGGTCCTGGGATCCAGCCCCACATCAGGCTCCCTGCTCATCAGGGAATCTGCTTCTCCCTCTCTTTCTCACTCTCCCCCCAGTTGTGCACATGCGTGCATGGTCTCTCTCTCAAATAAATAAAATCTTTTTTTTTTAACTGTATGATTTGGGATTTTTTAAAAAAAGATTTTATTTACTCATTTGACAGAGAGAGAAAGCACAAGAAGGGGGAGCGGCAGAGGGAGAGGGAGAAGCAGGCTCAGGGAGCCCCATGCGGGGCTGGATCCCAGGAGCCTGCTGATGTGGATCTCGATCCCAGGACCCAGGGACCATGACCCAAACCAAAGGCAGATGCTTCACTGACTGAGCCACCCAGGTGCCCCTCAAATAAATAAAATCTTTGAAAAAAAAAAAGTAATCTCTACGCGCAACGTGTTGTTTAAACTCATAACGCCAAGGTCAAGAGTTGCGTGCTCCACCAACTTAGCCAGCCAGGTCTACCAACCTATGATATATTTTTGCCACAGAATTGAACCTGAGCCAGGACATCAGGGTGGCTCAGTCAGTAAAGTGTCTGACTCTTGATTTCCGCTCACATCATGGTCTCAGGGTTGTGAGATCATGAGATCGAGCCCAGGGTCAGACTCTATGCTCGGCGGGGACTCTGCTTAAGGTCGTCTCTCTCCCTCTCCTCTTGCCCCTCCCCAACAGCTGGCGTGTGCTCTCTCTCTCTAAAAAAAAAAAAAAAGAACAACGAAAGAAAAAAAGAATTGAACCTGAGCCTGATCAAGTCTCTAGATCTAACCACTAATTTACAGGAAACAAATAGGCAGTTAACGGATTAATAAATCTACAGAGGAATATGTTGAACAGCACCACGGGGAATGTGATCAGAAAAGCCCAGACTGTGGGAGACTCTGCAGGAAAAATGACCTGCTTTCTTCAGCAATAAATCGCAAAGAGGAGAGGAAAGAGATGAACCTTTTGTGAGATCTTGATTTAAAACAAAGTGAAGGGGGTAAAAAACGCTTATTTAGACAATTTGGGAAACCTGAACACTGTATAGTTGATCTTAAGAAATTGTTCATTGTTGAGGTGCCTGGTGGCTCAGTCGTTAAGTGTCCGCCTTCGCCCTGGGATGGAGCCCCGAGTAGGGTGGCGGGAAGCTTGCTTCTCCCACTCCCCCCGCTTGAGTTCCCTCTCTTGCTGGCTCTCTCTCTGTCAAATAAATAAACAAAATCCTAAAAAAGAAATGGTTCATATTTAAAGATTTTATTTATTTGACGGAGAGAGAGAGGGAAAGGGCACAAACAGCGGGAGCAGCAGGCAGAGGGAGAAGAAGGGTCCCTGCTGAGCAAGGAGCCCGATGTGGAGCTCCATCCCAGGACCCTGGGATCATGACCTGAGCCGAAGGCAGACGCTTAACTGACTGAGTCACCCAGGCATCCCTGTTCATTGTTTTTAAAGTGTGAAGATAGTATCGCAGTTGCTTATTTATTTTTTTATAGATTCCCTATATTTTAGAGGTACACACTGAAATATTTTCAGGTGAAATGATGTGCTGTCTGGGATCTGTTGAAAATAATCTTGGAGTGGGAGGGGAGAACAGATGAAACAAGGCTGTGGTCATGTTTTTTGTTTTTTTTAGAGATTTTATTTATTTGACAGAGAAGTAAGCAGAGAGAGAGAGAGAGGGAAGCAGGCTCCCCGCTGAGCAGAGAGCCAGATGCGGGGCTTGATCCCAGAACCCTGAGATCATGACCCGAGCCGAAGGCAGTGGCTTAACCCACTGAGCCACCCAGGTGCCCCAAGGCTGTGGCCATGTTATATGCTAAAGCTAGGTGAGGAGTACCTGAGGGTTCATTACACTGTTTGCTTTACTTTTGTTTATATTTGAAAATTTTCATAACTGAATGTAAAAAAAAAAATCCCACTAGAAAACATTTCAACCTTGATTCTCCTCAGTCCACAGATGACTCCTTGAAGAGCTTTATTTGTCTGCCTCTGAGAAAACAGGACCCCCTTGTTTGACAACTTCTGTGTGTGTTAGAGATTGCTTTCATCTGGCATGTCTGAACACTACAGTCCAAATCAGATGAACGGCGATGCTTTCTAGATGCACTTCTATTCCTTTATTTACTGCTGGGTGATAGAGTAGGCAGAGGCCAAGGACCTGCGGAGGCTTCAACCAGTGCTCTGACTCGGGGGAGCCACGTGCTCCCATGCTCTCTGCAATCTCCGAATGATCTAGGCGACCCTCTCCTTCGCAGTAACTTCTGACCCAGGGCTTTCCAGCAATGGCTCCGGACATCAGAGCATCAGCGAGTACAGGTGGACCCAGCACCTCCTGCCTCCTCGCTAAGCCTCACCCTCTCCTCTGCCATCAGCTTACATAAACACAGCTGTATCAGCAGCCCGCCAGCTGCCAACTCTCCTAGAAGATATTCGGCACTTTTCCTATTCGGGCTAAAAATAAGTCCCAGGCTCTCAGGGGTATCCGCAGGTGGTGTGCTCGCTCCGCCAGGCTGGAGTTCTCCTAGGTGGTTGTAACTCAGAAACAGGGAATTGCTTCTACCAAGTCTGGGGTAGAAGCTCTGCCCCTTCTTTGGGGAAATAGTCACAAGTGTTATCAAAGTTGGAAGGAGCTTAAGACGTGTCCTTTCAAGCTGTTGCTAGCTGGGTGCTCACCTCAATCAATGGTGTCTGACAGAGAGCGTGGGTTCACAGCCCAGTCCTGCTACTTTCGCTGGTCTGAGACTGGTGATTCAAATTCCTTTAGCGGTGGTTCTGTTATATTTATAATGGGGACAATGCCTCTTGGTTATGAGAATTAAATGATATGGGAAAAGGACTCTGGAAACAGCTCCCATATATGTGCTAATTCTCCTGCCTTTTTTTATTAAACTCTCCCTCGACCCCGGGTGTCAACAGGCTCTCATTTATTCACTTAAAAAAAGTTTCATTCATCTCATTCACTTTACAGATGTCTGAGTGTTCGCTATGTGCCAGGTGCTACGCTGCTAGGAGCTGAGAGTAAAGCAGTGAACAAAACAGAAAAATTCTGCCCCCTCAGAGCTAACAGTGGGGAGAGTAACAACTAGCAAAATTAATTAGGTGAAAGAGTACAGTAGGTAAGATCATGTAAGAGCTATAGAGAAGAGTAAAGCAAAGAAAGATTCAGGAAACGCCTATATGCGCAGACAATGAAGTTTTAAAAATGGGGTGGAGGGGAAGATCTTACTGAGGTGAGATTTGAGTAAGGCACTGAAGGAAGTGAGGGTAAAGGTACTGGACCATATGGGAGATAAGCCTTTACGGCAGAGTTAAAAGCAAGTGCAAAAACCCTGGGGTAGAAGCATGGCTCATATATTTCAGAGCAGATGGAGAGGAGTGAGGGAAGGAGATAAAGTCAGAGAGGTAATGGATGAAGTCAGATTAAGTCATATAGGGCCTTGTCAGTCATTTGCTATATTTTTTTAAAAAGATTTTATTTATTTGGCAGAGAGACACAGCAAGAGAGGGAACACAAGCAGGGGGAGTGGGAGAGGGAGAAGCAGGCTTCCCGCTGAGCAGGGAGACTGATGCGGGGCTCAATACCAGGATCCTGGGATCATGACCTGAGCCAAAGGCAGACGCTTAATGACTGAACCACCTAGGCACCCTTTGTCAGTCATTTTTAAAACTACGACTTTTTATCTGATTAAGATGGGAAGCCACCAAAAAGTTTTGAGCCAAGGGGTAGCATGTTACATTTTAACATGTTGACAAAAGCCTGAACACAGGCAAAGGTAGAAGCATGGAAGCTTTAAAGATATAAAAATGACCAAAATTTAATGTGTAGCGATTTAAAAATCCCAGGCATGTCTAGATGAGTAATACACTGGGTAAGATTAACAGAAGGAAAAGAAAAGATTCGTGAACTTGAAGACGCAGTAATCAGAGTTACTAAAACAAGATACAGAGAGAGAAAAAGACTAAAAACTTAATGGAGTATCAGTGAGCAGGGGGACAACATCAAACACCCTAATATGTTTATGCTGACATGTGTTGGAAGTCCCAGGTAAAGCAGGGAGTAGAAAAAAATATTTGAAGGAATAACGGTGAAAAATTTTCTAGATTTGATGAAATCTATAAATGCACAAACACAAGAACCTCAGTGAACCCCAAGTGCAAGAAATATGAAGAAAATACACAAAAGAACTTCCTAATCAAGTTGATTAAAACCAGTGATAAAGAGAAAAATCATAAAAGCAGCCTGAGGGAAAAGACACATTACGCACACGGAAACAAAGATAAGATGACAGCATATTTATTGCCACGCACAACGCACGCCTGAAGGCAGTGGAACGAGATCTTTAAAATGTTGAAAGGAAAACACTGTGACCCTGGAATTCTTTACCCAATGAAAATGTCTTTTAAAAATGAAGGGGAAATAAAGACTTTTCAGACATACAAAAGCTGAAAGAATTCACCACGAGCAGCCCTGCACTATAGGATATGTTAAAAAGAAGACCTTCAAGCAGAAGGAAAATGATATCAAATAGAAATCTGGCTCTATAAAGAGTTACAAAGAACACCAGAAAAAAAAGGTGGGTACTTATGTATTTTTTAAATTAAATGTCTTTAAAAAGGGCACCTGGCTGGCTCAGTCCGTAGAGCACGTGACTCTTGGTCTTGGGGTTGGTCAGGCCCCACATTGGATGTAGAGATTACTTAAAAATCCAGTATTTTTTTAAAATAAAGTAAATACCTTTAAGAGATAATCAGTTTTTTAAAAGATTTATTTAGTCATTTGAGAGAGAGAGAGCGAGGTGGGGAGGGGGAGAGGGTGAGGGAGAGAGAAGCCTCAGCAGACTCTGCACTGAACATGCAGCCCAACACGGGACTCGATCTCACCACCCTAAGATCACCGCCTGAGCCAAAACCAAGAGTCCAACACTCCAACAACTGAGCCACCCAGGTGCCCCAGGGATAATCGATTTCTTTTCTTTTCAAGATTTTATTTACTTATTTGAGAGAAAGAGAGAGAGAGAGAGAGAGCATGAGCAGGGGGAGGGGGAGAGGGAGAGGGAGAAGTAGGGAGCCTCCCTCTAAGCAGGGAGCCCCATGCGGGGCTTGATCCCAGGATCCTAGGATCATGACCTGAGCTGATGGCAGAAGCTTAACTGATTGAGCTCCCAGGTGCCCTGATAATCAATTTCTTAAAGCAAAAACAGTAACACTGAATCATGGGGTTTATAACATACGTGAAAATAAAATATGTGACAACAGTAGCCCTAAGCCGGGGACTGGAGAAACAGAAGTATACAGTTACAGGTTTTATTTTTTTTTATTTTTAAAGTATTGAAGTATAATTAACATAAGCGTTCCATTAGTTTCAGGTGTACAACATGATTCAACAATTCTGTACCTTACTCAGTGCTCCCCATGGTAAGTACAGTCATCATCTGTCACCATACGATGTTTTTACGATCTTACTGACCATATTCCCTATGTTGTATTTATCATCGCCGTAACTTCTTTATTTTATACCTGGAAGTTTGTACTTCTTAATCCCCTTTATCTATCTCGTCCACAAGATTTTAATCGAGTATGTAAAGTGGTATAATACCACTTGAAGGTAGTTGGAGATAAGCTAAAGGTATATACCGTAAACCCTAAAGCAAGCACTAAAATAAAGAATGTTGCTAAACTGGATAAAGAAAAAAATCACAGGGGTTAAGCCTCTGCCTTTGGCTCAGGTCATGATCTCAGGGTCCTGGGATCGAGCCCCTCATCGGGCTCTCTGCTCAGCAGGGAGCCTGCTTCCCTCTCTCTCTCTGCCTGCCTCTCTGCCTGCTTGTTATTTCTTTCTGTGTCAAATAAATAAATAAAATCTTAAAAAAAAAAGAAAAAAATCACAATCTAACTATATGCTATCTACAAGAAACTTACTTTAAATAAAAGATAGGTTAAAAGTAAATACTGATTCTGCACAACTTTGTCCAGATAACTGAAGAGGAGGGAACACTTTTCAACTAATTCTATGAGGCTAGCATTATCCAGACACAAAAACCAAAAAAAGACATTTAAAGAGAAGGAAAAAAACCATATCCATTATGAACATAGATTCAAGCCTTCTTACAATTTTGGCAAATCAACCGCAACATGTACATAAAGGACAATACAACATGACCAAATGGAGTTAATCCTAGGAATGCAAAGTTGGTTTAACATTTGCAAATCAATAACCACATTAACAGACCTCCCCCTCCCCAAACAAAACAAAACCCAAACAACAACACAATGATAATCTCAACGCAGAAAATCATCTGACACAATTCAACATCTACTCGTGATACTAACTCTTGGGTGGTTTCTGTGTTGAGAACAGACTGAAGATGAGGAAAGGAAGACGCAGGGAGACAATTAGAAGCCCTATTACAACAGTCCTAGTGGAGAAAGACCAGGGTGATAACCTACTCACAGAGGTGGTGAGAGGTGGTCATACCCTGGCTATTCTGAAGGTGGTCCATACCGATTTGCTAATGGAATGGGTAGGGAGTAAGAGAAAGAAAGGAGCCAAGAAGGATGACTCCGAGATTTTTGTTAGGATCAATCGGAAGGATCAAGTTGCCGTGAATAGTGATGGGGAGGATGGTGGGATCTGGTGGTTTTGGTGGGACAAATCAAAAGTTTTATTTTAGACGTGGTAAGTTTGAGATGTGTGTTCAAAATCCACATTAAGATGTCTACTAAGCAATAGACATATAAATCCAGAGACGGAGAGATATCACATATGGGCTCCAAATTTGGGAGACTTCAACATATAATTGGTGTTTAAATTCAGGAGAGCAGATGAAATCACCCAAAATAGGGGAAAAAAATGTCAAGGTCTGTGGTCCTTTATTTTTTAAAGATTTTATTTATTTATTTGAGAGAGACAGGGAGAGAGGACAGAGGCCGGGGGAGAGGCAGAGGGAGAGGGGGAAAAAAAGGGAAAAACCCCAGGACCCTGGGATCATGACCTGAGCTGAAAGCAGAGGCTTAACCGACTGACTCAACCAGGCACCCCAGCCTGTGATCCTTTTATTAAAAGCTCTGATAAAAGAGGAAAATCCAGTAAAGGAGATTTGAGAAGAGTGGTCAGTGAGGCAGAAAGAAGGGGCATCTGGGTGGCTCAGTAGTTAAGCATCTGCCTTCAGCTCAGGTCATGATCCTAGGGTCCTGCGATCAAGCCCCACTCCCTGCTCGGTGGGAAGCCCGCTTTTCCCTCTCCCACTCCCCCTGCTCTTGTTCCCTCTCTCGCTGTGTCTCCTTCTCCCAAATAAATAAATAAAATGTTTCTTAAAAAAGGAGGCAGAAAGAAAACCAGGAAAAGTGTGGAAGCCAAGAAAAGAGAGTATTTCAAGAAGGAAGAAAATGTATCAAATGCTGCTGATGAGTATCAGACGATGGCTGCGAACGGGCCATTGAACTGGCAACGTGGAGGTCACTGGAAGTCTTGACAAGGGCAACTTCAGCACAGTAGCGCAGGCAAAAAACCTGATCAGAGTGGGTTCAAGACAAAACAGGAAACCAATCTTTCACAAGCTATTTCAAAAAATAATACAGGAGGGAACACTTCCTAAATTATTCTATGAGGCCCGTATTACTCTGGTACTAAAAACCAGACAAAGACATCACAAGAAAACTACTGATCAATAATGCTTTATGCCATAGATACCAACATCCTCACCAAAATACCAGCAAACTGAATTCATCAGAAAGTCCTTTCTTTTTTTAAAAATTTATTTATTTGTTAGAGAGAGAGCGAGCGAGCACAGGCAGGCAGAGTGGTAGGCAGAGGCAGAGGGAGAAGCAGGCTCCCCGCCGAGCAAGGAGCCCGATGTGGGACTCGATCCCAGGACGCTGGGATCATGACCTGAGCCGAAGGCAGCCGCTTAACCAACTGAGCCACCCAGGCATCTCATAAAGTCCTTTTTATATACAAATCTCACAAGAAGCAAGTGGGATTTATCCCAGAATTGCAAGATTGGTTCAACCTACAAAAACAATGTAATACATCATACTAGTAGAATAAAGGATAAAACCCTTTTTAGGATAAAGAGATCATTTAATAGATAAGAAAAAAGCACTTGACAAAACCTTTTCATAATGAAAACACTCAACAAACTAAGAATAGAAGGGAATTTACTTAATCTGATAAAGGACATCCATAAAGAACCCACAGCTAACAGCTAAATTAATCCTGAAAGGATGGGATATTTTCCCCCTAAGGCCAGGAATACAGCAAAGATGTCCGTTCTCATCACTTCTATTTAATATTGTACTGGGGTTCTAGCCAGGGCAATTAAGAATAAAAAAATTAATGGAAGGAATCTAGGTTGAAAAGAAAGAAGTAAAACTATCTCTATACACAGATGTCATGCCTCTTATATATAGAAGATCTTAAGGAACACACACACACACACACACACACACACTATTAGAGCTAATAGTTGCAGGATATAAGATTAATATACAAAAATCAATTGCATGTCTATACATTAATAGTGAATGGTCTGAAAATGAAATTAAGAAAACAATTCCTGGGCCACCTGGCTGGCTCAGCAGGTGGAGCACGAAACTCTTGATCTCAGGGTTGTGAGTTCAAGCCCCAGATTGAGCGTAGAGTTTACTTAAAATTAAATAAAATTTTTTAAAAAAGGAAACAATTCCATTTACAATAACATCAGAAGAAGTAAAATACTTAGGAATAAATTTAACCAAGGACGTAAAGACCTATACACTAAAAAGTACAAAACACTGTTTTGTTTTAAGATTTTATTTATTTATTTGGGGGGGGGAGAGGGACAGCACAGAGAGAGAGGGAGCAGCAGACTCCCCACAAAGCAGAGAGCCTGACTGTGGAGCTCGATCCCAGGACCCTGAAATCATGACCTGAGCTGAAGGCAGACGCCTAATCGTCTGAGCCACCCAGGTGCCCCAGTACAAAACATTTTAAAGAAACTAAAGAGGACCTAAATAAATGGAAAGACATCCCACGTTCATTGATTACAAGGCTTAGCATTATTGAGATGGCAATACTCCCAGGTTAATAAACATATTCAATGCAATCCATACCAAAATCCTAGCTGGCCTTTCCCCGCCAGAATCTGAGAAGCCGATCCTAAAATTCATATGGAAAAGCAAAAGATCCAGAATACCCCAAACAATCTTGGAAGCAAAAAAAAAAAAAAAAAAAGAAAGAACAAAGTTGGAGGACTCACAAAATTACTGTAGTGCTACAGTAATAAAGACTGTGGGGTACTGGTATGAGGATAAACATATAGATCAATAAAATATAGATCAATAAAATAGAATTGAAAAAGAAACCCTTACATTTATGGCTAACTGATTTTTTACAAGGGTACCGAGACTATTCAGTAGGAAAGGATAGTCTTTTCAACAAATGGTGCTGGGACAACTGAATATCCACTTGTAAAAGAATATAGTTGGCACCCTGACTCACATAACTTACAAAATTAACTCAAAATGGATCAAAGACCTAAATGTAAGAGCTAAAACTTGTAGGAAAAAAAAAAAACAGATGTAAATCTTGGTGATTTTGAGTTAGGCAATGGTTTTTTTTTTTTTTTTAAGATTTTATTTATTTGACAGAGATTACAAGTAGGCAGAGAGGCAGGCAGAGAGAGAGGGGGAAGCAGGCTCCCCACTGAGCAGAGAGCCCGATGCGGGGCTCGATCCCAGGACCTTGAGACCATGACCTGAGCGGAAGGCAGAGGCTTAACCCACTGAGCCACCCAGGCGCCCCTAGGCAATGGTTATTTTGATAGAATATGATACCAAAAGCACAAGCAACAACAGAAAAAAAATAGATTAAAAATTTAATGCTGGGGCACCTGACTGGCTCAGTCAGTAGAGTGTGTGATTCTTGATCTCAGGGTCTTGAGTTTGAGCCCCACATTGAATATAGTGATTACTTAAAAAAAAAAGAAAGAAAGAAAGAAAGAAAGAAACATATGCTTCGAAGGTTACTATCAAGAAAATGAAAAGACAATTCATAGAATGGGAGAGAATACTTGAAAATCATATATGTGATAAAGGAGTAATATTCACGATATGAAACAAACACGTATAACATAATAAAAAGATAATTTTTAAAATAGTTATTTATTTGAAAGAGACAGAAATAGAAAGAGCACACAAGCAGGAAGGAGGGGTAGAAGACTCAGCCTGCTGAGGAGGGAGCCCAGCATGGGGCTCAATCCCAGGACCCTGGAATCATGACCTGAGCCAAGGGCATTTTTTTTTTTTTTTTTTTAGTGGCAGAAGGACAGACTTTATTGAGCCCCTCAACCCTAGTTCTCCTTCTCCTGCACAGTCTTGGTTCCCCAATGCTTAACTGAATGAGCCACCCAGATGCCCCTAAAAAGACAATTTTTAAATAGGCAAAGGATTCAAATAGACACGTCTCTAAAGTGGATATACAAATGACCAATAAGCCCCTGAATAGATGCTTAGGGTGCCTGGGTGGCCAGTGGGTTAAGCCTCTGCCTTCGGCTCAGGTCATGATCTCAGGGTCCTGGGATTGAGCCCCACATCCGGCTCTCTGCTCAGCAGGGAGCCTGCTTCCTCCTCTCTCTCTCTCTCTCTCTGCCTACTTGTGATCATTGTGAATATTTTAGACACCACTGATATATATTAGAATTGTACACTTTAAACAGGTGAATTTTATTGCAAGGTTTTGTTTTTTTTTTAATATTTATTTATTTATTTATTTGACAGACAGATCACAGATAGGCAGAGAGGCAGGCAAAGAGAGAGGAAGGGAAGCAGGCTCCCTGCTGAGCAGAGAGCCCGATGCGGGGCTCGATCCCAGGACCCTGAGATCATGACCTGAGCCGAAGGCAGAGGCTTTAACCCACTGAGCCACCCAGGTGCCCCAAGGTTGTTTTTTTTTTTAATTGTTTTTTGTTTTGTTTTGTTTTGTTTTGTTTTTGAGAGAAGGAGAACACAAGCAGGGGTAGGAGCAGAGGAAGAGGGACAAGCAGACTCTACACTGTGTGCAGAGCCCATCACAGGGCTTGATCTCACTGCCCTGAGACCATGACCTGAGCTGAAATCAAGAGTTGGATGCTCAACCAACTGAGCCACCCAAGCGCCCCTATCCCCAGTTTTAAAAAGAGAATCGCAGGGGCGCCTGGGTGGCTCAGTGGGTTAGAGCCTCTGTCTTCGGCTTGGGGCGTGGTCCCGGGGTCCTGGGATTGAGCCCCGCATTGGGCTCTCTGCTCGGCAGGGAGCCTGCTTCCCCTCTCTCTCTGCCTGCCTCTCTGCCTACTTGTGATCCCTGTCAAATAAATAAATAAAATCTTAAAAAAGAGAATCGCAGACATGGGAAGAGAAGCAATAAAGGGAAACAGAGGAATGGGGACAAGACGGCAATGTTTTCAGACGGCAGAAATAACAATATATTTGCATAGAGAGATCCAGGACGAAAAAAGGTTGGTAGTGAAGAAGGCGGTGGGAGAGGAGAGAGAGGAAGAGGGAGAGAGAGTTGCTGGAGTAGGTGAGAGGGGCTGGAATCCTGCACTGAAGTAACAGGCTGCTTGTAGATAGTTTATCTGTAGTAAGAGGAGAGAAAGCACGACAGACACACACAAAGGCAGGTAGGTGGGTATCAATGGTGTGGGAGCTTGAGGAAGTGCCCTCCTTCAGAGAGCTCAGTCTGTTTTCCTTGAACCTCTTGCTTAGAGCCTCCTGTCTCAACACATGCTTTCAAAGAAAGCAAGCTGGTTTCAAAGAAAATAAACAAGCAAGCAAGCACATTAATCGCCTCCAGATCATCTACCCTAGTAGCTTTTATTTATTTTTATTTTTTTAAAGATTTTATTTATTCATTTGACACAGACAGAGAGACGGAGAGAGCACAAGCAGGGGGAGAAGCAGAGGGAGAGGGAGAAGCAGGCTCCTTGCCCAGCAGGGAGACCGACATGGGACTCGATCTCAGGACCCTGGGATCACGACCTGAGCCGAAGGCAGATGCTTAACCATCCGAGCCACCCAGACGCCCCAACCCTAGTAGCTTTTAAAAATTAATTCTACCCCGGGGCAGCTGGGTGGCTCAGTGGGTTGAGGCCTCTGCCTTCAGTTCAGGTCATGATCTCAGGGTCTTGGGATCGAGCCCCACATTGGGCTCTCTCCCCTGCTCCCTCCCCTCTCTCTCTCTCTGCCTACTTGTGATCTCTGCCTGTCAAATAAATAAATAAAATCTTTAAAAAAAAATTAATTCTACCCCAAGCTGGTCATTCTCTTGCTCTGAGTCCTTTCCACAATGTTATTTATTTCTGTTATTTTAATCCATTTTTAAGATTAAATTTTACTTTATTATTATTAAAGAGTAATTCTTACACAAATAAAATTCACAAGGTTCGGAAAGCAAATCACTCTCCTACCTCTGTCCCCAGTCTTCCTCCTCGAGGCCAGTTTACTGTACATCCTCCAAGAGATAATCTATGTATATGAAAGCATATGTATGTACATATATATCCCTCGTTGCTTTTAAAAACCGCAAATGTATCCAAACTTACTGTTCCGTATCTTGCTGTTTTCATTGAATATGTATCTTAGAGATTGTTTCATATCAGTACATATAGCACTGACTCATTCTTTTTCATAACTACTATGATACGACAATTTTAAAATATGTTTGCAAAGTCTTTGATATTCCTTCCTTCAAGAGGTGGAGCTCGATTCCTAAGTGTGGGCTGGACTTTGTGACTCACATCTAATGAACTAAATATGGCAGAACCAATGTGTGTCCTCTGAGACTAGGTCATAAAAGACAATGCAGCTTCTCCCTGGTTTTTCTATCTCTTGGATCACCTGCTCTGGGTAAAGGAAGCTGCCATGACATTCAAGCAGCCACCTGGAGAGAGGACCCTGTGGTGAGAAGCTAAGGCTTCCTGCCCACAGCCAGGGGGAGTGAGCCATTTGGGAAAGGGATCCCGAGGTCTCACTCAAGCCTTCAGATGACTGCACCGGCAGTTTGTAACCTAATCAGAGACCTGGAAACAGAACCACCTAAGGAAGCTGCTCCCAAACATCTGACCCACCCAAACTGTGAGCTAACAATGAAACATTTTAAAGGATTTTATATATTTATTTGAGAGAGAGAGAGCTCGGGGAGAGGCAGAGGGAGAAGGAATGTCGAGCCAAGTCTGTGCTGAGCACAGAGCCTGACACAGGACCCAATCCCATGACCCTAAGATCATGACCTGAGCCAAAATTTAGAGTTAGACTAACTGAATGAGCCATCCCATTGAAATGGGATGATAAAGGAGATAGCACACATTTGTTTTAAGTGTGTATAATTGTGGGGCATCTGGGTGGCTCAGTTGGTTGAGCATCTGACTCTTGATTTCAGCCCAGGTCATGATCTCAGAGTTGTGGGATCGAGCTCCATATCAGACAGCACACTGGGTGTGAAGTCTGCTTGGAATTCTCTGTCTCCCTGTACCCATCCCCATCCCCTGCTAGAATGTGCTCACTCTCTACTCCCCACCAAAAAAAAAAAAAAATAATAATAATAATAAAATAAGTTAAAAAAAATATATATATATGAAATGTCCTATGAAAAGTCCCTTGCCACCCATAAAGTATGTCATGAGTATAAAGGATAGTGCTTTCTTGTCCCATCATCTCCCTGCCTTTCCAATGATGACCAGCATATACTTCTGAATTTGCTCAAACCACATTGCTCTGCAGAAAGCATGGCATGTAGGCCTTTGTCTGTGCTGGTGCATCTTGTGTGTTCTCAGGTGATGATTTCCCTGGGAGAAGCTGATATTTTCATCTGTGTTCCCATCAGCAATTCTCTGGGTTAATGTGAAAGCCATATACATTTTAAGTTGGGTTTGGTTTGTTTTTTTTTTTAAGATTTTATTTATTTGACAGAGTGTGCATGCACAAGCAGAGGGAGCAGCAGAGGCAGAGAGAGAAGCAGGATCCCCACTGAGCAGGGAGCCTGAGATGGGGCTCCATCTCAGGACCCTGGGATCATGACCTGAGCCAAAGGCAGACCCTTAACCGAATGAGCCACCCAGGTGCCACTAAATTTTAAGTTTCTTCTAAATGTTTTCACTTTATTCAGAAAGTGAGGTCAGCTAGGAAACAAATCTGGCTCTGTGGACTTTTATCTCTCTGCTCCTGACCTAGGCTAGCCTCCCAGCAGCGTAGACAGGACCTGTCAACTGTACTCTGACGATGAAGATGAACAATAAAAAAAAAAAAAATCTACTCTTTTCCCTGGAGGGAAAGCAGCTAATAGCATTCAGATATTTTGAGATGAAACTGTTACCATGGGAATATTTCCCTATCTTTCCCTTAATAATGATGGGTAGAAACAATGATCAGTACAGCTCCCAGAATTCTAGAAATAAAGGCAACAAGGGAAGGAAAATGAAGCTGGGAGAACATGTCCCAAAGAAAGGATCCAGTAGTTCTGCCAAACTCTGTCCTGGCTTCATCCTAGGAAAGCCGGGCAGGATCGGCTGGGCTGAGTCCCTAGGTCAGCAGTTTTTCTCCAAGGTTCAGAGTTCCCATATAGGCTGGAGGTAGGTGATCCTGAGATGAGGGTGGTGGGGACAATTCTTCAGTACTGCTGGTAAGGGAGCTTCTGTGCGTGGGGTGGGGGTGAGGGGCGAGGTAGAAAAACTAGAGACCTAGCAAATTCTAATGCTTCTTAACATTTCTCCACTTCTGTCCTGGCAGGAGATCAACGTGTTTAGGGATCCCTCCATCCTCAGGAAGCCAGAAGCATGCTGGCACAGGCATTTTCATCTTGCAACCCAGAATTTCCTACGCTGTATTGCCCCCTACGAGTAGGCTCAGAAATCATTTCCTAACCAAGAAGGGACAGGGTGCTACCTCGTCACTCACCCTAAATTACCTACTGCTTGGAGCACTAGGAGTCCCCCGAGCTTGGCGCCAGCTGGACTCCTGTTGCTCCAGGACCTTGGGAAGTCAAAGGACAAATGGCTCACTGATGAGCAAAATGGGTTCTCTTTTGTGATAGGCATCTTACCCTGGTCTGTCATAACCCCATACATGCTCTCAGAAAGGTTTGTTGCCTTTTTTGTTTCTACTTTTTGAGAAGGGGCATCCCTAAATAGAGCCATCGTGCCAACAGAATATATGGGGATCCAACCTGCTAGCTGGGGATTTAAGCAGTCATTTCAAATGAGTGGATAAAGATACGAAGAATGGGTAACTCCCTTAATGTAAGTGCCTCTTAAAATATCAACCAAAGAGGAAATAAGTTGGTATCGCCGCACCAGGCAGCCCTGCTCATGTGAGCTGACCTAAGGAGGGACAGGATGACGGTGGACTGCCTCTTCACCTACATCCTTGTCTGCCAATTCTCCCAGACCTCCACTTGCTTGGACTGTCAGAGCTAGGGATTTCCTTTTGTTTTTGAGATCTTCAGTTAAAAAGCAAAGTAAGCAGCACTTGAACTGTTCCTTGGATATAGCAGGTAGGGGTTAATCCTTATAGGAATGCAACTTAAAGACCAGAGCCATATTGCATGGGGTGAACAACAGAGGACAGTGTTTTCCTTCTCCAAGCAAGAACCCAGTAAAGGAACGCACAGCTGTCCCTGTCTCTCACAACTTCCAGAACCATATATTTTCGTTTCAAAAATTCATGATTCACAAAGAGAAAATCAGTTTAAAAATTTGATCTGGCATAAATATACACTCAGCGGAGTACAGCAGGGAGCTCTAAAGATGCATGGCTCTATGGACACAGAGAAACAAGCCAGCAGACACC
Source organism: Martes martes (assembly GCF_963455335.1). Classification (NCBI taxonomy): domain Eukaryota; kingdom Metazoa; phylum Chordata; class Mammalia; order Carnivora; family Mustelidae; genus Martes; species Martes martes. The sequence continues at coordinate 25,299,664 of NC_137904.1, read as the reverse complement.
CAAAGGCAAGCTTCCTTGGCCAACTTCCCTGGTTGCCTGGTTTTGAGATCTCCACAGACCTGGCTACATAAGATTAAGGCTCTCTCTGGCAGATGACATGCCTCTCTTAGTTCATTCTTTAAAACAAAACCCAAAAACTATGTTTATTTTTAAAATAAGCTCTACACCCAATGGTGGGCTTGAACCCACCACCCTGAGACCAAGAGTCACGAGTCACCAACAAGAGTCACATGCTCTACCAACTGAGCCAGCCAGGCACCCCCTTAATTCTTTCTTATTGACTACTGGGCAGGCAGAACTTCATCACTGGGCTTTGAAGGACATTTCTGGCTAGTAGTAACTCACTCCCAAAATGTGACTCCTAAAAGATGGCAGAATCCTGATTGCAATGTAAGATGCACCTGGTTTATAATCTGGTACAAGTCTCAGCTGCCACTTATTCCTAACAGATTAACACAGCTTTCATGCTGCTTGAGATAAACACATACTCTGTTCCAAGTACGTTATTACAGAGCATATTTTTCAAATTCAGCTGCTACTTTTGACATTTTTTTTTTATAGAAGTGTGTGTCTACATTTTTACATAACATGCTAGAGAAAATCCCTTCAAAAAAAGTGATTGCTGATCTCTAGCCCTGGGAATATGAGATACACCGGCACTTGAATTCTTTCAGCCCAGATGAAACGAAGTACTCCTTACAAAAAAAATAATACATACATACTTACACTTTTTATGTGTAAGTTGTTCAAGTTCAAGTTGAACACGATTTCCTCCACAAAACTTTAGGGGAGCTCCTCAACTTGAGAAAATTCCCCCTTTGTTTGAATTCCCATTGCACTTAATTTTACATCCTATAGTTATTATTTTTCTACCTGCAATAGACACTTATTTACACATTATCTCCTTAAAGACAAAAATCTTCCAATACAGCACCTCCCCACACCGTAACTCTTTCAGCTTTATTTCTCACACACTCAGCCCATTCTTTATTTTTATTTATTTATGTAAAGATTTTATTTATTTATTTGAGCACAAGCAGAGGGAGCTGAAGGCAGAAGGAGAAGCAGGCTCTCTGCTGAGCAAGGAGCCCGATGCAGCGTTCAATCCCAGGACCCTGAGATCATGACCTGAGCCGAAGGCAGAGGCTTAACCAACTGAGCTACCCAGGAGCTCCTATTTTTATTTATTTATTTTTGTTTCAAGTTTTTATTTAAATTCTAGTTACCTGACATATAGTGTAACATCAGTTTCAGGAGTAGAATTTAGTGATTCATCACATACATATTAACAGCTCACAAGTGCCCTCCTTAATCCCCATCACCCAGCTAGCCCATCCCCCCTGTTTGTTCTGTATAGTTAAGAGTCTCTTTGGGTGCCTGGGTGGCTCTGGGGGTTAAGCTTCTGCTTTCAGCTAGGGTCATGGTCTCAGGGTTCTGGGATGGAGCCCCGAGTCCGGCTCTCTGCTCAGCAGGGAGCCTGCTTCCCTCTCTCTCTCTGCTTGCCTCTCTGCCTACTTGTGATCTCGCTCTGTTAAATAAGTAAAAAAATCTTAAAAAAAAAAAAAAAGAGTCTCTTATGATCAGGAAGACTTCGAGTCAGGTCGTGATTCCCAGGAACCTGGGATCGAGCCCTGCATCAGGCTCCCTGCTCAGCGGAGAGCCTGCTTCTCCTTCTCCCACTCTCCCTGCTTGTGCTCCCTCTCTCACTGTGTCTCTCCCTGTCAAAACATAAATAAAATCTTAAAAAAAAAAAAGTTTCTTATGATTTGCCTCCCTTTTATCCCCCTCCGTGTTTATCTGTTTTGTTTCTTAAATTCCATGAGCGAAATCATACAGTATTTGTCTTTCTGACATATTTTGCTTAGCATGAAACACTCTAGCTCCATCCGTGGGATTGCAAATGGCAAGATTTCACTATTTCATATATATACCACATCTTAATTTCTTTTTGTTTAAAGATTTTATTTTTAAGTAATCTCTATACCAACGTGGGGCTCAAACTTAGAACCAGAGATCAGGAGTCCTACCTTCTACTGACTGCCCCAGCCAGGTTCCCTCACATCTCTATCCATTCATCAGTCAATGGACATTTGAGTTCCTTCCACAATTTGGCTATTGTTGATAATGCTGCTATAAACATTAGGGTGTATGTACCCCTTCGAATCACCATTTTTTAAAAAAGATTTTATTTATTTATTTATTTAACAGAGAGAGAGAGAGAGAGAGAGAGAGAGAGATCACAAGTAGGCAGAGCAGCAGGCAGAGAGGAAGGGAAGCAGGCTCCCTGCTGAGCAGAGAGCCCGATGTGGGGCTCGATCCCAGGACCCTGAGACCATGACCTGCGCCGAAGGCAGAGGCTTAACCCACTGAGCCACCCAGGCACCCCTCGAATCACCATTTTTGTATCCTTAGGGTGAATACCTAGTACTGTAATTGCTGGGTCATAGGGTAGCTCTATTTTTAACTTCTCGAGGACTCTCCACACTGTTTTTCACAGTGACCACACCAGTTTGCCTTCCCACCAACAGTGCAAGAGGGCTCCCCTTTCTCCCCACCATCACCAACATCTCTTGTCTCCTGCAGTAGGAGAGAGATTGCTGAGCTAAGGCTAAGAAGGCTCGTTGATCAGATAACTTGAAGAAAAGCCCAAACCCCAATTCTGAGGCTTGTGGCCACCGGATCCCTGTATCTGAGTCCCTGCCATTCTGTAGCTGATTTTGCTGGGGCCCCTCCCCACAGCTGCTGTCAGAGCCCATCTCAGCAGAAAATACTTAGGTTTCCTTTAGTTTTTATTTCCTCGCTCAGTCCAATATGTTGCACTGACTTCCACAGAGTTTTAAGGTGAATATCCTTGTTTATTGCCTGGTCATTTATTCAAGCAAAACATATTTATTGAGCACTGACTATGTGCCAACAATTGTTCTAGGCCCTGAGTACACAGTGATGATTTAAGACACCCTGACAGTGGTCTTGGCAATGATTTTTAGAGTCTGACTCCAAAAGCAAGGCAACAAAACCAAAAATTATCAAATGGGACTACATCAAACTAAAACGCTTCTGCACTGCAAAAGAAGCCATCAACGGGAAATGAAAAGGCAGCCTACAGGATGCGAGAAAACATTTGCAAATTATACATCTGATAAGGGGTTAATATCCAAAACACATAAAGAACTCCTATAACTCAATGGCAAAAAAAACCATCCAGTTAAAAAATGGGCAGAAGATCTGAATAGACAATTTTCCAACAAAGATACCCAGTTGGCCAAGAGGCACATGGAAAGATGTTCAACATCACTCATCATCAGAGAAATGCACATCAAAACCACAATGAGGTATCACCTCATGCCTCTTAGAATTGCTATTATCAACAAGCCAAGAAGGAATGGGTACTGGTGAGGAGGAGGGAAAAAGGGAATCCTGATGCATTGTTGGTAGGAATTTAAATTGGTGCAGCCACAGGGGCTCCTGGCTGGTTCAGCCCGTATAGTGTGTGACTCTTCATCTCAGGGTTGCAAGCTCAAGTCCCACCCTGGGTGTAGAGACCACTTAAAAATAAAATAAAATCTTAAAATATTGGTGCAGCCACTGTGGAAAACAGTATGGAGGTTCCTCAAAGAATTAAAAATGGAACTACAGTATGATCTAGCAATTCTACTTCTGGGTATTTATCCAAAGCAAATGAAAACACTAACTCGAAAAGATACACTCAGCCCCATGTTCACTGTGGTATTATTTATAACAGCCAAGATACGGAGATAACCTAAGTGTCCAATGGATGAACTGATGAAGATGTACACACACACACACACACACACACACACACACACACCAGAATACTATTCAGCCAAAAAAAGAATGAAATTGGGGGCACCTGGATGGCTCGGTCTTCATCTCTTGATCTCACCTCAGGTTGTGAGGCTGTGAGTTCAAGCCCCGTTTTGGGCTCCATGATGGGTGTGAAGCCTACTTAAAAAAATAAATACAAATTTAAAAAATTATGACAGTACAATCCCAATTAATAAAAGAAGAAATGATAGAAGTAGAAAATGTGGCAAGTATCACAGTTAAGAACTATTCTGGGCAAGATCAATATTAGTCACTATCACAATGAGATACCACTTCACACTCACTAGAATGTTTACCATAAAAAACAGATAAAGAGCATTGGCAAGGATGCGTTGAAACTTGAATTCTCATATATTGCTGCTGAGGATGTAAAATGGTGCAGCCACTTTGGAAGACCACTTGGCAGTGCCTCAAAATATTAGCACAGAATTACAGATGGCCCAGCAATTCCATGGCCAGGTATATACCCAAGGATGTGGGAAAACATATCTGTACACAAATGTTCACAGGAGCATTACTCACAGTAGCCAAAAAATAAAGGGTGGCTGGCTTAGAGCATGCAACTCTTGATTTCGGGGTCATGAGTTCAAGCCCCAAGTTGGACGTAGAGTTTACTTAAAAAAATTTAAAAAAAATTGTTATGAAAAAAGTAAAAACAAAAAGTTTCAACTGATAACATAAACAAAATGTGCTATGTCCATACAGTGGAATATTATTCAGCCAAAAAAGGGGAATGAAATACTGATATGTGTCCCAGTATAGACAGACCTTGAAAACATGGTATGTGAAAGAGCCAGTCACAAAAGACCACTTGTTGTAGGACTCCACTTACTTGAATTGTCTAGAAAAGGCAAATCCTATTATTATTTTTGTAACTTGTAAAATGTTTCAAACTATTTTGAAATAAAAAGTTAAATAAAAATAGTCAAGGAGCTCGATGAGATCATCTAGAGACAGAGTATAGGTAGGGTAAGAAAACTGAGGACAGAACCTTGGAGAACACTAACCCTGGAGAGTTTCAGCAGAGGTCCAATAGCCAGCCAGAGACTGAAAAAGACAAAGCAGCCAGCAAGATAGGAAATTCAGCTATTTGTGCCACCTGCCAAGGCAATGGGTGCTAAGGGACATTTTATTGGGCCCGAAACTCAAGACAACTTAGTCAAGGCATTTCTTAGATACACATAGGAAAAAAATGCTGGCTCTCACCCATGCCTCTCCAGCTCTCCCAGATGCAATGGTTGAGCTCTGCTCAAACACTGGAGGAGCAGACCCTTGTGTTTGCTGTGGGGACTATTCTCTTGGGGAAGGAGGAAGGTAAAAAAAAAAAAAACAAAACAGGGACAGATCCCAGTGAATGTACACAATGATCCCAAACTTCATTTTATGGGGAGGGGGAGACAAAACCAGAAAAGTGAAGTAATTTGAACGTGGCAAAGTTGAGATGCAAACTCAGACCTTAGCTCTTAAGTCCATGCCTTTATACTCTTTATACTCTTGCTCCTGCAATACCACTAGGAGACCATTTAGTTTCCAGAGCCGCTTGTCAGTGTCCCCACAAGTGTGGCAGTGACTGAGTACAGCTGCTTGTCAAGAAATGGTTGCATAAGCTGGTGCAGCCACTCTGGAAAACAGCATGGAGATTTCTCAAAAAGTTGAAGATAGAGCTACCCTACTGGGTATTTACCCTAAAGATACAATGTAGCTATCCGAAGTGGCACGTGCACCTGAATGTTTATAGCAGCAATGTCCACAATAGCCAAACCATGGAAAGAGCCTAGATGTCCATCGACAGATGAATGGGTTAAGAAGATGTGGTATATATATATATATCTCTCTCTCTATATATATAGATATATATATATATATATATATATATATATATGGGAATATTAGGCAGCCATAAAAAATGAAATCTTGCCATTTGAAACGATGTGGATGGAACTAGAGGGTATCATGCTAAGTGAAATGAGTCAATCAGAGAAAGACAATTATCATATGATCTCTCTGATATGTGGAATTGAGAAACAAGGCACAGGATCGTAGGGGAAGGGAGGGAAAAATGAAACAAGACAAAATCAGAGCGGGAGACAAGCCATAAGAGACTTAATCTCAGGAAACAAACTGAAGGTTGCTGGAGGGGAGAGGGGGTGGGAGGGATGGGGTGGCTGGGGGATGGACACTGGAGAGGGTATGTGCTGTGGTGAGTGCTGTGAATTGTGTAAGACTGAAGATGCACAGGCCTGTAGCCCCGAAATAAATAATACAGTATATGTTTAAAAATAAAATAAATAAATAGAAAGGGTTGCATAAATCAAGAAAATTAAGTCAGACACAGGAGATGGACATGTATTCCCCTGGGTATTCTAAGAGTAGGCAGGTGCACTATTAAGTGGGGCAAAGATCTGTGACTCAGTGCACAGCCAGCAAGGCAGAGTCTGGCAGGACAGGGTCGGTGAGTTACTCCAGGTTCAGTTCTTCAGTGGCAGAGAAAAGGCCAATGTGCAGACACCTGCCTAACACATCCCTCCCCTGCTTAAGGCCTTTAATGAAGCCTCTAGAGAGGGTAGATGAGATGGTCTCTGAACAAAACACAGGTCAGGGCTAGGAAGCCACGCTGTGAAGAGGAGGGTAAAGTGGACAGATGCATCCTAAATACCAAGACTTAGATCCTGGGCACCAGCAGCCAGGCCTCAACCCTCCCGAGACCTAAAGGATAAGGAGCTTCAAGGAAAGGATTTTAGAGGGAGCAACTGCAAAGCAGCCACGAGTGTGAGCAAGGTGCATTGTTAGAACAGAAAGATCTCTCTGGAGCGTAGTCGGATGGGAGAGTGCAAATTTGGGGGGCAAACAAGGTCTAGCTGGGGTCTGCAGGGTTTTGTCAACCACTTATGATTTGAAGGTATCATGAATAGATAAGAAAGACCTAAGTTTGCTAACCTATTTAACAGATGCATAATCACTCTGTTGGAAAACAATTTTAACTCCTGTTTACTTATCCCAGCACACTGTAACCTTTTTGAAGGCAAAGACCATGTGTTGAACGACTCTGACTGCCCCCATGTCCAGTGGGCAGTCCTGACTGCAGCAGGCGTCAGGATCTGCTTGGGGGGCTTGGTGCTTGTGAACACCCATTTTGCTGGACCCCAATTTCCAAGTTTCTGAGTCATTTGGTCCGGGGTGGGGCCTGAAAACTATCCCTTACAAGTTCCCCAGCACGGTGACCATGCTTCCAGAATCTGGGGGACAAGTTAAGAGATCTCCGAGGGAATCAGGAAAATGAGTAACTGGATGTGTTACGCTCAGCTGCTTCCGGTCTAGAAGGTATCCAGAAATGGCTGGGGTGCAGGGGGCTGGACTCACAGGAATCCCACGGGCGAATGAGAGAAGCAGAGGTCAAAAAAGAGTTAAGTCAGAGATAAAATGTTATTCTAGGAGTTTTCCCCTCTGGTAAAGCCTCGGTTCCAAGGTACTTTGCTATTTATAAAAAAGAGAAAGCATTTTTTTTCCAAAATTAACAATTTAAGGACAAGTAAGCAAAAACCATAAACGGTGTCTTTAAGAGAGTGGTTACAGCCCTACTTCCCTCAGTTGTCTATCCCTGAAAGAAAGCTCACCGCCAAACCTGCACTCCTCTAAAGAGACACCTGGTGACAGCTCCCAGAAGTGAAGGCATTATGCCTCACAGGAACTGGAAGTCTTCCAGAAAATTTGCTTTGCCCACTTTAACCCTTCTTGGCAACGGAAATGTCAAAACGCTGTTGGTTTTTTCCAAACGCTTAGGCCTGGCTTTTAAAACTGAACATACTGCAAATTTCCCAAAGGGAAAAAACCAAGTCAAGTTGTCAAGGGCTGGCTCCTGCAGTGGGAGGACACTGAACTGGGAGTCAGGACCTGGGTTCCAATCCTAGCTCAGGCACAGACTAACTGTGTGGCTCTGTTTAAGTCACTTCTACTCTTCATGCTGTTTATTCTATAAAAGTACGGTGTTAGATAATACCTCGGTCTATTTTAGTTCTGATATTTTGACTTTAATATCCAAAGAAATAAGAAGCATTATCACACTGTCATGCACACAGGGGGCTGATCACCTACCTAACTAGAGGTCAAACTAACCACTTTTGCAGAATTCTTGTTTTTTTCCTCCTAAAGATTTTATTCATTGAGAGAAAGAGAGAGAGGGTGTGAAAAAACCTGCAGGGTGGGGGGACAGAGGGAGAGGGAGAAGCAAACTCCCCGCTGAGCAGTAAGCCTGACACAGGTGATCCCAGGACTCTGGGATCATGACTGGAGCTGAAGGCAGACACTTAAGCCACTGAGCCACCCAGGCACCCCTCTTGTAGGATTCTTTTACCTTCCAGGTGTGCAATAATTACACAATTTCACAAATGGAAAACAAACATGGATTAAGTACCAAAAGAACAGCTCCAGGGTGAGTGCTCAGAGGAAGTGAAACTGATGTCCCCTTTACCTGCTTAGGCCACGCTGCCCTCCAAGATGAGCCCCAGCCCTGCCGCGGCAGCGCTATGTTCTGGTGAACACCACCATTGGCAAAAGTGAAACAAAGGAAACACCTCCTACAGATCCAATCTTAGTTTCCCTACAAATAAAACATGAATACAATACAGTATTGTACCTTTTCAATTTCCAAAACAATCAGGCAAATTGTTTTTTAATTACTAGTAAAACCTGCTACGCATTTATTACTCTATTTTCATCAGTTACACCAGGCGTCGGTCAGATCGGGCCCACGGCCTGTTTTTATACAGCCCTTGGACTAAGGTAGGTTCTCTGTTTTTAAGTGGTTAAAATAATTAAAAATATATTTTGTGACAAATGAAAATATATGAAATTCAAATTTCCATGCCTATAAATAAAGTTTTATTAGAATGCAGTCACGGGGGGCACCTGGGTGGCTCAGTGGGTTAAAGCCTCTGCCTTCGGCTCAGGTCACGGTCCCAGGGTCCTGGGATCGAGCCCCGCATTGGGCTCTCTGCTCAGCGCGGAGCCTGCTTCCTCCTCTCTCTCTGCCTGCCTCTCTGCCTGCTTGTGATCTTTCTCTCTCTCTCTGTCAAATAAATAAATAAAAAATCTTATAAAAAAAAAAAAAAAAAAAAAAAGAATGCAGTCACGGTGGGGCACCTGGGTGGCCTAGTCCCTTAAGTGTCTGATTCTTGGTTTCAACTCAGGTCACGATCTCAGGGTCGTGAGATCAAGCCCCGCAACTGGCTCCTCGCTCATTGGGGAGTCTGCTTGAGATTCTCCCCTCTCCCTCTGCACCCCCCACCCCCCACCTGCCCTGCTCACAGGTGCGCTCACTCTCTAAAATAATTTTTTAAAAAGGATGTACTCATTCAGGGCACCTCAGTGACTATTGGTTAGGTGTCTGCCTTCGGCTCAGGTCATGATCCCAGGGCCCTGGGACTGAGCCCCGTATTGGGCTCCCTGCTCAGCAGGGAGTCTGCTGTTCCATCTCTCTCTGCCCCTAACCCTGCTCATGCTCTCTCTCTAAAATAAATAAGTAAAATCTTTAAAAATAAATAATATATTTATTATAGAAATATATAAATATAAAATATAAAATAAATATATAAATATAAAATATTTATTATTTATATTTGTATTATAAATAATATCAGTCGTGCCCATTTGTTTTGTCTGTGGTTGCCTTCCTGCTATGACAGAGTGGAGGAGCAGCAAAAATTTCAACTATTTACTATCTGGCCCTTTACAGAAAAAGTTTGTGATCCATAAGTTATTCTACCCCGTACATGCCCACATCATTCTAGTAAAAACTTCCAAGGGTTATTATAAAAGACTTAAAATATAGACCACAAATAGGAAAATCCTGGAAGAGGAAAAAGTGATCATGTGGAATTTGATTTTTCCAATGTGTATGTATAAAGATAATACTGGCAATGCCTCCTTGTGAGTATACACCCGACAGAAAGCTTTCAAACCCAGAACGAATGGCAAGCTCTCAATTTCCCTGTCTGACTTCTGCAATGGTCTATGCTGAAGGAGAAGATAAAATCTACAGAGCAAAACACTGTCACTGGAAAATACATCCAGAAACTAGAAAGACGTTAGGAAGTTAGGAAGGGCTTCCTAATGATGTCAAAATCTTGCTTTCTCGTAAAAGTGTCCATACTTTCTGAGCCAAAAATAACAGGGAAAAAGGTTCTGAATAGTTTGCATGTGCCACAGAGTTTTTGAATTTGGGATGCATTAAAGAGATGTCAAATTCGTAACTGTGATCCTCACAGGTCAGAGATGGAAGTGGAAAACAGAGCTGAGGTCCAAATGGGTTAACAGACATTCATTCTCACAGATGGACTTTTGATAAACAGAGTTAAAAAGACAAGAATTACAAGTTTAGAGGTTTTAACAAGTGGGGCTGTGAAATCTGGAGACTGAGGTTTTTGGAACAGTCAGGCTACCTGAGTGGAGCACCGTCAACCCAGTAACATTAAATAAATTTAGCATCTTGACGTCCTACTTCCCAGAAAGGACCTAGTCCCAAATCAGCTTCCTAAAAGCACATAGACTATTAAAATTGAAAGGATGATGACAAATAAATGATGTGTTCATGACAACTCGGTCACATACTCATTTTTAAGATTTGTACACATGTATTTTAAAGACACTTTTATGTTGATTTTTTTACTAGTCCAACTCAGACAAGAGGGGCACCAATGCTAACAGCAGTTGAATTCTCAGGGCCTACTCAGGAAAGATTTATACTCTATGCAGAGTTTGAGCACTTACCTCTGTTCTCCCTTTGCTAGTCATCATTCTGTTGCCTTCCCTCTGGTCAGAAAAATTCTCATTTCATTCAGGACCAGCTCATCAGTACGTCTCCTCCTTGGCACCTTCCCCTTATGGGTGATGTACAGATATGCACAGATACCCACAGCCCTCCTACCTCTTCTTTCACAGGCTGTTTCAGGAGGATTATGTGCCCCTCAGCTCCTGACACCCACCGTCCACTCTACTGTGGTTTACAAGCTCCGGCAATGTGGGACATTACTCATTTTGGGGTCAAACGTAAAAAAGACATATGAATGGGCAAGAAGCAAGAGCCGCCTGATGTGCTAAGTAAGGCTAAGTTACTACATTATGCCATAGGACCGCAAACCTTCGAAGTGATGTTCCTTCATATGACTGCCTCACTGTTCATTAAAATACTGCAGCAAGGGTGCCTGGGCAGCTCAGTGGGTTAAACCTCTGCCTTCGGCTCAGGTCATGATCTCAGGGTCCTGGGATCAAGCCCCGCATCAGGCTCTCTGCTCAGCAGGGAGCCTGCTTCCTCCTCTCTCTCTGCCTGCCTCTCTGCCTGCTTGTGATCTCTGTCTGTCAAATAAATAAATAAAATCTTTAAAAAAAGAAAATACTGCAGCAAGCAGGGACGCCTGGGTGGCTCAGTTGGTTAAGCATCCGACTCCTTATTTCGGCTCAGGCCGAGAGTTTGAGACTTGCATTGGGCTCCGTGCTCAGCAGGGAGTCTGCCCCCCGCCAAGTAAGTAAATAAATAAATAAATCTTGGGGAAAAAAAAATTGTAGCAAGCAGCCTCAGAACCATCCATTAAAGACAGGATGCCATTGGTGCAAAGAGCAAAATTTTCTTTCCAATCCTCAAGTTCCTATTTTCCTCATTTTCCCTTGGTGCTCTTACAGCTTGCATCTTCTGAGAGTAAACCGTAAAAGCCAGAAGAAGCCTATCGCTTTATTTATTCACGTATTTCCTCATATTAACTGGGAGCATTCCCCCTGCAAGCCCGCCCCCCTGCACTTGCTGATGGGACTAGAAGGTTGCTGGGCTTAGTAGGGGGGACGGGTCAAGAGCAGGTGAGACGGGGGTGGGGGAGGCGTGCTGCTGGCCTTCTTGTCAGTTGGACACTTGAGCTTCGAATGAAAAGACTGAGAGAGAAAAGTCTACATATATAAACATCACTTTTCACATCTTGGCAAACTACCTTCCTCAGTTTCTCACAAACATATCAATCTATAAAGTGTATCCATTTGAGTCTGAACAGGGAAGAACTTGGAAGGAAAGAACTGACTCATTGGAGGCTGTGTAACTGACGCATGTAAACAGGAGGCTCCCAGAAGACAAAAACGAGGAGTCAACAGATTTCTGCTTAACTTTCCCTTTCCTCAATTTTAGAATAGAAATGGGAAGTGGGGGGACAGAGAAGTACGCAGCTAAATACAGCACAGGTCATTTTACAAGTGTAGAGCGCATAAGTTACGCTGTTTCCAGCTGCTCAGGGAGTGTGATCTTTGGACGTCCATCAGAACAGCAAAAAGGAAGAAAAAAATCCATGTTAGAGGCGCGGATAAACACGTATGTCACAGCCGAAACCACATGAGCTAGGTGTATGCGGGAGAACACAACTGGCCTCCTCAAAGAATAGATCTGCCCACAGCTTTCAAAGAGACTTCCTCTTCTACATACAAATCATACTGGTCTTCTTACCTAATGAGTATTATCTGCTTGAACAAAAAATAATTTTCAAGGTAAGAAAGATAAAAACCAGAGGATTTCATTCACACCTGCACAGGAATATTGACTTCGTAAGACAAGAAAACTCAAGGTCACGGTACACAGCAGTTATTTATTTAAATACTCGAAAAGGTTGATGATGGAAAAAAATAGGTTTATCATGAGAGTTTATGTTCACTGGATTTATTTTATCATTTAAAAAAGTGCTGCCTCCGGGTTATCCTAGCCAGATAGAGAACACTTTACGACACATGCAGCCACTGTAGGACACTATCATAGACACGGGCGTTAGAGAATGACATACACTGGGGGAGGAAATTCAGTAGTAGTAATGGCGACTGTTTATTTAAACTAAAAACATTGATAATATACAAATCTTTTTTCTCATTTGATTGAAAGGGCTATAAAATTCTACATACAGACAAAGGAAGCAACATAATCATATAGGTCACGCCCCCGCTAACTGCCTTTAACTCACTCCTTCCTTCAAGAAGCACTTCACTCAGCTAGGCAACTTTCTAGACTGCACGAGGGCTTCGAGGCTGGCCTACCACAAGTGACTGAAAGAGAGGTGCGAGCTGACCAGGACTCCTCTGTTCTTAAAAATGGAGAGAAAATGGCAAATTGTGCCTCGTGTTCTTTACAGAACCCAAAGGATCATTCTGAGTAAAATGTGAAATAAATAAGTGATCCATGAGTAAATACAATCTCAGAGCTGACTTAGACCTAGGAGAGTGAGTCAACCGAACACTAACAATACCACGTAGAAACATCTAGAAACATCATTTCTAGAATTCAGGTTGGGAGACCATATCTTGCCTGAATATGTACATTATTTACAAAATATTCCCTTTTGGCCTCTGAAATTTAGCCATTTGAGTTTGGCTGTTAAGCTCTTTCTTTCCATATGCTAGCCAATACTGCAGTTATAACTATCATTAAAATACTCTAATGCATGAATTACAAATATTAATAAAGTAACTCTGCATGTATAAATATCTCAATATTTCTAGCAGAATTTAAAGCATACATAAATACATAAAAGTATTTGTTTTTGGTAGGGCATTTTTTTTTAATCATCGCTGTTTCAACAATGCTTTGTACATAGCAAAACCCAAAACTGCAAAAACAGTAGCACCAAAACTTGCTCGAAGCCAAAACGTGGAGCTCTTGAGGTCAGCTTGTGTCACGTGCCTGTAGTCAGAAAATATAATTAATGTTCAAAACATGATTAGTATGAAAATACCAATTACATTAACAGTCTACTTTTAGGGAAGTATTAGCACACTTGTCAGGCTAATTGCATACAGTAATGCTTACCAAAAATATTTATCAATAGAGCCACACGTACATTGCTTAGATAATCACTATCTTTCGACATAACGTAGACATTAATAAAGACGAATGTCTTTACAATTAGCTACTACGTGGGAGTAATCAACATCTAAAATTTTAGACATTTTCTTCACATGGAAAATGGAGAACGTAGACAAATCAACCTACTACTTTTTAATCCCACCATGGTCCTTCAAAATGAGAGGTAAAACCGAGATCTCACAATTTTGAGAGTCCATTTCATGGAACTTAGTATGCGATCTCCTGCCCAGGAATCAAAAGCTATCGTGTAAGCAGTTAAGCGACAAGTGACCATACTTTTCTAAGAGCAATGCTTAAAGTCAACTTTAAAAACACTGAGCCCCAGAAAAAATTTACCCAAAAAATCCCAAAGGGGATAGGGAAGATTTACCAGTTCGCATTAATTGGTTACTGCTGGTTAAAGAAAGAAAATTCAGAATAAAACAAAACAACAAAAAAATAAATAAAACAAAAAAACCAACCCTGATATTAGTCAGACAGGCAGTGACAATGGTACCAACTAAAGGACATCATGTAACGTGATGGACTGAAAGGTAAATGACATAAAAGAAGCTGTATTATGCATGACAAGAACAGGGACAGCCTGTACCACAAACTGGGTTTGTGAGCATGCTCAGTTAATGACACTGCTAAGCACCTTCAAGGTTCTCAAGTATGACAGCTTACCATAAAGAGGATAATGCTTGAAAGCGAAAGTTGGCATATTTTATTCAAGGGTCACTGGAGTTTTAGTTAAATGAGCACAACTGAGGAGATGTAGAAAACTTATAGAATTAAGAGCTTAGAGAGACTGTCTAGTTCAGGTTATTTCACAAGTAGGAAACAAACAGCTTTGAAGCAAAAGTCAGACATCGTTAAAAGACCAGGACACCGACATATGCAAAAGAGTTAAGAGCCAAGAATATCAACTGTACAAAACGACTTTGCCTCAGTAATCGTCAGAGTGCCGATCGGATCAGTTATCACAAAATGCAATCTGCCCATTCTAGAAACAAGTCTACAACACAGGCCAGAGTGCTCCATGCTTATCACCATGGCAAAACAACACACAGCACTCCAATTTCTTATTCTCCCCAGCTCCTTAAAAAAAAGAAGAAGAAGAAGAAGAAGAAGAAGGAGAAAGAAAGAAAAAAGGAAAGAAAGAAAAAATCACTCCTGACATATTATTTTACAAAACAAAGTGATAACACGGGTTCATTCCACCTTGTGAGTTAGTTCCTCCAACAGGCAATGTTTTATTTATTTATTTATTTCCAGTTAGGGAAGAAAATTCGTAGGTTTCAGTTTTCCAGCTGGAAAAACTCCAACAAGGCCAACCCACTGGTTGTGGGAAATGTTACCTGGCTTCAAGAAAAAGTGGACCATGAGATGACGCCATGAAGATGGAATCTTCTACAGAGCGGACGGCGTGCACCTGGTGAGTAATACTGCCTTCGTCGTCTGCTAACAGCATGGCACCCCACTCAGCTACCCGGGCTCTTAACCTTTTATACACATGCACACAGTTTGCAGTTCACAGCAGAGCTCACAAGAGAAGGGGACTGAAAATAACATCTCTCAATTAAACATCCCACACAGAAATTGAGTTGCCACCCTAATATGATGCATCTCATGCTTTCTATATTTAAAATAAATGTATTCTGTAACAAATTGCCAAACTTCAAAAAAAAAAGTATCTATGGGTACTTTTCAGAAATACTCACATATTAGGAAAGAAAACCTAAGGCTGTTATGTACATTCTCTATATATCCCTTCGAGGCTCGTTCTGCTAGATCTGAAACACCAAGAAAAGCCCTGGAAACCAGTTCCTCAGCAGGGCCTGATGGGAGGTGGTGACCGTAAGTATTCATCAAAATGAGGTTAACGACTATGAGTCAGGAAATTGACCGATGCTTCTAACTGCAGACCACCAACAACTGCAAACATGAGTCTGCAAAAAATGGAGTCCAAACTCAGGGACTCCCGGAGACCAATGATGAGAGTTTCGAAGTCTGTAACTCCCAATCAATAGAGACGTGTAGAATTTAGAGTGAGAAACAGGCTAAAAAGGCAGGAGAGCTTTTGCTTCACCTTTGGTCTCTCTCTGATTTTGATGCATCTTCACTGATGAAGGATTTTTGAGATTTCTTTTACATTTTTTTCTTTTTTAATTTGGGAAAGAAAAGGGCTAGGATTACGGCTAGCTGTCATCACGGTAAAATCAGTCAAAATGATTTCTCATAAATAGTTTTCAAGTATGGAATCGGTTTCACATAACTCCCTTTGTTGTATTTTAAGCAAGTATTACCATTCGTGAACTAATATATTCTGACTTTATTGCTTTATTTTTGCATTTCAAGATAGTAATTACTGTTTTCCCCAAGCTACAGTATAGCCTTCTATAGGCAGAATAGCAGTTCATGTTTATATATAAGAAACAATAAAGATACACAGTCAAGATGTACCCAGTTTAAAACTTAAGGCAACTATTAACTCATAAGATACATTTCAATGACTCCATCAACCTTATAGTGGTTACTTAAGATACCTGTAGACATGGGAAGCTACTTAGAGACCTATTTTATGCAGTTAGCATGTGCATTTAAGAGGTGCACTAACCAGGCTCTCTATATATGACAAAGCATTGATAATTGATGGCACACTCGTCACTGCCTAGCTGACTGACAGCACCTGGAGAAAGAACAGTGAGACGATCTTAACTGTACTCCCTAAGTATGAGACCTGAGCCATGTTTGCCACTTCAGGTCTCAAGCTGAAAGCAGAGCAATAGTTTCATGAAGCTGCCTCCTAGTTCATTTCTAAACTCAAGCAAAAATAATTCTTTCACAATTCAAAAGTATAATTCTTTCAAAATGACTCACATAAAATATCATTCTAGAATAAATTATCTTATGGCATGCTTTTTTTTCTTTTTAGTTTATTATTATTTTTTTACTGTCAAAAAGGTAATAGATGCTCATTATAAGATACGAGGAAAATGAAAGTAGGAAGAAAAAAAAATCACCGAGAGTCCCATCACCTAAGGCAACTAATTAAAATGTAGGGCATTTCCTTTTACTTTTTCTATGTGTTTCTTACACAGCTGCAAACACAATGTGAATAAATTATAAAATTTTATATCTTTTTAAAATTTACTATTATGTAAGGACTTTTTCATAAATTACAGAAACCTCATTTTAACAGCTTTACTGTATCTGATTCCCCTGTGGGTGGCGGTCTCTACTTACTGGTGAGTATAACTAAAGGATGAATATACTTCTACATAAGATTTTTCTCTGTATTTAGTAGAGCTTCCTTAAGAGACTTCCCAAAAATGAGTATTACAAGGTCAAAAATGTGTGTGCATGTGTACATATAAAGATTCTCTTTAAAAAATCTTACTGAGGGACTCCTGGGTGGCTCAGTTGGTTAAGCATCTGCCTTCTGCACAGGTCATGGCTCCCTGCTGAGCAGGGAACCTGCTTCTCCCTCTGCCTGCCTCCTCCCCTGCTTGTGCCCCTTCTCTCTCTCTCTCTCTGACAAATAAATAAAACCTTAAAAAAAATAAAAATAAAATAAAAAATAATCTATTGATATACCAGAATCACATCTTCCTTCTCTATGTACAATAATTTAGTTCAGCAGTATCTCTTATTAGAACATAAGAAATAATGACAAAATGCTGGAATAAAATCCTTAATCATCTGAAGCTTGTCAGAGCTTCTAAGTTCTTAGGTGGAAAATTCTTCATATTGGATGCTGGCTTTCTGCTTAGAAATCCTGAGGGCCCATATGCCAATCAGATGCCAAGCGCTTTTTTTTCTTTCTTTAAAGTAGGCCAAATGTGGGGCTTGAACTCACAAGCCCCAGGCCTAATGTGGGGCTTGAACTCACAACCTGGTGATCAAAAGTTGCATGCTCTACTGACTGAGCCAGGCATGCACCCCTACACTGCTACTTTTAATAAGGTGGAGAGAAGGAAAGGTTTCAAACTTCAGGCAATAAAGGCTTAAATTAAGAAGTGTCTGTGTGAACAGTCACACAAGGCATATAGGAGAGTGACCACAATTCCTATGGACCTCTGTACAGAACGCCATAAAACAGGCAGACAAGATACTTTTGATTCACTCTGCAATTTACGACATATATAAGAACATGAGTTAAAATTTTTATTGGTTCAGTGTATTTGACCAATAATAAAAGGAATGGTTATCAGTTGCACTATTTAGAAACAAAATAATCAAATTCTAAAGGGCTCAATGGAATTAACCCATTTTAGCTATTCCCAAATAGGGTATTTTTAATACTGTTTTTTATAACATGTCCCAGGTCTTTATATATCTGGGATATAAACACTATATGGCAGAGACCTAAAAGTCTGCAAAGATTAGAATTTAAGGAAGGCGGGGGGGTGGGGATCCAGAAAGGTCCAGATGTCAGTTGCAGGCTCTTATGAGGAGGAAAGAAAAGTTCAGCGGAGCGAACTCAAGGCAGCGAAGAGCAGTCCCATCCAGGCGCTTTTACCAGCTGTCTGTGCAACTTTGCAGAAATAAATGCGAATTTCCTCGATTGCATTCTTCTCATCTCACCACCCGATCCTTTCCAAACCCAAAGCAGAGATGTACTGATGCAGAAATATGAATGTTCTTCTAATTTTCTAATTCTACCCACATATGGATTTCAAGTAGGAATTTTTAAGTTAATACTTTGCAACCGCCTCTGTAACTAATGCACGGAACCTAGTCACTAGGACTCACAGATAGCACATACAGCTTTTTCCTAGTTGCACTTCCGTAGCTCAAGTTAAAACCTGTACCGAGGTCACCAAAACTAGAGTTAAATGTTCTGGTTTTGAATATTTCGCTTGTTTTTTAAAGTCTTCTGGGCCTCCCTGCTTTTATTCCTCTCAATGTTTTCTTGGTGTTTTGTTTTTGCCTGGTGAAGTGTCTTTTACCTTTGTTTCTGATAATAATGCCATTACTCTTAATAATAATTTTAACAACAATTATCTTAGTGAACTAGAGCTAGTTCTGGAACTAGCAGATGAACTGCAACACAAATCATAAGGCAGCTGTTAACTGAGCATGCCTAAATAGTAACATACTTTGGAAAAGGACGTAAATGTGCATCAATGTCAAGAAATGCTTCACCAAGCATTAGAAGAACCAAAATTTACAGATGACCATAGATACATGGGAAACACATAATATCTCTATGTTATCTACTGATACTAAAAAATCAGAACAAACTCTACCTTGTGGCATCCTTTAATATTCTAACCAAATGGCAAAAAATTTTTAAATGTATAAGCAAGCAGCTTACTTAATGAGAATCTGTAACATAAGCTCTTGCATAATTTTAAACATAGCACTCTGTATTCTAATTAAAAGAAATGTCTTATAAGGACCTTGATACAAGGGAACATATAAGTTTCATATGAAACCAAAACACAGGACAGGCTTTGTTGGATATAATAGTTCACTATTACATAATATCCTAAGAACTCTTACATTCCCAGAAGACTCTCTAGGACGTTAAGATTTCTAAGTATCTATCCTCCTCATAATGCAATCCTATGAAAAGGCAGTTCCTTTCAGTGTGACAATAATAAAATCCTTTCTTCCAAAAAGGGACTCCTATTAAGTAAAATGGTTTTAAAGTACATGAAGGAGCAACTTAGGTGATTATTAAAGCAATATGGGCAAATATCATTAATAAATGGCTTAAAATAAATGGCACATACACCCAATTTTAAAAACGCATTAAAAAAATAGGGCAAAGAATTCAATGGCCACAATGACCGTCCATCATACCTTTGGGTTGCTTAAGCACTCACTGTGATCTATGCACTTGGTTGCCAAAGTAAAATGCTGCTAATAAACTTAAGAAGTAACATGAACAAATAATTTATATGGCTGATGTAAATTAAAAAATGGGATGAAAGAAATCCTAAAACCAAAATACGTATGAAAGAAAATCACACCAAAATAAATTATAAAATAAACATTTTGATTAAATTATAGGTTAGGAGAAGTGGGAGGGTTATACACAGAAATTAGCTGGGATAGGGGCTGAGAGAAGTTAAAAAAGTGACTAAGTGACACAGACATACAAATTAAAATGAACACCCAAAGGAAAGGACAAGTTAACGTCCACAGCACACTGCAGAAGAGTAACAAAGTCATGCAAAGTAGGAGTCTTCTGAAGTCAGAATAATAAGTACTTGGTAACCAGAATCCTGGGTAGTTCAAACCAACAATCCAGCTCACTCCTACATAATCATGTAGGATTATAACACTTTCAGATTAAAAAGGTAATTAAAATAAAAATATAACCAGAAGGTGTATTTTCCCAGTACCATGATTTACACTATTTGAAATGAAAGCATTGCCAAAGATTAAAATCATCTGACCCCGTTAATCATCTTCCAAATGTATTTAAATTCAAATAAGTCCCGTTATTCATAAACTGTTCTAAAGAGAAACATAAACCTGTCCAGACCACTAGGGTGAGATCGTAATTATTAAAGAACAAAGTTACATGTCAGATACATAGTTTAACACTTTTGACATCTTGAAATAAATATATATTCAATTACATTAAAAAGAAAACAAATTTTATTACTACTCTACTTAAAATATGTAGCATCAGTAAATAAGCTCAAAAAAAGGGGGACAATGTTTACTGGTCAAAAATAGATAGCTAGGGAAAAAATGGATAATTTCATAAATGAATCTGTAGGAACTGCCTAAATATAAATTATTAGCTTAAATTCTGTCATGATCAGGTGATAGCACTTACTTCTGTAGCCTGAGGGACTAAGGTTCCTGAAAACATAACCAAAGTTCAAGGAAAAATTTTTAATAACATAATATTTGGAGAGGCACTTAAAGGCAGGTCCCTATCTTCTTCATCTTCACATTCTGCCCCAGCTCACAGCAGGGTCCTATCTAAAGCAGGTACTTAAGTCTGAGTGAATAAATCACAGGGGCAGCGGGGCATAAAGGGTTAATGTGGCCTCAAACATGTACTATCTCTCCAAGTGATTTATTTGAACCAACATGTTTACAAGCATACTGAAACAAGGTATTAAGTTTGAGACCAACATGTATGCACCAATACCTGTCAATTTCTTTGCAGACATTTACTGAAACTCTTTGCTTCCATAAAAATTTTGAAACCCCTCTTTTACACATCTAACTCAAACACAAGACATGGCAGCTTTCTAAAAGCAGAGACCTAAGGCTAATTGTTGAGTGAGACTCCTCCCTACTGAATTACAGTGAAAAATTCCTAAATGACTTTTAGCAAATTAATCAATCCTTTTTCTGCTTTATAACATTAAGATACATCTAGCATGGCGAACCAATAGTGACCAACACCCAAAGGCTGCCACAACCCGAGAGAGAGAGGAAAGAAAGGAGGCAAACCCAGCACTCCACAATTTTTTTCAGATTCTTTCATGAGAAAGGGAGTAGAACTTGGTTGGTGGGAAGGGGAAGGAGATATTTTCATTCCTTAGGTGTATGTTTTTCTTTTTTTTTTTTTGGCCTGCAATTGCACAACTCTAGGCCATATCTTAAGACTGAGGTTACAAGCTGCTGGCCTGTAAACATGTTTTGTTCTGATCAGTACTTTTAAAGACTTAAATTTACTTGCCATTATTTGAATAGCAGGAAATTTCACATAAAAATCCTGATGTTTCGTGTCTCACAGAATCAGAAGACCTGGCACCAGCCAGCCCAGACAACAAAAGGCCAGAGCTGAGTTGTGGCTGCCTCTTTTAGACTGGGCCTGTCACAGTCCCTACGTCTCTTACTTCTCACACCTGACCACCTTCGTGCACTGACATTACCTATCCCGATCCTGTAGGTACTCAAGTTCTGGGGTTCCACCCCCATCTACCTTATCTATATCCTTTTATAAACTAGGGGAAACATCAGTACAGAAGTCCTAAATTCCCACCGTACTTCTACAAAATTCTGAAACACTGCAAGGAATCAGGAAGGAGTTCTTCGAAAGGTACACTGGTTTCCCTCCTTAACTTTTTCATTCATTCCATTCTTGATTACTAGATGTCAGGGATGTATGCCGACAGTACCATTAAATTAGTTCTAGCTTATAAATAGATATGACAAGATGTACTGATTTCCCTTCAAAGATCTTTGTACAGAGTACTTTACCATGAGCAAGCTCATCAATTAATACACACCCAACCTTTTCCATTTGGAAGCTGACTAAACTGACCTAAGAATAAAATTGTCACTAAAGATGCAGACAATCAATCAATCTGCAAGTTACGGACACTCAAGATCTCATAGAATAAGTGAAACAAATGGTTTTGATTAGCAATTATTAAGAGCCAAGGTGGGTTCACCAAGAATAAGACACCAAATAGATGTCACTTCCTATTTAGATAAAATTACTACATTGATAGATTGATAGATCAGAAGAATGTGTCAGAAATTACATATTGGGGGGAAAAAAAAGGAAACTGCATCTTGATTTCAAAAAAGCCCTCCATGAAATTCTTATAAGATACTAAGATAAAATATGGACTGGATAATAAAATATTTTTAATTTACAGAATAATCTTTTCCCAAGAATTTTAAACCTGTGTCACTGGGAAAAGAGTTCTCTGAGGGAATACTTCAGGGCTTGCTGGCTTTGGCTCCCTCTCTCTCTCCAATCTCTTGGTATTCAACATTATTTTTTATCAATAACTTGAATGATAAAGAAGACATATCTACCAAGTTTGCAAATAACACAATGCCAAGAGAGATAGATAATGGGACAAATGACAGAAATAATGTTTGAAATGACTGAGCTAGAACAAATGGATCAAAAAGAAGAATATGACACTTAATAGAGATACATATGTATCTGTGTTTAGATTCAAAGACTCAACTAAAAATGTCAAGTACACAATTAGAGAGGAGGGGATGCTGCCTTAATAGTACCTCGTATGAAAAAAATATCTGATTTCAGTGAACCCCGAGATTCATATGCATCCACAGTGGGATGGGGCTGCTAACAACGTCACTTCATGCAACAGACAGGTACTGTCCTGACTGTGGGACATGACCCCGCTGTTGGAGACTCGTCCCATCACACCTGGAGCACTGCTCCCCATTCTCAGCGGCACCTCTTTTAAGAGGAACTCTGAAACCCTAAAGGGCTTTCAGACGAGGACAACCAGGACTGATGAGGTCACTAAACCATCTAATTTAAGAAAAGGCTGAAAGAAATGGGGATGTTCTACCTGGAGAAGAGAAAATTAGGGGAGACATGATGGCCGTCTTCAAATGTCTGAAGGATTGCTAGGTTGAAGAGGGAGTAGAATAGTCGTATGTTGTTCTAAAGGGCAGAACTAAAACTAAAGGAGAGAAAGTTACAGGGAAATCATTTTAGTTAAAAAATAAAAATAAAGAGCAAAGGCAAAAGCAAAAACCCTCTCCAGTGAGGAAAGCCATCAGCAGATAAACAGTACTCTCCACAGGAAGGCTTTCAGGAAGGCATTCTAATGGGAGGTTAGGCCAGAGAGTTCTGGAATCTCTTCTGACTCTAGGTAGCATTTCCAACACCGGAGCTTCTGAATGTTGTTTGGTTTGAACTAGCCTTGCATTTTCTCAGATAGTCCTCATGAGAGAATCTGTGTTACTACTTTATCAGATGCCATTCAAAGGACAGAGGCAGAACTTTACCACCAAATTAGTGTGGCAGTCCCTTCAAAGCAGTCACCTGAGATGGCTGCATTCTTATTCCAGAGCTACTAGTGCTCAAAACGTCACTGAAACTCTTTTTAGAATGCCTTCAAGATCAGTTTCTGACCCACATTAAATATAGTCTCACTGTTCCATAGCCACATCTACTAGTTGTGCTGGTGGACACAAACTATCCTACAGTCAGAGCCCACTAGCCTTCAGTGAGAGTCCAACAGTAAGACCAAGAATGGACCCATTTGTAACCAAAGTCTATTTAGCTTGATCATCTGTCTTAATCAAGCCCAGCTCCCAATGACAGCTGAATGTCGATTTCAAAACACTCATCTTTAGACACAAAAATTTACAGCAGATACAAATTTATAGCCCATAATCTCTTAAATGCTCACAAAATGTAAATTTGAACAATGGAAGCATGACCAGAATAAGAATATAACCTTCCAAGTTATTTGCTTTGAGGGAATGTAAGTATCTTATTTGTTTCTTTCCCTTCCCTTTCTAAAAAGCATATCACTTTCTAAGCATACTATATGTTTTGGGCTCAATTATAAAGACCTCAAAAACTAGTACTACAGATCTTTTGTTCTTTCTCATAATCCTTTGAATCCTTAAAGTTAGCTATTATCCTCATTTCCAGAAGCCATGCTCTTTCACATAAACATTCCAGGTACTTATAATGCAGAAAATTTTCAAACCCAAGATACCGTTTGCATTAGTGTGGTTTTAATGAAGTTATATTAGTTGAACGTAAGCAAGTACAGTTTCACATTTGGGATCAATGTGTCTTTTTGTTACTATGAAAGTCCTCACCTATTTCTACAACTCTCAGCCAAAAGATTTTAATCTCCCTATACATATTATCCTGTCATATGAACGATACTTTAAACTTCATGAAAAAAGAAATCCAAAATCTTATTTTATAGTCCCCTGAAAACATCATCACCACAGTGAGAATTTTAGTGGAAGTTAGTTGGGCATCGGTTGGCTTGTGGTCTTTGTAGTGAGTATCTGTATAATGAAGAGTTATCCACTTTTTTTTTCTTTTGTATTTTAACAGAATGCCTGGTACCCAGTAAATAAAGTTAAGAACCTGTTAAGAACTGCAGTGAAGATTTTGTTCTTTACAGATTGCAGCAAGTCTGAGTTGAGGAAGTTCTGACAGATGCAAAATGTACACCTGTTGCAGGTGCACATACAGCGTAACCGGGCATGGCTGCGAAAACACACAGAAGGACAGGAGTTGAGTTCTTACTTACAAATACGGCACAAGTTAGGGTGTGCCAACTTAAAAAAAAAAAAGATTTAGGCATAAGCAACACTAAGGAAAAGGACAGTGTGGGGCATGCTAAAGTTGTGCAGAATTCCACATTTACCAAAAATACAGTACATAGCAATAGCTCCCTCCTCCCTCCCTAGAGAAAACCTAAGGAAAATTAGCTAATACTCTTGGTTTTTTTGGAGGGGGGATGGAATTATCATCACAAGAGTTTTAGTGGAATAATATGCACAGCGATAGATGGCACCCTCGTGTAAATTAATAAAAAGAAAAACTGAGTAAGCCATAGCACCCACCAAAAGGACAAAGTGTGCTAGCATTTAAGGAACCATTCCCTCCTCCTCCCTCAGCATACACCATGCCTGAAAACCAGGAAGGAGAAGAGTGACAAATACACAAAAGGGTCAAAAGACGAGTATATTCAACCCTGAGGAGATGGTCTTCAATTCATCAAGCACCCTGGCTCCCGAAGGAAATCAAAGTGCTTCATAAATTTCCATGTGGACAAAACAGAGGGTTGATTTCATCTGCTGCAAAAACACAGCAGCTAAGTATGACAGTATGAAACTCTGGGTGAGGATGTAAAAATCAACAATGGGTCCAATTGGCATCAGATATGAAATTTAGGGAGGCTTTCTGACTCCTTTCTGGTTGAGTGGAGTTGTACTAGTCGGTACAGGCACATGGGGCAATCTATTTCACCTCCGTCCTAACAACCAAGAGTAGGGGGTCCCCAGGGACTGCCCAGTGGTCAAAGCCACTCAGACATACAAAGCCGTCATGGCACCCTGAAGAGGCACTGGCGCCGAACCCACTCAGAAGAGCGCCGCCTGATGAATCAATGCCAGCACTTCCTGTAACACCTGCCCTTTTTTTTTTTTTTTAAAGGCTTCTCAGTCAAAGGACTGGCTCACTCTGACTTGGCTTAGCTTGTGAGATCTGATGAGACCACATCGCACGGTGGCATGGTGGTGGAGATTAGCAGCATCCCAATAATGCCTAATTCCCAACATGAAGAGAAACGAGAATTAATTTTTAAGCTCTCATAGACTCAAGACATCCCTTTTTTAAAACCTGACTTGTGATAAGGAACATATCAATGTTACTAAGTCGCTGCCAGCTGTCATACTGGAATCCATCTGTTATTTTATCAATTCGGTCTGACTCTTCAACATACACAGGCTCCACCCACCAAAAAGGAGAGATGCAAAGTATGCTTAGCAACAGGGAGATGCTTCATGAGAAGTAGTTTGGGATTAACCATATAAGCAAGTGTCCCTGCATGTACATTTATCATATATACACACACATACATACAAACACACATGAATCGCAGCAAAATGTTTTAAAGATGCAGATCTGAAAACACAGTTACAGTTATCTACGAGATTAAAATAGTGCATTTACATAGTAAACAAAAAAAAAAAAAGAAAAAGAAAAAAACACTACTGTCATATACAGTTAGGCAGTAAGCCTGACCAAGCAGTGCGTTTCTGGATAATTACTAAATGTTAATTATGGCAGGAAAGGAGATCTGGTCATCTACAAGAAAATGTCAACAAAAATCCCACAGAAGCCATAAAGAAAAAGTAACTTACAAAGCAGTTTTTAGAAAGACCCAGATTTTTCTCAAATTCTCTATTCTATCAGTGTTGCCCATGTCTCGGGAGAGTCTGTTTCTGTAATGATCCTCTCTGTAGATAACATACACGAGAGTTTTAAAGCAAAGATAAAACATAAATTAAGTTCTGTTTATCTTATAGTAACAGGAATGACTTGTCTTCCAATACAAATAGAATTTCAAGGGCTTGTTGCCTTTTTTTTCAAAAAGTATTAGTTAACAGAATAGCAGTGAAGTTAACTCTGATTTGAAGAATCTGCACAAATTAACACCTTTCTGAAAGACTTCAGTTCGTAGCCACATTTGATCATTACTCTATTTTATACCACAATTTTCGTAAGAGGAAAAATAATTTAGAGACTAAATTAATAACAAATAGGTTAAGCTAAAGTCTTGAGAAACGCACTGCCTGAAAAACTATCTTGTTACAAAACAGAATTATACACACACAGTACTTGAGGAGAATGCCATTAAGAACCATGCAATTCTAAGGCAGTTAGTAAGCTATGAAAATGTCCACAGTTATGTGCTTATGCATATGTATAGATATACAATAAATGTACATAAAATTCATGGTTCATAACACTTAATGTGAGACATTTATATAGCAGGAATTCCAATTACAACTACTTTTTACAGCACTTAAAAAAGACATTATATTCTCAAACATATCTATAATTTAAACATAATTTCCTAAAATATTTTAGAATCCTCCACATACTCAAGGTCAATGAATCAACAGAAAAATATTAAAATGAACTTTCTGTTCATATGGAAATGTCTTAAAAACATAAAGCAACATGATGTCAACCCCCTTTGACTGCAGTAAGACTATTTTTTAAATGCTGGATCGCGGGTTGTGTTTCATTGTACTATTCTATTAAAATAGTTACTATCTGCTTAAAAATATACAAATCCTATCAGGAGCACTGTTTGTGTGATTTTAGTATGGCACCCAAACCAGACTCACGTTTACCCAAAATTTGTTCCTTCTCATTACAAAGTCTCTTTCTGTTGCTGAACAACTTCTATGTGACAAAGTTCCCGCCCTCATGACTAATCACGGCATGCGATGTTATTATGAACCATGCGGCATGAAAATGATGGCAGAGCAAGTACTTACGGGTACATGGCCATCGTTGTCAGTTTAACAAAGATATCTTTACTGGGTGCATCAGCAGTATTGCAAGTGAAGGCTTGTGGTGGAGGCATTTTATGTTTCCTGCAGAAATCAGCAGGTGAAATACTATAGTCTTGTTTAACTTCATGCAGGTCCGACTTTGCAGCTATGATTAAGCAAGGTATTCTGCTGTCCATGAAGTGTTGCTATGGGATAAAAACTAAAATCACAATCTGATGACAAGTTAAAAAATTACTACATTTAATTAAATGTGTACTAAAAATTATCTCTGGCTAGGCAAAGCATAGCTTCAGGGAGAAAGTAAACTAAAAGGCAGAGACTGGCAGTGGACCAGGCAGTCTCATAAGACCAGGGCCAATTTTCTAATGCTGGTAACCATACAAATCTGTAACGACTCTTCAGATTCATTACAATCTGAAAAAAATTGATATTTTTTATTAAAAAGATACCATATTTTGAAACAAAGAGAAATCCACCTAAATTCCTCTATCCTAGAGCACACTACTTTCATTTTAAAAATTTCTGCTTCACAATTTTATTATTTTTTCACTACTTTCATTTTTCATATCATTAGTCCTTAACACATGCATCTATATACATCTTTTTTTTTTTTAAGATTTTATTTATTTATTTGACAGACAGAAAGATCACAAGTAGGCAGAAAGGCAGGCAGAGAGAGAGGGGGAAGCAGGCTCCCTGCTGAGCAGAGAGCCTTACGTAGGGCTCGATCCCAGGACCCTGAGATCATGACCTGAGCCGAAGGCAGAGGCTTAACACACTGAGCCACCCAGGCGCTCCTCTATAAACATTTCTATAGCTGCAATCATGATAGACATAATCATTTAAAAATATAATACTGAGGGGTGCCTGGGTGGCTCAGTCAGTAAGAGTCTGTCTTCAGCTCAGGCCATGATCCCAGGGTCCTGGGATTGAGCCCCACATCAGGCTCCCTGCTCAGTGGGTAGCCTGCTTCTCCCTCTCTCACTCCCCATTTGTGTTCCTTCTCTTGCTTTGTCTCTCTCTCTGTCAAATAAATAAATACAATCTTACAAATAAATAAATAAATAAATAAAATAAAAATATAACACTGAATCTTCCATGTTTTCAGAATTCAAAAACCATTATTTTTAATGGCCACTTAACATTCCACTGTATCATTCTGTCTTAATTTAGTAAAGCATCCTCCTATTCTTAGGCATCTGGATTATTTCTAGTTTTTTCTTTTAATTAAAAACAATGCTAGGGGCGCCTGGGTGGCTCAGTGGTTTAAGCCTCTGCCTTCAGCTCAGGTCATGATCTCAGGGTCCTGGGATCGAGCCCCGCGTCTGGCTCTCTGCTCAGCAGGGAGCCTGCTTCCCCCTCTCTCTGCCTGCTTCCCCCTTTCTCTGCCTGCTTCTCTGCCTACTTGTGATCTCTCTCTCTGTCAAATAAATAAATAAAATCTTTAAAAAAAAACAACAACGCTAGAATAAATTCCTTGGTATATACAGTTTTTAACTCCTATAGCATCTTGGTGAAAATCTCAATCTGAGGACTTTTCAAGCCTCTGGTTTTTTCCCTTGCTCTATTATTATTATTACTGGTGTAACTGGCAATATATAATCCATGTACACTACTTTTTTCTAAAGATATTATTTTTAAGTAATTTCTATACCCAGCGTGGGGCTCAAACTCACAACCCCAAGATGAAGAGTCATGTGCTCCACTGACTAAGCCAGTGTGGCACCTCTCCATGTGTATTCCTAATGGCCAAGAAGACCTTCCAGTAACACAGAGGTTCTTAACTATGGATGCACATCAGAGTCACATGTGGAAAAAAATGTTATTTGTATGTATGTATGTATGTATCTATTTATTTTTGGAAAAAAATGTTTTTAAAATACAGATGTCTTAGACTCCACCACCTTAGAATGAAATCAAAACCTTTAACGATGGGAGACAAATGTATTTTTCAAAAGCTCTGCAAGTGATTTTCTTACATCTCCCTAGTTAGAAAACATCACATTATACAATCTCATTAACTCCATATAAAGTTACAGCCCAAACCAACAGTTACAGACCAAAAGAACAACAAACCTTAAAAATCCTAGCACAGTATTCAAAGGATTTGGGGTTACTGACGTCATATACCAGGCACACAACATCACAAATGATCTCAGCCTCAGTTAGGAATTCTGATTCGGAGATATCATGTAACTTGTAAAAAGAAAAAGATAATAAGAAACATTAATATTGTAATATTGATGTTTCATTAAAGTCATGATGTGTTATTATTGCTTGACTTCCAAATAAAGTACTTCTAAAAAGAAGTTAAGCATAACTTTTCAGGCTATTTTTAAAGATGGGAAGTGTAGATCAACAAGTAGCTTCTGATTTTGTGGACTGACGGTGATTAAGGTTTTCCAGGAGCAAACATTTTAGTGACTGACCTGCTCTAGGCAGGCCGTTTACACACATTCTCTACATAGGTAAGATAACAGGCTAAACAGATTAAGTCAACTGCCTAAGATAACACATCTAGCAAGTCATCCGACCAAAATGTGAACTCAAATATGATTTCAAGTCTATTTTCTTTCTACCAGACCACCTTTTCTCCTCACCAATTTAAAAAAACAACAACAACAAAGAAAAAAACTCTTTACACTAAGGTCATTTTGTTCTACTCCACTGCCTACTCTTTTTTCTTTCCTGCCTACTCTTTTTTAATGTTTATTATAAAACGTCTAAAGAAATGTCACCCCTATGACAATGATCCAGCAAGAGTAAAATTCAGTACTACTGAGTTATTTAAGGCAGTGCACCTATGTCGAGAAGAAGGAAGTACAAGGTCAGAAGTGACTTGATATTTTCCAAATAAAACACAGCATGGATAGTCAGAGGCGTGACAGATACCAATTTACAGAGACAGTATAAGAATAAAAACAGGAATATTCACAGTCAGCTATATTTACTGAGTATGCAGTTAAGTAGATCTATACTTAACAGGAGAAGAATGGGAGATAAACAAGGTTAAATTAGAAACTGACAAAAAAACGTTTATCATAAAGAGGGAAAATTGTATGAAATTCAATGTGATCATCTGTCTGGCAGAACAAACTATTTCCAAAAAGAAAAAGGAAGAAAATGAGCTTTTTCTGGTAGCTATTATTTGTTAGGAGCTCCTCAGATTAGCTAGCTTGATAAGAAAGTCAGGCTCAGAGAGAGGAAGCCACTTGCCTGAGGTCACACAGCTAATCAGTGGTGGATCAGGGTTCGAGCCAAACTGTGACTGGATCCAAGAAGAACATATAATCTCTTTCTACTGTATTTCATAGTGTCTTTTCAGTCATATGCTCCTTTCATCCATTTATTTAGACTAACACATTTGGTACCTATACTCCTCTCTGCTAAATAGATGAAACTCCATTCAGAGTATAGACAAACTACCAAGCACCTGCAGTGAGGTTTTCATATTAATTTCCAGTCAACAGTAGAGGAAAAAAAAAATTTTTTTTTAAAGAAAAGTGGAAGAAAGAGGAAAGAGAAGTTATCTTTTTTTGTTTTTACTTTCTATTGTGTATAATACACAATTAAGCACACGAATAGATTAACTTTCACTTGTATCTACGCCCATGTGATCACCACACCCATCAGGGGAATTAAAATTAATTCCAATGAATAAACCAGGTGAAAGAAAAAAAAAATCACACAAGTTCTACATACAGCCATTATATTAAATGCAACTATGTTTTCAAAGAGTCATATAAAGATATACCTAACAATTAGTAATCTTTATATGCCAGAGAATTTCTTACCAACAAGTATTTCTCTTGTCCATATACATAAACAGTGTTGATCGCATAGTAGGATTTATGATCATCGCGAATCTTCTTCTGCCTCTGAAAACAACCAAAAGTCTCAATATTTACAGTCAGAAATTACAGTACCAAGTCTTCATCAACACCCACTCTGCATGTATGTATGGGTGTGTTATAAATAAAAGGGCATTCTTCCCTACACTATGTATTATTTATCAGAACAAAGGAGACATTGATTTTGTTTCTTAGTTCTTAAGGTCTAAGACAAAAATGCATTTGTTCTGCATAAAGTAAAGGAGCAGCTGAAAAGGAAGGAAACTACATTACTGAACGTGTAGTATAGAGCTACCTGCTAGCAATTCTCCTTACACTATGATTTGGTCTGACATGAGACCCACCTGGAAACACATCCAGAAATAGATACAGGACTCAAACGGAAATATTTACTGTACTTTGCTTCATGCCAAGAGCCATGGCAGGTGCTTTCACATATGTATTCATTCAACCCCCGCCTAAATACTGCCGAGGAAAAAGAGGCAAATGACAGCTAACACCATCGAAACGAAGATAAAGGCAGTTCAACAGGATCGTTGTTACCCTCAGATTGCCCTTCACTAATATACACAGGCCGCTGAGCTCCAGCCATCATCTACAAGACTTAGTGGCTATGAAAAACTCATGTAAACTCGTGACTATACAAATCTGTTGGATAAAGCTCTATTATCTGAGAATTCTCACCATTAAGTTTCTTCCAAGAAGAGCCTGAAGAACGCCGCTCTTCCCACAGTTTTTCATCCCAATTACATTACATCTGAACACATTTCTTTGAGTCTGTTTTTTCTGAAGGTCTATCTTTTTATCTCTTGTTACTAAGAAGAAAGAAAAAATAATGATGTACCATTGAGACTCACTGCACCTCCATTTCACCTTCTGCAAAATAGTATACTGGGATTTCTCATTTTTATGAAGCGTATGATGAATAAAGAGACACACTGTGCAACAGCCATGCTGTATATGAAACCAAGCACTAAATATACAGGAGGGCTTCACTTGGTAGAAAAGATGTATTTCGGAAAGCTGGCTGTAAAGACAACTTCTGGTAACCAAATGACATTTATTTCATCATGAAATAAGTAGCACACTTTCATAAGGAAAATTATATACTAAAAATAAATGAAAATTACAGTGAACATAGCCAACGTTATGTCCCATCTACTTTCTTCTGCAATAAATGTCACAATAAATTAAAAATTAAAAGATGCTATCTCTAATCTGCACACTCTTGAATTTGTAAATGGATAAGGGATATGCACTCTGGGGTTCACTGGCTTTCAAATGTAAATCTGTAAAAGAGGCAGAACAGAAAACAATGCTCCAACAGCAGAGCAAGGGCACCTCTCTTCCAGAGGTAAAGAGACCTCCTTAAGCTATACCCCAAAATTCAACTACAACAAAACTCACCAGAGGCACTATTTACGGTAACCAAAAACTGAAAATGATAAAAAAACATACAACAATCATGGGACAGTTAAATAAGTTACACAATATCCTTACAATGACACACTACTGAACATTAAAGATACATAAAACTATACTTATTGACAGAGCAAGATGGCCACAATATTTTGTGAGCGTGAAAGAACCTCATGCTAGCTAGGAATTCGTTTCTTGTTCTTTGGTGCTGCATTAAATACTGTCTAATGGGTTAACTACTTTAAAGGGTACTTGCTCTGTCGGTGATTGTCTTGGGGCGCCTGGGTGACTTAGTGGGTTAAGCATCTGCCTTCAGCTCAAGTCATGGTCCCAGGGTCCTGGGATCGACCCCTGCATCGGGCTCCCTGCTCAGCGGGGAGTCTGCTTCTCCTTCTCCCTCTGCCTATGCTCTCTCTCTCTCTCTTGCTCTCTCTTTAATAAACAAAATCTTAAAAAGAAAAAAAAATGATTGTCTTCTTATGCCAGGACCTCCTGTAAGATATGGCATTTCCCCCTACCAACTGGGATATAAGAAAATCTTGAAACAATCCATCCCCTAATTTGTTATTTCCATACCTATGGGTATTCTTTAAGTGGAGCACACTGCTTAGCAAGAATTATAAAGTCTGGGAAAGATTTCCTAATGTAGAAAATGGTTACAAAACCAAGAGATACACAATTAGTTCAGTATTGGGATTATGTATTAACAGGTATTGTTTTTAATGTCTAAAGAAAATGAAAAGACAAGATAAACTGGCACATTAAAATACGTTTAATGCCCATAGCCCTCCCTGATGTTCATCAGTGGAGTGTCCTCAGGGGTAAGCTAGAAGTAAAACCTCTACTCTTTCTTTTCTTTTTTTTAAAAGATTTTATTTATTTATTTGACAGACACATCACAAGTAGGCAGAGAGGCAGGCAGAGACAGAAGGGAGGAAGCAGGAAGCAGGCTCCCTGCTGAGCAGAGAGCCCGATGCGGGGCTCGATCCCAGGACGCTGGGATCATGACCCGAGCCGAAGGCAGCGGCTTTAACCCACTGAGCCACCCAGGCGCCCCTCTTTTTTTTTTTTTAAGTATTTTTAAAAAATATTTTATTTATTTATATGAGAGAGAAAGAGTGAGAGAGGGGTGAGGGACAGAAGAGGAAGCAGACCCACTGCTGAGCAGGGAGCCTGGCTCGGGGCTTGATCCCAGGACTCCGGGATCATGACCTGAGCTGAAGACAGATGCTTAACCAACTGAGCCACCCAGGTGCCCATACTCTTCCTTTCTTGATTAACAGTAAAATCAAGCCTCTGAACACAAAAGAAATGACCAAATGACTGAGAGAACAGAGTACAATCATGGAAGACTAATGAAGAGGAGTTTATTTTCACCCTTTTCACACACGAACCCGGAATATTTAAAAAATGTTTCTTAGCATGAGCTGCGTACTATCCCGATACTTACCTGTAATGGCGGAAGCCTGAGACTCTTGCTCCGTCAATATAGAATAGCCTAGATAGCCCAAATACTCCAGGCATCGCTGGACGTCTAAGTAGGTAGTGAGCCTAAGAAAGGGAGGAGGTGGACATGCGAAAAGTTCCTAAAGACCATTTATAGGAAAAAAAAAAAAATCCCAACAGCTCAAATAATCTTACCACCAGACCCAGATAATTTCTGTCAGACTTCTTTTAATTTCCCATGTGCCCAACCATGGGTTTCCCTACACCGCCATTCTTCAGGAAGAGAAGAGAGGGAGGGGATGCAAGACCGGCAGGGGTAGAGTGGGATTCCTATACCTACGCAGAGATGAGCAGTGAGATACTGGTAAAATCTACGGTAAGGATGCTTCATACTGGCCACTTCCCAAGAGACACAGCGTACTGCAAATACTGGCGGGTTGCAGACCTGATCATTAAATCTGAAAAGGTTTGCAAAAGGTGCAAAAATAACTGAAAGGCACTTGAAATTAGTTAAGCCTTCTTGTGATGTGAAAAAGGAACAGTCCCTGGTGTTGAGAAAGTTAGTCTCACCAAGGCTTAAGTAGTGATATCATCATGGGCGACCAGAGGATGTCCTTAGTGCCCTGTCAACTACGCTGTAAGTAGACCGTAGAGAAACCCCCACTAAGAAGTGCAGTAAAAACAAACAACCAAAAAAACCCTCAAGTGTTCAGCATCAAGTAAAACATGCTCTCCCCATATTCTGGAAGTGTAAGAACTGTGTAATATAGCAATGAGGTTTCCAACTCCCTCAATCAAAAAAGCATTAAAATCTAGTTCAGTTTTGATGAGAGACTTATTACTGTTTCCCTGTACATCATCCAAAAGCAAACACAAGCTTCCTGATACATTGACAGAACATCTCAAGTTCATCGAAGACACAGCAGCAGCACTATAAATCCTGCCCACAGGCAGTTATGACTGAAGCATTCGGTAAGACCTGACCAACTTACAGAATGATGAATGTGACACATCGTAATTTTAAACTGGCTGTAACTAAAGGAAAACAGGTGAGCTCTGTACTCACGTCCACTGGGAAAGAAATCCCTGGTAAGTTATCCAGCCTCTTTCATTTGTACAAACTGTGTTATTCACATCTGGCCCCCACGGTATGTAAGGGAAAACTTTAAACAAATCTTTAAGCTCATCAGGTGACAAAGCACAGTCTCTATCCTGAGGATACACAAAGAAGTATACAAAATGTTTAGATATCTAAGAGAATAACTCCCACACACAGAACCCCCAGCCTAGTAAAGCTACGCTTCTAAAAACAAATGAAATTTTACATTTTCTGAAGAAAATTCCTCTCACGTATTAAGAAAACCTATATAAGAATCCATCAGAAACTAGATTTTTTCATCTTGAGAAAATAATAAAATAAGTAGAACTTTTGCTAGTCTAGCTTAAGAAGTTTGAGCAATTTTTGTCTATGTGACATGAGCATCCCCTAGCTAAGGGAACAGAGTCAAATCATTTACGAAAAAAATATTATTACAATCATGGCAAACTGTGGCTAAAAGCTTACCAAATCGTGCTTGTCAAAGGTGCTCTGCAGAAACAAATATGCATGATGATTTAATTCAGTAGTGCAATCAGGAGGTATTTTTAGCCTATTGACAAAAGAAAGTTTAAGAGTAAAATAAATCATTAACCAAATACTAAAATTTAATTTAAGAAACGAATATAAAACTGCAACAAGTCCTTTTTTGTGGGATGATAGCATCTATAAAATACCTTTGCTGAAGCCATTTAGACCTTCCCAGGGGAAGTCAATGGGGTAGAATGGCCATCCTCACAAGAGCTGCAGTAACACTCATTCTGACCTGACATATAAAGTTTTCTTAAATTTCTGAAGGGCAGGTTGAAATAAAAATTTTACAAGTAACACCGATTACCCTGTAATGGGTTTGCTCTTCTTGTAAACAAATTGTAAGTCATAACTATGGCTTATGCCAACATTATAATGAGCTGAAAATTATGTAAAGAGGTTATTTCTGCCAGATTTGTCCTTTGACCCATCCTAAGTTCAGTTCAGTCAAAGGCACTGAGCTAGTGCACAAAGCTAGTGTCCCTAGTACACAAAAACAAGATAGCTCCCTACCCCTAGGGAACCACATTTAAATAGGAGACGGACCACAGACAACCTCACTACTGCAACAGAATGAGGCAAGTGGTGGATATGGGTAACAAGGACGCTACGGGGGCTCACACGGAAAGGGACATCTCTGGCATGGGGGTGGGAAGGTGTCAGAGACACTATCACCTGACTTGCAGACTTGAAGGGTAAGAGGTAATCATTAGGTTGGGAGAGAGAGAGGGAAAAAGTGAGAATCCCTGGGCAAAAGCCTGGAGTCCAAACAACAGATGATTGGTAGACTGTAAGCAGTTTAGTAGTAGTATTTACTTCTAGAATGAAGGCAGGAAGTGAAGCATGAGCAGAGCAGATCATGAATGACCTTGTGTAACATGTTAAGAAGCCTGAGCTTTATCCTGGCTCTAAGGGAAGTGACATAGGCAAATCTGTATTTATATATCTACTAATCTAGTAGCAGTATGAAGGACAGAAGGAGACAGTTTAATAAGAAGGCTAGAGAGATTCAAGTGGTAGCTCTACCAGGCTATTCTATAGAAAACGAAAGGCAGACAGCATAAGGAAACCGAGAATTGTTAGTGTGAGCCACAAAGCCCTAAGCAAGTTTTTTTACTGTCCTGCTTAAGAAAGTAATAAGCAACTTCCTGTAGAATTTACCTATCTGTGTTAATGGCAGAGAAAAGAAAACCTGACAAAAGGTTCTGGGACAAATTCATTCATTCAATATGTTTTTTACTGAAAACTTTGGGAAATTCCTTGAGCCAAGATTTAGTAACCAACAAGAGAAGTTTCAACTTAGACCTGATTGATGGACCAGAAAGAACACTGCTTTCTCCACGATGATGATAAATGAAAAAACAAGAGTCTTTCTGAACCCCTACATAGACAGCTAGGGGTGCTATGCTAAAAGAAAAAGGGACAATATGAAGACAATGTGCCAAGGGAAAGTAGAGAAGAAGGGCTGAAGACCCAAAAGGCCAGATATGGGGATGTCACTTTCCTGAAAAGCCTCCCTCCCTAGGGTATGGGACAAGCAACACACGGCAAAGCAGTCTCCTGTTTCAGATGACACCAGGTCCGTTTTAAACAAACACAGTTGACACACATCATTCTCAGAGGAAAATAACCATAAACAGAACCACAAAACTCCTCAACAGGCTATTTAGGAAATATTAACTTCTTTCATCCAGAGCTAAGAAAAGGCCGTAAGACTTACAGAGGAGAAGGACTAAGGAAAAGAAGTGAACCAATATACTCTGACGTCTGGACTCCAAATGCAAGTCTGTCCAGCATCTGTCATCTCCTTCCTCAGTAAGATGAGTAAAAAAAGATACTCTTATTCCCCATGAGAAGAGGAGGAAAAATTTATGCCATGCTATAAATCAGGGGCTCTCAACTGGGGATGATTTCATTCCTGAAGGAACATTTGGCAATTTCTAGAGACATTGGACATGTTCAGTTGTCAGAGCTGGGGGAGGAGGTGTTACTGGCAACTAAGGACGTGCTAAGCATCCTATAAGACACAGGGCAGACTCTACATCAAAGAACTGTCTGGTCCAAAACGTCAATAGTGCCAAGGTTGACAAATCCTGCTATAAACCTCTCTATAAGTCTAAATTAGTTCTGAGTAGCTCAAAGCCTACCTAAACTGTGCGCTAAATAAAATTTAAAAATACTTGGCAGGCAAACTCAATTAGAAAGCCAAAGGTACATACAAGGGGAATAAATACTCGGGTGTCAAATCCAGATCATCGTCATAACCAAATCGTCGAAGCACAGTCCAAGTAGTTTCATGTCTCCCTCTCTGGATAAAAAGTGTATGTAAAAAAAGAAAACCTGAAATAAAATAAATCAGTTAAGTACAGGAGATGTGAATAAGGGTACAAAGTCACAAGGGAGAAAAGCGTGTAACATGTAATGGCAATAGCCAGAATCATGAACATAGGCATACAGCTTTGCACACTGAAGGTCAAATCAAAGCAAAGTTCATAAATCTATCAATGAAACAGAGCTGACTTCAGAATCCTTTCCCATACACACCCAAGTCAGCAAGAGATGGCAATGGATAAAAGGGCCAAAAATGCATCCCAAGGAATACACTGACATTCCCAAAGTTATATGATAAAAATAAATGAAGCCGTTTTATAGATTTTTGAACTCATTTCTATAATGGAAAACAGTGGTTTTCAATTTCATCTCTTATTTCACTGTGGCTCTACAATATGTTCTACAAGGAACATTCTGTACTTGGTAAATGTGACTGGTAGACAAAATGTCTGCCTTGAAAATAATTTATACTTAAAGGATGCTTTTAAGTAGTAAGAATTTTAAAATAAATTTGTACCAGAAATCTCAGCCCCTCAGATGGACCTCTGCATTCCCTAAGATCTGAGCAATTTCCCCACCTCTAATTTATGCTGATGGTAAGGATAATTATCTCCATCTATGGCTTATCTCTTCTAACTCTTAATAACCAAGTTAGATCTTAAGCCTATCAGTAAATACTAATATTTCCTCTTAAAGTATACATAATGCTAGGACCTTCACCTTCTGCCAAAGTTTGAAAACATCAAGTTTAAAAGGCGGGGAAACACCATCCACTCACCTTTCAATGTCAATCCACTGTCAGCCACACCATCACTTATATGTTTTCGGACTACATTCTTGACATCTTCCAGTGCTTGGGGAGCTAACGGAGTATTGAAACAAATTCTCTAGTAAAAAACGTAAAAATAAATTTAAAAACAAAACAGCATTAAAACCACACATAATATAAAACATTATTCTACAAAACAATATTAAATCCATTGTAATAACAACAAACCAAATTCTAAATTAGAAAGGATCATCTCTGCTTTGCGTTATTTATTTAAAACATGCCACATGTAGAAGGAAAGAAACTTTCCTTACTCTCTCCATAGCATTTCTAAAACACAGAGCTCTTTGTGTACCCACGTTACACAAAACCAAGAAAGAAAAGAACTCAGAGTTCAAACTTCAAGTCATCTTTAAAACATCCACTGTATCCCATGAAATGATACATGGTCAAAGGGTCCCCTCAACTCCTGTGCATAAGAGAGTTTTATACCCCAGGTGAAGACTTAACTAGTTTGATGGGAAAGACAGTTTTACATGAAAGAGACATGCTTATCAACATAACATTGTTTAAGCTAATAATATTGTTAGAGCTTTTCTCAACAAGAAACCCCCCAAGATACAGAAATCCCTGAAGAAGAGGGCTACCTGGAAGAAGTTGAGTTCGGCATCATTGAGAGTGCCATCATTATCTTGATCAGATATTTTAAATATGCGGGTGAGGGCTTTTATACAGGCTGGTTTCATCTATACATCATTGAGAAAAGAAACAATTATGTTAATCAAGATAGTTGGGAATTCAAAATATGACTTTCATAAGTAATGTTAAGAATAATTCTGAGGGGCGCCTGGGTGGCTCAGTCGTTAAGCATCTGCCTTTGGCTCAGGTCATGATCCCAGGGTCCTGGGATCGAGCCCCGCATAGGGCTCTCTGATCAATGGGGAGCCTGCTTCTCCCTCTCCCTCTGCTGGTCCCCCTGCTTGTTCCCTTTCTCTGTCAAATAAATAAATAAAATCTCTTTTTTTTTTTTTTTTCTTAAAAAAAAAAAGAGTATTAAATGAGCCATAAGCTAGAAAGTTTACAATTATGGGTGATTTTTTACTTAAAGAATGGTAAGATATAACTTCTATAAATGTGATCCTAATATTAGATATTCAAAATTAATAAAGATGATATCCTGGGGTGCCTGCGTGACTCAGAGGGTTAGGCCTCTGCCTTTAGTTCAGGTCATGATCCCAGGGTCCTGGGATTGAGCCCCACATCAGGCTCTCTGCTCAGTGGGGTGCCTGCTTCCCCCCCCCAACCCCGCCTGCCTCTCTGCCTACTTGTGATCTCTCCCTCTCTGTCAAATAAATAAATAAAATCTTAAAAAAAAAGGTAATTTGAAAAAAAATGAAATGATGCAATTTTCATTAAAGCTTGAAATGCATCAGAAGCTAAAGTGGTCTAGGACGCCTGGGTAGCTCAGTTGATTAAGTGTCTGCCTTCGGCTCAGGTCATGATCCCAGCACCCTGGGATCGAGTCCTTCACTACACTCCTTGATGAGCAGGGAGCCTGCTCCTCCTTCTGCCTGCCGCTCCCCCTGCTTGTGCTCTCTCTCTGACAAGTAAATAAAATCTTACCAAAAAAAAAAGAAGCTAAAGTGATCTAAGCTATTGGCTCAATAAGGTATTTAAATAGTAACTACTTTAAAATATAACACCAAAATCTGACTATGTTTAAAATGTATTAAGAATTATATCTCAGGGTGCCTGGGTGGCTCAGTGGGTTAAGCCGCTGCCTTCGGCTTCAGTCATGATCCTAATATCCTAGGATCGAGTCCCACATCGGGCTCCTTGCTCAGCAGGGAGCTTGCTTCTCTCTCTGCCTCTTCCTGCCACTCTGCCTGCTTATGAGCACTCTCTCTCTCTGACAAATAAATAAATAAAATCTTCAAAAAAATTATATCTCAACAAGGCTGTAAAAAATTTAACAGTAATAAAAAATTCATTTTGCATATGAGTAGTTGAAACCCTCACACAATAAACATTATCATACAAGTCACATCTTTTTCATTATTAGATAAGCAGAGGACTCCATGGGCCATACAGAGTCCATCATAACTGGAATTAATTTTGAATTAATCATCAGGCTTTAATCTTAAATATTATTTTTTTGATGATTCCACCTCAAATCTGTGTTAAAAGGTTTTTCCGTTTACATTTATTTATTTTTGAGAGAGAGAGAGAGCATGTACACACGTGTGAGCCCACCACCTGGGGTGGAGGGGCAGAGGGAGAGAGAGAATCTTAAGGAGGCTCTGTGCTAAGCTGGGAGCTGGACCCAGGCTAGATCTCACAAACCAGAGCTGAAATCAAGAGTAGGAGGCTCACCCTACTGAGCCACCCACGTGCCACCTGTGCTAAAAGTTTATTGTTGGGGCACCTGGCTGGCTCAGCTGGAGGAGGGTGCAGCTCTTGATCTCAGGTCATGACTTACAGGCCCATGCTGGGTATAGAGTTTACTTAGGACAAAAAAAAAAAAAAGAGTTTATTATTGTTGTCTACAAAAATGGTTCTGGTATAAGCTTAGACACAAAGTTTACACTTGTCTAAAACAAGGTTTAGTCTCTAAAAGTTACACATTTTACCTCAGGCAGGTCCCCCTAAGAAACAAGCAACAGATGGTGGCTAAAGTTTTAGCCTCTGGGTCTAGGGAAGGAGCAGGGACATAAGCAGATTAGGAGAACTAATAATAGGCCTAGGAAAAAAGTAGCAATTCAAGCACTGAGAACAAACCAACAGAGGGGAATTAATTTACCTAGGCCAAGCCCTCAGGTAAATCTGCATAGTATGAGGCTTTCCCAAATTTCCTTGAGCACAAGATAATGTACCTGGCTGAATCAGAACGGAATTGGTGTTTTTAATAAGTGTTCCTAGTAACTATTATGAGGCAAATTAGGGAAATACTGGACTAAGAGGAAACTAGGAAGCACTCCAATTATGGAACAGTAAACCAGGATTAAGGAAGAGTAAATCAGGGTCAGATTAAGGGATAACTCAGATTAATTACTTATACCGGGGTCAGCACTTTTTCTGTGAAGAGCCGCACAGCAGCTCTTCAGGCTTTCCGGGCCAATAGGCAAAATCAAGAATATCATGTAGGTATTTATTTATATATATTTTTAAAGATTTCATTTATTTATTTGACAGACAGAGATCACAAGTAGGCAGAGAGGCAGGCAGAGAGAGAGGAAGGGAAGCCAGCTCCCTGCTGAGCAGAGAGCTGGACATGGGGCTCGATCCCAGGACCCCGGGACCATGACCTGAGCCAAAGGCAGAGGCCTCAACCCACTGAGCCACCCAGGCACCCCTCATGTAGGTATTTATATATTACATAGCAAGAGAGAATCAAATTTCCATCAAGTTTTTATTGACAGAATTCAAAATGTAACAATAATGGAGTATATATTTGCTATACAGGTCAACTACTAAGAAAAATAGAATTCTTTTTGGAGGAATAATGTTTTGTTTAATTAGGGTTCAGTTAGTGTTCTCCATCATGAAGACTGAAGATGTTCGTCTGTTAATGCTGATCTGCAATGAGATTTCACATATTTCATCTTTGAAAATCATTTTGTAGATCCATATGGCCAATACTGACACATATCCATAAACAGAGCATTTTAATGGAGCACATTAACTGCTTTGAAGGCACTTATAAAATTAGATTCTTTTCTTGATATTTTCCTGTTAGCATGTCATTACACTACAGACTAATCAGTTCCGATTGAAGGTTGGGTGGAAGCTCAAGTGCACAGTCAAATGGGTTACAAACATGGAAATCTCCTTTGCATTTGCATCAAGGTTCCCTAAAAAAAACGATTAGAAGAGTGCCTGCGTGGCTCAGTGAGTTAAAGCCTCTGCCTTCGGCTCAGGTCATGATCTCAGGGTCCTGGGATGGAGCCCCTCATGGGGCTCTCTGTTCTGCGGGGAGCCTGCTTCCCCCTCTCTCTGCCTGCCTCTCTGCCTACTTGTGATCTCTCTCTCTGTCGAATAAATAAAATCTTTAAAAAACCAC
This sequence comes from Martes martes, assembly GCF_963455335.1. Classification (NCBI taxonomy): domain Eukaryota; kingdom Metazoa; phylum Chordata; class Mammalia; order Carnivora; family Mustelidae; genus Martes; species Martes martes. The sequence goes on along the minus strand of NC_137904.1, from coordinate 25,256,695 downwards.
AACAACAAAAAACGATGCAAGAACTAGAGTTTGAGCTCGGAAAATCTGTCTGCTTTGCCATCCATTTCTTTTGTTCTGGCATGCTAGGTAATGCACGGACGATAAAACACTAAGATGCTCAGGTGCCAGTGCCCACAGTACTCATGCCGTCAAGTCATAATGGGGTCGGAGTGAGCGCGATGCGCACACAGCAGGGGGAGGGGAGCGCACCACACGCGGGCTCTGCGGCAGCTACTCGTGCCTTTGCAGCACGAAAGCAGTCACAGAAAACAGAAAAGGACGAGTGTGGCTGTGTCACAGGAAAATGTTATTCATGAACGATGAAATTGGAAAGTCACCGAATTTTCTCATATAACAAAATTTTATTTCTTCAGATTTTTTTCCTCAAACAATGAAAAACATGTAGTAAATAAATTCTTAGCTCACAGGCTATACAAAAACAGGTGGCAGGCCAATTTGGTCCATAAGCCAAAGTCTGGCAGCCACTCACCGATATTATAAACTTTCCCTGGAAAAAATGTGCAACTTTTATTTTTTAAAAACTCAACAATAAGAAGGTAATTCAGGGGTGCCTGGGTGGCTCAGTGGGTTAAGCCTCTGCCTTCGGCTCAGGTCATGATCTCAGGGTCCTGGGATCCAGCCCCGCATTGGGCTCTCTGCCCAGCAGGGAGCCTGCTTCCCCCTCTCTGCCTACTTGTGATCTCTCTCTCTCTCTCTCTCTCTCTCTGTCAAATAAATAAATAAATAAATCTTTTTTTAAGGGTAATTTAATTAAGACATAGGCAAAAACTGAAATAAACATTTCTCCATATACAATAGTCAATAAGCACATGATGTTCAACATCATTAAGTTATCAGCGAAAAGCAAATCAAAACAATCATCACTAGGATGGCTGTTATAAAGTGTGTACACAGACACAGACACACACAGACACACACACACACACACACAGGAAAATAACGGGTACTGACATGGTAAAGACATGGAGAAACTGGAACCTGCCATTCAGTTTGGTGATTCCAAATAAGTTAAAGAGAACTACCATGTGACCTAGCAATTCACTCCTCAATATACATTCAAAAGAAATGAAAAGAGGTATTCAAGCTTCTGTATGAATGTTAATAGCAGCTCTATTCACAATAATCAAAAAATGGAAGCAACCCACATGTCAACCAACAGATGAACAGATAAACAAAATGTGGTATATCTGTACAAGTCTATTGCAGGGGCGCCTGGTGGCTCAGTCAGTTGAGTGGCCAACTCTTAGTTTCAGCTCAGGTCATGATGTCAGGGTCCTGGGATCGAGCCCCGCATCAGGCTCTGTGCTTAGTGTGGAGTCTGCTTGAGGATTCTCTCTCCTCTCCCTCTGCCCCTCTCCCCAGCTTGGGAGTGTGTGCACGCCCATGCACGGTCTCTTTCTCTCTCTCTCTCTCAAATAAATAAATAAATCTTAAAAAAAAAAAAAGTCTATGGCAAATAGGTGAAGGGGATTAAGGGTTCATTCATTCAACCATTCATTTTTAAATATTTTATTTATTTATATGACAGAGATAGAGAGAGCATGTGAGAGCACAAGCAGGGGGAGTGGCAGAGGTGCAGGGAGAAGCAGAATCCCCGTTGAGCAGGGAGCCGGATGCAGGGCTTAATCCCAGGACCCAGGGATCATCACCCAAGCCAAAGGAAGACGCTTCACTGACTAAGCCACCCAAGCACCCCAAGGGTACATTTACTATGATGAGCACGGAGTAACATAAAGAACTTCTGAATCACTGTATTGTACACCTAAAACTAATACATCACTGTACATTAGTTATACTGGAATTAAAAAACAAATAAATAAATTCTTTTAAAAAGACAAAAGTCTATAGCAAATATTGCTAAATTTTAGATATTACTGTTTCTTAGCTATGAAACAAAAAGGATTATTCAAATTGTGTTACATGCTGTACCCGTGTCAATTGATTACACAAGGTTTTCTTTCTTTTTTTTTTTTTTAAGATTTTATTCATTCATTTGACAGAGAAAGATCACAAGCAGGCAGAGAGGCAGGCAGAGAGAGAGAAAGGGAGGCAGGCTCCCTGCTGAGCAGAGAGTCTGACGCAGGGCTCAATCCCAGGACCCTGGGTCATGACCTGAGCCGACGGCAGAGGCTTTAACCCACTGAGCCACCCAGGCGCCCCTACACAAGGTTTTCATCTGTGTGTTTTTAAGTCTGTGAACTTTACACTAGCAAAATAAGTAGGCTATTAGGTAAATCTTCAGACTTTGCTATTTGTTTGTTTTTAAAGATTTATCTATTTATTTATTTGACAGAGAGAGAGAGAGATACAAGTAGGCAGAGAGGCAGGCGGGTGTTGGGGGGAACAGGCTCCCTGCTGAGCAGAGAGCCTGATTCAGGGCTCGATCCCAGGACCCTGAGATCATGACCTGAGCTGAAGGCAGAGGCTTAACCCACTGAGCCACCCAGGCGCCCCTGCTGCTGTTTGTTTTAATGGCATTTCCTGAAATACTATTTGACCTGGAATACTATTCACAGTATTTAACATGAATGTCTTTGAAATACCTAGAAAAATTGTTTTTTGATTTTTTTTTTTTAAAGATAAGGACTTTTTTTAAAGATTGTATTCATTCATCTGTCAGAAATAGAGAGAGCACACGCAGGGGGAAGAGTATGCAGAGCAGGCAGAGGGAAAAGGAAGGCTCCTTGCCAAGCAAGGAACCCGATATGGGGCTCAATCCCAGGACCCCGGGTTCATGACCAAAGCCAAAGGCAGACGCTCAACCAACTGAGCCCCCCAGGAGTCCCCTAATTGTTTAACAGACAAATTAAAATTTCAGCAGTTTAGAAGAATACTCAAGAGTTACTAAAAATCACTACTAGAGTTACTACCTACATATTCCAGCCTCTACTACCACAGCCTGGGGGGCAGGGGTTTACCTCTTTCTCCTCTGGGCAGTACAGGGGCCCTGTAGGATGAAGAACAGCTTTCTGCGCATAATAAAAGAGCTCTGATATGTTCTTCAGGTTTTTTGCTGAACACTGAAAAAAAAGTTTAAAATGTTATATTTTGAAAGCAATGACAGGAGCTAAAAATTTTTAAACCATCAATGTAAGGTAATAACAAGATTGCTTGAAGAAAGAGGAAAAACTTTTCTTCATTGAAATCACAGGATTAATGTCTACAAACGACTCAGAAGCCAATTCTGCATTCTCTTTTGTATTTGGTTTACATGACTTCACAAACAGCAAGAAAAGTATTCCATCCCACACCTTCTCACATCCTATTTTAAGCCACAGTTTAGTGAGAATTCAGCAGCAGTACATTTCTAAATCAAATGGTAAGGCATACCTCCACACAGGTTTCGATTTCTGTGTACTGGTTCATAATGGGAAGGATGGTCTCCATACTACTGTATTCTACCAGATCAGATTTGTTCCCAACCAATATCAAAGGCAGCCTGAAAAAGCAGGATATATTGCAATAATAAGGAAAGCAGAAGACCTAAAATATCTATTTTAAAGGGTATAATAACCATTCTAATTAACTTCACTTAATCCCCCAACATGAACCTGCTACTGTATAGTCAGTTCCAGTCCCCTAGACAGCATGTTCGTGTTCAACAAATATTAACTAAGTACTTTTAATAAAAATTTTAAAAGTTAATTCATTTTCTTTAGTAATCTCTACACCCGACCTGGGACTTGAACTCACGACCCCGAGATTAAGAGTCATGTGCTCTTCTAACTGAGCCACCAGGCACCCCTACTGAGTATTTCTTATAAGCCAGGTACTGTTCTAAGCATGAAGGATACAAGACAGACAAGGTCCCGGCCCATTCTAATAGCGAAAAATCAGAAAATGGACAATAAGCAAATAAGCAATACACTTTCCAATTCCATAAGTGCAATGAAGAAAGTAAATAGGGGGATAGGGGATAGTCATGGGAGGGGGCTAATTATGTGGCAATCAGGAGAAAATCTCTCTGACAAGGTGGCATCTGAGCCAAGGAATGGACGATGAGACGGAATGGGCCCTGTGAAGAGGAAGGAAAGAGCTGCGCAAGAAGGGACAGTGTGCACAAAGGGCTCAAACTGAAAACACACCCTGGTGAGTCCAAAGAACAGAAAACTATCAGAGTGGGTGGAGAGTACTAAGCAAAGGGAAAGAGGTATGTAAAGGGGCTGGAAAGCGGAGCAAAGGCCAGACACATAAGCTGCGGTAGGGAGTGTACATTTTACTTTAAGTGTAAAACAGGAAGCCAGTGAAGAATTAGGAATAGGGACACAACATGATCTGATCAACATTTTATTTTATTTTAAATATTTTATTTATTTATTTGACAGAGAGAGAGATCACAAGTAGGTAGAGAGGCAGGCAGAGAGAGAGGGGGAAGCAGGCCCCCTGCTGAGCAGAGAGCCTGATGCGGGGCTCGATCCCAAGACCCTGAGATCATGACCTGAGCTGAAGGCAGAGACTTAACCTACTGAGCCACCCAGGCGCCCCTGATCAACATTTTAAAACGAGTCATATGTTGCCTTTTGGAGATACAGACTGAAATACTGACAATATGATTGGTTCAAAATGATCCTAATGGGAGGAGTAATAAATGAAACAAACCGGCCATGAACTGACAACTGTTGACACCGGTGACAGATACAGAGGGAATCATTAGACAATCTTCTCTACTTTTGTATGTGTCTGATTTTTTTTCAATAATAAAAAGCTTTTTAAAATGCAGTAGCTGGATTAGGACAGTGAAGATGGAGAGAAAGTATCCAGATTTGAGTTTTTTGTTTTTTTTTTAAAGATCTTATTTATTTGAGACAAGAGAGAGTGAGCACAAGCATGGAGAGCAGCAGGCAGAGAGAAAAGGAGACACAGGCTCTCCACTAACCCTGCCTAATGGCTTGATCCCAGGATCCCAGGATCATGACCTGAGCTGAAGGCAGAGGCTCAACAGACTGCACCACCTAGGTGCCCCGGAGATCAGTTTTAGAAGTAGAACTGATAGGGACAAGTGGTAGATTAGATATGGAGGTTGAGGGCAAGGCAGAAACCAAGAAAAATACATAGGTTTTTGGCTGGACAAAGTAAGTAGATGTCCTGAGTCACAAAAGATTGATTCGGGGGCAGGGGGCGACAGTGGGGAGTAGGCAGGGAATTAAGGATTTTGTGTCTGACAGGCCTATCAGAAATCTAAATGGGGATTATCAAAGAGAGCTAGTCTAGTAGAGAACTGTTATTTGTACAACCTGCAAGAGAGCTTGGAGAAAAAGCAAATCATCTTGCTGGAACTCCAGAGAGCAAGAGAAATTCTTACGTGCATTTATTTATGTCCCCCTACCCCCCAGCATGGTTATGGGTAAAGGGATTGACCCATTATATAATCCAAATATACATTCCTAACAAAGACAGGAGGGTCTCCAAAAATGTAGTGGTTTGCAATTAAAGGTGTATAGAAATAATTTATGGAGCTTCAAAAAATACATTACGTCTAAGCCCTACTCCAAACCTATAGATTCTAAAACTCCAGGGGTGGGGAAAAGGCACCTATATTCTTTGAAAGCACCTCAGCTGACAGTGATGGGCATCCCTGATTAAGAACCACTGTGACGGGCACCTGGGTGACTCAGTGAGTCAAGCCTCTGCCTTCGGTTCAGGTCATGATCCCAGGGTTCTGGGATCAAGCTCCGAATCGGGCTCTCTGCTCAGCAGTGGGCCTGCTTCCCTTCCTCTCTCTCTGCCTGCCTCGCTGCCTACTTGTGATCTCTGTCTGTCAAATAAATAAATAAAACCTTAAAAAAAATCACTCTGGGGGGCGCCTGGGTGGCTCAGTGGGTTAAGCCTCTGCCTTTGGCTCAGGTCATGATCTCAGGGTCCTGGGATCAAGCCCCACATCCAGCTCTCTGCTCAGCAGGGAGCCTGTTCCCTCAACCCACCCCCCTCCCCGCTCTCAGCCTGCCTCTCTGCCTACCTGTGATCTCTGTCAAATAAATAAATAAATAAAATCTTAAAAAAAAAAAAGAACCACTGTGACGACTAGTTACGAGGAATAATGAAAAAAAATTCACAGATATTCCCTAGAGGAACAAAAATTCTTTGAGGTTAGTAGAATCTATACATATGATATATGAGTCTCTTAGGAAGCAAATCAAATAGGAATGTTACAGGAAATACGGGGAGATCTTTTATAATTTCCCAAGTTAAGCTATGTGGGTTGAGTCCATCTATACCCAAAGCTGATGCTAAAGTGCCTTCACAACGCAATCTCTTTAAATGAGCCTTTGTAATAGTAGAGCACAAATCATGTCTTATTAGTTTTTTAATCTTCAGTATCATTAATATCTGGTTAATGGTATTTTACTAAATAAATGTTCGTTAAATGAAGGTGGTTCTTCTCAGCAAAAAATGATTTGTATTTCCATTACCACAGGATGAATGTAGGAGTATGAGTGTGTATACATACAGGAAGAAGGTGGGGAAAAGGGTGGCCTATCTCCCCCTCAAACTTCCAAAAGATGAAAAATATTAAGTATTGAGATTTGACACACCTGTCACAAATTCAGGAGATTAACAAACTGTTGAAACATTTTAGTTATGTCAGGCTTGTGCATCTTCTTATTATATGTAATTGTGGTGTTTTCTGTTTTATAGTTTAAGAAATTACTTAGCTGTATTTATTAAACATACTTATTCCAATTAAAAAAAAAAAAAAAAGAACGACTGTGACAACAGCGCATGAAAGTCCTACCGAAAACATATGTGCAACAAACAAACTTAAGGTATGAGGCTTGGGAAGGAAGTTACTGGGAAAGTGTAAGGTCCATATAATAAAGAAACAGACCCCCTTGGGACAAGTCAAGCACAAGAAAATAAGTATGCTCATATGATTTGGAGAGGGAGAAAAAAAAAAAACCCAGCCACATCTGAGAAAACTCAATTTGATCTTCAAATGTTAAAAGCTACTTTCAGAGGATACCAAAAGGGCCACAAAACTAGCCACAGAATTTTAGGAAGCTGTCATAGTAAAACTGATTTTTTTTAAATCAGGGGTCCAACCTGGTGCTTGATAAAGAGTCCAGAAAAACTGCCTTCTCTGAAGAGTCCCCCGTGGAAACAGCTCAAGCGTGCGTTAAGAAGACCAAGGGTCAGGAGCATGTAGCTGTGGGCCCCTCGAAGGCAGCCCTAGCTGATAGGCCCTTCCGTGTTGATGGAAATGATGTTTATCCAGACTGTCCACTACTGTACCCACCAGCCACAAGTGGCTACTAAGTACCTGAAATGTGGCTATGTGTATCCAAGGAACTGAATTTTTAGCTTTATTTAATTTTACTTAATTTGCAGTTAAATCGCCACAACTGACTAGAGTCTACTACAGTGGATGGCGTAGCTCTGCGGGGTTACTGTCGCCTTTTCACCTTGTCAGGAAGTCATTTCAAAGTTTAAAACTATGACCAAGAGGAGCCGTCAGAGCTCAAGACACAGTCACAAAGTCTCCCTCTGTAAATACATGAGCCAGGGTCAACGACCAAGTTCATCTGGTTAGGACCAGATCTTTACAGTTTCAAGGCACAAAAATGTCCAGCCAACAGAGAAATCTAAAAAATTAAATAAAGGATCAGATGTGTACAATACACAGATATTAGTCTGATTTCCCTAATGTTTAAGAATGCCTCATAAATAATATGTCCCATTAAATAATACTGCAAGAAAAATTTTTGGTTTCCATTTGACTTAAAAATGAAAATACTTATACCCAGAACTATCTTTCTGTTCATATGAAAAATACAGAAGGTGTGTGCTCTTACTTCTTCCCATCACACATTATCTTCCAAAGAATTTCCAAGAAATTTCCCTCTGTACATTCCTAATAAAGATCTCTAGCGATCTTTAGAGAACTTATAAAGCAGTACAAGTGCATTATTTCACTGGATTCTCAAAATTACCACATGCAGCCAAGACTGGCATTAGCCTCAGCTCCACTACAGAGGAGGAAGAAAGGTGCAATGAAGTCAAGTGGATTAAGCCAGATCTCAGAGGGCACTCGCTCTCCTCCCACTCCCGTGCCCTTACACACACCACCCTGTAAGCAATCAGTGACAAGGGGAAACCGTTCCTCACCCAAGGGGCACCTCCACAGAGAAGGCAATTACGATACAGATAAAGAGGAATTCTAAAGTGGAGACTTCTTAAGCATTGGTTTGAGAAAAAGAAATAATGGAAGATCAATGATCAAAATATTTAAGGTCAGAAGTTATAAATCATTCTAGTACCAGAACTTGGTTTTCTGCTTTGCTCACAAATATATGTGCTGCCTCAAATAACTCCTCCCAAAACCAGCGTCTGTGCAGAAACAGAGAAAGACCTATAGGTAAAGCAAACGTGGCAAATGTTAACTAGTGGATGTAAGTGAAGGGTTTACAGGTGTTCACTGTACTATTTCTTGCAACTTTTCTCTAAGTTTGAAATTTTTCAATATACAAAGTTTCAGAGGAAAAAAATATACCTGCTGTCTTTGTCCGTTCTTTCATTTATGAGAGGAATCCATCGACTTGTTACCTAAAAAGAAAATCGACAAAAGCTAAGCCACAGTGAGGATCTTCTCTGAAAACTCTAAATGGAAGATCAGTTTTTAAAAAAATGCACCCATTGAAATTTAACTAGATATACTGAAAAAAGTCACATGCTCATACCTTATCGATAGAATGCTTGTTGTTAACAGCATAAACTATGCAGATGACATTAGCCTACAAGAAAAAATTAAGAAATTAATGGTATTTTTAGACAATACAAATGTAACTGGCAGCATCTAAATATCTAGTTAACATATTTGGGCCAAAGGAAGATTTGAAATTTGAAACCTAAAAAACCTAAAAAAAAAAAAAACCCACACTTAGCATGCCTCCAAGAGTTCCTAAGAACTTACTGCAAAAATACATAATCAAAGTCAGCAGTTAACAACAAAGAATTGAAAAGACCTAAGTGAGAGAATAAATAAGACACTCACAAAATCATCACAAAAAAAACCCTACAGCTATTTTTTTTAAACTCACCTGTGATATCTCTTGATGAAGCTGTTCATCACTCTGTTCTGCTTCTACAAATGACAAAGTAAAAAAAAGCGTTCATTATTTTAAACATTTTCATAAAAACTAATGGCCAAGCTAACATTCTACATGGCACGCATCCAACATCCTTCATCCCTCATGACATTTATGTAGTGTAGAGCCAGATGAGGTGCCAAAGACAAGGGCAAGCCAGGGAAAGGAAAGAGCTGGACTACGATAAGGAAGCTGGTTGGCACTGAAAGACAAGTCTACCAGGGGATAACTTAGGCACGAAGAGCAGATGGCATTGTGTGATAAATCTAGGGCTTCTGATCCAGAGCTGAGACGGGTCAGGCCGAAGAGATCAGAAACCCACACTAGAAGACTAGGTGCTGCAGTCAGAAGCCCAGACAAAGAGTCCATTCACACAGGGTCAGAAGGCCAGGTGAGAATCTGGGCAATACAAGCTTAAGAGCTTGTATCTTAAGAGAGCAGGCCCCAGAAGCAAAACCCAAACATGACAGTGATGAGTCAAGAGTTTCCTTTCCAGCACGTATCTCTAGCTGGAATGGGTCTCAAATGGTGGATGTGCATATAATCCCAGAGTGCAGGGGATATGCATGATGAGAGCTACGATGAAAAAGCATACAAATGAATGGGCGCCTGGGTGGCTCAGTCAGTGAGGCATCCGACTCTTGGTTTCAGCTCAGGTCATGATCTCAGGGTCAGGAAATCAAGCCCTGCACTGGGCTCTGCACTTAGTGGGGAGTCTGCTTGAGATTCCCTGCCCCTCTGGCTTTTGCTCTCTCTCGCTCAAATAAATAAACAAATAAATAAATTTTTTAAAAAGCATTCAAATGAAGAGAAACACAGTACAGACATTAATTTAGATTACCTTATGTTAAATATTCTTCCCCCCAAATGCCTGTTATTTCTGACATACAAACTAATACCATACATGAGCGTAATGATATTTTAATTTATGCTAAATAACTGGCCACATTTTAAATATCTTTTCGTGTGCTGAGTAATCAATGGGTAATGCCTTCAACTCCAATGCGGTAAGAGAATAATTTCATAAATGAAGCAGGTTATAAGGCTGACTGCCACAGAAAGCGTCCAACCCCCTCGCTTCTGGTATAGTGCTGTCTAGCAGCTGGACAAGCAAGCCATGTACGTCATTTTTAATGTTGCCATAGTCACATCAAAAAAATCAAAAGGGTGGGGTGCGTGGGTGGCTCAAGTGTTTGACTCTTGATTTTGGTTCAGGTCACGATCTCAGGGTTGTAGGATCAAGCCCCATGACAGGTTCTGCACTGGGCGTGGAGCCTGCTTAAGGTTCTCTCTCCCCCTCTCCCTATGCCCCTTTCCTGCTCAAAAAGTAAAAAGGAACAGGTAAAAGTACATTTTCATTTAATCCAAGGTATCAAAAATATTAAAAGTTCATCACATACTCAACAAAAGAATTATGATGAGATTTACATTCTTTTTCTCACACCAAGTCTTTTTTTTTTTTTTAAAGATTTTATTTATTTATTTGACAGACAGAGATCACAAGGAGGCAGAGGCAGGCAGAGAAAGAGGAGGAAGCAGGCTCCCCGCCAAGCAGAGAGCCCGATGCGGGGCTCAATCCCAGGACCCTGGGATCATGACCTGAGCTGAAGGCAGAGGCTTAACCCACTGAGCCACCCACTTGCCCCTCACACCAACTCTCTAATTCCACCTGTATTTTATACTTACAGCACTTTTCAGCTTAGACTAGCCAAATTTTTTTTTTAAAGATTTTATTTATTTATTTGACAGACGGAGATCACAAGTAGGCAGAGAAGCAGGCAGAGAGGAGGAAGCAGGCTCCCTGACGAGCAAGAGAGCCCAATGTGGGGCTCGATCCCAGAACCCTGGGATCATGACCTGAGCCGAAGGCAGAGGCTTTAACCCACTGAGCCACCCAGGCGCCCCTAGACTAGCCAAATTTTAAGAGTTCGATAATTGTATGTACTGGACTGCAAGTCCTGGTATTTCACTTTTAAAGTATGTGGAATACCAGCTTAGGAAAACAAAGTATTACCAATATAATTATGCCATTCTTACAAACAGATTTTATTTTTTAGAGCAGTTTTAAATGTACAGCAAAACTGAGTGGACGGTACAGAGATTCCCCATATACCTCCTGCCCCCACATAGCTTCCCACTTTATGAACATAACCCATCAGAGTGGTCCATCTGTTACAACTAACTCCCAACGTGGGGATCAAACTCACAAACCCAAGATCAAGAGTCACACTCTCTACCAACTGAGCCAGCCAGGCACCCCTCCTTTTTTTTTTTTTTTTAAAAGAAGTCCCAGAACAGAACGAAATAATTTAGTGATTAAAATGTAAGTCCTAGGGGCACTTGGGTGGCTCAGTCGTTAAGCATCTATCTGCCTTCGGCTCAGGTCATGATCACAGAGTCCTGAGATGGAGCCCCAGGTCAGGCTCTTGCTCAGCAGTGAGCCTGCTTCTCCCTTTGCCTGCCACTCTCTCTCTCTCTCCCCCACCACCCATCTGTCAAATAAATAAATAAAATCTTTGAAAGAAAAAAAAGTAAGTATTAGTGGGTAGAAAATTTTTAAATTATTAAAAGCAATACAGGGGCGCCTGGGTGGCTCAGTGGGTTAAGGCCTCTGCCTTCAGCTCAGGTCATGATCTCAGGGTCCTGGGATGGAGCCCCGCATCGGGCTCTCTGCTCAGCGGGGAGCCTGCTTCCTTTCCTCTCTCTCTGCCTGCCTCTCTGCCTACTTGTGATCTCTGTCAAATAAATAAAATCTTTAAAAAATAAAAAAAAATAAAAAAAAAAGCAATACAAATATGCTTCTATTATCCTATAATGTAAGCAAGCTGACGACTGTTTTTTTTTTTTTTTTAAAAGATTTATTTATTTATTTATTTATTTGTCAGAGAGAGAGAGAGAGAGGAGCGAGAGTGAGCACAAGCAGACAGAGTGGCAGGCAGAGGGAGAAGCAGGCTCCCTGCCAAGCAAGGAACCCGATGTGGGACTCGATCCCAGGATGCTGGGATCATGACCTGAGCCGAAGGCAGCTGCTTAACCAACTGAGCCACCCAGGCGTCCCATGCTGACGACTGTTTTAACTGTTATTTTGGGGAGGGGACAATTCTGATAAATTAAAGAACAAATTTAGAACTCAACAAATTCTCAAACTCAGAACTCTTTCTACATCATAAGAGCATTCCTGAATGCCCGGTAACAAAATTAATCCAGAACTTACCTCTGCAAACATGCCAAGTCAAGGAGGGTAATGATTTATCTACTACTCGTCATTTACCATCACTCTTTCTTTTTCATTATTATGGAACCCAGCTTAGTAGATCTAGGACAGAAAACTACAAGACGGAGGCTTTATGTGGGGTGTGGGGTGTGGGTTGGCAGGGAGATATAAATGAGATAAGATTAGGAAATGATTATTATTTATTGCTACAGAAAAAGGAACGCCTATCCTGGCACATTTTTAAAGCTCAGTATGCACCCCTTTTTTGAGGACTATTCAATTAACCCTGCAGCTTCACCCACAAGAGGATATTCATTACCTGAGTAATCTACGATGTGTGTTGGAACTCTCTCAGGGGTGACATCAGCTGGAATGGTAATTTCTTCTGCCCGGGGTGGAACCTTCATTTGCAAACAAACACAGAAAAGAAAAAAAAAACAAAAACCTTCAGCTATTATCCATCAAACTTGTTATCAGATCACGTAAATTCACCTATATATTAGCCCCTTCCACCCATACTTATCCTTCCAAGATTTATTATACTTTTAAATGCTTATTTTTTGTGCTTGAACCCACAACCTTGAGATCAAGACATGAGATCAAGAGTTGGATGCACAACCCTGTTGCCCAGGTGCCCCGATAAGCGCTTCTTTTAAAAAAACATGCACATTTAGGGGTGCCTGGGTGGCTCAGTGGGTTGAGCCTCTGCCTTCAGCTCAGGTCATGATCTCAGGGTCCTGGGATCAATCCCTGCATCTAGCTCTCTGCTCAATGGAGAGCCTGCTTCCCCCCTCTCTGCCTGCCTCTCTGCCTACTTGCGATCTCTCTCTGTCAAATAAATAAATAAAATCTTTAAAAAAAAAAAAAAGCATGCACATTTCTACTTGTGTGGGCACAGGACATATTAAGTATACTTCAGCTCTAACACAGCCTAAAACAATACCTAAATTAGTTCAGTGTTTCAAACATTTGATTTTTAAAATGCTATTTTCATTCCATTTTGTTGATGCTTAAAATACTCTACAAATGAGGAGCTATGTTAATCCAAAGCAATTCTCAAATAAAACAATAAATTATCAAAATTAATTTCTTCTAGAAGATAACTGATTGGCTACATAAGCCTTATTAAATGACTCCATTTTTTAAGGAAGATTATATGATTTTAAAACCAATTAAAAACCTCTTATCCATACCCAAGAGGACTCTGCTAAAATGACAATTCTAAACTTAGTTAAATGATCATAGAAAACTTTTAGGTATTATACTCCAAGTGATCATATGATGATGATACACTTCATTCCACAAATTAAGTAATTACTTATTTCAGTATCTTATTTAAGAGGGAGAAGAAAAGTAAAAGAAACAATGAATGGTCATAGTGACACTTGTAACTATTGAAAACACTACCATATAATATACCAAATTTCTGTCTAAACAATGAAATTATACAGATATTCCTAACTAAACAAGAGGAAAGAAAAGGGAAATACAAACTGTGGGACTACTAATACCAACTATGTGAAGAGAATAAATAGTGTTCATCCCATTTGCATCAATCCCATTCCCCAAAACAAAATTCTAACTTTACGTAAGGCCTTAGCCAACAGTCCCTCATTCTGGAACACAAATATATTGCAGTAATCATAAAATCACCTTACTCTACTATTACTAACCTTACCTCCTTTGAGACACACAACAATTCTTTCAGTGGTGTTATGAATTAGTTTCTTCATTTGTAAAATGATGTAATGGATAACATGAAAGGTTCTCAGATATGTGGTCGGAATCCTAGGGGTTCTAATGCCTCAAAGACCAGGGACTGTCAGATGGAAGGCAGGTGGGGAGCCAGCCAGACGTTTCACCCTTATTTCATCTAAAGGAATACTCGCTTATTTTATATTTTGGGGTTATGAATAACCTTTTATTTTTTGGAAAGGATTAACAGCTTAGATGATCTGTAATAGCCCTTCCAGCTCCCATTTTACAGATGGGACAACTAAGGCACAGAGATGACAAATGTCCTAGCCAAGATCCAAAGGAGGAAAAGGAAAGGACTTAGTGAACCCGGAACTGGTTTGATTCTTGCTCCTGCGCTACATTTCAGGGATGCCCTGTGTAAACAAATATGAGCCCTTTTAAAGTCACAGCTGTCAGAAAGGGGACACCTATCAAAAAAGTGCAGAATTTATTTCACTTCAACTCAATTTTGATAAATTAAAAAGATTTCAAATGTAGAAAAGACATAAAAATGTTTACCTCTTCTGGGAATTCTTCACTGACCAGAGACATAATCAGTGATGTCTTCCCAACTCTAGCTGTGAAAACAAACATCATTATTTTAATAACAAAATGTCTAGGTTCTCTATAAGCTCAAATTCAACAACCACACAGCAGAGTCTGTTATTCATTAGCTAAAATCAGAGGCATCCAAATCACCCAGTTTTAGTACAATGCTTAAAGTTTATCTTTTTTCTGCTCAGAAAAGTTACACATGCCCATTGTTTAAAACCAAAAAATTACCATAATACATAAAAGCAAAAATCTTCCCCCAAATCCCTTTTTACCAGTTTAGTATACGAAGTCTCCCAGATTTTTTCCTTACTTATGTTATTATAATAATTCACCACACAGTTTACTAGTAGAATCGCAGCATTCATACTATTTTACAATCTTCCCTTATCATTTAATTATGTACTTGGGTAGCATTCCATGTCCATATGTAAAACTTTCCTAAGATGAGTGAAGGTACAGTTATTATGTAATAAACACAGAGTTTTATTGGGGATGATGAAAGAGTTTTAGATAGAAAAAATGCTGATGATTACACAACACTGTGAATGTACTTAATGCCCCTTAACCATACTCTCAAAAATGGTTAAAATGTCAAACCGTATTTCTTAAATATTTTATCACAATTTTTAAAATTAGCAACAGGAAATCCATTTTATATTAATATAAAAGATCTCTTACATTATTTCTTGACAGCTGTGTAAGTCCATCATAAGACATGTCCTAATTTATTAATGCAGTCTTCTAATGATGAGCACTGTTCCAAGTTTTTGCCTTTATAAACAATCCTGCAGTGAATATTTCTACAGGGTAAATTCCTAGAAGTAAACTTGTTAGCATGCATAATCTTCTTTATTTTTAATAACTATTGTTAAATCACCTCTAAAAAAGAAGAAGCTAGGGGCGCCTGGGTGGCTCAGTGGGTTAAGCCTCTGCGTTCAGCTCAGGTCATGATCTCAGGGTCCTGGGATCGAGCCCCGCATCGGGCTCTCTGCTCAGCGGGGAGCCTGCTTCTCCCCGCTCCTCTCTGCCTGCCTCTCTGCCTACTTGTGATCTCTGTCTGTCAAATAAATAAATTAAACCTTTAAAAAAAAAAAAAGGACAAGCTAACTCACATCCTCACCAAGAGAAGATAAGTGTGTCTGCTTTGGACATCCTTACATTCTTCCTTTTTTTAGGTTATCATATAGAAAAACTTAGTGAGAGCAAAAGTAGCTTTCCTGCTATATTTTCTAACCTAGCAAGATTTTTTTTCTATCAAGATTTTTAATGCACAAACTTAAAAATCTTCATTTTCATTCGGAAATTTCATTTCCATTCCCATCACTTTCTGATCATATACATTCAACTGCATCAACTAAATCCTTTTGTGATTCTAGAGGAAAACAATCCACCCGCCTATTAATCTCTGCTGTAACAGCAAATTAGTTTCCAAAGGTAAAGTCTAAATATGAAAGAACTGGAAAATTTTAAAGTGAAGAAAAGTCACATTCCTTTTTTAAAATGACTAAAAGAAACAGTGACGAAAACCACAAGTCAAGTCTCCGGAAAAACAATGAATGGCTGGAAAAGAAAAAAAAAAAGTGCGGGTCAAAACCACCTAGAGGGTGTGCTGCAAACAAGTGTTGCTAGTGGAGGCTCAGAGTAGACTGAGCGACAGGTATCTTCTAGCTCCGATTTCTGAGGATCTTTTCAGTTTACTCTTGTTTGAAGGCGTGGGCCTTTTCCAAGCAGCTGACTATAAGATAACACTTCTCTGAGTTCCAACCATGTCAGTGAATTCAGAGCCCATCTCAAAGAACCACTAGAATACAGTTATCAATGTCAGCTTATCCAGCCCCCTGCAAAAATGTTCAGATGAAGAACCTGGGACCCAGAAACAGCGATCTCTCAAGGGCTCACAAAAAAATGAGTTGCAGACTTAAGAGAATAACCCCTCTTTCTGATGGCTAAGCCAGTGTTCTCTTTCCTGCAACATACTTTAAAAAAATATTAAGACATGGGGTGCCTGGGCGGCTCAATCTGTTAGATGTCAGCCTTTGGCTCTGGTCATGATCCCAGGGTCCTGGGATCAAGTCCCACATCAGGGTCCCTGCTCAGCAGGGAGCCTGCTTCTCCCTCTCCCTATGCCTCCTGCTCCCTCTTGCACACTTGCTCGCTCTTTTTCTCTCTCCCAAATAAAATCTTTAAAAAAATTTTAAAAATATTAAGACAATAATAGAGAAGGAATGATAGCCCCTAAAGTCAGCAAGCACTACATACACAAAAACTATATAAATTAATTAAAATATTCACTGATTCACTGGTGACTAATCCAGCAGCTCTGGTTCCACTTTTTTTTTTAACTTATTTTGAGAAAGTATCAACGTTCAGAAACATTGTAAAAATAGTACAAAGGAGTCATATCTATCTTTAACCAAATCCCTCAAATGTTAACATTATATTATCATTCCTTTCCTCTCCCTCCCCCTACTCTTTTTAAACCATTTAAGAGTAATTTGTAGATGCCCCTTTACCCTTAAGCACCTTAAGTATGTATTTCCTAAAAACGAGATCATTCTCTTCCATAACCACGATGTACTGTCAAGATCAGGAAATTAACACTAACAGTGCTATTATCTACTCTGTCGACCTTATTTCACATCTCACCATTTGTCCCATTACCATCTCTTATAGAAAAGAAAAATCTTTTTCTTCCCCCAGGATCAAATGTTGCATTTGGTCGTCATGTCTCCTTAGTCTTTAGTCTGGAAAAGTTCCTCTTTTTATCTTTCATGGCCTCAGCATTAAAAAAAAAAAAAAAAAAAAAAAAGTCATTTTATTTGTAGACTCTCTCTTAATTGGGTTTGTATGATGTTATCTCATAATTAATTTCAGGTTTTGCATTCTGGGAAGGAACGTTCCAGAAATGATACTGTATCCCTCAAAGTGCATCACAGCAGAAGGGAGACTATGTCAATTTGTCCCACTAATGGTGATGTTAATTGTCATCACTTAGAGGACGTGGTGTCTGCAGGTTATTATCATTCCCTTTGTAATTGATAAGTATCCTGTGAGACTACAAGCCACTATAGTCAACTGTAAGTTGAGACTATGTGAATACTGTTTCTCATCAAACTTTCACCTACTGGTTTTAGCAGCCACTTATGATTCTTGTCTTGTGTTGCTTTAGTGGTGGTTACGTGGTGGTGTTTCTATCGTCCTTCTACATTACTTTGCATTCTGCTTTAAGCAAAAACTCCCTTCTGATTCATAGAAGTCTCATGGATTCCTACACTATTCTACGCGTTATGATCCACTACTGTCATTATTTGGAGGCTCAAATTGTTCCATTTTACTCTGAAAAAATGACATTTATGCAGGTATAAATCAGGATTGCTATATGACCTCATTTTATAAATAAATATGTATTCACACTGGAAAAAAAACAAACAACCCTGAAGGATCTATACACCAACAGCAGTCATCTCTGAAGTAAACATAACTGCAACTTTCTTTGTGCTTTTGTACTTCTGCATCTTTTCCCAATTTTCTACAACAAATATAAACAATTTTTGCTACTAGAAAATGTTAACAAGTACAATTTTAAAAGTCACTATTTAGTAGTAAAAATTGGCATGTTCTAAATTTATAGATGGCAGGGTGTCTGGGTGGCTCAGTCAGTTAAGCATCCAACTCTTGATCTGAGCTCAGGTGTTGATCTCAGGATTGCGAGTTCAAGCCCCACACGGGGCTCCACAGTGGGCGTGGAGCCTACTTAAAAATTTTTTTTTAAAAGGGCAACTAAAATTTACCTAAAGACTGGCATGTTAAATGCATTCTTTCACCCCTTCAATAAATATTTCTTGAGGACTTCTATAGACCAGGCACTATTCCTGCTGCTGGGGATACACCTGATCAAGGCACTAGTTCTGCCCTATTTTTACATTCATGGAGATTATATACCAACAGATTTATGAGATTTTCACCAAAAAAGAACATTCTTTCTACATATCAGGATAAAAAGCAAAAACTCAAAAACTGGCCATGCTTGATTTACCCTTCCTCTGTACTGAGCATTCGAATTCTGTCAAATTTTCCTCTGAAATTTTAAATATTAATTCCTTCCTCTCCGTTCCCACCTTTCTGTAATTAGGATATTTTCTATTCCTCCCTCCAACCTCTCCTCTTATTAAAATCCATCAGAATACAAATGGCAACCCCTCTCTCTTAGACATCTTTTCATTTTCTAACTCATCTGATCAAAAGCCTTGACTCTCAATTACCTACCACATCAAGGTGAAACATTCTGCTGGTCTTTAAAAATCATGCAAAATTTAATGCCACTTCATCTATCTAATCTCATTTCCCACTATTCCCACATGCATGATTTGCTCAAATAAGGCCATTCTGGTCTGTGTAAGCACAAACAGGCTATTATGGATCTTGCCTCCTCACATGGTTTTCTTCATCTAACACATCGTTCCCTCTCCCTCCTCTGCTTTTCCAAATGTTAACCATCTCTCAAGGGCAGCACAAATTCTACCTCTTCCCTAAAGATATCCCAGGGCGACTGCAGCCCTCCCTTTCCTTCTTTGGACTACTTCTGTGCCACATAACTGAACACTAAACTGTTATGAATACAAGGTACATATTTAACATGTCTGCATCTACAGTAACATAAGAGTCAAATATTTGATAATGAACTGAATTTTCTAATTTTATATGAGTGGGAGAAAGACCTCTAGCACAGCAGCCAGACTGAATTATCTGACTTACTTTCTCCTTGTCCAAGCACAACAGCATTGCTATCGTTTCAGCCCTGCCATTTAGGAAATTAAGTTCTACCTCGTGGAGCTTCTGGAACTATCCCATTCAAAGTTTTTCTTAACAGCAGCTGAAGAGCTATGAACAGTAGGGTAACTTCTGAGGGGAAAAATACATTCTAAAATTACTCTGTGCGATTTGTGTTTAATAAAAAATAATTAATGTTGAAATTGCCAATAATATTAAAGGAGGGCATGATGTAATAAAGAATCCATCTGGTCTTTGTCCCCACCCAGTTCCTGGCACAGAGCTTCAAAATCCCTTGGAAGTTCCTAGGTGATAGGAATGTCTTTTGTTACAGTCTCTTTCAACAAACTTGAGTTTATCCTGATTTGATGGGAAGGCCTAGAGAGCTTTCGGATGGGGACTGGTTGTCACAAAAACCAACCATGCGATTAGTGGGTTGGAACTTTCAGCCCCACCCCAAAACCCAGCAGCTGGTAGGGTGAAGGCCAGAGAGAGCCCACAGATTGAGTTCAATCACATAGTCAATGATTTAATCAATCATGTCTACATAATGAATCCCCATAAAAAAAAACTCTGGACATCAAAGCTCAGGGGAGTTTCCTAGTTGGTGAACATAATGATGAACCAGGAAGGTGGCACACTCTGACTCCATGAGGACAGATGCTCCCGTGCTCAGGATCCTACAAGACCTTGCCCTACATACCTCTTAATCTGGCTGTTCATTTGTATAGCACTTTCCTGAGTTCTGTGAGTTGTTCTAGTGAAATATCAAACCTAAGGGGGTTGCAGGAAGTTCCAAACTTGTAGTCAGCCAAGAAGTGTGGGTGATCTAGGGACCCCAGTTTCTAGTTGGGGTCTAAAGTAAGGGTAGGGACACCTGGATGGCTCAGTCATTTAAGCATCTGCCTTTGGCTCAGGTCAAGATCTCAGGGTCCTGGGATCGAGCCCAACATCCGGCTCCCTGCTCTGCAGGGAGCCTGCTTCTCCCTCTCCCTTTGCCTGCTGCTCCCTCTGCTTGTGTTCTCTCTGTCAAATAAGTAAATACAATCTTCAAAAAAAATAATAAAGTAAGGGTAATCTTGTTGGGGACCTTGGACTTTAACTTGTAGGATCTGATGCTAACTCAGGGTAGTGTCAAAATTGAACTGAATTGTAGAACACTCAGAAAATTGTCAGAATGAAGAGGGCACGACAGTTTTGTATTTATGAGAAGTAGAGATGGCTCAAAAACTGAGAAACACTGTAATAGACCTTCTATCCAAGAGTACAAGTTCCATACTGGCATATTTGCCCATGTCTGGACAAACTAGGGAAAAAACCACTGGAAGATCATGCAGACAGTATTAACTTATGGTTTCACATGACCCATCTTCCTTGTGCAGACTCCTATTAATTCATTTGCTCAGTATTTACGTGACTGTCTTCCAAGTACAAAGTTTAAACTTACATACTCTGTGGGATAATATGGAAAAAGTATTAAACAAGATAGATAAAATTGCTGTGAAAGAGGTAGGGATCAAGTGCTATGCTCAATCGTGCTTGAAAAAAGGGAAAGGGGGCAGGGAAGGGTGGGAAGAGAAAGGGATATTTTCTGCTCTAAACATAGCAGAAAATAAAAAAGCTCATAAAAGCAGCGTATAGTTTGGTCTCAAGGAGGAAAAACTGAGTAATGAGCTAAGACACGTAGGTTCTAAAGATAGTAGTGTGCATGTATAACACCTAGGCAAACATCCAGCATATCACCAGTGATCCCCTGAAGGACTTCCTAGACTTTACTTTTCCTACCAGCTACTGAGTGTCTGGAAAGACTAAGGAACAAGAATTTCATTATCACCCACAGGAAATTCCACAAGGGTAGAGAATGTGTCTTTCTTGCTCATTACTGAATCTTCGCTCCTAGCAAATGCTCTTAGTAAATGCAACTTACGGCTTAGTGGTTAAGAGCACAGATTTGAAATTTAGGAAAGTGGGACACCTGAGTGGCTCAATCATTAAGTATCTACCTTTGGCACAGATCATGATCCAGGATCCTGGGATCAAGCCCCAGGGCAGTCTCCCTGCTCAGAGGGAAGCCTGCTTCTCCCTCTCCCTTGCCTTCTCCCCTGCTTGTGTTTCCTTTCTCGCTGTCTCTCTTTCTGTCAAATAAATAAATAAGTAAAATCTTTAAAAAAAAAAAAATTAGGAAAGTGGTTGTTTACTTTTGAGAGAAAGAGAAGGAAATACAAGGGGCTTCAACTGATTGGTAATGTCTTCTTTAAGTGATGGGTATTTGTTTCTTTATACTTTTGATATAAATATTTCACCAAAAAAAAAAAAAAGAAAAAAATAAATAAAGGCTTTGGAATCAGCCAAGACTAGACAGAAATCTTAGTCCCAGCACTTACTAGCTGTGTTTCCCCAGGCAAGTCGTCAAGCCTCAGTTTACTCATCTATATAATGCTGAACAGCTGCAGGTGGGTTGGTAAGAGGATTAATTACGATGACAGATACAAAATGCTCAGCACAATACCTGGCAAACATTAAACACACAAACGGCATTTGTCGTGATGATCATGATCACAGTTTAAATTAAAGGAGTTAAGTGAGCACTAGAATGGGCCAGATAATTTGGATCTGGGAATCAGCTTTCTAATTAGCAGTATAACCTTGAGTTGTCACTGACTCTCTATGGGCCCCAATTTTCTCATTAGTTTAAAAAAAAAGACTAGATGCTATCAATGCTTATACTCTGTGATTAATCTACACTATCGTGTAGCATACCTTAGAAGACTGGCCTGTAACAGATGAAAAAGTGCACATTACATGTACCTTACAGTGATGTACCTTAGAGTACCCCAACAATGGCAGACAGATCCCCAAATAGTATCTGTTATCTATTTCGTGTACGGGAAAGTGATTTGTCAGGAACATTCACCTAGCTATAAGAACAAGGTAGGACTCTCCAAGGCAATATGGGGTCCAGAAATTTCTAGAACTTGCTAACTAACAATCAGCATTTCGTAACTTTTTTCCTTAAGTAACTCCTTTCACCGTGGCCTTATTTAGGGTCCCAGAAACCCCAACCCTTCAGCTAGCTCAAGGTAACATTCATCTCCAAATCCACAGTAGTCCATTCTAATTACTGATTATGCACATGAGTACGCACAGTGGAGGCCAAACAGTTATCTTAACATGAACCAAGCCACTGCCTTATTTCAGCTTCAGAAAACCTAGAACTTGGACCTCTTGCTTATTTTTTACTCTTGGCAACTGAAGCTGCTGCCAAGCAAGAATGCATTTGGGAAAGAGCCCTAATAAAGTTCCTTCCAAAGAGAGGTGATGTCTGATTTAAGGCAACACACAGCAGGGCTGCCTGTGGGTCACCTGACAGGAGGCTGCCTCTGCTGTGAGTTCAACGAAGTCCACCAGGCCCTGTACTATACACTATTTTAGTGAGTAATAAAACTCCCAAGTACTGAAAACAACAAACCTTCTAGGAGATCCAATGCTTGTACAATTCCTGTAACCTTTGAACTTCTGGGTCTTTCTCAACCACGCAGAGATGGCTTTTTTTTCCTAGTGTCTCCAAAAACCCACAGCTAACACCAGCACAGATGTTCCCAGAAACTCTTCCATTTCTGCAGAGCTCTTACATCTCTACATTCTTATCGTTGATCAACTATGTTAAGAATGGGAAAAATGAATCAGATGCTCAATAACTCATATGCTTCTTGATACTTGCTTGGTCCTTGAGAAATCTGTGTTAATACCTTTCAGACCTTGATTCCTCTCACAATCCCCCTTTTAGAATTACTTTTTTATTTTTTGTAAGATTTTATTTATTTGAGAGGGAGAGAGAGAGAGCATGAGCAGGGGGAGGGAGAAGCAGGCTTCCCACTGAGCAGGGAGCCCAAGGTGGGGTTCAGTCTCAGGACCCTGGGATCATGACCTGAGCCGAAGGCAGATGCTTAATGACTGAGCCACCCACGCGCCCCTAGAATTATCGTACCACTCCAAAGCCCTCACCAGTTTCAGAAGAAACCTACCTTTTAATCCACAACTGGAAATGTTCAACAAAAATGACCAAAATGAAGTCAAACACCAACATTAAAAGGCCTATTAATTTCCAAGAAAACTAAAGACTTACTGCTCCTTACTCACAACCACGCAGGCCTTCAACAGGCGTTCCACGTTACTTTTAAAGTCCCCTCCCTCACCACAACCCTTCCATGTCATCCATTCTTCCTCATCTCTCTGCTTAAAACTCACCAGAACAGCCCTTTTCCTGGCCATTGTCCCTGTCTGCTTTTCCCATGGACCCCTTACATTCCCAGGGATAGTTTCAGAAGGGAAAGACCAACATTCTGAGAACATTCCAATTTCTTTACCACTCTCAACAAGGCAGCTCCGGCCCAAGTACAAACCTGCCACCAGCTCCATTCCAACAGGGCAGGCCTCAGGGACAGAGGAGGAAAACCCCCGGCAGGAGAAAAGGACACCATAACTACAACAATTAAAGAGCTTTACTTACGCTTGATCATACAGACATACAGATGGTGACGCCAAACTTGAGAATCATTCAATTTGAGCTCTTTTTTTTTTTTTTAAGATTTTATTCATTTGACAGAGATCATAAGCAGGCAGAGAGGCAGGCAGAGAGAGAGGGGGAAGCAGGCTCCCCGCCGAGCAGAGACCCCGTGCGGAGTTCGATCCATCATGACCCAAGCCGAAGGCAGAAGCTTTAACCCACCGAGCCACCCAGGTGCCCCCAATTTGAGCTCTTTTTATGGATACTACCACTTAGAGTGTGGTACTTTTATTTATTTACTTTTTTTTTTTTTAAGATTTTATTTATTTATTTGACACACAGAGAGAGATCACAAGCAGGCAGAGAGGCAGGCAGAGAGAGAGAGGAGGAAGCAGGCTCCCCGCTGAGCAGAGAGCCCGATGCGGGACTCGATCCCAGGACCCTGAGATCATGACCTGAGCTGAAGGCAGAGGCTTAACCCACTGAACCACCCAGGCGCCCCATTTATTTACTCATTCATATTCTGCCTCACCTGTTAAAAAAAAATCTGAGGCAGTTTAGTACTCCCTGCAATATAACAATTCCATCTAGTTTCTGAAGTAACTGTACAGTAGGCCTTTTAAAAATCAAAGAGCAGGAATCTCTGCCACATGAAAATCCAAGGGGGATTTCCTCTTTAAAAAAAAAGTTGAAAATTAGAGCAAGAGACACAGATTACAGTGAACTTGGGGAGAAAATGAGTACATTTTCATTAGTATCATTTTGGGTTTCCTTTTGGAAGAGCAGTAAGATGACAGCTACTTTAACTAATAAAAGATTGCCAGATGTGATTCAGTTAAGAAATGCTTCAGTGAATCTAAACTAGAGCTTTTTGGTTCCTTTAAGGCCTAACCACCTAACCCTGAATGAGACCATAAAAGAAACAGCGAAGCAGCAGGTTTAAAATTACAATAGGCCAGTAATTTTAGACTAATTTTAACTGAGAAATAAATGAGTACCTTAGAAACAATGAAAACATTTTAGAATATTAAATTTTAAAAACTATTTGAACAACCCTACAATCCAAAAGGCCCCTCGACAATGGCAGATCTGAGTATAAAGACTACATATTTTCAGGGCGCCTGGGTGGCTCAGTGGGTTAAGGCCTCTGCCTTCAGCTCAGGTCATGATCTCAGGGTCCTGGGATAGAGTCCCGCATCGGGCTCTCTGCTCAGCGGGGAGCCTGCTTCCTCCTCTCTCCCTGCCTGCCTCTCTGACTACTTGTGATCTCTGTCTATCAAATAAATAAATAAAATCTTTAAAAAAACAAAAAAAACTACATATTTTCAACAGCTTCAAAAATAATTTCCATAGGGGCGCCTGGGTGGCTCAGTGGGTTAAAGCCTCTGCCTTCGGCTCAGGTCATGATCCCAGGGTCCTGGGATCAAGCCCCACATTGGGCTTTCTGCTCAGCAGGGAGCCTGCTTCCTCCTCTCTCTCTCTGCCTGCCTCTCTGCCTACTTGTAATCTCTGTCAAATAAATTAAAAAAAAAAAAATCTTAAAAAAAAATAATAATTTCCATAAAGGAACAAACTTCTCTCATTACTGTACCCATTAAATTTTATATTTAATACAAATACCATATATACTTACATAATTTTATAACAAATAATTTATTAATAAAATATAATATGTAAAAATATAATTGAAAGATATTTAACAAAAATATTATTATGGAGAACCAAAAATTATTGTTAGCCAGCCACCTAACAGTCTCTACTTCTTCTCTTTTGCCTGAGAAACACTGAAGTAATCTCTAAAAACAAAAGGCACGGTCACAATTATCCCCAGAGACGGAAGGCCTTCTGATCAGTTCAACACAACATGCCCACCACTGCCTGAGACTCCATGCTTCTAAGTAGGTCATCCACGGGAAACACAACTCATCGCTATAGAACAAATTATCGAGATTCATCCAGGCTAAAAATTTCTTTGTCTTTTCATCACATCTTTTGAACATCTAGTTCTAAATGACAGCAAATTCCTAATATTCATGAAGCAGAAATAACATTTTTTGGTTCTAATTACCATCTTACCAGCCATATTGGCTATTTTTCTTGCTAACAAACACCCCGTGTTTCAAGTGGAAAAGGGACCTACTCATTTTTATCTGCTGCTCCTCATGTAGCCTTGTCGTCTCTTCCTAAATTATGTAATTAGAATATCGGGGATGAGGAGGGTGACCATGGAGTTACAATTTTAACTGGGAAACTTTATCATTTGGGGCAATAGCTGAGTACTGTTCCAAAGGAAAATTTCATTGACCACATGCAGACTATTTGGGCTGCAGGAGAACAAACGTGATGGTCCATCCCTATTCTTTGAACTAGATCAACCCTAGAGCTCAACCGGTGCCAAAGGAACAAAAGACAGATTCGTGATACACATGCGAGAATGACATAGAACAGACTTCCTATGAACAGAAGAGACTCTTCAGACTAGGCTTGAACATCCTTGGTCACAAACTATCACCCAGGTACTAAACACGGTATAACTGAAACTAGAGGAGTTTAATCTTCAAGTATCATTTAACAAAGACCAGAATGGAAAGCAATATGGCTTTAAAGGGACTGCAGAGTGGCGCCTGGGTGGCTCAGCGAGTTAAAGCCTCTACCTTCAACTCAGGTCATGATCCCAGGGTACTGGGATTGAGACCCGCATCGGGGAGGTGTCTCTGCTCAGCGGGGTGCCTGCTTCCTCCTCTCTCTCTGCCTGCCTCTCTGCCTACTTGTGATCTCTGTCAAATAAATAAATAAAATCTTCTTTAATAAATAAATAAATAATAAAGGGACTGCAGAAAGTTTTTTTTCTAACAACATAAATGCTAGGTTATTACTAAAGTTTCTTTGATTCTTTTTTTTTTAAGATTTTATTTATTTATTTGACAGAGAGAGATCACAAGTAGGCAGAGAGGCAGGCAGAGAGAGAGGAGGAAGCAGGCTCCCCACTGAGCAGAGCGCCCGATGCGGGGCTCGATCCCAGGACCCCGGGATCATGACCTGAGCCGAAGGCAGAGGCTTTAACCCACTGAGCCACCCAGGTGCCCCAGTTTCTTTGATTCTTATTCCTACTTTATGCCTGAAGGATCTTTCCCAATCCCACTAAGATGACCGCTGGTATTTCAAGTAGTAGCTGACGTCTTTTGGCAAGAAATATAACTGCTGGCAGCCAAGACACAGAATAGACATGACACTGTCATTAGAAGTCACTGGTCTTGGGGCGCCTGGGTGGCTCAGTGGGTTAAAGCCTCTGCCTTCGGCTCAGGTCGTGATCTCAGGGTCCTGGGATCGAGCCCCGCATCAGGCTCTCTGCTGAGCGGGGAGCCTGCTTCCCTTCCTCTCTCTCTGCCTGCCTCTCTGCCTACTTGTGATTTCTACTGTCAAATAAATAAATAACATCTTAAAAAAAAAAAAAAAAAAGAAGTCACTGGTCTACTTTACTGCCAGAACACAGGAATCTCCCAGGCAAAACCAAGCTAAGGACCTGGAACAAGACACTGGACGAACGCTGCCCTCAAATGCTAACAGTAACCACACATCAGATTGGACTTAAGAAAGGAGAATGGTCAAATGTTTATGACTAAGAGGACTGGTTTGGAAAACAAGGAAAGGCCAAATAAATGGAACTAACTTGAACTCATTCATTCTTCCAAAAGCTATGGATGACCTGGAGCACTTGGATGGCTCAGCAGGTTAAGCGTCCCAGTCTTGATTTTGGCTCAAGTCATGATCTCAGGGTCATGAGATTAAGCCCCACAACCAGCTCTGCACTGAGCATGGAGCCTGGTTGGGATTCAGCACCCCTCCCCCCCAGTTCGCTTGCACACACTCTCTCTCTCTCAAAAAAACAAAAAACTACAGGTGATCTTTGAACAACGCAGAGGTTAAAGGCACCAACCAACTCGCCATATCCCCAGCAGTCCCAAATCCTCAGATAATTTTTGACTCCCTAAAACTTAACTACTAATAACTACTGTTGACTGGAAGCCTTACTGATAACAGTTTATTAATACATATTTTGTATGTTATATGTATTATATACTACATTCTTACAATAAAGTAAGCTGAAGAAAAAAATGTGATTAAGAAAATCATAAGAGGGGCGCCTGGGTGGCTAAGTGGGTTAAAGCCTCTGCCTTCGTCTCAGGTCATGATCTCAGGGTCCTGGGATCGAGCCCCGCATCAGGCTTCTGCTCAGCAGGGAGCCTGCTTCCCTTCCTCTCTCTCTGTCTGCCTCTCTGCCTACTTGTGATCTCTCTGTCAAATAAATAAATAAAATCTTAAAAAAAAATACATTTACAGTACTGTACCACAAAAAAATCCCCATATCAATGGACCCACACAGTTCAAACCCATGTTGTTCAGGGTCAACCGCATTTGAGTGCCTACTTTGCGCCAGGCCCACTCTAGGCACTGGGGATACAGCAATGAACAAGACAAAGCCTCTGCCCTCATGAAACTTACTATCCAGCCCAAAAAACAAGTGAACAAATACACAGGGAAGAACTGCCCGAGTCAGGGCCTTCTTGTCAAGAGAGCAGTAGAGAGCAGTGTACGAGTAAAGCAAGGGCCAGATTGTGATGGACTTGGCAGGCCTGCATTAAAAAGTCTGGACTTTATTCTAAGTCAAATTAGGAATCATCAAAGAATTTTTAAAAAGGGTAACAGGATCTGAGATATTTTTTAAAGATGACTCCGCCTGTTACATAGAGAATAGACAGAATTAGAAGCAGGGAGACCAGTTAAGGAGAGAGATTACAAAAGCCTAGGCCAGAGCCAACTGAAGCCTGAGCAAGTTTGGCTTGAACTAGTTTCGATGATAAACTAATCAGTTAGACATTCTGCGTTAAGAGCTACCAGATTTGGGGCTCCTGGGTGGCTCAGTGGGTTAAGCCTCTGTCTTCGGCTCAGGTCATGATCTCAGGGTCCTGGGATCGAGGCCCGCATCGGGCTCTCTGCTCAGCAGGGAGCCTGCTTCCCTTCCTCTCTGTCTGCCTCTCTGCCTACTTGTGATCTCTCTGTCAAATAAATAAATAAAATCTTAAAAAAAAAAAAAAAAGAGCCACCACATTCATTTAAAAAGAGGGTAACGTGGGCCGCCTGGGTGGCTCAGTGGGTTAAAGCCTCTGCCTTCATCTCAGGTCATGATCTCGGGGTCCTGGGATCGAGCGATGCATCAGGCTCTCTGCTCAGCAGGGAGTATGCTTCGCCTCTCTCTCTGCCTGCCTCTCTGCCTACTTGTGATCTCGGTCTGTCAAATAAATAAATAAAATCTTTAAAAATAAATAAATAAATAATAAAAAGAGGGTAAAGACAAACATATCTCAATTTAAAAACAAGACTTCACTAAAACTAGATCTTGTGTACTTTTAATGTAGCTACATGATTTAGACAAAAGGCCATTGAGGTTCATGCTAATTTTATTGCAATAAGGACAACTGTTAAGCATAGTTATACAAATCTAGCTAAATACAAATGCTGGCCAAAGAATCTGAGCATGAAAAATCATAACCTGAAAAACTAAGTTTTGCGTGGTTGTATTTTTAATGATTTTTAAAAAATTTTTTGTTTAAAGAATGGCAACTGACTTTTAACGTGGCCTGATTGGACCTTATCACATTCAATATTATTAAAATAAAGTGCAGAGGGGTGCCTGTGTGGCTCAGTAGGTTAAGCCTCTGCCTTTGGCTCTGGTCATGATTTTGGGGTCCTGGGATCGAGCCCTGCGTTGGGCTCTGTGCTCAGCGGGGAGCCTGCTTCCCCCTCTCTCTCTCTGTCTGCCTCTCTTCCTACTTGTGATCTCTGTCAAATAAATAAATAAAAATCTTTAAAAAAAAAAAAAAGTAAGGTGCAGATATTTAAAACACTTTGGATTTCTCCGCAAATAAATACCTTAAAATTTATAAACAATCTAAATTCTTTGACCTGAGAACTAAAGAGACAGTAAGCAATTAGTAAGCATTTAAGCCAGGATGGATCAGAATCCAGGTTCTGGATGGGCCAAGAAAAGATCCATTTCATCTCCAGAGTACAGGACAGGTTTAGCCAACAGAATGTTGAAACCATTCACAACTCTTTGGGACCTTCAGTGAATGAAGTTGCTGCTGTATGGTTCAGGGACAGTAACAGCAGTAAAATGTACTGAAGCGATAGAGAAGGAACAGACTTTACAACAATATCAGAGATGAAGCTCCTTTTTTTTTTTTTTACCACTCCCCTTAACCATCTTAAAATGACAACTAAACTACTACCACTTTTACCTTAATAAGTGGGCTTCCTGATAAATCCATGTGTTAGACCAATTTATTTTTTTTAATTTATTAAAATAGTCTTGGTCACATTTATATTTACTCAGCATTTAAGGTGGTACAGCTAGGCTAATAGCTGTCAAATATTTATATTAAATCCTGTAATGCTTCAAACATTCCCCCCCAACAAAATACCACCTTTTAATTTAATTAAAATTACATATTTCATATTAAGTCTAATTCTGAAGTTTTAAATGTGAAAAAAAATTATATATATGGTAACTTGCCTAAAACTTTTGGTACAAACCTTTTCAAGAAAAATCTCTTCCTTGAAAACTTCCTTGAAAACTGTCTTTTAGGTCAGGTCCTCCCTGTGACCAAAAAACTCATGCATGCACACTTTTCTTAACTCTCCTATTTGCTTTCATACCTGCAGAACATGGCTTTTAATTTTTCTAACAAATTTTGAGTTCTTTTTATGTATTTCTAAATAATACTGTAAACACTTTCATTTAAATACCCTAAGTCCGGACAATATATCTTACATATATATAGCATTTCTATTTAGATGTTTTACAGACTAATTATTTGTAATTGCTTCCTATATTCCAAAATAAAACCAAAACATAGGGTTTTTGCTTCCAGAAAATTAGTATTACAATTACTGTACTATAAAGCTATTTTATGACACAGTTAAGGATCAGCTTTTTAAGTGGCTCATCCACTCACCTTCCCTACCTTATTCCAAATGCATCAGGTATGAATCATATGTTAAGTAACACCCTCCTGAACTTTGTCAAGGAAATCCATGGAAAATACAGACTAAGATATAGTTATAAATAAAGACTAAAATTCACAACGGCAAACCAAAAAGTAAACTGTATCAGGCCAACCTTCCTTCCAAATTCTGATTTTAAAGACTTCTCCAAACAGCAGGTGAACAGAGATTTCAATGACTATCAAAGAACACTCCAGAAGAGGGTAAAAACGTGTTAGCTTTCCTCCTTGGGAGTGCATCACAGTGACCTGGAGAAGCTACTCTAGGATGAAATGGGGTTTGAAACAGAATGCTTCAAAACATCAATGGCATAGCATTAACTAATGTACAAACAAGCAATTCAGTCCTCCCAGCCCACTTTCCTATTTTAGTCTTACCAAATGAGTCATGTAACTAGCCAACTGCTATCAAGAAGTCCCTGTTCTGTCCCCAAGTCAGTGAACGGAAGGCATTTCTCCTTAATTATATCTTCAAAAGGTGAAATCTAAGAATTTCTAGGGGGTCTTATGTGTATGTGTCAGTTTGGGTCTCCTGTGTGCCTGTTACTTACAAATTACCAAGTAGCTATCCAATAAATAATGCTTAAGGCGGGGGGAAGGGAGGGGGGACGACTAGGCTTTTTGGTGACAATAATTCTCTCAACTAAAGGACCCTCCCCAAATAATTATTCATTCACTGAGCGCTTGTATAACTTGAAGTTGAGAGTAAATTTGGGGGGAAATATCGAGGATAGCGGGAGTTATTCCAATGCAAAGTGCAAGGAACGCCGAAAATACCTTGAAGTGAATGTCTAGAGGGTAAAAAGACTGCGAGCACCAAAAAAAAAAAAAAAAGAAAGAGAAAAACCCAGAACCCTGACCTTGCCGGCAAGTCGAACAGTTCTGCACCCCTCCCCCTAGCTTCCCCGGGAGCCGGTTCACGCTATCCCAATTGGTCAGCCGGCCTGTATCAGCACCTGCCTGGCAGTGACAAGCGAATCTCCACGGAAGACAAGAGGCTCTGAAAAGGAAGCGGCCTCGGAAACGCTTTGAGGCCCAGGAGGAAAGGATTCCAAGCGGAAAAGGAGGAGAGGACCTTCGGAGGGATGAGGCCGGCGGTCAGAGAGACTCGTGGGGACAAGGCTGGCGAGGACGACTGGGGGGTCAGGAGCGGGAGGTGTCAGGAAGGCCCGGGTGAGCTGAGAGGTTGAGGGCCGCCTGCGGGCCGCGGGAAGGGGAGAGCTAAGGGGCTGGGAGGCCCGAGCGCGGAGAGGGGCGAGCAGGCCCGGGGCGGCTGGGGCTGCGAGGGCCCCGGCGAGCGGACTCACGTTCTCCCACCAGCAGGATCCGCACGTCTTTCTTCATGTCTGCGGCTCGCAGGGGCCGACGGCCCGCACGCATGGAGCGGACACCTCTCGCCGGGAGCGCCCACCCCGCGGCGCCGCTCTCCCAGCGCTGCGTGCACCGCCTGCCAGCCTCCCCCGCCGCCCCGCCCGATCCTCGGCTGGGGCCCGCCGAGCCGCCTCCTCGGCTGCTTCCCCGCTTGGGAGCCGGGACAACTCCAGCTCCGCCTCCTCCCGCTCCGCGGGCGGCGGGGCCGACGGAGCGCCGCGAGGGACAAGCACTTTCGGAACGCGAACGCTCTCTGGGCCTGAGCGGCGCCCCCCTGCGTCCGGCTAGCCGCAGCGCCGGGCGGGGGCGCCTCGCCCACCCTCCTCCCGGCCGCGGGGTGGGGGGGCGATGGAGATACCGCCGGGGACTGGGAATTTGAGCGGCAGATCGCTAGTCTGACCCCATTTATTTTGCACAATTGGGGCCGGAGAAGGCACTTGTCCAAGGTCACATAGCTAGAGCCTGGCAGTGACTCAGGACGGGAATATTCTCACCGGACTATAATCTCCGGGAGGGCAGCGACCTGCCTACCTGGTTTTCAGTAGCGTCATAGGACATAGCCCTCAGAAAATGCTTCATTGATGAAAGGGTGACCGGCTCCCGGGATAGAGCCTTTTTCACTACCCATAAACCACCACCCTGGTTCCTTTTTGTCTGTGATGCTTACAAAACACAGTCCTAAACAATGACACTCTTCTTTACCTTGTCCTTGTAAACAGATTCATTTCTTTGTAGCAAACTAAATGACTTTCCTCTGCGCTAAGCCAAACTTCGTTTCTAAACCAAACTAAGCCACTTTCTGTGGTTTCCTTGGAGCAAGGTCTTCTGATAATTATCTTTAGTTAGGCTTGCTGAACATAATGCTAGACACATAGGTGACACTGGCTTAGAAACTATTACTGACTTTTCTAACGTTGCCTTATTTCCTCCTGGCCTTCTCCATCGGGAGGAATTTGTCGCTACATCCAGACTGCTACAACAGCTCTTGGCACACAGTGCAGGGTGGGGGGGGGGTAGAGATAGAAAGGAAGAAAGAATTAATGAGGAAATGCTCTTTGCATAATGTGCCTTCTTTTTCTATCTTAAATATTACAAAGTAAGTTTTTAGAGGAAATAAAGTGTGCAAAATACAATCCCCTTTTCTCCTAGGAGGAGCCGTGGGGTGTTGGCATAGCAGTTAAGAGCTGCTGACGTGCTCCAGGGGATTGAATCCAGACTCCATTACCTAATTAGGTATGGGATCCCGAGTAAGTGCTTTAACTTCTCCAACCTGTCCATTCTGCAATGTGGCAATAATGATAACAGTACTTACCTCGTCAGGTGGTTTTGAAGAATAAGTAACATACACATGTCAAACATTTGGTAAAGTGCGAGGCTCCGTACTTGGTCGGTTGATCTCAGCTACCATTGTTAGAGTGAGGTGCACTGGGAAGTTAAAAGCCACAGGTTTTGAGGCAAATACATTGTTACACTTACACCAGAGTATTTTGCCTCTTAGTATAATGATGTCCCTAAGGAGTGTAGGAGAAGAAGGAAGTCCTTCCAAAAAATACTCTGTGATATAAGGAGGGAGATAGGAGAGATACACTCCCTGCTTGCTAGGAGATAATGAAGTCGTATTCTGGGATGGATGCAAATAAGATGGATGGGAATGTGAAATTCGGGAGTCTTGATAATCAGATCTTACAGGGAAAAGGATTCCACGATGGCTGAATTGAAAAGACCCCTACAGAGCACCTATTCCAATCTCATTACTCTATAGGTACAAGCAAGATCCAGAGAGATACCCTGACTTGCCAATGGCAGGACAGCTGACATTGAGCTCGGGCTCTGCCATCCTTAGTGTGTGACTCTGGGCAAATCACATCACCTGTTGCCTCAGTTTCCTCTCTACCAAATGAAGACTATCATCTATTCCCAGCCTCTGACCTTATGGAATTGTTTGGGGGAGCCCATGAAAGGATACATGTGGAAAAAACTTTTTTTTTTTTTTAAGATTTTATTTATTTACTTGACAGACAGAGATCACAAGTAGGCAGAGAGGCAGGCAGAGAGAGAGGGGGAAACAGGTTCCCTGCTGAGCAGAGAGCCCGATGCGGGGCTCGATCCCAGGACCCTGGGATCATGACCTGAGCGGAAGGCAAAGGCTTTAACCCACTGAGCCACCAGGCTCCCAGGAAAAAACTTTTTCTTATAAAAATAAGTGACACTCGGGTGCCTGGGTGGCTCAGTCAGTTAAGTGGCTGCCTTCAGCGCAGGTCATGATCCCAGGGCCTGGGATCGAGCCCGCATCGGGCTCCCCGCTCAGCGGAGAGCCTGCTTCTCCCTCTCCTCTGCCTGCTTGTGCTATCTCTCTGTCAGATAAATAAAATCTTTAAAAAAAAAAAGTGACAAAAATATTAAGCTACAAAGGACAAAGGCCCCTTACAGAGGGGTGAATTCTTTAGGGCACTGCCTGTTCCTAGCCACCCTTTGTAGGGGACCTTGATCACAGGAGTACAGCAACAGCATTGCCGGCTGAGGACAGTGTTAATTCTGAGGGACTTCTCCAGAAGCATAAGAAGAGGCAAGGCCTTCATGGTGTTGTACACGTGTGCTGGGCAACAGCTTTGGCATTTCTATTAACTGAAATGTCTGGAAGGCAGGAGACTAAGAAGAGTTTATCTGGCAGGGAACATCACAGAGTTAATACTGGGAACTCCTTTGTAAATAAAACCTACTTAAGAAACCCAGTCTCGGGGTGCCTGGGTGGCTCAGTCCGTTGAGGATCTGCCTTTGGCTTTGGTCATAATCCCAGGGTCCTGGTCGGGCTCCCTGCTCAGTAGGGAGCCTGCTTTTCCCCTCTCCCTCCGCCACCCACCCCCCCGCTCCCCCGCCACCCGCTTGGGCTCTCTTGCGCTCTCGCCATCAAATAAAAAAATATAATCTTAAAGAAAAAAAATAAAAATCCAGACTCAAGGGGCGCCTGGGTGGCTCAGTGGGTTAAAGCCTCTGCCTTTGGCTCAGGTCATGATCCCGGGGTCCTGGGATCGAGCCCCGCATCGGGCTCTCTTCTCAGCAGGGAGTATGCTTCCCCCTCTCTCTCTGCCTGCCTCTCTGCCTACTTGTGATCTCTCTCTCTCTCTGTCAAATAAATAAATAAAATCTAAAAAAACAAACAAACAACAAAAAAATCCAGGCTCAAGAGCTGCAGAAAAGAGACAACGAACAACCACTTTCAGTAGGCAACAACTAATTGTTAGTACAGACAACAGCACTCATTAAAGTAGGGGAGAGGGTGTCTGGGCCTCCTGGGCTATGTAAGTTTCTTTTACATCCCCTCTCCATCTCCCGATCAGCTACACTTCTGGAGTTTTGGCTGCCTTCACTCCCTTGATATGCTCTTCTCAAGATATTAACAGGCATCCACCAGGGATCACTGTGAAGTCCTCCTAGAGACAGAATAGTTCAGGGTTTAAGAGCTGGGACTCTGGAGTCTGCCTGCCTAGGTCTGAACCTCAGCTTTACCAGGAACCAGTTGTGCCTCATCAAGCAAATTGCTTAACTTCTCTGTAACTCATCTGCAAAATGGTGATAACACCTCGTGGAATTGTTAATGAAGATTAAATGTGTTAGCGTAGTAGGAAAACACTCATAATAGTGCATGGTACATAGTCAGTGATTTACAAATATTAAATAAATTGTGAAGAAAATTACTTCCATACACTTCCTGAGCCTAAGTGTAGAGCCACGTGATGCCACACTGCAGCAAAACACAAGCCAGGGAATGGAGCTTTTGGCAGTGGAATTTAGTGTTGGGATATTACAGATTGATTACTGTGTATTAAGTATATTGGATAGAGCTAAGAAGACAGATTGGAATCTAGAAGGCCCTGATGGAATTTTCCTCCAGAACACTGCTAGGAAGGAGCTCTACCATCACAAGACAAACTCCCTGCCTCCTCAACATAGGTACATAGGTATACATAGGAGGTCTGAACAAAGTACTTTTGCCAGGAAATAACAGGATCCATTTTTTTTTTTAAGATTATTTATTTATTTGACAGACAGGGATCACAAGTAGGCAGAGAGGCAGGCAGGGGTGTGGGGGGAGGGAAGCAGGCTCCCCACTGAGCAGAGAGCCCGATGCAGGGCTCCATCTCAGGACCCTGGGATCATGACCCGAGCCAAAGGCAGAGGCTTAACCCACTGAGCCACCCAGGTGCCCCTAGGATCCATCTTTTATGTCTGTCAAAGGAGGAACTTGCCACACAGCCTCTCTCTACATCCCAGGACAGTGAAACACCCAGGGCCAGTGGGTAGAATATGACTGACATTGGGTGGAACCAAGAGGCTGGCCTCTGATTGGTGAGTTAGCCACAGTCCTGGGCAGGAGGCCAAGTCAGACTGGGCTGGCATTGGTCCCACTCCTCAGATCCTTTTATCTTTGGCCTCTCACGTTTAAACCCAAAGTAATATTCATTGTCCACTCATACTTCATTTTTGTCTCCCGTTCTGTCCAGGAAGACTTCTTCCTTTTCCTGTCAAGCCGGCTCTGGTGGAACGGAAAAGTCCAAAGCCTAGATACAGAGTAAATAGGTAATCTTGCCTTCCAGTGCACTTGCTCTTGGTTCATTGTTCAAACATCCATGTCCTCTGCGTTGTCACATGGATGGGTCTCTAGAGGACATGGATTCTGTTTGCTTGATTGGGCTTGAAGGTCTGTCACTCAGCACAATTACTTATTAAAAGACATTTGAAAACTAACCATGCTGAAAGGCAATTTTTCCACATAGGACCCTCATCTGTTAACACAACATAATTTACAGGGTTGTGGAATCACTATGTTGTACCCTTGAAACTAATATAACATTGTGTGTCAAACTATACTCAAAAAAAAAAAAATCCTCCACTCTGCAGCATATAAATGCTTTATTTTACAGGTTCTCTTTAGCTTTTGGAAAAGAACGGATATTTTAAGTATTGAAGTACCGGATACTTTTTATAACACTCAACAAGATAATAAAGACTGATTTTTGTCTAAAAAAAAATCCTCACATATTGATGAGGTTGCATCCAGTTTTCTTTTTAATTTTCTTAAACTCCTTTCAAATACAGATTGTAAAACAAAAACCTTCAATTAAGAGATAATTGATATTGAGAAGCCTCGCACACCATCCTCCCCACACATGGTCTGAATTCCCTTAGGGAATGGGTAAGAGCCTGGGTTCTGGA
The DNA here is from genome assembly GCF_963455335.1 of Martes martes. Lineage (NCBI taxonomy): Eukaryota > Metazoa > Chordata > Mammalia > Carnivora > Mustelidae > Martes > Martes martes. The sequence continues at coordinate 25,219,159 of NC_137904.1, read as the reverse complement.
GCCTACATTTCATCTTCAACACTTTGCTAGCTGGGCAAACACTGGGCAAGTTACAGAACCTCTCTGAAAACATAAACCTCATTTGCAAAATGGAGCTATCTCATAGGGCTCTTTTTTTTCTTTTAAAGATTTTATTTATTTATTTGACAGACAGAGATCACAAGTAGGCAGAGAGGCAGGCAGAGAGAGAGGAAGGGAAACAGGCTCCCTGGTGAGCAGAGAGCCTGACTCGGGGCTCAATCCCAGGACCCTGAGATCATGACCTGAGCCGAAGGCAGAGGCTTTAACCCACTGAGCCACCCAGGCACCCCCATAGGGCTCTTTTGATGATTAAATAAAATCCAGATAAAATACATTTATCACATTGTTTAACACATAGTTCAGGTTCACGTATCACCGTTCACTGCATTTTTTAATTTGGAATTCATTTGCTGACATGTGTAATTTTTCCAAGGGCAAACTGATTAGCCTGCCCACTCAAATTATAAACTCCAAAAGGCAAAAATGCATTTAATATAACGTTTTTAAAATTTTTTTAAATATAGGAGCGCCTGGGTGGCTCAGTGGGGTAAAGCCTCTGCCTTCGGCTCAGGTCATGATTTCAGGGTCCTGGGATCAAGCCCCCCAGTTGGGCTCTCTGCTCAGCAGGGAGCCTGCTTCCCCCACTCTCTCTGCCTGCCTCTTTGCCTACTTGTGATCTCTGTCAAATAAATAAATAAAATCTTTAAAAAAATTTTTTTTAAATATAACTTTTGATCACTGTAAAGACATTAAAACCTTTGCAATATTGACCAGTGATTCTCAGAAATTTTTAGGCCACGGTCTATTTCTGCAAAACAAAAAATTCCATAGAATAGTAAATTTATAATTTCTGTTTATTTCTGCAAAGAAATCATGACAGTTAAATATATCCCAAGAAAATAATTCAAAAGAAGAAAAATATATATACCTATACATACTCTATTTAGAGGAACATTACACAACAGTTAAAAATGGAAAAGCATACAATTATAGGGGAAAAAATTAAGTATGGCATAAAATTATTGAAACTTTTGGGCACCTGGGTAGCTCAGTGGGTTAAGCCTCTGCCTTTAGCTCAGGTCATGATCTCAAGGTCCTGGGATCAAGCCCCCGAATTGGGCTCTCTGCTCAGCAGGGAGCCTGCTTCCCCCACTCTCTCTGCCTGCCTCTCTGCCTAATGTGATCTCTCTCTCTCTGTCAAATAAATAATTTTTTTAAAAAAAGATCATGAATTAGTTTTTAGTACAACCATCTTTTGTAAAATGTCAAGGTTAATTTAATAATTATATTTTAAAAATAAAATTACCAGAAATATTTAAGAGAGGGGCGCCTGGGTGGCTCAATTTTTGGGTGTCTGCCTTTGGCTCAGGTCATGATCCCAGGGTCCTGGGATTGAGCCCTACGTCGTACTCCCTGCTCCCTTCCCCTCCCCGCCACTGTTTTCTCTCTTTCTTTCTCTCTCACTCCTTCTCAAATAAATAAATAAAATCTAAAAAAAATTTAAAAAAGAAATATTTAGAAGAATAGCAATGCTTTGAGTTACTAATGTAGGATACCATATTACTGAAGTCATTTAACAAATATTTACTGTCCCCACCATGGGTGAGGCTCTGTGCTCAGCGCCAGGAGCACAGTAACGAACAACACTGGTTTAGTATAGACAAAGCAGTGCGTCTTCAGGCGCCCATCTCATCACCAGAATCCTCCAAATCATTCTTTGTACCCTTTCAAAAACCTTCCACAAGAAGTGACATCTCATCATCTAAATCTTTAGATATGACTGGGTCGCATTCCTCTGGTAGTCTGCTCTTCCTACCCAACAGTGTTAACAGATGACCCCCGGGCCACACTATGCCTTAACCCAGCAAGCAGGCAAATATCCCTAGAGATCTCCTAGGAAAAAATACCATGGTTTTAGCCCGAGGAGCCTTCCCGATAACTCCTACTATTAGCGGGTCTGCTTTGATCCGATCTAAATGTGTTGTGCACCATTTTCAACAGAGATCTCCCTCTGGACAAGGTGGGCAGTGGAGGGGACACTACAGGGAAAGTAGACTGGATTCACGAAAGTACATGATGTGACACAAAGCAAGGTGGCTGGGGTGGAGGATGTGTGGGGGAGGATGACAGGAAATGGAGCTAGAGGTGGGGAAGAGTAGAGGTAGGAACTGGAACTTTCTGCTGGAGGCACTGGGGAGCCCCTGGGGAGTTTGAAGTGGAGGAGTGACATCTGATTTGTGTTCAGGGGAACTCACATTAGCAGAATGAGAACAGATGGGAAGAGGGTTCTGACTAGAGACAGAGGGGCTCAAATCAAAATAATCTGTCAGAGAAGTGATTAGAGTCTGAACCACAGTAGATGCAGAGGGAAGCAGAGGGGCCCAGGAAGATTCGAGTAAGCAGAAGCCAGGGTCACAACTTGGTGCTAATTGTCCAGAAGGTGGTGAAGAAAAGATCCTGGGGTAACTCTAAGACACTGTGTCCTGAACAAAGGTTTAAGGCTTTCACTCCAGGGCATATTAATTTTGAAAAATAAAGGTGAAAAGACTCCCCTGAGCAGGGAGGGAAGACGCAGTCTTCCGTAGTGCACCATCTCTCAGGGCCACGTTATCTTAAGTTGTGGAACGAGGTAATTGTAGATGGTGCAGGGACACTTGAAATGGTGGCCTCTATAGCCAGAATGTTTTTCCCTTTTCCGTTTCTATCCTAATTAAGTCAAGATGAAAGCCTCAGTAAATCTGTAACACCCGATAATCTCCTTCTGTGCCCGTGGGCACGTGCACAAGAGAGAGAAAGAGAAAGAAAGAGAGAACACACTCAAGCCAGCTCCAGAACAAGCCTCCGATTCAGAGCCTTATAGGACAGAACCAAGCTGCTCACATTGTTTTTGTTTTCCATGAAACATATATTTAGGGGCACCTGGGTGACTCAGTGAGTTGAAGCCTCTGCCTTCAGCTCAGGCCATGATCCCAGGGTCCTGGGATCAAGCCCCACATAGGGCTCACTGCTCCACAGGGAGCCTGCTTCCCGCCCCTCCCCCCCACCGCCTGCCTCTCTGCCTACTTGTGGTCTCTATCTGTCGAATAAATAAAATAAAATCTTAAAAAAAAAAAAAAGAAACATATATTTAGGGTTACCACTTTATTTAAGACACAGGATTCTGATACCTATCTACATCATTTTTTTTGTTTCCTTTTGAAATGAATGTACCTGAGGGGGGTTAGTGAGTTGGTTTAGGAAAAAATATTAAGTAAAACATGGTGCAGGAGATAGGCAAGTGTGACAAGAATCGTGGCACATAAAAGACTGAAGCTTGGGAAACAGTGTCCTGAGAAAGCCTATGGCTGGTTAGGAGGTAAACCCCAAATCAGAACAAATCTTTGACAAAACTCTCATTATAGTTAAAGAAGACTCCACTCCTCTGGAAGGACACGAAATTATGCAGCGACTAGGGTTTTGGGTCATCTTTTTTCTTAATATTTTATTTTGAAGTAATCTCTTCACCCAATGTGGGGCTCAAACACACAAACCCCAAACTGAGCAATTACAAATGAGGATGAATTTGGGTTTGGGGCTGAGGGCTCAGGCGGCAGTGGGGAATGATGGAACTGAGCATATAGGAAGGAAAATTCTCTCTTCCTGTCAAAAGCCCCAAGTGCCCCCAGGGAAGGGATTTTTCCTTTAACCACAGCAAAAGGGCCTGAGGTATCTCCAAGGAGCAGCATTGTTGCTTTTCCTGGCTTGTTTCTGCAATCAGCTGGGAGATAAAGTCTTCAGATTAAACTTTTTCAGAAAAAAAATGTATTGGAGGGAGGAAAATTAAGGGACAAAAAGATGTAATTGTATGAGATTGCTGTGAGCCTAGGAAGGTGGTGGCTTCCTGGTTGGTAGGGGGTTCTTCTAGGAACCCAGAGCCCTGGACCCCAATAATGGGAATCAACCATGCCTTCCTCCAGTAGGTGCCTCTTCCCCAGAGGGTAAAGAGTGTCTGTGAGGTGGAAGGGAAGAGAGAGGGAGAGACAGACAGAGGTGGCCGTTGTTGCTAACATTACTCCCTTCTCCCTGACCCCCAGAGAAAAGCACTTCACAGAGATAAGCCTACAAGAAAACATAAGCTTTTGGGAGAACCATCAGCAGAGAAGGTGAGAAGCTGCTGCAGGAGTCCCCGGTGCTCTTCCCATGAGCCTTTGCATCCCCCACAGGAAGTCTTTCCAGCTTGATCCATTTGTGGATGATTTCTTCCCCCACATAGTATAGTTCCAAGTGAGAGGTCCTTCACTCACTGGCATTTCAGCTTCATTATTTCTATTCTGGAGGATTTTTGTTTTGTTTCGTTTGAGGAAGGGTACCACTTTCCACAGTGTCCTGGAAGGCTGATTTGCAGACCGAAAGCTCAAGACAAAAGCAAAGAAGCGGAGTACTAACCTTCATTCTCTGCCTCTCTGATGCTTATGCTTCCACTCTGGGTTGGAGAAATCACGTGGTAAGGCAACAAACTCTATGCTCACAGAGGCCCCATTATTCAAACCACCAGATAAGATGGTATTTAACCAAAGCACCTCAAGATGCTAAAAACCCTGGGCTCTGAATTCTCAATCTTAGTACTTTGATTTTTTTTAATTTTTTTAAAGATTTTATTTTTTTATTTATTTGACAGAGAGAGAGAGAGATCACAAGCAGGCAGAGAGAGGCAAGCAGGCTCCCTGCTGAGCAGAGAGCCCGATGTGGGGCTCGATCCCAGGACCCTGAGATCATGACCTGAGCCGAAGGCAGAGGCTTAAGCCACTGAGCCACTCAGCGCCCCTAAAGATTTTATTTATTTATGACAGAGAAAGAGAGCGAGAGAGGGAACACAAGGAGGGGGAGCTGGAGAGGGAGAAGCAGGGTTCCTGCTGAGAAGGGAGCCTGATGTGGGCTCAATTCCAAGACCCTGGGATCATGACCTCAGCTGAACGCAGACTCCCAAGGACTGAGCCACCCAGGTGCCCCTCAGTCTTGGTACTTTTAAAGGGCAAACATCAAGGTGACTCTGGGTGAGAAGATAAAAGCTCCACGATGCAGGAAATGAGAACAGAGAGCCCTTTAAAGGTCAGCTGGCACAAAGAGAGAGGTCTTGTCCTTACTCAGGCAACCCAAAGCCACTATACTATTCTCAACTGAGAACTGCTACCACCAACAACCAGAAAAGAAGAGTACCTTGTCGCTCTAGGGCTAGCTGTGTCCCATCAGTGGAAAGCCAGCTCCTGGCTCAACACAGGGCCTTATCAGAGGGTATTAAGGTTAGAGACTCGAGAGAGGGGAAAACTGGGCCAGTCCCTGCTCTGCCAGCTGACCAGTCCTAGGCAAACCACTGACCCCTGCCTGGGCCTCTGGTTTTTTTTTTGTTTTTTTTTTTTAAGACTTTATTTATTTATTTGACTGAGAGAGAGAGTGAGAGAGGGAATACAAGTAGGGACAGAGGGAGAAGCAGGCTCCCTGCTGAGCAGGGATGGATCCCAGGGCTCTGGGATCATGACCGGAGCCAAAGGCAGCCGCTTAACCAACTGAGCCACTTAGGCACCCTATGTTTTTAAAGTTATTTAAGTAATCTCTGCACCCACCACAGGGCTTGAACTCACAACTCCAAGATCAAGAGTTGCAAACTCTACCGAGTGAGTTAGTCCGCCAGGTGCCCCAATCTGTACACTTTATTTATGTATTTTTTTCTTTTTAAAGCTTTATTTATTTGTTTATTTGAGAGACAGAGAAATAGAAGGAGAATGAGGGGAGGGGGAGGGAAAGAGAGTCTTTAAGCAGGCTCCCTGCCAAGGGAATAGTCCCATGTGGGGCTCTATCCCAGGACCCTGGCTGGGATCATGACCTGAGCTGAAATTAAGAGTTGGTTTCTCAACCAACTGAGCCACCCATGGGTTGCCCAATCTGTATACTTTAAATAAGTGAATTTAATAGTATGTAAATTATATCTCAACAAAGCAGTTAAGAAAAAGACATATCCATTTTTTTTTTTTTTTACATGGTTAAGACTGTGGTTAGGGTGCATATTTAGGTGCTAAAACTCTAAAGAGATTCAAGGAAGTGATTACTGTAAAAGTCAGATTCCTTTCAAGCAGAAGCAGGGTCATGGGATTGAGATAAGGCACAGGAAGGAACTTCTGCGGGGGCATAAAGGTTTTATTTCTTGACCTGAAGGGTAGTTAACAGGAGTGTTCAGAATAGAATAATTCATTATATTCCACATGTGCTTTATGGAGTTTTCTGTATCTGTTCTGTTATGTAATAAAACGGTTTTTAAAAACAGGGGAATTGAGTATGAAATGACATGCAGTGCTGGCCACACTGTAAGGGGGGCCCCCCAGGCCCCCCCACCTCCTGGTATTCCTCCCCTTCCCTAATCCCTCCCTGTCGAGTGGGCATGAGCAGGACCTGTGGCATGTTTCTAACCAACAGAATAAGGCAAAAGCCACAGGATGTATGTGAGTATGTTTGTGTGATTACATTATATAAGACCTAATGTTCATTGGGCTAGGAGATCTCCTCTTCCTCTTTGGCTTTGAGGATGTACGCAGCTACGTTCCAGAGGCTCATGGGGTAAGGAACGAGGGTGGCCTGCAGCCAGCAGCCAGCAAGAAACCAAGGCCCTCCATCTGGCAGCCCACGGGGCACTGAACACCACAAACAACCACGTGAGTTTGGAAGAAGAGCCTTCCCCACTTGAGCTACAGATGCCGCCATGGCCCTGGGTCACCCCTTGACTGCAGCTGGTGAGGTTGGTCGTCAAACTATGCCTGGTGCACGGGAACTGAGCTAGTAACCGCACGCTGTTTGAAACCACTGCATTCGTGGTAGTAGTATTCCACGGCAATGGATAACCTGCCCCCATGTTGGAGGGGGGTGGTCCCTAAAACCACTCCCAGGTTCAGCAATTCCCTAAAAGGACCCAGAGAGCTCAACAAAGCCATTGTAGTTTTGGCTACAGTTTATTACAGTAAAAGGATACAGATTAAAATCAGTGGGAGAAAAAGGCACATGGGACACAGGCCAAGAGACACCTACTCTCCTTCCCTGTGGAGTCACAAGGACAAGTGAATTCCCCTAGTGACAATGTGTGACAATGTACAAGGAGACTCCCAACCAGGAAAGCTCCTCCAAGCTTTGCCGCCCAGGGCTTTTCCTGGTCGGTCACAGGGGCAGGCCTTAGTCTCTATCCCCTCCAGAGGTCAAGCTGATACCTCATGGCCCAAGGCCACCGGTAAACAAAAACACTCTTATCAGCCAGGATACCCCAACGGCTTAGAGGTTGCCTCCCAGGAGCCAGTCAAGGGCCCATGCTCTCTCCGGAATGTGCAGTCTACCCATCCCAGGCCTGCAGTTAGCCCTTTGCCACACACCCATTAACTCTGGAAGTGGGACTGTTGTCAAGGGCCTGGTTTGAAAGGCCAGGACCACCAGGTTCTGACATCCAGGGAAACTTTACACATTTACTGGCCTTATAGTCAGAGAGTTTCCAGGATTTAAGCCATAGAGCCAAAAGGCGGGGTGCAGAGGAGAGGAGGCTGGGACCGGGCACTCATATATAAGCTTCTCCTGATTAGCCACTGCATAGAAGGCAAGTTTCCCCTCCTCCAGGTCCAGCCAAATGCCCACCACCGTAGGTCTGTCTGAGCTGAGGACAGTCTCCTCGACCATGTGCCATGCAGAGAGCCGGCCCGTCCCCTTCCACTCTATACAGCAGGAGTCGCTGGTCCTTCCCAGGATCTGGGTACGCTTCATCCCCCAGGAAGCCACCCCAACTGCCCAGTGGCTGCAATGCTGAGTGTCCACTTCCCAGTACTGCCGCCCAGAAGAAAAGGCCTGGGAGCATAAGGCCTGGCAGGTCACAAACCTCTCATGACTCCAGAGATGGGTCTGTGGGCATTGAGACACAGTCACCGCCAGGCCATCCTTGGACACCTTCAGGCTGCAGGAGTGGCTGCGAAGGTCAAAGGTCGGACTGATGGCCCCTGAGGAAAAGAGCAAGGATATGATGGGCTCACTTTAAAAGCAAAAAGCGGCTTTGGGCTTTTTGGTGGGGTTTTTTTTGTTGTTTTTAAAGATTTTATTTATTTATTTGAGAGACAGCCAGAATAGGAGCAGGGGGAGAGGGAGGGGGAAGGGAGAGGGACAGAGGGAGGCAGACTCCTCTCTGAACAGGGACCCTGATGCAGGGGGGCTCCATCCCAGAACCCTGGGATCCTGACCTGAGTTGAAAGCAGTCACTTAGTTGACTGAGTCACCCAGGCACCCTACAAAAAGGCAGCTTTGTATCTTTGGGTGTGATAAAGTTTTACTCACACTGGCATTAAAACTGGTAGGTCCACTTGCAGTTTTCTGTACACATCCCTGGTGCTGTTCTCATCACAACACCCCCTTTCCATCTTAATATTTACTTCCCCATTAGGCCTCTTTCAGGAAGCTGTCTCGGAATCCCACTCAGCATAGCCTGGAATTTGGGAGTCTTCAATCCTATTTGTCTTGGTAATCAGATCCCCTTGTGAGCCAAGCAACAGACCCAGCAGCAGGGAGGGGGACTGGCAGACCCAGCCCAAGTGTCTGCAGTCCACATACTTACACTGAGCAAACCGGGAGGCCCTCTCGGGGGCTGGGTGGCTCTGGCCAGGCAGCGGGCATGAAGCGGAATGGGGAGCTTCCTGGAGTTCCACTAAGGGTTTCAGAAAATCGGGAAGGGGAAAAAGTGGCATCAAAAGAACAAATAAATAAATAAACAAACAAATGGCAAATACAAGGGTCCCCGAACGTCATGGTCAGGGAACACAGCTTGTCTGCTTCATCAAATTTCCTCACACACTTTTTTAGGGGCAGACTTGGATCAGGCACAACTCCCAGCTCAGGTATGTGCAGACTCATGTTCTCACCATAGACTTTTTTTTTTTTAACTGCCTGTTTCCCCCATAAGTTCTAACCTCCTTGTCGGTAGAGACCTTGTTCATCTTTATGTTCAAAGCACCAAGCAGAGAGCCAGCTACATAGGAAGTAAGTGTGAGGGGCCTATCTATCAAATAAATTACAGTTCCAGGGGATCACAGCACCCTAACACTCAGAATACCCACGACCACCGCCCCTCCCCCTCCATCAGTGCTTCATTTATTTATTTATTTTTTTAAAGATTTATTTATTTATTTGACAGAGAGAGATCACAGTAGACAGAGGCAGGCAGAGAGAGAGAGAGGGAAGCAGGCTCCCTGCTGAGCAGAGAGCCCGATGCGGAACTCAATCCCAGGACCCTGAGATCATGACCTGAGCCGAAGGCAGCGGCTTAACCCACTGAGCCACCCAGGCGCCCCAGTGCTTCATTTATTTTTATTTATTTTTTTTTAAAGATTTTATTTCTTTATTTGTCAGAGAGAGAGAGAGAGAGAGACTGAGTGAGTGAGCACAGGCAGGCAGAGTGGCAGAGGGAGAAGCAGGCTCCCTGCGGAGCAAGGAGCCCAATGTGGGACTCGATCCCACGACGCTAGGATCATGACCTGAGCCGAAGGCAGCGGCTTAATCAACTGAGCCACCCAGGCGTCCCCAGTGCTTCATTTAAACTGTTAACTTCCATAAGTAAATTCTGAATGGGCATTCAAGAAACTAATACAAACGGTTAACTGAGACAGGGCAATAAGAAAATGGGACGAGGGTGGGAAAGAGACCTTCACTGTATGCTTTTATATTGTTTTGATTTCTGAATTTAAAATTTTTTTTAAGATTTTATTTATTTATTTGTGAGAGAGAGAGAGACAAGAGCATGTGTACAAGCAGGGGGTGGGGCAGGCAGAGGGAGAAGCAGGCTTCCTGCTGAGCAAGGAGCCCAATGAGGGACCCGATCCCAGGACCCTGAGATCATGCCTTGAGCCAAAGGCAGCCGCTTAACCAACTGAGCCACCCAGTCGCCCCTGAATTTAAAATTTCAAATTTAACCCCAAAATCTAAAAATAATTTTATTTATTTATTTATTTATTTATTTAAAGATTTTATTTCTTTTTTTTTTTTTTTAAGATTTTTTATTTATTTATCTGACATACAGAGATCACAAGTAGGCAGAGAGAGAGAGGAGGAAACAGGATCCCCACCGAGCAGAGAGACCAATGCGGGGCTTGATCCCAGGACCCCGGGATCATGACCTGAGCCAAAGGCAGAGGCTTTAACCCATTTGAGCCACCCAGGTGCCCCTTAAAGATTTTATTTCTTAGTACTCTCTGCACCCAATGTGGAGCTTAAACTCACAACCCTGGGAGCAAGAGTGGCATTCTCTACTGACTGAGCCAGCCAGGCGCCCCTAAATATGGATTTTAAATTTGTTTAAGCAACTAAGATCACTAAGGAACCCAGTCTAAATTTAGGGGCGCACAGGAGCCAAGAGGGCATGTATTTCTCAGGTTTTGGAACAACTAATAAACCGTGCTCTAACTTGATTCCTTGAGAAAGTTTTCCCAAGAGATCATGTTTCGCCACCTAAATAAAAAATAACTTTTTTAAGCAGAGCAACATCATTTAAACATAAAAATAGTTATAAGCAATATGTCTCTAAAGTATATAAAGTTGGCAGTGGCGAGAGCAGGAGGCAGGAAGGAGGGAGCCCAGAGCTTGTATCTGAGGGTCAGGTGTGAAAAGGGTTATAATACAGAAAGTCTGAAGTCAGGACAGAGAGGTTTTTCTCCGCATTGTTACTGTTACTAGTAGCATACCCACCAGAGATGACATTTTAACAGAACTTATCCAGGACAATTTACAAAGTAACATGCTTTATAAACAAAGACATTAAATAGTTAAACATAAAAAGCAGTCTGTTTCTGAATCTCCTCAGAGCAGCAAAATCAGGTCTAGGTTCTGGATATAGAGGTCTTAGAAAATGAGTTTCTACCTTTAAAAAGCCTAGGTGACATCATACCTCTCCCATATCCAAAACATATATCCAGGCGCAAAAACACCTCCGCCCACCCCGTCCTCATTAACAATAGCATAGGGATAACACAGCTGGGCTCTGGGATCCTAGCCCCAAAATCCAAAGCCATTCTAAAAATAACAAGTCAGGAAATGACAGGTGTTGGAGAGGATGCAGAGAAAGGGGAACCCTCCTACACTGTTGGTGGGAGTGCAAGCTGGTGCAGCCACTCTGGAAAACAGTATGGAGGTTCCTCAAAAAGTTGAAAATAGAGCTACCCTACGACCCAGCAGTCGCACTGCTGGGTATTTACCCTAAAGATACAAGTATAGGGATCCGAAGGGGCACGTGCACCCAAATGTTTATAGCAGCAAAGTCGACAACAGCCAAACTATGGAAAGAACCTAGATGTCCATCAACAGATGAATGGATAAAGAAGATGTGGTATATATATACAATGGAATACTATGCAGCCATCAAAAACCCCTGAAATCTTGCCATCTGCAATAACATGGTTGGAACTAGAGGGTATTATGCTAAATGAAATAAGTCAACCAGAGAAAGACAATTATCGATCTCTCTGATATGAGGAATTTGAGAGGCAGGGCAGGGGGTTGCGGGGGGGAGGGAGGGGAAAAAATGAAACAAGATGGGATCAGGAGGGGGACAAACTATAAGAGACTCTTAATCTCAGGAAACAAACTGAGGGTTGCTGGGGGGTGGGGGGCAGGGATAGGGTGGTTGGGTTATGGACATTGGGGAGGGTATGTGCTACGGTGAGTGCTGTGAATTGTATAAGACTGATGATTCACAGACCTGTACCCCTGGGGCAAATAATACATTATAAGTTAATTTAAAAAAAAAAAAAACCCAAAGCCATTTGTCATTGTTTTGGTCATTTCCTCCAACTTCCATATTTAATTCTTTCTTTTTTTTTTTTAAGATTTTATTTTTTTATTTATTTGAGAGAATGAGAGAGAGAGGAAGAGAAGCAGATAGGGTCAGAGGAAGAAGCAGACTCCCTGTTGAACAGGGAGCCCGATGCAGTACTCGATCCTAGGACTCCAGGATCATGGCCCGAGCTGAAGACAGTTGCTTTACCGACTGAGCCATCCAGGCGCCCCAATCCTCTTTCACCCAGTAAAACCAACTCACCCTGCATCTGTTCTTCAAGGGGCTCTTTCCATGTGAAGTTTTCCCGTAATTTTTTCTGGATTTCTTCTAGGTCATGCAGAATGTCTCTTGTTTTTCTCTCAGGTGTATTGGAAATCATTGGTTTTGAAGAAGCCAAGGAAAGGTCCATTTCACCAGAAGAAGACTATTGATGGATCATTAAAAACAAATTAAATAAAGTCTCCTAAGTTGTGCATCAAATAATATATTCTAATTCTGCCATCTATAATTTTCTACTTACCTCCTCACAGATTTTTAAAAACATAATTAGGCCCTCAAACTACATGCCTTGAAAGCAGTTTGGAAGAACACATCGTGCAGGAAAAATATTAAAGGGGTGGTAATTTCTGGGTGGTAGGGTTACAGAAGATGTTCCTTTGTTTTCTTTAAACTGCTATGCATTTTCTAGTATTTTCTATAATGAATATAGATTTCTTAGGTAATATCCAAAAAAGTAGTAAAATTTGCAAGCCCATCCTCTAGGGGCTTTACAAAATAAATAATACAGATAGTCACTAAGATCAGCTACAGAGGCCAGAATAATCTTCCCCGGAAGGTTATCATTCTATTACCTCTCCTCTCAAGAGCCCGCACGGACATCTGGCTGGGCATCCAGGCTCTCCCAGCTCTCTGGGGCTGCCAGCATATGCTCCCTGACTTTCTTTAACCTTGGGTCCTGTTATTCCCCAACACAGCCTCTCATCTGCTCCCACCTTGCCACCTTTGGCCCCTGACATTCCTTCCCAACTCTGCATACTCAATTTTCCACTCTTCTTACCAAGAGTAAAGTAGCAGGCACCACAGACAGAGTACTTCCCGTGGCTTACTTCTAATTTGTAAAACAACCTTCCCAGTTGGTTATCCCCCTTTTGCAAAAGAAGTTAGAGCTCACAGGAGTGAACTAAATCCCTACAGTGAATTTTACCATCCTGCATTTTCCCACTGCTTGAGCACTTATTCAGACCAGAGCTGTTTTAGTCCTCACATCAGACTAATGCAATGTCAAGTGTGAAAGTCAGACTCTCAGGCTTTCCTCTCCCCAACACCCTGCAGCCCTTGAAGACACCTGGGTATTTGATGAGCACTTACTACGTGGCAAGCACCTTGCGAGGCCTGGAGATACAAGAGTGAACAAAAGAACGAAAGTCATCAAGGTCTCTACCCTAATGAAGCTTAGAGTCCCAGGCAGGGGAAGAGGGAAAACAGACATGAATAAATGATGGCACCCGCCCTTATCAAGTTGCAAGCTGTGGTAACTGCCGCAGGTGGAATCGTAAGAGCCTCTAATAGTGGGACTTGTTCGAGGAAATCAGTGAAGGTTTCTCCAGGAAAGTGATGATCCAGCTGGGGTCTGAAGGATGAGCAGGGGTTATCTAGGTGACAGGGCGAAAGAAGAATATTCCTTGGAGTGCACCCTGTGGTGGGAAGAAGCATGACACCCTAGAGGGACTGATAGGGGCCAGAGTGGCTGTGGCTTGAAGTGGCGGGGGGCAGACAGGGAGGGAGTCCTGTAGGGCCCTGTAGGATTTGGGCCTTAATCCCACACAAGCGGATGTCACTGGAGATGTTGTAAATCAGATTTATGTTTGAGACGGTCACTCTGACAACCATGAGGAGAGCAGACCAATGGGAACAGAGCTGAGTAATTAATTATTGCAGCAATCCAGGCAAGAAATGATCAGCCTGAGTGGCTCAGTCGTTTAAGTGGCTGCCTTCTGCTCAGGTCATGGTCTCAGGGTCCTGGGATGGAGTCCTGCCTCCTCAGGCTTCCTGCTCTGTGGGGAGCCTGCTTCTCCCTCTCCCTCTGCTCCTCCCACCCATGGCTTGCGTTCTCTCTCTTATTCTATCGAACAAATCAGAGGCTTGGATCAGAGACATCTCCAAGGATCTCAAGAGTAGTAAATAGGTTCTGGGGATGTTTAGGCCAGTGAGGGAGGGGGTGACATGATTCCCAGGTTGTGCCCTTAGAAGGATCACAGGGCCAGTCACTGAGACAGGAACTCCCAGAGAAGCAGCAGTTTGGGAAGTGCCTTTGTGAAAGCAAGAGGGAAAGGTGAGAAGGAAGATAGCAGACCACAGCTCAGAGACGGGTCCAGGCTGGAGCTGTGCTTGCAGATAGGGCGGTAATTAAGCCATGGTGTGGGGAAAACCACTCAGCGGGAAAGAGAAAGGGATGTACCCCTCAGCTGTGAGGGATTTGGGCATTTTGTTGCTGAGGAGAGGAAAAGAGAGTGAGCCTGCAAGACAGGTGGGGACGGAGCAGCCAGAGAAAGAGGGGAAGGTCAGAAGACCCCTGGTCCCAGAAGCTAAAGGAAAAGAAAGCTTCAGGAATGAGGGTGTGGTCAAAGGCTGAGGAAAGGTCAGTGAAGACGGAGACTAGATGGTCTGCAGGATTTGCATAGACGTCCCTGGGGAATCTCAGAGCTGGTTAGATGCAGAGATAAGGTTGGAAACCTGGCCCACCAGAAGCTCCCCTACCTCACCTCAAGCATGGCACTTCCGGTCATCCATGTGTGACAGTAAGAAAATGGTAAAAGATGAAGACTTATTGTATCCTTCAACTCTCAACATATTCCCGTGGCTCTAGCTGGAAGCTGTCCCTAGCCCTGACCCCGGCACACGCTTTCCCCCTTTCCTCTCCGGGCTGAGCCTACCATGCTCACGTTCGTTGAGCTCCTTTCATTGTCTGGTCCAGATTCGGGGACGTCCCTTTGACTCTGAAGACTCCTGACAATGTCTACGAGCTGTTCTGCCAACTCTGCCAGCTCACGCACAACTTCTATGATTCTCTTCTGTGCCGCAGCCTTTAAAAGAAGAAAGCAGAACCCAAAGCTGGACCCAAGACCCAGCTCTCTCTCGACGAGGGGGCTGTCAACACTGCATAAAGGAAGCAGGCAACAGAGTGACAAAAATGTCCAAAGGACAAGGAGGTAAATGTCCCAGAGCTTTTGCATGCCTGCTGGCTGGCCGGTGGCTATAACAGGGAACCAGAGCCCATCCCCAGGCTGGGGGGCAGGGGGTGAAAATGAAGCCTAAAGGAACCTGTGGGCTCATTCTGAACAGAAGTCAGAGCAGAGATGCTGACCGGGGGGTACGCATCAGGAGTCCCACGGTCTTCCTCCAACTGAGCCAGCCAGGTGCCCCAACATCCTGCCCATTTAAAGGGACCCTCAGACTGGAGAGCTACACAACCCCACTTAAAGACCTTGATCTGCTGAACTGCCTGGCTGGGAGTAGAAGTTCTGCAGCCAACATTCTCACAACTTCCAGACCTGGTGGCACTCATCAGAGGAAGGTGGGGCCCAGACTTCAATGGTAAACACTGCATTCCCTCCAAAAGGTGTTCTATACAGAGTCACAGAAATACAACACGTTCATCAACCAACTGTCAATAAACCAGAATTTTTCTAACTTTGTTTTGACATTTTACATTTTTAAAATCATGCTAGGACCTCAAAAACTGGAATTGACCCAGGACCTTCTGTATCTCTAAGAAGCCTGATGTCCCTCAAAGCAGCATGTATTCTGGAAGCCATAATTGGGCTACCATTTGCTCTTAAATTTCCAGGCCCCACTCCTAAGTATTCAGGTGGCTGGAACTGAAGAGAGGAGCCCTTATCCTGGCACTGGGGCAAATTAAAAACTTAAAAAAATAAGTACACCCCCCCCCCCCCGTCTGCCTCTCTGCCTACTTGTGAGCTCTGTCTGTCAAATAAATGAACAAAACCTTAGGAAAAATAAGTATGTTGTCTTTTCTATTCATAAAAGAAATGCACACTCATTGCAGTGAGTTTAGACCAGAGACATCTCCAAGGAGCTCAAAAGTAGTAAATAGGTTCTGTGGATGTTTAGGCCGGTGCAAAGCATGAGGAGCACCTGGGTGGCTTAGTTGGTTAAGCATCTGATTTCAGCTCAGGTCATGATGTCAGGGTCTCAGGATCGAGCCCCGCGTTGGACTCCCTGCTGAGTGGTGGGGGGACCTGCTTGTCCCTCTCCCTCTCCTCCTCCCCCTGCTCATTCTCTCTCTCTCAAATAAATAAATAAACTCTAAAAAAATGCAGAGAATGAGAAAGAGGGAATGTTTTAAATCATCCAATATCCTGCCATCTAAAAACAATCGTTTTTACTTAATAGCCAATGGGAAGTATATTCAGTCAACATAAGCAACATTAGCGAAGAGTTTTAAAGACCTGAGGGACAATGCTGTATTTAAAATCAAAAAGAAGAAAACAATTTTAATCATAATCATAAAAAAATGGAAGCAACCAATATGTCCCATCAGAAGGTGAATGGATAGATTGTGGTACATTTATGTAATGGTATATGTTTCAGAAATAAAAAGAAATGGGCTACCAAGCCACAAACCATAATTTTGTTTCGTGAAAGAACACTACCCAGAAAGTCCAGAAATTGTATGATTCTAACTATATGACATTCTGGAAAAAAAACAAAACTAAAGAGACAGTAAAAAGGTCAGCAGTTGCCAGGATTTGGGGTGAAGGTACAAAGAGGTGGACCACAGGGGATTTTCAGGGCAGTAAAACTATACGACACCATAACTGTAGTTGCATGATATTATGTGTTTGTCAAAACCTATAGAACTGTACAAGAGGGGTGCCTGGGTGGCTCAGTGGGTTACCCTCTGCCTTCTGCTCAGGTCATGATCTCAGGGTCCTGGGATCGAGGCTCGCATCAGGCTCTCTGCTCGGCAGGGGGTCTGCTTCCGCCTTCTCTCTGTCTGCCTCTCTGCCTACTTGTGATCTCACTCTCTCTGTCAAATAAATAAATAAAATCTTTTTTTTAAAAAGTGATTTAAAAAAAAGAACTGTACAACACAGAGTGAACCCTAATATCAACTGTGAGTTTTAGTTTCAATTGGCAATAATCACGCCTTGGACAAACCTCATTGGCTACAATTCAGCCGCTATACAAAGCTCAACTATGGATTTTAATGAATAATGTATTAATATTGATTCATCAGTTGCAACAAATGTACCACACTAATGCAAGATGTTAAAAATAGGGCAAACTGGGACGCCTAGGTGGCTCAGTTGGTTAAGCCGCTGCCTTTGGCTCGGGTCATGATCCCAGGGTCCTGGGATCGAGTCCCACCCACATCCGGCTCCTTGCTCAGCGGGGAGCCTGCTTCTCTTGCTGCCTCTGCCTGCCTCTCTGCCTACTTGTGTGTACTCTCTCTCTGACAAATAAATAAATAAAATCTTTTAAAAAAAAATTGGGCAAACTGTGTGGGGCATATGGGGACTTGCCATGCTATCTGCTCAATCTTCTGTAAACTTAGAACTACTCTAAAAAATAAACTCTATTAATTAATTAAAACAAAAAAAAAGAGGATATAGCCTGGTTATACAATGTGACCTCAACTCTGTTTAAGAATATTACGGGGGGGGGGGAACGCCTGAGTGGCTCAGTCGGTTAAGCGGCTATCTTCGACTCAGGTCATGATCCCAGGGTCCTTGTATCAAGCCTGCATCAGGCTCCTTACTCAGCAGGGAGCCTGCTCCTCCCTCTCCCTCTGCCTGCCGCCCCCCACCCCCCATCTGTGCCCTCTCTCTCTCTGATAAATAAATTAAAAACAAACAAACAAACAAATAAGTATATCTTTAAAAAAAAAAAGAGGAAGAAGAAAGATCTCAAATCAATCACTTAAATTTATACCTTAAGGAACAAGGGGAAAAAAGGGCAAACAAAACCCAAAGCTAACCGAAGGAAGGAAATAATAAAAATTATTGGACATAAATAAAATGGAGAATGTAAAAACAATAGAATCAATGAAACAAAAGTTGGTTCTTTGGGGGCGCCTGGGTGGCTCAGTGGGTTAAAGCCTCTGCCTTCAGCTCGGGTCATGATCCCAGGGTCCTGGGATCGAGCCCCACATCGGGCTCTCTGCTTGGCGGGGAGCCTGCTTCCTCCTCTCTCTCTGCCTACTTGTGATCTCTGTCAAATAAATAAATAAAATCTTTAAAAAAAAAAAGTTGGTTCTTTGAAAAAAATTAACAAACTCGATAAATCTTTAGCTTGACTGATAAAGAAAAGGAGAGAGGATGGGAATCCAAGCTGGTGCAGCCACTCTGGAAAACAGCATGGAGGTTCCTCAAAAAGTTGAAAACAGAGCTACCCTACGACCCAGCAATTGCACTACTGGGTATTTACCCCAAAGATATAAATGTAGTGATCCAAAGGAGCACCTGTACCCCAATGTTTAAAGCAGCAATGTCCACAATAGCCAAACTATGGAAGGAGCCTACATGTACACTGACAGATAAATGGATAAAGAAGATGTGGCATACACACACACACACACACACACACACACACAGGAATATTATGTAGCCATCAAAATTTGAAATCTTACAATTTGCAACAACATGGATGCAACCAAAGGGTATTATACTAAGTGAAATGAGTCAGTCAGAAAAAGACAATTATCATATGATCTCACTGATATGAGGAATTTCAGAAACAAGTCAGAGGATCATGGGGGAAGAGAGGAAAAAATGAAACAGGACAAAACCGGAGAGGGAGACAAACCATAAGAGACTCTTAACCTTAGGAAACAAACTGAGGGTTGCTGGGGGAATAAGGTGACTGAGTGATGGACAATGGGGAGGTATGTGTTGTGGTGAGTGCTGGGTGTTGTGTACAACTGATGAATCATAGACCTATACCCCTGAAACAAATAATACATTACATGTTAATTTTAAAAAGAAGAAGTGGGGGGGGCGGGGAGAGAGAGGAGACATCAATAACTAAAATCAGAAAGTAAACTGGAGACATCACACCTGACCTCACAGAATAAAATTTAAGAGACTATTATGAACTTTGTATGCCAACACATTAGATAACTCACCTGAAATGGATAAATTCCTAGAAACACAAACTACCTAAACTGACTCAAAAAGAAATAGAAAATCACAACAGAGGTATAACAAATAAAGAGATTGAACCAGTAACCAAAACCCCAACAAAGAAAAGTCCAGGACCAGATGGCTTCACTGGTGAATTCTACCAAATACTTAAAGAAGAATTAACACCAATCCTTCTCAAACTCCTCCAGATCATTGAAGAGGATGGAACACTTCCTAACTCCTCAGTGAGGCCAGCATTACCCTGATGCCAAAGCTAGATAAACACATGACAAGAAAATTACAGACACTTTGGAGGGGAGGGGAGTAGGGAGGTTGGGTGAGCCTGGGGGTGGGTATTAAGGAGGGCACAGATTGCATGGAGCACTGGGTATGGTGTATAAACAATGAATCTTTGAACACTGAAAAAATAAAAGAAAAATTTTTAAAAAGGAAAATTACAGACCGATATCCCTTATGAATATTAATGTAGAAATCCTTAACAAAATACTAGCAGACTAAACCCAACAGCATATTAAAAGGATAACACAGCATGACCAAGTGGAATTTATCCCAAGAATGGAAGGTGGTTCAATTTAAGAAAAAACAACCAATGTGATACACCATAATAACAGAATGAAGGAAACACACACACACACATACACACACAATCATTTCAATTGATGCAGAAAAGGCATTTGACAAAATCTTACACCTTTCATGATAAAAACAACAACAACACACACACTCAGAAAACCAGGAATAGAAAGGAACTTCCTCAACACAATAAAGGGAATTTATGAAAAACCCACAATTAACATCATACTTAATGGTGAAAGATTGGAAGCTTTCTGCCTAAGATAGGGAACAAAACAAGCATGCTTGATGTCAGTTCTGCTACCCAACATTGTACTGGAAATTTTAGCCAGATTAATTAAACAAGAAATAAAAGGCATCGCAATTGGAAAAGAAGTAAGATGACTTCTATTCACATAGGACATGACCTTATAAATAAAATCCTAAAGAATCCTTAAGAAAGCTACTAGAGCAAGTAAATGAATTCAGCAAAATTGAAGGGCACAAGATCAGCACCCAAAAGGAAGTGTGTTTTTATACACCTGCAGTGAACTATCCAAAAAGGAAATTAAGGAAGCAATTCCATTTTTAGCAGCACCTAAACGAGTAAAATGTCTAGGAATAAATTTAACCAAGGAGATGAAAGGACTTTTATTTTTGGAACCTACAGAAACTTTTTGGAACTAAAAGAAAGTTTAAAAGACCTAAATACATGCAAAGACACTTAACGTTTTTGGGAAGAAGACTTAATATTGTTAAAGATGTCATACCCAAGATGACCTACACATTCAATGCAATCCCTCTCAAAATTCCAACAGCCTGCTTTGCAGACTGGTAACATCATCTTCAAATTCATATGGAATTGCAGGGGCCCTGAAGAGCCAAAACAATCTTGAAAAAGAAGAACACAGTCAGATGGACTCACAGTTTCTGATTTCAAAATTTACTATGAAGCCATAGTAATCAAAACAATGTGGGACTAACCTAAGGATAAACCAAAAAACCAATGGAATAGAATTAGGAGTCCAGAAATAAGCTTATTCATCTATGGCCAACTGACTTCTTTTTTTTTTTAAGATTTTATTTATTTGACAGGCAGAGATCACAAGTAGGCAGAGAGGCAGGCAGAGAGAGAGAGGGAGGAAGCAGGCTTCCCGCTGAGCAGAGAGCCCGATTCGGGGCTCGATCCCAGGACCCTGAGACCATGACCTAAGCCGGAGGTAGAGGCTTAACGCACTGAGTCACCCAGGCGCCCCACCAACGGACTTTTTATAAGGATGCCAAATCCACTCACCGGAGAAGAGCAGTCTCTTCGACAAACGGTGCTGGGACAGCTAGATTTTCACATGCAAAAGAGTAAAGTTGGACCCCTACCTCATGCCATATAGAAACATTAACCCAAAATGAATCACCAACCTAAATATAAGACTTATTACCATAAAACTCCTAAGGGAAAATATGGGGGAAAATCTTCATGAACTCAGAATTCGGCACTGGATTTAGATATGACGCCAGAAGCAAGAGAAATAAAAGAAGAAACAGATAAACTGGACATCAGCAGAACTTAAAATTCTTATGCATCAAAGGACACCAAAGTAAAAGGTAACCCATGAGTAAAAGGCAACCCGTAAGATGGGGGAATATATTTGCAAGCAATATATCTGATGAGGGTTTAGTATCCAGAATTTATAAAGATTTCCTAAAACTCAACAAGAAAGGGCACCTGGGTATCTCAGTCAGTTAAGTAGCTGCCCTGGGCTCAGGTCATGATCCCAGGGTCCTGGAATCCAGTTCCCGCATTGGACTCTACAGGGAGTCTGCTTCTCCCTCTGCCCCTCCTCCCACTCATTCCCTCAATCTCTATCTCAAATAAATAAATAAAATCCTAAAAACAAACAAACAAAACAAAACAAAACAAAACAAAAACCTCAACAAGAAAAAGACAACCCAATTTTTAAAAATAGTCAAAGGACCTGAATAAACATTTCTCTCACGAAGATATAAAAACGAGCAATAAGCACATGAAAAGGTAGTCAGTCAACACCATCAATCCTCAGGGAAATGCAGATCAAAACCGCAGTGGCAAAGCACTTCACTCCTAATGGAAAGGCTACCCTAAAAAACAAAGTGGTAGGAGGGGGGAATCAAAATAACATGAATAGTAAGTATTGGCAAGGATGTGGAAAAATCGGCAACTCCACTTCTGCTGGTGGAAATGTAAAATGTCGTAGATGCTGTGGAAAATGGTTTAGCTGTGTTCCACAGTATGCTGAACGTAGAACTCCTATACCACTCACGTAGTCCACTCCAAGGTTATTTCCCCAAAAGAACTGAAAAGGACTTGGTTACTTGCACACCAATGTTCACTGCATCCCTCACAGTCTCCAGAAGGCGGAAACAATTAGAATGCCCACCAGTGTATGAATAAACCAAATGTGGTACATCCATACAATGGGACAGTATTCAGCCACAAAAGGGAATAAAATTCAGGTGCATGCTACAACATGAATGAACCCTGAAAACATTACGGTAAGTGGGAGAAGGCAGACCCAAAGGGACAAATATTATAGGATTCCACTTATATGAAATATCTAGAGTAGGCAAATGAGGGAGACAGAAAACTGACTGGAGGTTACCAGGGGCTGCAGGGAGTTGGAATGAGAAGTTATTGCTTAATCGGTGCAGAGTGAGAGCTGCACATCACTGAGAATATAACGAATGGCACTAAATTGTACACATAAAAACGGCTGAAATGGCTAATTTTGTGCTCTGTCTTACCCCAGTGTAAGAACGTTCAAAGAGACAGCGGTAAGACTGGAAAAGAATGGGAACGTGCCAAGGAGCAGCCAGGCTGGTGGGATGTCAGGAAACTGGGGTCCCCCCCCCCGCTTCTTCATACTTAGGCCAACTCTCCCAAGAGCTGGAGTGCACAGAGTGACAGCGGCCCGGCGAGACAGCAGGCACGCCTGGCCAGGGGGGCAGAGCGGGGACGCGCGCACGCGCGGGGCGCGGTGGCGCGCGAGGGCAGCGCGCTGCGCCTTCCTACCGGCAGCTGGGCGGCGCGACGCGGGGGCGCAGGCGCAGGCGCGGGGCCAAGGGCGCGTCCCTGGGCGGGGCCGGGGTCAGGGCCCGCCCCCAGCTCGCGCAGCGCCCGGCTGTACTTGTCCACCAGCTCCTGCAGCAGCGTGTTCTTCCGCAGGTGCAGCGGCGCCGGGGTGCTCTCCCGGCAGGTGGGGCAGGAGCGCGGGGGGCTAGGGCTGCTCGCGGCCCAAAGGCCCTTCAGGCAGTCGCGGCAGAAGCTGTGGCCGCAGGGCAGCGTGGCGGGCCTGGTAAGCAGCCCTTGACAGATGATGCAGCCCAGGTCGTCCTCGGCCAGCCACACGGGGACGGCCAGGCCGGGGTCCATACCCGCCATCGTGGCCAGGCCACGCCGCCGGAGGCCGGGACGCGGAAGTCAGGGCCTCGTCGGGGACCGCCCGCCCGCCGCGACGTCTCCTCGGCTCCTCCCTCGGCCTTCCTCTCCCCGCCTCGGCCCACCCTGCCTGTCTCGCGTTCCTCTAAAAGCGGACTCTGAGTTTCCCCGCCTGGCGCGGGGCACCAGAGCTGAGAGCGGGCCGGAGTCGCGGCCTCCTGCACTGAGGATCAGCTCGCCCCCAAACGCTAGGAACCCGTTGATGTCCCAAAGACCCTTTAGCTTGATGCCCTCCCTCCCGGCCCAGACACACATACACGCCGGCCCATTAAAACGCAACCCCGACAGCCCTCGAGAGCATAAGAAAGAGGGGGTTCGGTTCAAGAGCTTTTTCATGAGAAGGCGCCCACTAGATGTCATCCAGCACTCCAACAAGTAGGAAAGGGTTAGAGAACACCCGGTGCACTTAGCTCTTTAAAAATACCGGCGCTGGGGGCTTCACTCCCAGAGAATCTGATTTCGTCGTCCGGGGTGGGAGCCCGGCGCCGGGATTCGTAAAAACTTCCCCCGAGGATTCTAACGCGCTGCCAACGTTGAGTGACCCCTAGACTTTTCAAACCAATGTTACAATGCAGAACTGTGCCCCTGTCTTCTTACTGCTCTCTGCTGGCTAAAAGCACATTACCCAAGAGGCATCCGAACAAAAATACTAGAAAGTCTTGTTTTCTTGAGGTAGCGTGCCTTGGTTGGGTTTCCTCGCTTCCTCCTCTCCTCTTTCTTACTCCAGTCCCAAGCTCATTACAGCCCGAAAACGCTGGCGCTGGAAGAGCATCGCATCCTCCCCGGAGGCATCCTCCCCGGAGGGAACTTTCAGGTTTACGCGGCAGTAATTGAGTGGCAGAGACCAGAATCCCCATCTCTCTGCTCCGCTGAAATGAACTAACGATAAATAAATAAATAAATATTTAAAAAACGCATTACTAGCAGTCAATCAAAACAAATACAAGTATATAAATAACTGGTAAACAAAAAGTCAAAATTTTTATTGGAATTATAGCTCTTAATGAGATTGATGTGCTGGTTTCTTTTACAAAATGCATTTATCTGTGGATGAATATTACTTTTTTCTCCAGCTTTGCTGAGCTACCTCAACTGACCTGTGACATTGTCTCTAAGTTTAAGATATACAATATGATGATTTAACGCACATATGTGGCAAAATGACTATCATAATAAGGTTAATGAACATCTCCATCATCTCACATAATTACCTTTTTTTGAGGCTGTTGAGAACATTTAAGATCTGCTCTTAGCAACTTTCAAATATACAGAATGGTAAACAGTAGTCACCATACCGAACGATAGATTCCCAGAATTTATTCATCCTGTACGTGGAAATTTATACTTTGTCCTACATCTCCCCATTTCCCCCACCCCTTTCCAGTCCCTGGCGATCACCATCGTACTCTGTGGTTCTGATTCAGCTTTTTCAGATTCCACATGGGAGATCATACAGTATTTGTTTTTCTCTGATTTCATTTAGCATTATGCCCTCGAGGGGTGGGGGGGGTGTGTGCGTGTGTGCGCGCGCATTTTCTTTATCCATTCGTCTGTTAACGTAGGCATAGGCTATATCTATGTCTTGGTAATTGTGTATTATGCTGCAATGAACATGGGGTGCAGATAGCTCTTCGAGACAGTGATTTCATTTCCTTCAGATATATACACAGAAATGAGATTACTGGATTTTATTATTTTTTGAGGAACCTCCATAACTGTTCTCCATACTGGCTGCACCAATTAACATTCCCACTAGCAGTGCACAGGGGTTCCCTCCTCTCCACATCCTGGCTAATACTTGTTATCTCTTGTCTTTTTTGATAGCTATTCTTATAGCAAATGATATCTCACTCGTGTTTTGTTTTGCATTTCCCTGGTGATTATGATGTTGAGCACATTTTCACACACCTGCTGGTCATTTGTACATCTTCTTTGAAAAAATAATCTATTCAGGTCTTCTGTCCATTTTCAAATTGTTTTATTTGGATTTTCGCTATTGCATTATGTGAGAGATGAACATTACTTACCAACAGAATTAAGCAAGGTTCAGTAATAAATTATATTCCTATTTTTTTTGTTTTTAATACATGTTAGTGCTGAGGAACCTTGTCCACATATATAAATGACAACAGTGTCACACGGTTTGTTGAAGAGCAAAAAAGATCACATAGTGATCCATTATCAGAAATTACTAATCCCTCAGCTGACCAGATTGATTAGATTTTCCTTCAATTTTTATTGAGAACAAAGAATATGAAACAAACTTTATTGCAAAAATCATTAGAAGTATTCACTTTCTTGGGGTGCCTGGCTGGCTCAGTTGGAAGGGCAAGCAACTCTTGATCTTGGGGTTGTGAGTCTGGAGCCCCATGTTGGGTGTAGAAATTAAATAAATAAAAACTTAAAGAAAAAAGCAAGTATTCACTTTCTCATTTTCTGGGAGGTATGCTAATAAGACTTTACCAAGGCTTATCAAATTATCAAATTACCACTCTTTTATGAGTCACTTTGTTAAACGTGATATACTCAAAAAGGGCTAGAAAAATTGGAATAATATTCATTTCAATACACCTTTGTCAATCTAATTTTTTTGGAAAAATACTTTTCTGTGTTTGAAATACATTTTCTTTAAAATTTGGAGCTGCAAATTTAGCTTGTCCGATTTATGCAAAATATTGCCACATAACCTAATTGGCAAGGCCAGTTCCCAAATCAAACCAGTCAGGCAAGTCAGACTCATATTCTGCCAAAGAATCTGACCTCATTGTTAAATTCAAATAGATGTGTTAAGGGGCGCCTGGGTGGCTCAGCTGGTTAAGCTCCGACTCAGATATTGTAGTCATGGCATCAAGCCCTGAGTCGAGCTCTGTGCCCCGCGGGGAGTCTGCTTGCAACTTTCTCCCTCCCTCTGATCTGCCCGCCACCACCTCCCACCTCATGTGTGCTGTCTCTAAAATAAATAAAGTCTTAAACACACACACACTCACAAAATAGATGTGTTAATACACATCCCTGTGACACTGGGTTCTAATGTTAAGTCAGATGGGAAAGGACAAGATCCTAAATTTGTGCACTGGGTGAAATAAGGTACGACCGTCATTAACATCTACCAGTGCTTTGCTTTGCTCTTACTGGATTCCTTCAGGGATAAAGCATGTTTTGTTAGGGGCAGGAGAGGCCATAAAATAAACGTCATCCTCAGTTCCACTCCACTTTTTATTAATTCAAAACATCCAAACATAAGCCAAAACACCCCAGTTTTTAATGCCAAACTTTGTCACCAACAAAAATCTGCACGAGACAGAGGGAGTCATAAAACCTGACCTCCATGCCTTAAAAAGACTTCACTGGTACTGTGAAGAGAATAAAAAGCTACAGATTGGGAGGAAATATTTGCACATCCCATGTCTGTCAAGGGACTGATACCAAGAATGTATAAAGAACTCTCAAAACTCAACAATAAAGAAGAGAAACCATACAATTAAGAAATGAGAAGCACCTGGGTGGCTCACTCAGTTAAGTGTCTAACTTTGGCTCAGGTCAAGTTCCCAGAGTCCTTGGATTGAGCCTCATGTCAGGCTCCCTGCTCAGTGGCAAGTCTGCATGTCCCTCTCTATCTGCCCGGCTTGCGTTCTATTTCTCTCTCAAATGAATAAATAAAATCTTTGTTTGAAAAGTAAATAAATTCTTTAAAAAATGAGACATGGATACAAAGTCACTTCTCCAAAGATAAAAGGTTGGCAGGTCAGCACAGGAAAAGATGTTCAGCGTCACCAGCCACTATAGGGAAATGCAAATGAAAACCACGGGGACACCACTACAACTGGAACCATTAAATTAAGAATACTGAGAATACCCAGTGCTGGTGAAGATGCAGGGTAACTGGAACTCTCACACATTGCCAGTGGGAATGTGAAAGGGTCCAGGCCCACTCTGGAAGACAGTTTGACAGGTTGTTATAAAGTTAAACATACGCCTACCATGTGACCCAGCAGCTCCACTCCTGGATACTGTTGAGTGTACCAATAATTCATTCCTTTTTATTGTGGAGTTCTCTTCCACGGGATAAACCATGGTATACCCATACGATGCGCTATGGCTCGGCAATGATAACTGTTGATATGCGCGATGACTTAGATGAATTGCAAAGCCATTGTACTGAGTGAAAGAAGCCAATTTCAAAAATTACATTTCGAATTATTCCATTCATAGGACACCCTCAAAAATATAAATCTGGGCCGATGAAGAACAGAGCTGTGGTTGGCAGGTGGCAGGGCAAGGGGGCGAGAGGTAGCACCCAGGAGCATTTAAAGTGATGTAACCATTCTTTACTCTGATTGTGGTGGTAGTTACAGGAATCCGTATATGTATTAAAATTTATAGAACAGTACAAAATAAGTCGATTTTAGTATAGAACAATGTAAAAAAATTAAATTCATAAAGGAATATTGTCACTCCTATTTCAAATTGGCTCTCTAACTGGCATCCCAATGATTTTTATTGCCTTGGAGCAGTGTAAGGTTTAAGGTGGATAAGAGGTATGGCTTTCTTTTCTGAACAGAAGGATGTTAAAGAGAGAAGAGGTGGGAAGGAGAGCTGGTGTGCCACCTCAGACGCAGGCCCACAATTACACTTTCCTATGACGCTTGTGATTCATGCAATGCCCCCCGCCCCACACTGCCCGCTGATCTCTCTGCTTCCTTCCCACACTCTACGTTGTTGCATTGTTTTCCTAAGTCTCAAATCTGATCATGGACTCTCCTTCTTAATGCCAAGCAAGGAGCTTTGTGACTGTCTGTTTACTTCTTTCTTCCTCTCTAGATGGAGCTCACAGGTAGTGAAAAAGGCAGATGAGTACATTAACCATTAATATACAACTCAGCAGGTGTTGAAACAAACATTTTCAAGGTGCTTTAGGGGCCAGAAGAGGAAGCACGCCCATCTCCATCAGGGCTGTCAGGAAGCCTCCGGAAAGACACTCCAATAATGTTGCCTGTCCTCTGAGGGTTCCATTGGAAAACCCCATAAAAAGCAGAGACTCTATTAAATGCCCTCCCAACCCTCTCGGTCTCCACCAAAATGAAGAGAGCACACCAAATATCTTTCTGAAGGATAAAGAGTCATAGAGCAGGGACCTCGGCGGTGATCTATTTCTCTAACACTTCAGCCATTCCAGATTTCTTTCAGTTCCTCTTTCCCACTTAAGGGCCTTTGAACATTTTCTTCCCTGAGACGAGTGTTTTCCTCTTCCTGTTGACTTACCTCTAAATATCTTTAAGGTTTCCACTTCCACATCACTTTCTGGAGAGGATGGAGACCCCCCTCCCCTCAGGTGAAACCCAGGCTCCCACAACTCTCTGTGCTCCCTTTCCTGAACACTTGTGGCACTGTCCTGCCCCACAGAAGACTGGCCTTGCAGCAGCCTGTCACCTGTGGTAAGCAGGGACCAGCTGGTTCCCACCCTGTTCCCAGGGCCTGGCACAGAGCCTGGCACCTGGGAGAGCCTCAAAAGTACCTGTTGCTTCCATGGAATTTCAATAGCCAGTGCACTTTCCTCCTCCGAAAGAGAAAAACCAAGGCACATAGGTGGGAAAGTGAGGTTTCTGACCATTTCAAGTTCGCGGCAAGGCCAGAGCTGGCCGGCAGCCTGGAGAGCTCTCTGCCCTGGGTTTCAGTGGGGCTGCCTCCTTGGCTTGCTTCTTTGCTTCCAAGTAGGACGATAATCAATCTGAACATTGTTTTGTTTTTTTGTGTGTTTGCCTTTGTTTGTTTGTTTTGTATTCTCTGTGTTTTCATTTCTTCTAAAATCTGTACCAAGACGAGACTTCCCCAGGAACTGTTTTGATTCATGTAGAAAACACACTGCTTTTGAAGAGTGCAAATGGGTGTTTCTTTAATAATTTCCCCCAGCTTCCAAGTGTTTAATTTGAACACTTTTGAATCTCTAGAAAATGTGCACCAGTAAGACAACAAAGACCCATCTCTGCTTCATCTAGATCCCTCAGTTGCTAACATTTTGCACAGCGGCTTACTTTTTCTCTCTCTCTCCCTGGGTGTGTGTGTGTGTGTGTATGTGTATATACTTCCTGTCTTCCATATAGACACACACACTAAATATATATGTATATACTCTCTATATATACACGACACACAAACTTATTCTTTGTTGACCCATTTAAGAGTCAGCTGTAGACTAAAAATTATTACATTTTTACCCCTGAACACATCAGCATGTATCCACAGGCACAAGTGCAAACTCCTACACAAATACGACATAATCATCTGTCTCACTATCTGATTAGCTGACATGCATCCATTTTCAAACTTCCCCCAGTATCTCAATCATGTCCTTTATAGCTGCTTTTTTAAAAAAAATCCAGGATCCAGGGGGCACCTGGCTGGCTCAGTCGGTGGAGCATGGGTCTCTTGATCTCGGGGTCATGAGTTTGAGCCCCACGTTGGGTATAGAGATTACTGAAAAATAAAAATCTTAAAAAAAAAAAAAGGCATAAAAATCCAGGATCCAATCAAGAATCGTGAATTGCACTTTGTTGCCTCCTTCGTCTTCTTTAATGTAGAACAGTTTCCTCACTGCTTTATCTTATATCTTAGCTGTTTTATAGAACGTCCCTCCTGTGGATTTGTCTGATTACTTCTTCATGGTTCCATCCAGAATCAACTTTTTTTTCTCTTTGAGCAAACATGCCACTTGCAGGACATGGTGGGTGGCTCTCCGATGCAGTGTTTTCATTTCAGAGGTCTGGGGCCTTGAGGACATGGGCCAGATCCCCAAGACTCCCCTGAGCTGGGCTGTGGGAAGACCCAGGGGGCCAGCAGGTAAAGGCCAAAGCTTCAGTCTTGGCACAGTTCATGGCCAGCCATGGCTGCTAAACGGCGGGGCATGCCTGCTGGGCAACCAAGGCTGAGGTTAGAACTTGTCCTTCCTACCACGAGCTCCGGGTGACCAGTGGCCAGTGGGTCACCTGCTGCTGTGGCCACTCTCCGATGATGCAGCTGTCAGGGGAGCAAGAAGAGAGCTCAGATGATAACCGTGCCAGTGTAGTCCTGCTGGAGAGAAGGGACAGCAAGGGGACAGGGGCACAGTGACAGAGAACCAGAATTAAAAAACCAACCGACGTGGCGAGAGACAGAAGGGACACACACCAGCACAGAGAGAGAGAGAGAGACATGGAAACAGAGTCAGACACGCAGACCCACCGGCAGGGACAAGGAAGCGCCAGCAGATGGGCTTTACTAACAATTTTCAAGTCTGTTTCTCAAGCTCTTTGGCTTTCAGATTTTGGAAAGGGAAAAGCAGGTGTGTTTATACTGGTCTGACTCAAAGGACACAAGGGTTTCTCCTAAGGGGGCGCTGTGGGGTTTCCTCCTTGGTCCGTCCTTTTTCAAACACAGAACTTGTTCCTGGTGCCCGCAAACCAGGCCCCGGGCCAGGAGTTTCCTGCTCCCGCTCAGAACGTCTTCTCATTTTTCGCATGGCTGTCAGCAGACAGAAGCCTACTTGTTACACATCTGGGGTGAAGGGGAGGAGCAGGAGAGCAGCGGACAGAAGGGAGGATGCAGAGAAAAGAAGGGCACCAAAAATAGCCTTTCCTCTGTGAGGGGAGAGGAACCCAAGACCCCAGGAGTTGCCCAGTGGGTGTGACCATAGCTAATAATAACAGACCAGGGTTTCTCACTGTGGAGAGGGACTGGTGGGCGGCGGGTAGCTAACGGGGTGGAGCTCCCCACAGAAGAGCTGTGCATGGACAGAGAGGGCTTCCTGGCAACAACGTGCACCATCTGTACTCTTCTTTGGCAGGAAGAGAAGAAAATGTTAGAAGCACAGTCGGGAGCTGTGAGCTCAGTTTCAGGGCTCACAGCCGAACCCTGTGAGGCTCCGTTCTGCCCTCTGCCCTTGGCTGAAAGAACAAAGCCCAGGCTGCACATCTTACTGAGAAGGTTGAGGGGCGTCAAGGGGCGGGAGAGGACGTCCTGAAAACTCTCCAGCCATTCCCTCTGCTCCTTCTCGCTGGGGCAGGTGAAGATGAACCTCCGCTCGGGGGTGATGATGGTGAGGCCGGCTTTCCAGCGGTTCCCTCGGATGCCCTTGGGCAGGTCTTCATGTACTCCGTACCCCTGCTCGTTGCTCCCAAGAAAAACCTGGCCCTGTTCAAAGGCATCCTGAAGACAGAGGACACCTGGTCATCAGAGGCCACACCTGGGGCAGACAGGCTCCGGCAGCCCGGACATCCCCCCAAGCCCCATTTGAGAAAGAGGTGTTTCATGTGTGTAGTGAAGGTCTCTACTGGGGATCTCTGCTTGTGGGGACCCAGAATTTGAAAAGCTACAAAACTATAAAAGAAATCACACACGTGATCTGTTAAAAGGATACTTACTTAACATTAGGGACAGCTGACTATACACCAAGACTTCAAGTGCTTGACCTTAAGTAACTTACATAATCCTCACCGCAACCTCTGAGGAAGGCACTGTTATTAAGTCTGTTTTCCAGAGGAGGAAACTGAGGCAGAGAGAGTTAAGTGCTCTGCCCAAGGCATACCACTAAGCGGCGGGACTGAAAGTTCTAAAGCCCACAGTCCTAACCACGAGCTTCCCGGGGAGAAGTGAGCCCTGGAGACAGGAGGACGAGGAATACCCTGTTTAACTACATTGGCAGCATTTTGGATACACAGAGGATGTCCTGAATGTGGACAAGAATAATTCTATGCACAGGAGATGACTTAGAGACGGGCGAAATTGCAGGTGTGTCCCTCACCAGGTCTCTCTCACACTGTCGCTTGCCCATGGTCCCATGCTAGCACATACCCCACCTCTGTCAGGGGTCCTCTAGACTGGAGGGGGGCAGCCGTTCTTACCAGTGGGTTCTTGTAATAGAGCAGCCTCCGCTCCTGGGGATCCAAGACAAACCACCTTTTCTTGAAAGGTTCTCTCTGCTGCAAAAGAGGGAAGCTCATTGCAGGGTCAGCCAAAGGGGGCTGCAGCCGGGCGGGGGGTGGGGGAGCGTAGAGGTCAGAGAGCCAGCCTGGGCTGGGCAGAGGGAGCTGGCCAGTCCCCTCACCCTTCAGCCACCCCAGCGAGCCTCCCAGAGGCTCTGCCCACCTCTTCACTTCCTGCCGGCTGCACCCTGTGCCTCTGGGCGCTACTGTGGGTAGGAAGAGGGGCTCTTCTCTTTCTCAGGCTAAGGACAAGCAGTTTCAGAAAAAGGAAGTGGGAGAAATTAGAAGCAGTTACTGCTCAGCAGTGCTGACAGCGCTGGCCTTGAGAGGAATTCTAACCGAGGTCAGGGGAAAGGAAGCCCCTGGCGAGAACCCTTGGGGAGTGGCTGTGCCATCAACTGGTGAAGGCAGAAAACAAAATGCACAGTGCTTTGACTCATTTTTAAGCTGCCCAGAGGCTTTCTTTCTCACTGATTGCCTAACACCTTTCCCTGCAATCTTAACACCCATCCTGTCAAGATACAACACCTTAAAAAAAAAAAAAGGCAGCATTGCCTTGCTGCTGTTTTTGGAGTTTTTTTTTAGGAGGCTCCCTCTGCTTTCCCTTCCCCCCTTCCTCCCCTCACTACCACCAAGACCCTCTCCAGTCAGACTTCTGACTTGGAGTTGCGCCCCTCTTGGGATCCAGGCTGGGCGCCCCCTCGCCCCCAGCAGGAGCCGCCACCCCTCCGGACCCTCCAAGGGAGGCCCAAGAGCAGCCAGTCTTCCCTTCCTTCCCAGATCAGTGGGAATGAGCAGCAGTGGGAGTTGGGGCAGGTTTAGCAACAGAGAGCACAGGCTGAGCTGGAGGGAGGGTGTGTGTGCTGGGAAGGGGTGTGCCCATGTGTGTGCATAGGTGTGTGTTCCCAGACGAGTCACGAGTGTGTCTCTCTTGGACAGTCCTGGTAGGCCCCCAGCACAAAGCACACAGGGGTTCTGGAAAGTGCAAAAGCTGCTGCCCCCAAAAGTTCCTTTTCAACTACGGTTTCCCAGGAGTGGGGTCAGTCAGATGGAGTTAAGAGGAAGAAAGAGGAAGGAAGCTGGGGACACCTGGGTGGCTCAGTCAGTTAAGCACCTGCCTTTGGATCAGGTCATCGTCCCGGGGTCCTGGGATGGAGCTGCATGGGCTCCCTGCTCAGCAGGGAGCCTGCTTCCCCTACTTCCTCTACCCCCCTCCTCCCCTCTGCTTGCTCTCTTTCTCTCAAATAAGTAAAATCTTAAAAAAAGAAAAATAAGGAGGAAAGAAGCTGCTGGCGATGTTGTTAAAGAAGGAGGCTGCCCAAGGATCAGGAGAAGCACCTGCAGCAATCCTGGACTCCCAGACCACACACCAGCTCACCAGTCCCCATTTGGTCTTCTGCCCCAGGAACTCCCCTCCCTCCTTCTTCCCACCCCCTTGGTTCCTCACTTCCCCACTTCCCAAATTCTGCCCTACTGCCCACTGGAACCAGGGCTGTGTAAGTCCCACAGAGAGTGGTGGAAGGTACCTTTGGACCCGTCTTTTCCATGAAGCCTTGTTTGAGGTACTTCCTTGTGATGAGGGGCACGAGCTGGGGGAAGAGAGACATAACACTGAGACCCCCACTCACATGTCAAGGGTTCAAGGTTCCCCACTGAACTCGGCTGCCCAGCAAAGGGGAAGTTTGGAATGGGGAAGGATGTGTGCTCATGGCTCACAGGGTTATATTTGGAATGTGTTGGATGCAATGTTAACATTTCAACAGACGACAGCATCTCAGATGTTTGCAGAGCTCACCAGCAGAGCCGAATCATGGCTTAAGGATCCCTTCTGCAACCCGAGGAGGCAGACAGAGGCAAGGCTCTAAGGAAACCTTCCTGGTGTCAGAGGACATATTCTGAGGGTCTACGTGTGTCAGGCTCTGGGTGCAATTCTCAGTCACTCTGTGGGGTGGACATTATTATGCTCACTGGACTTCTAGAGAAACCAGGCCCCAGAGAAGTGTCTGGCGAGCTTCCCTGAGCTGTGTTGCTGGTAGGGTATACAGCTCGGCTTCACACCTCGGGCTGACAGGCACGAGACAGTACCACAGTACACTACTGGCACTCCTCCCACTCCACCATGACACTGCCATGTAGACATGCCGAGCCCTTGGATCAGGCCCCTGGCCAAGGCCTGGCCATTGCTGGCAGTTCTGACACAGGCCCACAGGAGAACCTAGCAGAGGGGGCATGTGGAGAAAGCTCTGGACTAGGTATCGGGAGACCTGGATCCCAGCTGCAGCTCTGACACCCCCCAGCTGTGTCCCTTGGTAAGACCTTGTCCCTCTCTGGGCCCATTTCCCTCTGAGTAATAAGGAGACGGGCTTATGTGATCCCCAGGACCCTTCCAGCTTGCCACCCTATGCTCAGAGACGTTTCCAGGAATGAACGCTGGCCTCCTGTGCTCGAGGGGTCAAACTGGAAAGTCTAGAGCTCCCAGGGACAGCTCAGGCCTCTGAGAGCAGAGGTGCTTGGTTCTCAGGAGTTCCAGAGCCCAGGGTAGGGGCAGAGGGGAAGTGAAGTCTGGGAAGTTGAAAGGAAGAAAATTGTGAGCCGAAAATGAAAATATAAACTCTACCACTCCTCTGTCCCCACAATACATGCTGTAGGCCCTCTCCTTTTTTTGGAAGGAAGAGTCCTAAACTGCGCAAGAGTCTGACCCTGAGTCAGGGCTGTGCACTCTCGGCCTAGGGAAGCAACCGGAAGAGGGGAGATCATGTGGATGGGGTGCTGCTCGCTATATCCCAGCAGCTGTGGCTCCCTCAAGTCTCAAGCAGCCCTGGAAAGTGGTGTTGTCCCCATGGTGACCGATGACTGAACCAAGGCTCAGAGCGGTAAGGTGAAGTGCCCCAGGTAATATGTCAGCTTCTCTGACTTTGGAGGCCACCCCTTTCTTAGTCTGGGACCACCCCCCACACTGGAACTTCCCGGATGTGTAGCCTCCGGATCCCCAACCTTGAGCCAGGTCCAGGTGACTGTCCAGAACCTCAGGCCATCCCTAACCACAGAGGGGAGGAACGGCAGCAAAGAGACGGGGGTGGGGAGGAGACCCACGGTGGATGAGGGGAGGCAAGAGGACACTGAGGAGTTGGCCAAAGACCAATGTCCTCTGCAGAGGTCAGCAAAGTTGGAGTGCAAGCCCAGATGACTAAGGCTAGGAGTCCATTCTCCAACCTCTCCAGTCAGCACTCGACAGGCACAGCGCCCCACCCGCGGAGCATGCACTGGCTCAAGCTGGGTGCTGACTCTGCAGACCCAGGGGGTCCACCGCAGGTCTGACTGTGGTCGCCATCAGTGGGGCCATCTCTGTGCACTGCCAGGACTGGAGCAGACGCCCATTCCCAAAACTCAGCTCCCTGCAAACCTTGGAATTAAGGAGCATTAAGGCTTTCAAGGAGGGTCTAACGGTTTGGAATAAGAAAGTCCTGGGATTAATAGGGTGTCTCTGCCCCACCATCATTTACAAAAATCCTCCTGGAGCAGGGCCTGAAGCAGACCCCAAACCATAGCACCTCCGAGCTGGCAGGGACCCTGATAATGACCCAGACCCACCACTATCACACAGATGTGGAAACAGATGCTCCGAGATGTGATGTGACCTGCAGCGGTCAGTGAGTTAGCAACAGAGCACCCACGAGAGCCCAAGCCTCTGGGCTTGAGGCAGCAGCCTGTACCCCCCACACCTGAGAGACGTAGATGGGGGCCCCACGTGTCCAAGGACAACCATAATGAAGTTCCTGGGCTCACCATTACCTTGGCCACAGAAGGAGGACTGTTCCTGTTAGAGCTGTAATGGAGAAGATCCCATTGCCTTCCCGAGACCAGAATACAAAAGGGCAAAGGGAGGACATTAGAGTGGGAGGTGCGCCCTCTGGCATTCACTTGACCTTCCTGGGACTCAGTTTCTCATCAGTAAAATGGGA
Organism: Martes martes; assembly: GCF_963455335.1. Classification (NCBI taxonomy): domain Eukaryota; kingdom Metazoa; phylum Chordata; class Mammalia; order Carnivora; family Mustelidae; genus Martes; species Martes martes. The sequence continues at coordinate 25,183,211 of NC_137904.1, read as the reverse complement.
ATAATCACCTCACCTAACTGGCTGTTACGGGGATTACTAGATAAAAGATAAAATGGGCTCAAAAGCATGCTGTAAGCAGTTCATTAGGGATCATTTGTACATTTCAGTGGGAGAAGGGGTCAAAAAGAGATGCCTAAATCCTGAGCCCCTTGACAATGGGGATGGTGGATATGCATCCCAAAGGGGACAGCCTTACCTACATTTCTGAGGCTGCCTTGCCATGTGTGAGGCCATAATCTGCTGAAGAAAGCCTTTGGTTTCCCTCGGAGGTATCCAACCCCAAATCTCAAGGTCTTATCCACAAAGCTAGTCTGGCCTCTGAGTATCTCTGAGGTCAGCAGACAAGGAGAGGAGGTGGCAGGGAGGAGACTCGGAAGTCGGGGTCCATGGGGCTCCTGAGTTGCTCAGTCAGTTCAGCATCCGCATCTCGGCTTCTGCTCAAGTCATGATCTCAGGGTGATGAGATTGAGCCCTGCATCAGGTTCTGCACTCAGCGGGGAGTCTGCTTCTCTCTTCCTCTTCCCCTCCCTCTGCTCACGCTTTCTCTCTCTCTCTCAAATAAGTAAATAAATCTTAAAAAAAAAAAATAGAAGAAGTTGGGGTCCACATTTAGCTCACCTCAGACTCAGGGAGCTCAGGAAAGGCTGTTTTTAGGTACTGCAGACGGGCTGCACGCAGGGCATTGAACCAGTCCACTATCTCCTGTGGAGAAAAATGAGAACAAACAGCCTGTGAGATGGAGTACTGGGGGAATCGAGTTTGGAGGCAGGAGGCTAGCTGGGTCAGCACATCTACCCCAGCCCCTGGTTTTGCTCAGGGACTGTGTGCTGATCACAAGCATCTGGGAGGACAATGCCAGAGCCTGGGGGGCTCACTGGAGGAGGGAAGCCACTGATAGAGAGATGTCCAGAGCCATGGAGGAAAGACAAAGGTGAACTGCACTAGAGTTCTGTAATGACCTTGGGCCGTGCTTGGGGTGGTGGTGGTGCTGAGATCCTGCATTCCTGACAAGCTCTCTGTGTCCCACTGACATGCTCGTCAGTGGGACACAGCCGGAGGAGCAAGGATCCTCAGATGTCAAAGACCACCTCTCAAGTGTGGTGCACCTGCAGATTCCCCACCAATGAGGATGCTAGTCACCTGGAGTGCAACTTGGGCCAAAGCTGGCTTGGACTTGCTTGTGTCATTCTGGGGGAGTGTGTCATTGGCGGTGTGGGCCACTGTTATCCCTGGTGAACCACTGGTCTAGCAGGCTCAGCCTTGGCTCTACTACCCTGCAATGGGGCCTCCCAACAGCTTCCAGAGTGATCTTTTTTTTTTTCCCCAGAGTGATTTTCTTTTTTAACTTATTATTATTATTATTTTAAATTTATTTTCTTATTATTTATTTGTCAGAGAGAGAAAGAGCACAAGCAGGGGGAGCGGCAGGCAGAGGGAGAAGCAGACTCCCCACTGAGCAAGGAGCCCGATGCAGGACTCGATCCTAGGACCCCGCAATCATGACCTGAGCCGAAGGTAGTCGCTTAACCGACTGAGCCACCCAAGTGCCCCCCCACAGAGTGATTTTTTTTTTTAAGATTTTATTTATTTATTTGACAGAGATCACAAGTAGGCAGAGAGGCAGGCAGAGAGAGAGGAGGAAGCAGGCTCCCTGCTGAGCAGAGAGCCCAATTTGGGGCTCCATCCCAGGACCCTGAGACCATGACCTGAGCCGAAGGCAGAGGCTTTAACCCACTGAGCCACCCAGAAGCCCCTGATTTCTTAATTGAAAATCTAACTAAGTCTGGCTTAGAGTCCTCTCTGCTACCCCCAGGTGAAAAGTCTAAGTTCCCTAGTATGACTACTTCACCCCCTGAGCTCCGTAGATACAAGAGCATTTGCACATCTCCCTTCAGCTCAGGTCATGGTCCAGGGCCCTGGGATTGAGTCCCTGCAACAGGCTCCCTGCTCAGTGTGGAGTCTGCTTCTCCCTCTTCCCCTCCCTCTGCTGGTTCTCTGTCTCAAAATAAATAAAATCTTAAAAACAAAAACAAACCCAAAACATTTGCAATCCTCCCAATATATTTCACTCCGCCTTGTACACTCTGCTTCACCCACCTCTCTTCCCTCACCCCACACATAGCTTTGGCCTAGAACATTCTACTTATTCTGAAGTTCAATTTAGTTGTGGATTTTTGCTCAGCCCGAGCCTAGCTTCTATGAGAACCGCCCCAGCCTCGCTCACACACTCACCGTTCACCCACAACTGCAGCCACATTTGCTGCTAGGACCCGCCCCTTCTTGGCCACAGCAAGTAGGTCAGGGCTGGACCAATGCAGAGGCTAGACCAGGCTTCTTAGGTCCTCTCTCCCGAGAATTTGGAATTGGGAAGCTGAGAAAGAGTGGCTCAAATGGCCCAACTGCTGCCCTCTGATGTAATATGGTGATTGAGAAATTCATTTGAATATGGTTTTCCAGGAATGCAACAGAATGACCCTCTCACCAGCAGAGCTGCTCTGGCCCTAGTATTCCAGAGTGGCGAGCTCTCTTGTCCCAGGTGTTAATAACCTTTCCAGGTCCCAGGCACTGAAGGAATGGGGCCATCCCAGAAAAGACTCACCCAGACCTTCACTTTGGTCACTCACAGGTGAAGCTGGGGCCAAATCCAACCTGCATACAGATTGATTTGTTTCCTGAAGTTCTGTTTGTTTCAATCCTCTATACAGGTTTTCCTGCTTTAAAGCCTTATAGCTGTCTACTTCACTTTTTTTTTTTTAGAAAAAGACTGATTTATTTATTTGACAGAGAGAGAGAAAGCATAAGCAAGGGAGCAAGAGGCGGAGGGAGAGGGAGAAGCAGACTCCCTGCTGAGCAGAAAGCTTGATTTAAGGACCCTGGATCATTACCTGACCCCTTGTCCACTTCACTTTCAAAAGAGGGACGTGGCTCCTGCAGGCATGAGTAGCCCCCACTTGTGCCTATCTAACAGAGAAGCTGGAGCATTGAGGGAAAGAGAAGGGCCAGACCCAGGTTGTCAGGTGCTCCACAGCTGGGCAAATGGGAGGAGCCACCCTAAGTATCAGAGAGATGTTGGGCACCTCAGCGAAAGCCCTCATATAGTGACAGGAACAGAGGGGTGATCAATGTCCAATGTGGACATGGGGCAACAGCAAGGAGCCCACCATGGACCAAGAACCAGGGATCTCCTCCATGTCTCCCAGTCCCTAGATTCTGGAAGTCAAGAATGACTGATCATAGATTTCTTGCCACTTTGAGGAATGAGGGTCCTTGAATTTAGAGAAATAAATAAGTACAACATTTACTTGCACCTCTGGTGCTACAGAACAATGTTAGAGAGTGCTCTCTCATTCTCTCCCACACACCCCCCCCTTCACAGTTCCTGACTCTAATCTTTCAGGAGGCCCAGTCATATTTGTTTCTCTTAAACAAACAAACTCCTGTATATTTCCCATTCACGCCCCCCTTTAAGCTGGTTTAAGCATCCTCTTTTTCAACATATTCACATAATTTTTAAATAGAAACTCTTTCTTGTGGCTGCTCCCTGCCACTTACACATCTCCTGTGTGTCCCCAGCATGACGCACACCCCATCACACAGTACAGCAAGAGAGCATGAGGCAGCAGAGGAGGGAGAGGGTGAAGTCAGCCCCTGGCTCAGCAGGGAGCCTGACATGGGGCTCCATCCCAAGACCCTGGGATCACGACCTGGGATCACGACCTGAGCCGACTGAGCCACCAATTAGCCCCTAATTAGCAGAGGTTAGTTTGAAATGTACCTCACTGTAATGAAATCCTTTCACATTCATGGTTTATGGTCATTCACCCTCAAAACCCCTCTGGGCAGGGGGTATTCTAATTCACAAACAAGCAGATGGAGGAAGGGAAGGGACTTGGCCCAGTAACACAGCTCAGAGTGGCAGAACCAGGGCTCCAGTTTCTGATTCCAAACCCTCATCCTTCAGACTCCACCACCAGGAACTCTGCCCAGACTCTGCCAGCATCCCAGTGCTGGGGCCCCTTGGGAAGATCTCGTCCTCCTCTCGGGTTCCTGGCTCCTGCTGCCAAGGAGTCTCCCTCGGCTAGAGGCACATGGGCAGGAGGGAGGAGTAAAAGGGTTATAGGACTCAGGAACCATAGTCTGGGAGACCCTGAGCAAGTTACTTAACAGGCCCGGGGCTCAATAACATAGGGTTAAGACATCTCCAGGACTGTTCTGAGGATTAAGAAATGATGAACAGCAGGGTGCCTGGGTGGCTCAGTCACTGAAGTGTCTGCCTTGATTTTAGCTCAGGTCATGACCTCAGGGTCATGGGTTCGAGCTCTGCACTGGACTCCACACTCAGTGTGGAGTCTGCTTGTCCCTCTTCCTCTTCCTCTGCTCCTCCCCAACTCTTGTGCTCTCTATCTCAAATGAATGAATGAATAAATAAAATCTAAAAAAAAAAAAAAAGGAAAGAAAAAAGAAATGATGTGATTGTCAAGAACAGTGCCTCGCACAGAATTAATAGGCACTCAAAAATGTCTACCCTCACCTCTACCCCTCCCCACCTCCACTTGGCATCTGTGTTCCTTGCTCAGTCGGGAGACTGCTCCTCCTGACCTAGCTTACTCTGTTGGACCTGTATTATTGGCCTGCTCTTCTCTGGCAGAGCTGATATCTTAAATTTCAATGTGCTGAAGGCTCACTGGGAGCTCCTGTGAAAATGCATCTCTAATTCAGTAGGTTCACCTGGGCCTGAGACTGCATTTCTAATAAGCTCCCAGGGGATGCTAATGCTGTGGGTGCAGGACCACATGCGGAGAAGCAAGGCCCTAGAGTTCAAGGTTGCCGCATCTTCCATCCACCCCTGCTCACATGTGCAGAATCTCCACCCTACCTGGATTTGTCACTCTGGGGCTAGCCCCTCCTGCTAATGGGACTCCCCTCGTGGCCTGTGCACAGGCCACACACACCCATGTTGCCTGCCAGGTTTTTCTCCTTGATTTCACTCTGCGTTGCTCCTACAGCTGTCTCGGCCGGGAAAGGGACAAGAGATGAGGCCAACAGCAGCAGTGCTCCTCAAGTGGCCACAGAACCAGGGAGCTGGCAAGGCAGGCCTGCAGAGTCCTGGGGTGCGGGTGGGGCCGGGGTGCCAACACCAGTCATCTCACCTTCCCACTCTCGTGGTACACGAAGAGGTTCCTGACGTGGCCCTCTTTCCTGTAGGTGATCTGCAGTCCATGGGGGTTCCCTATCTTCTCTGTCTCAAAGGTGGCATTCAAGTCCTTGATGCTGATGACAGCTTTGGGGCCTTTACCCTGAAAGAGAGGATGCGGGTGACTTCTCATCACCTTCACCCAGATCTAAGTACACATGGATAACCAGTTTGTAGCATTGCATGGCTCTTGAATGTTCCTGCTCTAATACTCAGATGCGCCAATGTTCTACTGCTCTCCTGTGTTTTGGCCATCCTGCCATTCCCACTTGACCAGATTGGCTTCTCCGAGCTGGGAGGGGGCTTGGAAAGGCCTGAACTTAGGACTTTTCAAACTTTTTAGCCACAGAAACTTTTCAGAAGCAAATCATCTATGGAAGCAAACAAATAAAATAAAATAGATAAACAGATAAAAGCAGGTATGGGGGCCTTGGGGAGCTCCCTCCCATGCTCTACTCTGTTGGCAGGGGTCTGGAACACGGGTTAAGCACTAACCCATACTAAGCAAGGAAGGGAAAAGATTGTTTTCCTTTGTAATTGATAAGAGAGAAAAATGGTACAAATACTCTAGACTTGGGGCAGCCATTAATCACATGTAGCTATTGAAATTAAAATTTAATAAAAATGAGAGTTCAGTTGCTTAGGGCACACCTGGCTGGCTCAGTCAATAGTGCATGTGACTCCCAATTTCAGGATCATGAGTTCAAGCCCCACAGTGGGCCCAGAGCTTAGTTAAAAAAAAAAAAATTAGAGAAAAATAAAAAAACTTCATTTTCCTATGCTTAGTCCCACTTCAAGTGCTAGGCCACCTGGGGCTAGGGTATCAGACAAGGCAGACATAGAACATTTTCATCACTGAACAAAGTTCTATTTGGTAGTCTTCTCTAGAGGGAAATTTGGTCATATTTATTAAAATGTTGAGTATTTCGCCTTAACTCACAGTTTCACATCTGCAAATCTATCGCCAGGAAATGCATTACTGTGCAAACATGTATGTCAAAAGATGCTTGTTGCCGTGTTTTTTAGAACAGTAGTAGTAGTAGTAGTAGAAGAAGAAGAAGAAGAAAAAGGAGGAGAAGGAAGAGAAGCAGGAAGAGAAACTATTATAATATATAATAATATATTATTAATATATAAAATATATATTATATATAATAAAATATATTATTAATATATTGAAAATATATAAAACTATATAATAATATATAACTACTATATGTGTGTGTATATATATACACACACATCAGGGACAATGGGTTAAATAAATAAATAATGGTATATGAAATATCACAGAATTTTTTATAGGATAATTTAGATCAATATTAGGGTTGTTTTTTTTTTTTTTTTTTTTTTTAAGATTTTATTTATTTATTTGACAGAGAGAGATCACAGTAGACAGAGGGGCAGGCAGAGAGAGGGAGAGGGAAGCAGGCTCCCTGCTTGAGCAGAGAGCCCGATGCGGGACTCGATCCCAGGACCCTGAGATCATGACCTGAGCCGAAGGCAGCGGCTTAACCCACTGAGCCACCCAGGCGCCCCAGGGTTGTTTTTTTTTTTAATTTCTTTTCAGTGTAACAGAATTCATTGTTTTTGCACCACACCCAGTGCTCCATGCAATACATGCCCTCCCCAATACCCACCACCTGGTTCCCCCAACCTCCCACTCCTTGCCCCTTCAAAACCCTCAGGTTGTTTTTCAGTGTCCATAGTCTCTCATGGTTCATCTCCCCCTCCAATTTCCCTCAACTCACTTCTCCTCTCCATCTCCCCATGTCCTCCATGTTATTTGTTATGCTCCACAAATAAGCGAAACCATATGATAATTGGCTCTCTCTGCTTGACTTATTTCACTCAGCATAATCTCTTCCAGTCCTGTCCATGTTGCTACATAAGTTGGGTATTCATCCTTTCTGATGGAGGCATAATACTCCATAGTGTATATGGACCACATCTTCCTTATCCATTCATCCATTGAAGGGCATCTTGGTTCTTTCCACAGTTTGGCGACCGTGGCCATTGCTGCTATAAACATTGGGGTACAGATGGCCCTTCTTTTCACTACATCTGTATCTCTGGGGTAAATACCCAGTAATGCAATTGCAGGGTAATGGGGAAGCTCTATTTTTAATTTCTAGTTATTTTTTTAAAAGATTTGATTTATTTATTTGACTGAGAGAGAGACAGCGAGAGAGGGAACACAAGTAGGGGCAGTGGGAGAGGGAGAAGCAGGTTTCTCACCGAGCAGGGGGCCTGATGCAGGGCTTGATCCCAGGACCCAGGGATCATGACCTGAGCCACAGGCAGATACCCAATGACCGAGCCACCCAGGCGCCCCTAGGTCAATATTACTTATATGAAAAAATATCCATGAAATCCATGGGTAGAAATACCAAGTCCCAGAACAGGATGTATAGTAGGAACCTACTAATACAAAAAATTACACATACATACTTGCAGAAGTATATATACATATATATAAAATGTATGTCAGTTTGAACATGCATAAAAATATAGACATGTTAGAGGCGCCTGGGTGGCTCAGTTGTTAAGTGTCTGCCTTTGGCTCAGGTCATGATCCCTGAGTCCTGGTATCAAGCCCTGCATCAGGCTCCCTGCTCACCGGGAAGCCTGCTGCTCCCTCTACCACTTTCCCTGCTTGTGTTCCCTCTCTCGCTGTGTCTCTCTCTGTCAAATAAATAAATAAAATACTTTTAAAAAATATAGACATGTTTATACTAATACTCTTCTTAAAGGGCTACTGGAAGACTTTCCTTTTTAAATATTTACCATGAGAAATACTAGAAACACAAAAGAATGTCTAATTTTGCCACTATTCTTCCTAACTTTTTCTAAAAGAAATATGATTTTACTAATAAAGGCAAAATCCCTTTCACTAATATTCATTCTATCCCATTCTCCTGTACTCCCCCCAACCAGGCAATCACTGTTTTGTGTCTGATTATTCTTCTAGCTCACTTTTTATACTTCTATGCACATATATGTATCTAGGAACAATATACAGTATTGATTTCTGTGGTTTCCATTTACATAAATGGTATCATCCTATATGTATCATTCTAGATCTTGCTGTTGTCACTCAACATTACATTTGTGAGTTCTGTTCATGTTGAGATACACCAACCTGGCTGGCTCTTGTGAATGACCACACCAAAGGTTATCTCTATTTTCCTGTTCAAGACACTGAGATTATTTTGATTTTTGCAATCAGAAGTGATGCTACAGTCAGGCTGTGTCCATGGTACACATATGGGAGTGTTTCTCCAAGTCACAGTATATATTTAGGAGTGGAATTGCTAGATCACACAGGTATACATCTTCAGTGTACAGGAAACTGCCAAATTATTCCACTGAATGGCTCTCCATAGCAGCTGAACCATTATTTACTTCAATACTGAATACTGAATAATGGAAATGAGTCACAGAGGAGATCCCCTTTCCCTATGGCCTCACCCACACCTGACTGGCAGATTTAAGTTTTTTGCCAATATGATGGGTATGAAATTGAACGTCATTCTTAACATTCATTTCATCAACTTTGTTGAGGTATAATTTATAAATAATAAATGGCACTCATTTTAAGAGTACAGCATGGTTTTTGACAAATGGATACACCCATGGAGGCATCACCGCAATCACTGGGGCACGAGGGTGTCTCAGTCAGTTTAGCTTCCGACTCTTAGTTTCAGCTCAGGTCATGAACTTGGAGTCATGGGATCTAGCCCCACACTGGGCTTTGTGCTTAGTGCTGAGTCTGCTTCTCCCTCTCTCTGCTCCTGCCTCTGCTTACTCTCTCTCTCTCTCAAATAAATAAATAAAATCTTAAAAAAAAAAAAAAAAGACTACTACCTCAAGAGTTTCCTCCGACTCCCTGGGGGTCATTTTCCATGTCCCCCCCGCCAACCCTAGATAATCACTTATCTCCTTTCTGTAGATATGAAGTGTTTTAGCCTGTTTTAGAACTTCGCATAAATGGAATTATATAGTACATACTCTTGAATAAAGCTTCTTTTGCTCAGAATAATTTATTTTAAATTCATCTACATTGTTGCATTTATTACTAGCTTGTCCCTTTTTATTACTGAGTAATATTACTAAGTAATATTCCTTCTACAGATATACTACAATTTGTTCATTCAGCTGTGGATGGACATTTGGGTTCTTTTCACATTCTGGTGGTTTTTTTTTTTTTAAGATTTTTATTTATTTATTTGACAGACAGAGATCACAAGTAGGCAGAGAGGCAGGCAGAGAGAGAGGGAGAAGCAGGCTCCCCGCTGAGCAGAGAGCCCAACGTGGGGCTCGATCCCAGGACCCTGAGATCATGACCTGAGCTGAAGGCAGAGGCTTTAACTCACTGAGCCAACCAGGCACCCCTGGTGGTTTTTTTTTTTTAAATGAATAAAGCATCTATGAATATTCGCATCAAATATTTTTGTGGACATATGTTTTTGTTCCTCTTTGGTAAATGGCTAGGAGTGCAATGGCTGGGTTATACTGTTAAGTATATATCTACCTTTATTACAAACTGCCAAATGGTTTTCCCAAGTGGTTGTATTGCTTTACAATCCCACCAAGCAACATATGGGAGTTCCAGTTTCTCCACATCCTTTACAAGGAATTGTCAGCCTTTTTAATTCCAGCCATTCTGGTGAGTGGGTGGTATATCCCGTAGGGCTTTAATTTGCATTTTCCTGACTGCCAGAGAGATGAAGCATCTCTTCTTCTATCTATCAGGCATTTTGATTTCCTTTTCTGTGAACTGCCAGTCTATTTTCTTTGCCTATTTTTCCAGAAGACCGTCTTTTTCTTTTTGCTTTGTAGAGTTTTTAAGAAAACCTGTTCTGGGTATTATTATTTTATTATGTTGAGGTGAATCTTCCTTTCTTTAGCCTTACTTTTTTGTATTACCCAAAATTTTTACATAAAAATGCATTACCTTTACAACCTAAAAAAGTTCCCTCTTGGGAAAGAAATTTAAAAGTAACAAAAGCCACTCGTTCCATTTTTAGACTGGTTTAGACTGAACTGGCTTAGGACTGAGAAACAGATGGACCCTGGTGAACCAAGGATGAGACTCTCCTGGAGGCCAGCTCCTAGTAGCCGCTGGGGTACTGCGTCTGCTCCTAACTCTGCCGAAGCCCTTTCTCTGCCTGTCTTTTGGACCTGCAACATTTTTCAGTGCTTTAAATTGAAGGCTGAGAAGAAACCCCTAATTCTCACTTGGAGGGGTAGTACTCTTCTCTCCCCATCATTTTTCACGTGGTCCCAGGCTGCAGTCACACTGCAGTCACCTGCTAGCCTTGCTGTGGTCTATCTAGGAAAGCAACAGGGGGAATGTGAAACGCAATCAGTCAGTCAGTCAGTCCACCTGAAGGAAATGGAGGCAGGTGATGGCTAATGTGCTCAGAGCTTGTCCTTTTCTGACTTTGTTGGCCGCTCCTTCACATTCTTTCCTGGAAACGTCTCATTTTTCTGCCCTCTAAATACTGGAATGTCTCAGGATTCAGTGTGGGAAATAATCTGAAAATAATCTCCTTGCCTCCCCAAATGTACATGCCATGATACCCATAAAGAGGGGAAGTCTGTATCTGCTCCCCTTGAATCAGTGCTGGCTGTTGGAGTTGCTTTGATCAACAGAAGGTAGTTCCTCTTTTTTTTTTTTTTTTTTTTAAGATTCTATCTATTTATTTGACAGAGAGAGAGATCACAAGTAGGCAGAGAGGCAGGCAGAGAGAGAGAGAGAGGAGGAAGCAGGCTCCCTTCTGAGCAGAGAGCCCGATGCAGGGCTCAATCCCAGGACCCTGAGATCATGACCTGAGCTGAAGGCAGAGGCTTAACCCACTGAGCCACCCAGGAACCCCAGAACATAGTTCCTGACCTAGTGCTGAAGAGGCCTACAGCATTGCCCTTTGCTCAGGGGAGGCCAGTTGCCATGCTGCAAAGAAGCTCAAGCCAGACTCATGAATAAGGAGCAAGCACATGGAGAGACAGAGGCTTCCTAAAGGAGCCAAGGCTCCAGACTTAGGAGTGAAGGCTTCCTGGGCCTTCTTGCTCAGCCCAACCACCAGCTCAGGGCGTCAGGGTGCGTGACCTGGCTGATGCTACATGGGGTACACTGCAGCAGCCAAGGCCTGCCCAAACTCCTGAACCCCGAGATTGAGAAAAATAATAAACTGATGTTTTCAGCCACTAAGTTGTATGGTGGTTTGTCATTCAGGAACAAGTAACGAAAATACTCAGTCCTAGGATTTCTGCTTTTGCTCCTTTCTGCACGTGACAACCTCCCCACAAGAACACGCTCCTTGTGAAGGAGGACTTCCTGCACTCATCCCCAGAAGAGAAGAGAAAAAGCACAAGGAACAGCACCTGGTGCAGAGCCCCAACACCTACTTCATGGACGTGAAGTGGCCAGGATGCTACAAAACCACCATGTTCCTTAGCCAGGCACAAACAATAGTTTTGTGTGCGGACTGCTCCACTGTCCTCTGCCAGCCCACAAGATGAAAAGCAAGGCTTGCAGAAGGATGCTCCTTCAGACAGGAGTGGCACTAAAAGCACCCTGAATCAAGATGAGTGGGAAACAGGGATGCCTGGGTGGCTCAGTTGGAAAAGCGTCTGCCTTCGGCTCAGGTCATGATCCCAGGGTCCTGGGATCGAGCCCTGCATGGGGCTCCTTGCTCAGCAGGGAGTCTGCTTCTCCCTTTCCCTCTGTGTGCTCTCTCTCTATCTAGATATCTAGATAAATAAATACGTCTTAAAAAAAAAAAAAAGATGAGTGGGAAATTATCTTAGTAAGCACGTTTTGGATACAAAAAAAACATCTTGGGCACCTGGGTGGCTCAGCTGGTTAAGCGACTGCCTTCAGCTCAGGTCATGATCCTGGAGTCCAGGGATTGAGTCCAGCATCAGGCTCCCAACTCCATGGGGAGTCTGGTTCTCCCTCTGACCTTCTTCCCTCTCATGCTCTCACTCTCTCTCTCAAATAAATAAATAAAATCTTTAAAAAAATCTTTTCTCATCTACCCACACTCCTGCCCAGGTGATCCCAGGCAGTTCTATTGCTAAACCACTCCCAATGCTGACAACTCCACCTTCAAACTCTCCCCAGACCTCCAGGCTCACGTATCCAACCTCCTTCTCCATCCACCTGGGTGACTAATAAGCATCTCAAGCCAAAAAGGGCTCTTGATCATCCCCTCAGTGAGCTAAGTCTTTGTCATCTCAGTAAATGGCAAATCTCTCCTTCTAGTTGCACAGGGTAGAAATCAGGGAACTACCCTAGATCCTTCTTATTTTCACACCCTATGACCAATCCAGCCATAAGTTCTTTTGGTTCTACTTCCAAAATCTGACCACCTCGAACTACCTCCTTCACCACCAAACTGGTCTAATCCACCATCATTTCTCCCTTGATTATTTTTTTTAATTAACTGTTTTTATTTGTTTTAAATAAACTCTATGTCCAAGGTGTGGCTCAAACTCACAACTCTGAGATCAAGAGTCACATGCTCTACTGACCGAGCCAGCCAGGCGCCCTGATTCCTCAATTACTGCAATAGCTTCCTAATTGCTTTCCCTTCCTAATTGCTTTCCACTCTTGCCCCCTCTCTGCCCCATCCTGACCACAGCAGCAGCCAGAGTGCTCCTTTAAAAAGTTGAAGTTGGGCACTTGGCCAGCTCAGTCAGTACAGCATGTAAGTCTTGACCTTGGATTTATGGGTTTGAGCCCCATGTTACATGTAGAGATTACTTAAAAATCTTTAAAAAACAAATAAAAATAGTCATGGTAATGGTCCTTGATGCAAGCAGGAGAAAAAGGACAGAAGAAATAGTCCCCACAAAATGTGCATCCATCACAAGACTTGTATTCCCCAAATTTCAAAAAGCTTAAATCAAATTATATCATTTCTCTTCTCAAAACTTTCCTGTGGCTTCTCATCTCAGAGTAAAATCCAAAAAGCCGACATATTTATGTAAATCATGTATCCAATATGGCCTTGTGTCTAGAATACACAAAGAACTATAAAAACTCAATAATAAAAAGCCAACTAAACTAATTAAAATACAGGAAAAGGATCTAAACAGACATTTCTCCAAAGAAGATAGATAAATGGCCAATAAACATATGAAAAGATGCTCCACATCATTAGCCATCAAGGAAAGGTAAATCAGAATCACAACCAGATACTACCTCTTATCCACCAAAATGGTTATAATCAAAAAGACAAAGTGTTGGTGAGGATGTGGAGCAATAGGAACCTTCACACATTGCTGGTAGAAACATAAGACGGTGCAGCCACTTTGGAAAACAGTGTGGCAGTTCCTCTAAAGAGTACATACAGAGTTGCCATCCGACCCAGCAATTCCGCTCCTAGGAATATCCCTAAGAAGAGTGGAAACATCCGCATGAAAACTGCTACACCAATGTTCATAAGAGCGTAATTCATACTTGCCAAAAAGTGGAAATAACTCAAATGTCCACCAACTAAGTGAACAGATGAAAGGTGCACACAATGTACCAGTACTTAGCAATAAAAAGAAGTACTAATACATGCTACCTGAATGAATCTTAAACACGTATACAAAATGAAAGAGGTCTCTTACAAAAGACCACCTAGTCCATGTCCTTATTTGTCCATAATAGGCAAACCTACAGAGACAGAAAGTAGATCGTTGGTGTCCTGGGGCTGGGGGTTTGGTGGGGAGAGGATAAGGACTAATGGATGTGGGATTTCTTTTTGGGTTTCTCCCTGCAGAGCAGGGAGCCTGATGCGGGACTTGATTCACAGACCGGGGAATCATGACCTGAGCCAAAGGCAGGTGCTTAACGACTAAGCCACCCAGGCACCCTCTTTCGGGGGTTTTGAAAATGTTCTAAAATTGATTGTGGTAACAGTTACACAACTCTGTGAATAGACTAAAAGCCATTAATTGTATGCTTTAAATGGGTGAATTGTAATGACATATGGATTTTTATCTTTCCTTTAAGATTTATTTATTTATTTTAGAGCTAGGGAGAGAGAGAAAATGCAAGCAGTGAGGGAGGAGGAGAGAGAGAATCCAGAGCAGACCCTCTGCTATAAGCAGAGCCCCGTGCAATGTAGGCTGGGAGTAGGGCTTGATCCCACAACCCTGAGATCAAGACCCGAGCTGAGATCAAGAGTCCCACACTTCATTGACTGAGCCACCCAGTCACCTCTGTGAATTTATAGCTTGATAAAACTGTTTTTAAAAAAATCCTGAGTCTTACTAGGCCTTACAAGGTCCTTACCTATGTAAGTTCATCTCCATCCTTTTCTTTGCTCCTTCTGCACAGGTCACTTTGGCTTCCTTGATCCACCAACCACCCTCCCAGCTCAGGCTGTGGCATATGGTGGAGTAGCTTGTGCCCTAAACAAAAAGTCCCTGGCTGAGGGTGTAATCGAGAACTGCAATCTAGGCTTCTGCTTATCTAGACCTGGGCCTCAGGGCTACACCATCTCAGAGGGGTCATTTTCTAACTGGCACGCATGTATGTGCCAGCCAGGACCATGTTTATGTTCCCTCCACTTCTTCTATTCTGCCCCATGTACCCACATGACTTGCTCACTTTTTTTAAAAAAAATTTATTTATTTATTTTAGTGGGGAAGAGCAGATGGAGAAGGGAGAGAGAGAGAGAAACCTAAGCAGACTCTGCACTGAGCCCGGACCCTGATCTGGGATCATGACCTGGGCTGAAACCAAGAGCCAGTTGCTTAACCGACTGACCTATGCAGGAGCCCCTGACTTGCTCACTTTTATTGATTTCTCTGCTCCAATGTCATCAGAGGGGCCTTCCATGACCCCTGTGTGATATCAGCCTCACCATCCTCTAACTCTTCACCTGCTTTTACTTCTCTTCACAGAACCTACTACCACCTCATATACCATACATATCATATACATATATGTGTGTATTTTATATTATATATATCATATATATGTATGTATATACATATGCACACATATATATAAGATTTTATTCATTTATTTGCCAGAGAGAGAGGGCAAAAGTGGTGGGGGGGGGCAGGCTAAGGAAGAAGCAGGCTCCCCACTGAGAAAGGAGCCCAACAGGGGACTCAATCCCAGGACCCTGGGATCATGACCTGAGCCAAAGACAGACAATTAACTGACTGAGCCGCCCAGGTGCCCCTCAGATATCATATGTTGATGTACCTGTTGGTTACCACCTGTCTTCTTCCATTAGACTGTAAGCCCCATGAGAATAGGAGCTTCATTTCATTTACTGCTATAGCCCCAGTGCTTACAGGAATGTCTAGTACATAGTAGGTGATCAATAAATAATTTATTGAGGGGTGCCTGGGTGGCTCAGTTGGTTAAGCAGCTGCCTTTGGCTCAAGTCATGATCCTGGAGTCCCAGGATCGAGCCCCGCATCGGGCTCCCCACTCTGTGAAGAGTCTGCTTCTCCCTCTCCCTCCCTCCCTCTCCCTCTTGGCCCCTCCCCCCGCTCCTTCTCTTTCTCCCTCTCTCTCTTTCAAATAAGTAAATAAAAATCTTTAAAATATGTAAATAAATAAATAATTTCTTGAGGGGATGAACAAATGCAGTAAGCTCAAGTGGCCATCCAAGGCCCAGTCTAAGCTAATTCTAAGGGAAGAGAAGGTGTGTTTTCTGCGGACTGGACTGATTGCCTGACTGAGGAAAAGTAACTGTGCAGTGGCTGAGATGATCTGGAAGACGGCATCCTTGATTCCAACGTGACCTCAGTGGGGTGCGGGCCAGCGCTCAGGGAGAGACCATTGCTGGTCTGGTCTCTTACCTCCTCTTTAGTGTAGTACTTCAGGAGGCCTTCTTTTGCCAGGAGGACAAACTTCCTTCTCAGGAACTGTGCATTGTCCCTTCCCCGTTTCCACAGGAGCCCTTCCCGGTTTCCTTAGCCGCCAAGGATGAGAAAGAGGGAACAGCCACATCCTTGAGATGAACAAGCAGTTTGCAAACCGCGTAGGGTCTCGAGGGTAGAGTGAACGCTCCACCCCGTGCTAAAATATCTTAAATCTAACTTAGCTATGTCAGCTGCTGCACGTAGGGTTCTGTCTGGGGCCAAATTTGCCAAGTCTCATGATTTCGGTTGGGCTCTCCCTAACTTCCTTCTTTGGCTCTTTCATAAGAAGACAGACTAAACCCTTAAGAAGGCTAAGTCCTGAGAAACTGGATGATTCTGAAAGATGCTGGGAACGGTGCTGCCCGGTGTCATGTTGACGCCGACCTGACAAAACCCTCCAAAGGGCGGAAATGTCGAGAGACCTCTAGGTACCTGCAAGTTCAAGAGTACCATGTGCTCCCCGGAGCTAGGGCTGCTGAGCTCTGGCTGCCTCCGGTCCTCGCAGTGGTTTTGTACACTTTGCTTTCTGAGTCAGTGTCAGCTTGGGCTCAGAGCAGTGGTCAGACACGGCCACAGGCTAAGGGCCAGCCATGAGCTTGGGCCCCACACGAAGGTGGGAAGGGAGGCAGAAATCCCTCCCATGTACTTTACCAAGCCTTGTGCCACACGAGGGGCCACACTCCCCAACAGCAGGGCTGCCTTTTGCTAACTGCCTGGCGGGTGAGTCTTCCTGCAACTTTACACTAAGACACTGTATGCACCTGTGGCCCTGTGGGGACCGGAGATAAAAATGCTTCTTGACCATTCAGACCATAAACCTCCGCCTGCTGACGTGTTGCTGTTTCAGAGGCAAAGGAACCCACACCTTGGCCTCTGTGGCCAGAGTAAGGCCAGCAGAGAGCTCCTGACTGGGCCTTCTTCCTAATACTCAGGTGCTTTATTGACCAAAATTCATTAGAACATAGACCTCAAAAGATGATGGAAATAACCTTACCTGGAGGTGAGGTGATTTTCCCATCGGCCATAAATTCCTGTCTTTCATACTTAGCTCGAATCCACTGTTCCTTTAACACCCTAAGAAGAGAGAGCCTTTGGTCAACTATGTCTGAGGCACCCCCTTCCCACAGGGTGGGGGCACCCCAGCAGCTGCCTGGTCAGAACCCCCAGGGCTGCTCAGCTTCGGTACCATTACATTTGGGACTAATTCTCTGTTGGGGGAAGGGGAAGACTCCTATGTTCTGTCGGATGCCCAGTGCCATCACTGGTAGTACCCCCTTCCTAGTTATGATACCCCAAAATGTCTTCAGATATTGCCAGTGTCTCCCGGGGGAAAAATACTCCCCCCAAGGGGTTATCTGAAAACCACTGGGTTATTCCAACCCCAGCCCAGCCTTCTAGATCAACCAGCTCCCCTGGACCATCTATACCACCCCCTCCCACTGCACACTCATCAGCTGAAGCCAGGAGAGTCCAGGACCCTCTTCCTGTGGCTTGCCCATAAAATCTGGGCCTGTTGCACTGGACACAGCACCTGGGGTCCAACCACCTGGGACCTGCTCCTCCTCTCCTATTTATCCACCATGTGACCCACGGCAAGTTGCGTAACTCCTCTGAACTTGGGGAATATGTCAATGATATTATACCTACCGTCTCCTTGGGGTTGTTGAGGGGCTTAAATATATATGTAAAAGGATCTGGTACCATGATCACCACATAGCAGGAGTTTAATGTTAGCCTAATCAGTCACATGACCCCTGCAGAAAACTTATTTCAATTGTTTGGTTCCCTCTTGCCTTTTCCAGGTAAACATTCTAAGGTTCACGTGACCTTACCCGAGAGCCACAGGGAATGACCCGGAA
This sequence comes from Martes martes, assembly GCF_963455335.1. NCBI lineage: Eukaryota > Metazoa > Chordata > Mammalia > Carnivora > Mustelidae > Martes > Martes martes. The sequence continues at coordinate 25,165,274 of NC_137904.1, read as the reverse complement.
GTGGGCACCTGGCCCGACCTGGATAATCAGAGCTCTGCCCTGAGCTACTGGAGCAAAAGGAGAAAAACCGAGGGAGGGGTGGACTGGAAGCCCTCTCTCCGTCAAGCTGGTAGCTGGAGCCCAGGATCTGGAGCCAGGGACCCAAAGTGGCCTTGCTCCCAGCTACATGAAAGAAGCCTGGCCAACTGAAAGGGGCAGGAATGAGAACAAGAAAGAGAATGTGAGAGGCGTTTGTGCTGCTGGCCTGTCCATCCTGAGGGGGCTCCACCTCTGTCCCTCCTACGGTCTGATCCCTAGAACCTACAACTCCCCTCGTGTTTAAGCTGTGATTCTGTCACTTGCAACCAGAGGCCCTGCTTAATGCACAGCCCTCACCCCCAGCACACTGAAGACAGTCACCAAGCCCACCGTGGCACCCTGAGCCACAGGATCAGAGCTGGGAGAGGGAGTGGAGACTGAGGCCCCAGTCCTGGTCCTGGAGGTGGGGAATTTAGAGGACTTCTAGATTTCCAGGGAGGAGGCCATTTGTGTCCCACTAATAGGGTGTAAGGTGAGGGGCTGTGGTTGGAATCATGGAAGTAGTGTCTGGAGTGCTGGCAGAAAGCCCAACACGTAGTAGGTGTTCACCAAATGCCTGTTCCTTTCTCCCTGCAGCAAAGCAGCAGGGAGGCAAGGGGAGCCAGACCCTCTTGAGGTAAGCCTGGCACCTCCCTCAGCCGGGCTGGGGACCAGGCAGCATTCCAAAGGTGACAGTGAGAAATGGATTAAAACTAGCCTATTGGGGGGCACCTGGGTGGCTTGGTGGGTTAAAGCCTCTGCCTCTGCCTTCAGTTCAGGTTATGGTTTCAGGGTCCTGAGACTGAGCCCCGCATCAGGCTCTCTGCTCAGCAGGGAGCTTGCATCCCCCTTTCCTTCTGCCTGCCTCTCTACCTACTTGTGATTTCTCTCTCTGTGTCAAATAAATAAATAAAATCTTAAAAAAAATTTTTTTAAACTAGTCTGTTGGGTGGCCTGTGAGACATTTCACATAAATTATCTCATTTACTCTCTACCACCATGCCATGACGTAGGCATCATTAACTACATTTCAGAGACAAGAGAGCCACCATTCAGAGAGGTTTGGTAACTTGTCTACCTTCTCACAGCTAGAGAGTGGTAGAGTCAGGAAAAAATACTGGGGTCCTCTGAGTAGAAAGCTGTGTCCCCCCACCCCCACCCCACCACTCCATGCTGCATCAGCAGCCTCTGGGTTGTTTTAACTACTGGAAAATGGTAGGGTACTAGGTACAGTTGTATAGTCTGCACACTGTCCAAAAGCTTCCTGCTGAGGCTAAAGGACAATGGTGACTGAAATGCAGCCTGTTTCCTGAAAGCCATACCCCCACTGCCAGTGAGGCTGTACCTGCCCAGAGGGTATGTTCTTCCTATTTATTCCAGAATGGTGGCTGGGGGTGGATGAAGGGAGGGGGTCACTGTCTAGCAACCTGGCAGTGAGCCTGAGTCCCTGGAAGGAAAGCTAAGGTTCAGGCAGTCAGTCCTGCAGAGGCTGGGGTCACTAGGTACCAGGGTCACACTGACCCCTCACATCCAGGGGACCTGAAACCTCCTGTTGCTTCCCAGCTTCCCCCCACTTATATTAGATTTCCCCGGTGCCTTGGTGTCAGATGGGCTAGTCAGTCTCAGTTCTGTCTCTATGAGACTCAGGAATGTTATCTATTTCATGGGGACCGTGCCAGTGTTATCTCAGAGCTGTTGAGAGAATGAAAGACATGAATGCACACAGCATTTAGCACAGGGCCTGGTACATAGGCAGAGTTCAATAAATATTAGTGGCTACTATTATTTTTATGGTGATTACATAGGGATCTGGGGCCAGACAGCTGCTTTGGAGCTAGGCTGAGTTCAAGTGGGACAGCCCTGAGCACAACACTTCACAGGAAATAGCTGAAACACAGCTGTCCTACTAAAATACCAGTGTTCCTCTTCGCTATCGAGTTATCTGCCACCAGTAGGCTATGAGAACATCAGAGGCAAAGGGGCAGGTCATAGAAAAAATGCCCCATATCACAGCTGTGGAAACTGAGTCCCATAGAGGGGAAGTGATAAATCAAGGAATAAGGGTAGAGGAGGAACTGAGCCAGGTCTAAGTATTTTCCATGACAGTACCAAAATGTCTTCCCGGGTCCACCAGGTACTTGGAAAAGACCACCAGAGACAAAGGCACCAGAGATGGAGTAGGGGTGGGGGAGGGGAGACCAAGAAATCACCCACTCACAGGCAGTCGTTGGCCTGGGGGACATAGTAGAAAGCAGGGACTCTGGCTTCGTACTTGGCCTTCACACGGAGGTTCCCGTTGTGGGTCATAAACTGCAAGACAACAGCAACTTGAGGTAATATTAGAACTTGAAAAAATGTGAAATGAAACCATGGTCTACCCAGAAGGCTGCTCTTCCCACTGGCTCCGAGGCTGAGTCAAGAGACACTCCTACTGGAATCTGATACTTTGCATTGGGCTTGGTTATCCATGCTGCTGGGAAGCCCCAGCCTGGGGCAATGAGGGGCTACAGCATACCTCATGTAGGCAGAACACATTACAGTCCCTCCCCATTAGTTCATTCCATCTCCTCGACAATTTTAATATTGCCATCCTCATTTTAGAGGTGAGGAGAGGGGCTCAGAGAGGTTAGGTAACTGACCCAAGGTGATGCAGCTAGAAAGTGAGGAGCTGGGACTTGAACCCAGACCTGTCTAACTCCAAAATTCAAATTCTTTCTCCCACCCCCTCCCCAGATGGCCAGGACCACCAGCAGCTATGTGCAGGAGACAGACATAGTTGGAGGATGGAAGAAGTCGGAACTGGCCCCCTTGAGTAGGTAGGTCAGGGTGATCACTGGGGCCCTATGAACACCTGACAGACCCAGAGGCAGATATGCCACGAGTGGCCTCGGCCAATAGTTACCACTCAGGAACAGAGCTGGCATATCTGGGGTGAGAGCACATGTGGGAAGAAACATCAGGTTTTTAATTTACATCCCCTGAGCAGAGTGAACCCCATTCTCCCTCTCCCCCAGGGACTCTAGACTATGACTCGGGATTTTCATGGGCTTTGGATCCCAACAGAGCAAGTTTCACATCCCAGCTGTGCCACTGATTCACTGAGTGACCCTTGAGCAGTACTGAACCCTCCTAAGCTTCAGGGATTTCAACTGCAAAAATGAAGAAAGTATAATAGGGGGGTTATAAGGGACAAAGAAACAATCTTCAGGTCTGCCTGCTGGTTTACCCGCTTCCTATCTTTCTCCTGCACTAGAACATAGTCTCCACGTGGGCAGAGACACTATCCTATTCACTGCTCTTTCCTAATACCCAGCACACAGTAGGCTTACAGTAACTACGTGCCCAATGAATAAAGCATCTAGCAGAGTGCCTGGCACAGAGTGGGCACTCAGGAAACACCCGCCTGCTTTTCCAGTAGTTCTTGAATTCCTCAGCCAACCAGCACAGTTTAGAACAGCTTCCTCTCTGAAGGTTTTCTGGCCAAAATGGTATTATATCATCCAGGCTGATGGTGTCCTCCATCTCCATAGATGAGAGGAGCAAAAAGGTGCCCTTCCTGGCTATGGGGTGATGGGTGGAAGGGAGACTATAGACCATGAATTAGTCTATTTCTGTTCCAGTCCAGGACTTCAGCTAATGATACATAATGCCTACAAATGTAGGCATTGAGCCTACATTTAATCCTTACATCAGCTGATTGAAAGAATAGTTGGATCCTTAAAATACTGAGGGAATTAACAAGCTCAGGGCCTTGCACTCAGGGTCTCTGTCTAAGCCAGGACTCTAATAGGCTGTGCTTTCTCTTGCTAGTTACTGCTTCTCTCTGGAACTCAGTTTCCTCCCCTATAGAGGAATGGGGCTACCCACCCACCACCTCCACCCCTGCTCTGCTGTTTCAAGGCTCTTCAGTGCTCCCCCCCCTCACTACCTCCACAGTACTGTCATCCCAGAAGTCAAGTCTCACGGATTTAATTTTGCTGATGTCTGGGAAGTTGCGGTGGACACCAGAGCAGTTCAGGCAGATGAAAATGCCCAGCTTGTAGGAGGCCCAGTCGGGATCTAGGGGCAAGAGGGTGGAAGGGGAGTTGGATGGAGAGTTATGCACCGAGACCATGGCTGGGCTGGGGGTGCTGGAGAGGCAGGGCTTGGCCATTAGGATTCCTGGGGTCCTGCCCAGCGCTGCCCATGTAAGGAAGCCCTTTTCTCTCCGTCCCCCCACCTTGGGTGAGCTAAGATACCAACATTCAACCTTCTGGTCAGCCCACCGGCCAAAGCACGGAGGCTACCAGGATGATCTTAGAAGGAGTCTAGGGATGGGGCGAAGGGCTGAGACGAGCGCAAAGTGGAAGTGACAAGACTCCGGGGAACCGAGAGGAGAGCGCAGAGGGAGGGGCCGGCACTAGGGCGCCTGGCTGGTGAGCTGCAGGTGGGGAAGTCGGCACGCTGCGGAGCAGGAACTTGGGAGGACCCCAGGGGCTTCCGGCAGTTGGGAAGGGAGCACTGGACCTTCGGGGGTCTGGGACCCCTAGGTGTGGGAGATGTTTGGGTCCGTGGGCGTGGGAGGTGGCTGGGTCCGAAGTGACCATGTGAGGGACTGAGGTCCGGGTGGGTGGGGTGTCTGGTGGGGCAGGCGAACCAGACGGTCAAGGCATCCGGGTCCCGGGTCTAGTGACTGGGTCCAAGGATATGGAAGGGTCGGTGTCCGGGTCCAGAGCGGGGAGGTCAGGCGGCCTGGGTTCGGATGGGCTCGGCAGCCGCTGTGGAGAGCGCGGCCGAGGGCGCCAGACCGACATTCGCGGTCTGGGTGGGCGGGGGCCTGGGTCCGAAGGTGTCAGAAGAGTCACGCCCGGGTCCCGAAGGGGCCCGGGACAGGACCTGGTCTGGAAGGAGGAGAGGAGGTCTGCGGGCAGGGGTCGCGCTCCCGGCCGCCGAACCCTTACCCGCCGCCCCGCAGTCCGCGCAGTGCGCGTTGCCGGTGCCCGCCGCCTGCAGCAGCTCCAGCAGCCGCTTCTTGTTGCGCTCGCGGTCGCCCATAGCTGGCCCGGCGGGCTCAGCGGGGCTCAGCCCCGCAGCCCCCTAGCCCGGCGATCGCCCAGGGCGCTGAGCTCGCGCGGGCAGGTGAAGAGTGACGCCGCTCCACCGCCTCCCGCGCGCCGGTGCCGCCTCCCGAGCGCCAGCCCCGCCCCTCGAGCCTGCCGCCCCGCCCCCGGCGCGTGCCGGCCGCCCCAGCCCCCTGCTCGCCCCGCCCTCCTGCCCCGGCTGAGGCCCGCCCCGCGGGGAGCTACCCGAGGGCTGGCCGGAGAGCAAACCCTGGCTTGCCGCTTGCTAGTTGCGGGACTGTGGACAACCCAGTCAGCTTCTCTGGCCTCAGTTTCCACCTCTGCAAAAGGCGAATGAGGGCAGGTCCGCGTCTCTGGACTCCTTGGAAAATTAGACAGGATCTAACCTCCGGGAAAGCGGTCCATGGATGGAGTGCTGACATCTACTTAGAGACAAAGCAACCTCCCCAGGAAACCCTCCTTAATACCCGGCTTCGAGCAATCTCTCCAGCTTCTGGTCCTTCTGGAACCCTGTTATAGGATCTGTCCCTCCCTGTGGCTCTGAGCACTTTCTATCTACGTCGCATCACAGTTACTTATATATTTATGTTAATCATTCTTCCACCTCCCCCCCCCAACACACACACACCACTCTGGATAGTTTGATGTCAGTAGCTTTATTTCCGTATCCCACGTAACTCCCGGAAACAACACCCGCACATTTTTAGAAGCCCATTGAATTGTTGCATGACTGTGTTCACCAGGAAAGTGTGGTTTCACCAACATGGACTCCACTAGGCGCTTTTATCTGTTAAGTTCCATCACTGTCAGGTGTTGGCAGGGCTTAGGTGGACTTGAGCCTGGGCTCTCCCTCCACCATTCCTGTCCCTCCTTGACCCTTTTCTCTGTGGTCCGGGGGCACACACTGCACACACTGGCCTTCCCCTCTGTAGGTAAACCCCCATATGTCATATGCATATAGCTTTATGCACAAGGATGTTAGATTTCCATCCTGATAACTGCAGCTGACGGTCTAGCCGTCCTGCCTGTATCCCCAATTCCACATACATGCGTGCATACGTGTGAATCCATAGGGCAGCATGATGTAATAGAATGAATCCAAGAATACAGGCGTTGAATCTTGGCTCCACCACTTCCTAGCTACATGGCCTTGGGCAAGTTCCTTCACTTCTCAGAGCCTTGTGGTCCTCACCTATAAAAGGAGGATCTGGGAAGATCCACTGATCTTCACTGAGATGTGCCAGTACATGTGTGGCACACGAAATTCACAGAATACGGGGCCCCTGGGTGGCTCAGTCAGTTAAGCTTCTGCCTTTGGCTCAGGTCATGATCTAAAGGTCCTGGCATGGAGTCTGGCATCTGGCTCCCTGCTCAGCGGGGAGCTTGCTTCTGCCTCTCCCCTCTGTTGGTGCTCTCCTGTTCTCTCTCTGTCAAATAAATTTAAAACAAAAAAAATTTTTTTAAATCCTCAGAACACAGTGGCTCCTTTGCTTTCCCTGCTCCTCTGGTCAGCTCGTGGGACCATCCTGTGGAATGCTGTGTATCATTTCCCATCTTCCACAGCAGGGAGGAGGTCAAGCCTCTGGGCCTGGGAGGAGGGGGACGTTACCAAAAATAACCGGCCAGGAGAGTCTGGACTGAGGGGGGTGAAATCTAGCCCAGGGGCAGCTCCAGAGGAACCAGAGAGGGCCCAGAGGGGGTCAGAGGGCATGGGGCTGTCGACCAAACAGGCTGAAAGATGATTCATTTCCGCTGCTTTAGATGAGAAAAAAAAGACCGAAATAAATCTCCCAGGAGACACATGGGAAAGGCGAAGTGGGGGAAGTAGGCGACAAGGCAAGGATGTCATTTATCTGCTGTGCCCCTGCCAGGGCAAGACCCGCAGCCTTGCTGGTTCATGCACCTTTGTCCCGCTCTCCTCTGGCTCGACGGAGGTCCCACAAAAGCCAACCCCAGCAAAAATGTATCTCCTGCATGGTGAGGAATCAGAGGTTGAGAGATTGCTTTAGTTTGGCCTCTTCCTGCCCTTATTTCTGGAAGTTTCCATTTACAGAATTCCAAGTCTCGAGGTGGAATTTCAGGCATTCTCGGAGACTAAATGAATACATAAACATTTAAGAAATAAAAACCATGAATGGGTTTCTTTCTCTGGGGGAGGTTAGGGTGATAATGTTGATTAACACTTATTGGCTGTTTCACACAGAGTTTCACACCATTTGATCACATTTGAGGTCCCTGACTGCCCTCTGAGGGCAGCATGCTATCCTCAGAGGAGTGAAATTACCCAAGGTCAAAGAGCCAAATGGGCGGAACAGGGGTCTAAACCTAGGTCTCCTGGTGTCCACCAGCCCCAGGACACCAAATCCCACAGGACAAGCCTGCCCTCCCGTTCATCCTCCCATTCCTGGATTTTTTTTTCCCCCTTACTTCTTAAAAACTGTAGTAAAAGCTCTATAACACACAATTGGCCCTTTTAACCACTTTTTAAATTTTATTTATTCATTTGAGAGAGACAGAGAGAGCACAATCAGGGAGAGAGGGAGAAGCAGACTCCCTACTGAGCAGGGAGCCCAACCCAGGGCTCTACCCCAGGACCTAGAGATCATGATCCTGGCTGAAGGCGGGCGTCCAAACATCTGAGCTGCCCAGGCATCCTGCTTTGAACCACTTTTAAGCGTACAATTCAGTGGCATTAATTACATTCACGATGTCGTACGACCATCACCACTGTCTGTTTTTATGATTTTTTCATCACCACAAACAGAAACTCAACAGCCCAGTCATGGGTATTGGACAGGATCAGTGTTCCGCTCAGGTCTGTGTTCAGGAACCAGAAGCTGCTCCTAAGGGAAGAAGAGCACTGGGCCAAAGACTGTCATGACTGGAATCAGGGGACAGGCTGTAAGGGGCAGGGTGGGCTGAGGCAGCCTTCTTCATGGGTTCAGTCTGTACAGCAGCCGCAGGGGTGAGGGAGCAGTTCAGGGCCTGGGACAGAGTGTCCTCGTAAATAAAGCTCCCAGGGTCCCTCAGAGCACAAACATCCAGCCCTGCTCTCAGGGTCACTGTCTGCTGAGCTGAGCCCAGCCGCCACAGGGCTGGAAGAAAGCTTTCAACCACATTCCCAGCCCTGGACTTGGCTCAAGATCCATGGGGAATAGATCACAACCCCTTTGAAAATTTAAATAATTATGTTTATTAGATTATTTTTAAACTACAATTACAGGAAATTTGGAAGATACAATAAAGAAGGAAGAAAACAGCACCCACAAGTACAACCATCACTGATTCAGGGATTGCTGTATGTCAGCCATTATTCCATTTAATCTTAAATACAACCCTGAAGTATAAACTATTTTATGCCCATTTTATAGATGAGACAACTGAGGGCCCCAGAGAGAATTTTAGTACATTTGTCCCAAGTTACACAACTGAGATGATGCATCCTGGATGATACGTAGTCTGGAGCTGGGATTTGAACCCAGGTCTGCGTGGTCCCCTTTCATCAATATAGTAGGTTGATAGCATGAAGTTGACCTACAAAAATAGTAATGGCATGCAGTTCAACCTAATATTATTCTTTTAATAGTCCTACCACCAGTTTTTAAAAATATATATATTTATTTTTGAGAGAGCTCATGTGCAAGTAAGAGGAGGGGCAGAGGGAGAAGGAGAGAGAAAGAATCCTCACACAGACTACACTCCCCCATGAGTGCAAAGTTTGATACAGTGCTTGATCCCAGGACACTGAGATCATGACCTGAGCCGAAATCAAGAGTCAGCTGCTTAACCCACTGAGCCACCCAGGTGCCCCTCTACCAACAGTCTTTCTTAACTTTTTCCTAAATTTTCTTCTGGCCACTTATATATATATATTTTTATATCATCAGAATCATATTTTTTCATACAATTTTATGTCCTTTTTTCTTTAACTTTCTTTACATAATGTCTCCTATCACATTGTTATGGGTGCTTCATGATACCATTTTAATAGCTACCTAATAGTCCATGAGAGATGTATATTTCCTTGTTGTTGGACATAGATTGTGCCTGATTTTTTGCTGTTATACGTAATGCTGTAATGAGTATCTTTGTGCCCAAAACCTTTCCCTTCTTTAATGCTAGAGTTTTCAAGCACCTGAATCTCCTGTAATTGCTCACTGGTTTCCTGGGGTCCCTTACTCACCTAAGCTTCAAGGTCATGTCTGTTGTATCATCTGTGTATCCCAGCACCTGCCAGCTGTGTAGCAGGGATTCAAAAAATATTTCCAAGTTAAATAAAGAAATGACTATGGGTAAAAAAATAATAAACAACAAAGCAGAGAGGACTTGGGATCACGAAAGTGTTTCCCTTTGGAATGGAAGTAAGAGGCAGGCGTGTGCAACAGCGGAAAATCAAGCAGCCAGGCAAAAGAATCTGATCGAGCTGACCTATTTCTTTGTATATTCACTATTACTTTGTCTTTGATAGGAAGCAGCTAAGAGCCCAGAGGGACTCCTCACTGCAGTACTACCAAAGTGTTTGCTCCTTCACTCATTACATATTTATGGGGCATACACTATGTGCCAGACACGGTTATGGGTACTGGAGATATAGAGCTATAAACAAAGCAAAGGGTCCTGCTTTTATGCAGCTTGCCTTCAAGTGGGAAAGACAGATATACCCATATACAATATGGCACCAGAGTGAAAAATGCTGTAAAGGAACACAGTAAGGGGATAGAGAAGTTTAGAAGATGCTATTTTGATAGAGAGGTCAAGGAGACCCTCTCTGAGGAGGTGACATTGAAGCAAAGATCTGAAGGAAAGGGTTGAGCCAATGAGGCACCTATCTGGAGGGAAAAAAAGAGTGTTCTAGGAAAATAGGCCAGCAAGAGCAAAGGCCCTGAGGTGGTAACTTGCTTGGGGGATGCTTTGTCCACATCCTTTGAGCACAGAGTGGTCCAACTTCATGCTGTTGTGCCTTGATCAAGCTGCTTCCTCTCCTGGGGCGCCCAGGTGGCTCAGTTGGTTAAGCGGCTGCCTTTGGCTCAGATCATGATCCTGGAGTCCCAGGATGGAGTTGTGTATAGGGCTCCCTGCTCAGCGGGGAGTTTATGTCTTCCTCTGACCCTCTCCCCACTCATTCTCTCTCTCTCTCAAATAAATAAATAAAATCTTTTAAAAAAATAAATAAAAATTTAAAAATTTAAAAGCTCCTTCCTCTACTACCGCAGCCCCCTTCTCCTCTACCCCACCCTCTTGTCCAGCCCCCACTGTTCTAGCAAACTCCTGCCTCAATGTCCAAATTCAAACTTATTTCTTACAGTTTGTCCTATCTCCTTCATCTATTTTCTCACAATGTTTATATTTCTGTTACAATAATCACCACATTGTCCTATAATTTTTTAAAATTTATTTTGTCCCAGTTAACAGCGAACTTGTTAAAAGCAGATTGTCCCATTTGTCTTTATATTCTTGGTGACTAGCAAAAAATGTTGGTGGATCTATTTATGTGAAATGTCCAGGACAAGCAAACCCAAAGAGACAGGAAACAGATTCCTAGTTGCCAGAGGCTGGGGCGGGCATGAAGGGTGGTGGGGCGGAGCTAGAGCACGGGTAGGGGGTGGGGCACAGAGAGTGCTGAATGGGTACAAGGTTTCCATTTAGGGTGTTGGAAATGTTCTAGAACTAATTAGTGGGGATGGTTGCATAAGACTGTGAATGTACTAAATACCACTGAATCGTATACTTCAAAATGGTTAAAATGGGGGTCCTGGGTGGCTCAGCCAGTTAAGCGTCTGACTCTTAATCTCAACTCAGGTCTTGATCGCAGGGGAATAAAATGGCTAAAATGGTGATTATTTTGTTGCGTGAATTTTGCCACATGGCCTTCCCCCACAAAATGTTGGCTGAATTGGGTGGAAATGAAAGCCCCATTATTACAGGCAATCGGGCATTGTGGGGTTTGCATTCTGAACAAAATATAAGGAGTTGAAACATCCAGTTGTGAATTCTGAAGAGCCAGAAAAATAAGTCCGGAACTAACACATCGTAACTAGGTGGTTACATTTTATAACATTACCTGGAGCACTGAGTGAGAAGTTAGTCACAGAGGTTTACTTGCAACTACAATTGAAGGGGTTAGGGTGACATCTGTTGGAAATGTGGTTTGAATGTTGGCGTGCTAATCCTGTTGAACTAGAGTTTTTAAAAATTAGACTTGAAAAGCTAAAACTTCAATTTCCTTTAGATATACCTAAATTAATCACATAGAGGAGTATTTCCTTTTTTTTAAGTTTATTTGTTTATTTATTTATCTAAAGAAATCTCTACAGCACAGGTGGGGCTTGAACTTACGACTCGGAGATCAAGACTCAGGTGTCCCAAGGATTATTTTGGAAAGCATCTAAGTCTTTTCCTCTTGAGGTGGTTTCTTAAACAATCACACCTCTCATCTCAATCCATATAATCAATGATCCAATTAATAATATCTTCCATTATGAAAAAAAAAGCTTCCATTGTATAACATCTTCTATTTTCCCAGTGATTTCCATAATCTTATTTTCACAACAACCTTGTAAGAGTGGTACTTTGAACTTTAGTTTGCAAAAGAGAAAACTGTTCTTACAAAAGTAAACTGAGGGGCTCCTGGGGAACTCAGTTGGTTAAGTGTCTGCCTTAGGCTCAGGTCATGATCCCAGGATCCTGGGATCGAGAGTCACATTGGGCTCCCTGTTCAGTGGGGAGCCTGCTTCTCCCTCTGCCAGCTGCTTCCTCTGCTTGTGCTCTCCCCCCTCTCTCTGACAAATAAATACATAAAATCTTAAAAAAGAAAAAAGATGTAAACTGAGATACACATATATTATATGAGGCAGTATTGGGGCATAAGCCCACGTATTCTGTTCTGGATTTCAAATTGCGAATGCTGCTTTCTGTTTTGATCATTTGCCTTATCATTTTAATTGTGTGTAATACTTTTTAAAAAGACAATAGGACAGTGTAACATAAAAGCAGAAAAGAAATCCAAAACTTTGGCCAGAGTAAGATTAGGAAGGCCAATTATCTTTCCTCTATAAAATATCACTAGGGGAAGGGGAGCAAGGAGATATGTTGTGTGCACCTTGCCCAGAATGATCTATCCAAGAATCAACAGCCTTTTTGTGGGAATCCTGGCTATGTTTGAGGAGGTGATCGACTTTGAAGAAAAATAAAGAAGATGATATCACTAAATAAACACTTAAACCTCATATGATGCATATCTAATTCAAATGACTTGGAGAATTGCAATTCCTTTTTTTTTTTTAAGATTTTATTTATTTATTTGACAGAGAGAGATCACAAGTAGGCAGAGAGACAGGCAGAGAGAGAGAGGGGGAAGCAGGCTCCCTGCTGAGTAGAGAGCCCGATGCGGTCCTTGATCCCAGGACCCTGAGATCATGACCCAAGCCGAAGGCAGAGTCTTAACCCACTGAGCCACCCAGGCGCCCCGAGAATTGCAATTCTTTTAAAGATTTTATTTATTTATTTGAGAGAGAGAGAGAACAGTGAGGGGGAAGGGAGAGGGAGAAGGGGGCTCCCTGTATGAAGTACTAATTTTTAATTTTTTAAATGTTTTCTTCCCAAACACAATGAACTTTTTAGATGTTAGGTATGGGAATGCATTAATATTTTTCAACAAACACTTGAATCCTCACTGTGCCAGGCAATGTGCTGGGTATTAGAGGGGATATGATTGTGGCTTATATCCCTCATGCACTCTAGAGGGACCTACCTCGGAGAGGTGCCGTCACTTGCCCTAGTTCATGCTTTTAGTATGGTGGGATTGGAACACAGGGTTAAAACATGGGATTGACTGATTCCAGAGTCTGAGCATAACCATTGAGCTCCTCTGTCTCCAGGAGAGATGTTGAGACCTGAGGGATGAATTTTTGATATATTCTGGTTGGCAGCTTCCAGATCCCTTTCAGAAAAGGTATAGAGAGTGAAATAAGGAGACAAAGACATGTAGCCAAAACCAAACCAAAACGAAAAGCCCTACAGTTCAAGACAGGATGTATTTTGAGAGAGATCAGTCAAGTGCTTGGCAAAAGGGAGGGTGCTCTGGTCTGACAGAGGAGGCTCTTCAGGGCAGGGGGCACCTTTGTTGGCCCTCGGAAGGTGAGAATTCAGACCATTTTTTGCAGAGGGGGGTGGGAATCTGAGGGAAAGGGACTGGCAGGCACAAAGGTGCAGGGGTGAGACAGCGTGAGACATGTGTGGGGAACTTCATGTTGCCCCGTTTGTCTCCTGAGTGGGTGTATTTAACAGGAAATTATCAGCTTCAAGGAACGGAATACTGATCTACAAGTGGCTGAAACAATTAGGTCAGTTTTTCTCTTACTGAACAAAAAGTCTGCAGATGAGTGGTTTTAGGGATGGCCCAGCAGCTGAATGTCACCAAGGCCTAGGAACTCCCCCTCTTTCTGTTCTTCACGCTCCTGTCAGCATGGCCTGTCCCGCAGCAGGAGGCGGCTCCTCTCAGCTCCTCATCCCACCCTCAGGGCCTCAGGAAGAAAGGGGAGGTGGCTGCTTCTCCTCCCACTCTTTATGATGATATCAAATCTTTCCCTGATATGCCCCAAACCGAATCATACCTGCTCATTTATTTATTTGATAGAGAGAGAGAGACACACACAGCAAGAGAGGGAACACAAGCAAGGAAAGTGGCAGGCTGAGGGAGAAGCAGGCTTCCCGCCGAGGAGGGAGTCTGATGCGGGGCTTGATCCCAAGACCCTGGGATCACGACTCGAGCCGAGCAACCCAGGTGCCCCTGAATCACACTCATTCTTAATCTTCATCCTTAGCAAAGGGAAGTGCGATTACCATAACTGGTTCGCCTTCCCTGAAGAAACAGCTCCCCACCTTCAATTAGAGATTATCAGGAGAGTCAGCGCTGTGGGTGTGGGGTGCCACAGCGGGTGCCTGGTGTTGAGCAGAGAAAGAGCTAGAAGATGGAAGTGAGGCCCCACCTCACGGCAGGAACTGGGAGATTTGGTCAACCAAATCTGTTGGTCAGGGCAGGTAGCGTGTGTATGAAGGACAGGGAAGGGGTTAGGTTGATAGGCAGCTGGAAAATTGATGGGGAGGGGTGTATTGCAAGAGCCCAGGTGAGAGACAGCGAGACCCTCACTAGGGTAGCCATAGCAAGAGAGAGTTTAAAAAGGACATATTAGGGGCACTTGGGTGACTCAGTTGTTAAGTGTCTGCCTTTGGCTCAGGTCATGATCCCGGGGTCGTGGGATCGAGCCCCGCATCGGCTGTCTGCTCAGCAGGGAGTCTGCTTCCGCATCTCTCTCTGCCTGCCTCTCCACCTACTTGTGATCTGTCAAATAAATAAATAAATAATCTTTAAAAAAAAAAAAAGGAACAATTTATACTCCTGAAACAAACAACACATTATATGTTAATTAACTGAATTTAAATTTAAAAAATATTTAAAAATTATAAAGGACATTTTGCAGTTAAGGTTGATAGAACTTCTTGTGTTTTTAAGCATTTACCCAATACCATGTAGTAGTGAGTCATGAAGTTAATATTGACTTAGTGGTTCCAACTAACCCAGCTTTAAAAAAAAGTCTCTTAACTCCTCAAAATCCTTTATGTCTTTTGTCTCTTTCACTTGAGTTGGTCCTGTTTCCTTTTATATCTTTCTAAATAAGGGTGCCTGGGTGGCTCAGTGGGTTAAAGCCTCTGCCTTTGGCTCAGGTCATGATCTCAGGGTCCTGGGATTGAGGTCCTGGGATCAACCCCCCCCCCCCCACCGCACGGCACCGGGCTCTCTGCTCAGCAGGGAGCCTGCTCCACCCGCACCCCCCCTCCTGCCCCGCCTGCCTCTCTGCCTACTTGTGATCTCTGTCTGTCAAACAAATAAACAAAATCTAAAAAAAAAAAAAATATTTCTAAACATTGCCTCTTTGTCCTTTTGAGAATCCGAATTGTCTACTCCCCCCCAGTGCGGGTGCTCCCAGAGTTTTCTCCTTGACTTGGTGTGGTTTCCCCACACTACCCTCTCCCTGGCTCATCCCATGTACTCATGGGTTACAACACCATCTCTCTACGTGGACAGCCTCCAAATCTATACCTCAGCACGGTCCTCTCCCTTAGCTTCAGACTGACCTAACAATCTACTACAGGTCTCCACCTGATGTCCGGCAAGTTTAAAAATGGACCAGTGTGTGTGTGTGTGTGTGTGTGTGTGTGTTTTAATGAAATAAAATAGAAAATATAAAGGTGCGTTATATGTCATAATGCAAGTATTTTTTAATGAAGCTTTTGTTTCACATCATACACCTATGCATCCTGTGTCACAGCCAAAAAAGTTCATAAAAACTAGAAAACAGAGGCGCCTAGGTGGCTCAGTTGGTTGAGCATCTGCCTTTGGCTCAGGGCATGATCCCAGGGTCCTGGGATCGAGGAGCCCCATTTTGGGCTCCCTGCTCAGTGGGGAGTCTCCTTCTTCCTCTACCCCTTCCCCCTGCTTGTTCTCTCTCTTTCTGGAATAGATAAAATCTTAAAAAAAAAAAAAAAAACAACCAACACTCGGAAACCAGATAACAGGCTAGACATAGTGATGAAAGGAGTGGGAGGAGCCAGGGATTTCTGCATTACAGACAGGGAAGCGAGAAGGACCTGGTTTCTGGGGAAAGTTACAACTTTCATTTTGAACACAGAGTCTGGTTTGCAGTAAATCATGCACCTACAGTAGTTGCCTCTTTCCTTACCACTTCCACCTTCAGGTCAAAGGATACTGAATGAATGCGGGAGTTTCCCCTGAAGGTCATTAGTAATTAGCTGCCAGGAAGAGGTGAATGCTTTTAAGGGGGAACTAATATTTATTGAACCGTTAGTATGTGCCAGGCTCTCTGCATCGTTTTTAATGAGAAATCCTCTTAGCCACTGTGTGAGGCAAGTACCATTATCTCCATTTCACAAATGAGGAAGCTGAGGTTCAGAGAGGATGAGACACTGTCTAAGGTTGTGCTGTTAGCGAGTGATTTGTTACATCTTGCCAGTGAACGTCATCATCTCTGAAAGCCTCAATCACCAGGGCTCTTTAGGGCTCCACGTATTATTTTCCTAGGGCTCCTGTAACAAAGTACTCGGAACAGGGCGGCTTAAAACAACTGAAATTTATTCTTTCACAGTTCTGGAGGCTGGAAGCATGAAATCACAATATAAGCAGGGCTGGTTCCTTCTAAAGGTGAATCTGTTCCATGCCTCCCTCCTAGTTTGTGACGACCCCCTGCTGATCCTTGCCTTCCTTGGCTCATGGATGCATCACTCCCAGCTCTGCTTCCATTCTCACATGGCATTCGTATGGTCCTCTTCTTCTTCTTCTTTTTCTTCTTTTTTTTTTTTTTAAGATTTTATTTATTTATTTGACAGAGAGAGAGATTACAAGTAGGCAGAGAGGCAGGCAAACAGAGGGAGAGGGGGAAGCAGCCTCCCCGCTGAGCAGGGAGCCTGATGTCGGGCTTGATCCCAGGACCCTGGGACCATGACCTGAGTCGAAGGCAGAGGCTTTAACCCACTGAATCACCCAGGTGCCCCTCGTCCTCTTCTTTTAAGGGCACCAGTCATATTGAATTAGTTACCTACTCCCACTCTAGGATGACATCATTTTAGCTAAGTACATCTGCAATAACCCTGTATCTGAATAAGATCACATTCTGGGGAACTGAGGGCTAGGACTTCAACATAACTTTTTTTTTTTTTTAAGAATTTTATTTATTTATTTATTTACTTATTTTAGAGAGAGACGGGAGGAGCAGAGGGAGAGAATCTCAAGCAGACTCCCCACCGAATGCAGAGTCCAACATGGGTCTCAATCTCACCACCCTGAGATCATAACCTGAGCAGGAATCAAGATCTGAGTCACCCAGGCACCCCTCAACATACCTTTACTGAAGGATGCAATTCAACCTGTAACACCTCATTAAGCAGAATAAGCCAGGAGAAAAGGAAATTATTTGATTTGGAGGATTTTGCACAAAAAGTTGAGTTTATTTCTTCTTACAGTTCTAAGTTCTCCAGGAATTAATAAGATTCTTAGATCCTTTTTTTTTTTTTAAAGACTTTATTTATTTGATAGAGAGAGAGCACAAGCAGGGGGAGAGGAACAAGCAGACTCTCTGCTGAGCAGGGAGCCCTATGTGGGGCTGGATCCCAGGATCCTGTGATCGTGACCTGAGCTGCTTAACTGACTGAGCCACCCAGGAGTCCCTAGCCTCACACTTTTATATATGGCAAATTTTCTAGAAACACACCTCTGGTATGACCCTATTCAACTACCCCTTTTTGCATTCAAGACCTAACCAAATTTTGTGCCGCCTCATCTCCCTCCCCTCCGCCCTATCCCTTCCAAATGGAACGAGGCTGTGGCTTTCAAGTCTCAGTGGCAAAGCCACCTCCTCCTACCACTCGCCCTTCCCTGAACCCCTGCCTCTCCCGATTCTGCCTAGTGATACGGTTATTTATTTGTGTATCCAGTTCGCCCCAGGCAGGGCCACAACAAGACCTTATCAGTCCACGTGCCTGGAAAAAACCCAGGGAGGCTCCCTGAAGGAGGGAGCTGGCCAACCACGGACTAAAACCCGCCCAGGCGTTTTCTTCCCAGAGATTCCACGCAGTGGCTGTCAGCTGTCAGGGGACGGCCTTGGGCAGAACGTCTCCAGGACGCGGTGGAATGAATGTGCAGACCACCACCCGGGGGCTCGGGATCGGAGGACACCGTTTGGTCTGGAGGCCGCCGCGAGGCCCGCAGCGGAGGAGTGGCTCCCGCGCAGCTCTGCCGGACCCATCCCCGGCCGGAACGCCGCTGCCGCCGGAACCTTTCCGCCGCCAGGCCGGGCCCTATGAAGCGAAGCACCTCCGGGCCGGAAGTCAGTGGAGGAAGATGGGACTGCGGGAACCTTGTGCTTTACCTGGCAGGATGAGCGTCGGTAGTCTCCTCGTGGCGGGAGGTAGGGTACCTGGAATGCTGGTTAATTTCCTGCCTGTCTTTAGCCTCTGGTCGTGGAGTACCCTCTTCCACAGGTCGCCCGTCCAGCCCTCCCTCTTGGAGTCTTGGCTGAGCTGACGGGGCGCCTCGACGCGACTGCGCTTCCCGGAGGAGGGGTCCGCGGGCGGGCCTTTCTCCGACTGTGTGGCGGGCGGAGGGTTGAGAGGCCAACCGCCGTCTGCTCATCTCCGGCTGTGGTATTTTCCTGTGGCCTCGGTGTCCGAGTGACTTCCCATTGGCTTTGTACAATTCTTTCTTTTTTTAAAAAAAGGTTTTATTTATTTACTTCACACAGAGAGAGATCACAAGTAGGCAGAGAGGCAGGCGGGGGGGGGGGGGAAGCAGGCTCCCCGCTGAGCAGAGAGCCCGATGCGGGGCTCGATCCCAGCACCCTGGGATCATGACCCAAGCTGAAGGGAGAG
This sequence comes from Martes martes, assembly GCF_963455335.1. NCBI lineage: Eukaryota > Metazoa > Chordata > Mammalia > Carnivora > Mustelidae > Martes > Martes martes. The sequence goes on along the minus strand of NC_137904.1, from coordinate 25,146,717 downwards.
GCTTTAACCCACTGAGCCACCCAGGCGCCCCCAGAATTATTTCTTAATGTGGCGTTTTATCTTTCTGCTTGCGGAAACAGTCGTAGTAGAAATCTGGAAAAGTGTACTGGTGAGAATAAAAACCGCCCGTTACATCCATCACTCAGCTAAAACACGTCTTATAAACGTATACAATTTAATTTTATTTGGTTGCACCGCGTAAGAAACTAGCGAAAATGGATGTGAAAATATTCCTAACGAGAGATATGAATTACACAAAGATCCCCCTAAAGTTAAAAATGTCAAAAACGTTCAGCGGTGGAAATCATTGTTTTAAATACATGCTTTTTAATAGGCATAAAGTAAGATTGCTAGGTAGTAAAACTTGGGACTTACAAAAATCAGAAGACTTCTCTTGCAAATATGGTATACTACTTCTAAGATTATGGGAATGTCTCTGTCCCTTTGTGAAGGCTCTAGTCAAGCCACAACTAATACTAAATAGAAGTAGGACATTCCAGCTTATATTTTGCTGAATTTTCCTTTTAGGAAGGGGGCGATGTTTTCCAGTTCCATTAAGGTCATCCTTATTCCAGGCGCTACATAGTTCCTGCTGTTGGAAAAAATCCGCTGCACCTAAGAAGATTACTCCCAATGCTGCTTTTTATGATGAAAATACAAAGGAACCTGGAAATGCACTTGACAAGCTCTTCTCCTCAGAACAGCAGGCTTCCATCTTGCATGTGTTGAATACGGCATCTAATAAAGAACTTGAAGCTTTCAGATTGCTTCGTGGAAGAAAATCTGTCAATATTATAGAGCACAGAGAGAAGTTTGGGCCATTTCAGAATTTGGAGAGTTTAATGAATGTACCCTTGTTCCAGTATAAAACTACCATTCAAGTTTGTAACTCCATTCTTTGTCCAGAGACTGGAGGGAAAAAAAGAAAGTTCCAGGACAACCGGCTCTTGAGAAAGCTCATCAAACCAGAAATAGAGAGAGAGAGATTTAAGGTATACTGTATTTCTTTTCTTTTAATTATTTTTTTAAAGGTTTTATTTATTTATTTTATAGAGGGAGAGAGATCACAAGTAGGCAGAGCAGCAGGCACAGAGAGAGGGGGGAGCAGGCTGCCTGCTGAGCCGAGTACCCAATGCGTGGCTGGATCCCAGGACCCTGAGATCATGACCTGAGCCAGAGGCAGAGGCTTAGCCCACTGAGCCACCCAGCCGCCCTGGTATACTGTTTTTTCTTAATGTCCATTACACTGCTCCCTACATACGGAGAATCTACTTTGCAAAGCACTATTCTGGGCAGCAGGACAGCTTATAGTTTAGTTGGTATGTGATCAGTACAGAAGAATGAGATGGGGAGAGAGTGAATGGGCAGTCAAAAGGACAGAGAACCATGGGCTATGCCTGTTGGGGAAAGTTGACCAAAACCTAGATCTCAGAGAAGGAGAATGAGGCTCATTGGAGGAGGCAGGCATTCTAGGAAGAAAGAACAATTGTAGAGAAACAGGTCTGTGCAAGATTTATTGAAGAGGAATTGAGGAACTACCTGTGTCTATCAAGAGGGTTATATTGAGATTAAGATTCAAAGAGGGTTATGACCAAGGAGTGACTTCAGAACATTATACTGGTCTTTCCAGCAGGATTTAAAGTTATTTTCTATTCCCCCTTTCAAAAGGCATTCTACAAGCAAATCCTTTTCAGTGTTGTCTTAAAAAACTAATATTAGAATTACTTGGCACATCAAATATTAAACCTTGGAGGAGGAGGTTAGGTCCTGTGTAGCAATACGTGATAAAATATTCTCTCATTGCGTACCAATAGTAAGCACATTTTTTCTCTGGACCAGTGGTTCTCAGTTTTGGGAAGATTATGGACACTTTCTGAAAACCTGATGAAAGCTAAGGACCTTCTTTTCAGAAAAACAACCAAAAAAAGCACATTTACATAGAATATTGCATACACTTTCAGAGGACATAGAGGTTTCATGAAGTCCATTCATGGACTACAGATAGAACAACTTCTGCAATTGATCTGGAACATATTTGAACCAAAATTTTCAGGGTTTGGATTTCTGTTCCGATTTGGCTACAAGTACTATTTATAGTCATTATAGTGGAGTTGCAACGTTTTTACAGGAATGGGTTCTAAAGTCATTTTGTATATGATGAGAACAATTATACTGACTTCCAAATAAAGTATTTTTTTTCCTCAAATCTCTTGCCCATGAAGTACCATGTGTAACCTGGTTTAGTAATTCTTATGTACACTAAAGCTTGAGAATCGTTGAACTCAGGAATCAAAAGAAGGCCTGTATTTTGTAGATGTTTGGGCATCCAAACTAGTCTGTGTTTAATGGATATTTTACCCATTCCCTAGCAGTGAAAGGGAGATGGGTATAGAATTATAAAATGTTCCTGCCTGTGTGCCTTTGTATCTACAGAGCACACTAATTTATTTATCCATACAACTAAATGAACTGTGTGAGGGTGCAGAGATGCTGTGGTACTCTTACCTCCAGCCTCGGCAGAGTTAAATCCACATATCCAACTATCTGTTACACATTTCCCCTTAGAAGCCCTATAGGCAACCTGAATACAGTACATTAAAAAACTCCTCTTCCCCTACCTTCCCAAGTTGATCTGCTTCCTGTCGTCATCTTGATTAATGTCTTAACATTAATACTGCAATAAAAGTGGGCTTATTCTAAGCCCTCCCATCCCCGCATATCAGTTCTACTGGCATTATATCTGACCTGTTTCTTGTCCTCATCATCACTGTCTTCGATTCTCAATGCTTTGTCACATAACAGGCACCTAATAGATCCCTTCCTCTAGTCTAGCCTTCTGTGGTCCATCTTCCACACAGCGGTCTGTGATGGTTCTGAACTGTAAATCTCGTTTTGTGTCTGAATGTTTGTTACATGCTTTGATGGCTTCCTGCAGCTCTCAGGATAAAGTAAGGTACTTTTGCAAATATCTGCTTACCCCTCCGCATCTTTCCCGCTTGCATACTTTATTCCAGGGCCTGGGTGTGTGAGGTGTCATACTGCCTATCTGTGTGGACACCCGGTGAAATCACTTCCCACTTACTTACTCATTCTCCTAGTCCTTTAGGAAGTCTTCCCAGACCATGTCTTCTCCTGATGGTGTAACTGTTGTGTGGTGGCATTTCTTACAATGTATGGCCATGTTCCTTGTTTCCCAGTATCTAGCACGGTCCCCAGCAACACTGGAATATTTGAATGCCTACTTTGGGCTAGGTAAAGGTTGTCTTTAAACTGACTGCTACTGGTTATCTTTTAGTAATAATTATTCCTGGGGGTGCCTGGATGGCTCAGTTATGATTCCAGGGTCCTGGGATCAGGGCCCAGTTTGGGCTCCTTGTTCAGCAGGGAGCCTGCTTCTCCCTCTCTCTCTGCCCCCCACTCATGCTATTTCAAATAAATAAATAGTCTTTTAAAAAATTATTCCTGCATTTCCTTAACAATTCTCAGTTCATAAAGTAGAAGTATACTTATTTGTTTTAAAGATTTATGTATTTATTTTAGAGAGTGCAACCTCAGGGTAGGGGCAGAGGGAGAGAAGGTCTTTTTTTTTTTTTTTAAGATTTTTATTTATTTATTTGACAGATCACAAGCAGGCAGAGAGAGAGAGGCGGGGAGGGGGGGGGAGGAAGCAGGCTCCCTGCGGAGCAGAGAGCCTGATGCAGGGCTTGATCCCAGGACCCTGGGATCATGACCTGAGCCGAAGGCAGAGGCTTTAACCCACTGAGCCACCCAGGTGCCCAGGAGAGAAGGTCTTAAGCAGACTCCACACTGAGCTCCACGTGGAGCCTGGCATGGGGCTTGATTTCATGACCCCAAGATCACGACATGATCTGAAACCAGGAATCAGATGCTCAACCAACTGAGCCACTCTGGCTCCCTGGTATATTTCTATCATGTAAACTGATTTGGCATTCTGAGTTTATAGCTTAAATTTTGCATGTTAAAATGTTTATACTTGTAATTAAACCAGCCTTTTTGTTGTAGGCAGTTGATAGTATCGTATCCATCGTTTTTGGAACTCGAAGAGTTGCCTGGGCTCACGTGGATCGTAAACTGGCAGTGCTGGACTGGCAGCAGAATGAGTGCTGCCAGCTGATGAAAGGAACGTACATATCATCTGTCTATTTACAAGAGGTAAAGCAACTGCACCTCCAAATTCCTCCTTGCTAGAACTCCTCGTGTAGTTTAATCTTAAAGTTCTAAAGGGAATGGAATATAGTACTGCAGATGGATTTCCCTTGGCTGCTTATTATTCCCCCATTCCTTTTTTTTTTTTTTAGTTTTATTTATTTATTTGTCAGAGAGAGAGAAAGCGAGCGAGCACTGGCAGTCGGAAGCGGAGGGAGAAGCAGGCTCCCTGCCGAGCAAGGAGCCTGATGTGGGACTCGATCCCAGGACGATGGGATCATGACCTGAGCCAAAGGCAGCTGCTTAACCAACTGAGCCACCCAGGCGTCCCTCCTTTTTTTTTTTTTAAGATCTTATTTATTTGTTTGACAGAGAAAGGGAGAGAGAACACGAGAGATAGCATAAGCAGAGGCAGTGGCAGGCAGAGGGAGAGGGAAAAGCAGACCTCCTGCTGAGCAGGAAGCCTGATGTGGGGCTTAATCCCAGGACCCGGGATCATGACTGCATCAAAGGGAGACGCTTAACCGACTGCCACCCAGGCGCCTCTACTCACCCATTCCTATCATGTTTTTCATCACCTATGATTTTAAAAAATTGAATCTTCATTTAGTTCATGAACTACCTTAATGTACAAAGGCAGATACTGAGAAAACTGATGGTAAAATACATTATTCTAACGTTACAGAACTTCAGCACTATATTTATAAAGCTTATTTTTAATTCTTTAAGAAAAGATTTTATTTATTTATTCATTTGAGAGAGAGAGAGCACAAACAGTGGGGAGAGGCAGAGGAAGAGAGAGCCCGATGCAGGGCTTAAACCCAGGGCCCTGGGATTAAGACCTGAGCCAAAGGCAGATGCTCAACTGTCTGAGCTATCCAGGCACCCTTTATTTATTGGTTTTAGTGAGGGGAGCATAAAGGGAAAGGGAGAGAATCCTCAGGCAGATTCTCTGCTGAGCACAGAGCCCGACATGGGGCTTGATTCCAGGACCCTGAGATGCTGACCTGAGCTGAAATCAAGAGTCAGACACTTAACCGACTGAGCCACCCAGGTGCCCCTAAGCTTGTTTTTCAAAATGCTTCACTAATTGTCTCATTTGAGTCTTCAGAACCTTGTGAGATGGGTAATAATTACCATCCTGATTACACATATGAAAACTGGTATAATCAATGAAGCATCTGATAGGATTAGTCAGTTGCAGATAATGGATTGTGGGCTAGGCCTTCATTTTTTTTTTTTTCTTAAGTAGGCTCTGCATCCATTGTGGAGCCCAGCATAGGGCTTGAACTCAAAACTCTGAGGTCAGGACCTGAGCTGAGATTGAGTTGGACACTCAACCTACTGAGCTACTCAGGTGCCCCTGATCGTAGGCTAGGTATTCTAACCCTATGCTCTACCCTAGACATTTTTAAAAGGTTACTAAATGTTTTAAGTTGTCTGATCTTACTATAGATTTTAGAAATTATGAAGCCCATTTTCAAGATGAAGAAACTGGTACTTGGGAGGACTGAATGATCTGCCTTAGCTCAGCTTATTCCTGATAGAACCAGGGCAGAACCTGACTCCTGACTCTCCATAAAATGCTGATTTTTCAGTTACTTCAAAACTGTCAGTAGCAGGGGCGCCTGGGTGGCTCAGTCAGTTAAGCGTCTGTCTTTGGCTCAGGTCATGATCCCAGAGTCCTAGAATCAAGTCCCGCATTGGGTTCCCTGCTCAGCAGAGAGCCTGCTTCTTCCTCTCCCTCTGCCTGCCGCTCTGCCTGCTTGTGATCTCTCTGTCAAATAAATAAATAAAATCTTTAAAAAATGAAACAAAAAAACCTGTCAGTAGCAGTATAAAATAAGTGATATATTTTTAAAAAGAAATGGGAGAGGGAACCAAAACAACAAAACTTAATGAATTATTTCTGTTTACTTATTTTTATTATTATTTTTTTTTTAAGATTTCTTCAGTCATTTCAAAGATGCCTAAAGCTGACTTCTATGTTCTGGAAAAAATCGGGTTTTCAGTTCAGAACTCATCTCGGTTTCCTGTAGTGTTACATTTTCATATCATGGAAGCCATGCTGTATGCCTTACTAAACAAAACCTTTGCCCAGGACGGCCAGCATCAGGTGCTGAGCATGAATCGAAATGGAGTGGGGAAGCACTTTGAACTGATGATTGGGGACACACGGACTAGTGGAAAAGAGCTGGTGAAGCAGTTCCTCTCAGAGTCTGTTCTGAAGGAGCAGCCTCGGGTCGTCTTCCCCCCTGAGAAGATTGTCCTCTACAGACAGATGTTTTCATCTACTGAACAGCACAGAGCAGAAGAGTTGTATGACTCATTATTGCAAGCTGTTGCCTTCTATGAATTAGCAGTTTTTGACACTGAACCTTAAAATGCTGAGGTTAAAGAGCTCTTAGGTTATATTAATTTATATTTATTAGCCCTAAAGCTATACAGCCAACTGTTTGTTTTTTTTTTTTTAAGATTTTATTTATTTATTTGACAGAGAGAGAGATCACAAGTCGACAGAGGCAGGCAGAGAGAGAGGGGGAAGCAGGATCCCCGCCGAGCAGAGAGCCCAATGTGGGGCTCAATCCCAGGACCCTGGGATAATGACCTGAGCTGAAGGCAGAGGCTTAACCCCCTGAGCCACCCAGGTGCCCCAGCCAACTGTTTTTAACATCCATGTTTATGGAGAAGAAAATATGTTTGAATTTAAAGTCAGACTTTCGACTGTTGAATTGTTCACACAATAATAAGCTAAATCAATAAATATCTTAGGAGATTCTGTGCCTTTTGGGTATAAGGGTTAAATAGTAACATGCCCCCTAAACAGCCAAAGCAAGAACAAAGTTATCTCACCTGAAAAGCAGATTCCATCCCATACCAATGATCTGCATCATTCTATCGTTAATAGAGAGTAATGATTTTTGGGGGTGGTGCTCAATATGGGAATAACGCTAAATATAATCAAGAACACAACTTATGAAATCATCTTCTTAATTCTGTAAGTAGCATGTGGTTTGATGTATTGCTTCCAAAAGGTGATTTTCATCAATTCAGTTTTATCAGCCCAGAACAAAGAAGGTTTGTCTAATACATTCTTTATTTTTCCCACTTTGAAATACTTTACTTGGACAGAACATCTCTTTTTTTTTTTTGGACTTTGCTCAGGCGCCTGGGTGGCTCAGTGGGTTAAGCCTCTGCCTTCGGCTCAGGTCATGATCCCAGGGTCCTGGGATTGAGCCCCACATTGGGCTCTCTGCTCAGCAGGGAGTCTGCTTCCCCCTCTCTCTCTGCCTGCTGCTCTGCCTACTTGTGATCTCTGTCAAATAAATAAAATCTTTGAGGAAAAAAAAAAAAGACTTTGCTCATTTACTCGACAGAGCAGAGAGAGAGATCATGAATAGGCAGAGAGGCAGACAGAGAAGGAGGGGGAAGCAGGCTCCTCTAAGCAGAGAGCCCAATGTGGGGCTCACCCAAGACAGAGGCTTAACCCACTGAGCTACCCAGGCGCCCCTGGACAGACCATCTTTTTAAAAAAGATTTATTTGAGAGAGAGAGAATGAGTATGTGGGGGCAGGGGTACAGAGGGAGAGGGAAGAGAGAATCCCAAGCAGACTCCATGCAGAGCTCAAAGCCTGATGCTGTGCTCCACCCCAAGATGCTGAGATCACAACCTGAGCTGAAACCAAGAATCAGGTGCTTAACCTACTACACCACCCAGGTGCCCTTAGATAGACTACCTTTTGAGAAAAGTAGCACGTAATTTTTTCACATCTCACATTTTCCACTATTATATTTGCCTCAGTTCAGGCCCTCATTATATCTTAGTAGTCCTGAACCCAAGTGTATGATGTCAAAGCATTACGTCCTTCCTTTAATCTACAGAGTGAAATATACTTGTTAGAAAAACATTTGAATAATCAAATATGTGAAATATGGTGGGGTGGGAGGTTGGGTGAGCCTGGTGGTGGGTATTAAGGAGGATACGTATTGCATGGAGCACTGGGTGTGGTGCATAAACAATGAATCTTGGAACACTGAAAAATTAAAAAAAAAAAAAAAGTGAAATAAGTAGAAGTCCTCTCTTCCAGCACTTCCCATCTCTAGGGATGTAGCCTAGACTTACTGCCATTCACTTGGAAATCTCTACGTTTACATACATGGTTGTATGCAAACATCTCCACCTTGGATGTGTTGTAGGTATCTCAAACTATCTATCTCAAATAATCCTCATTCCTTCAAATTGCCTCCTTTGCCATTGTTCTATAATTTGATAAACAGCTTCACCAACCATCCAGTGGTTCATGCCAGATACATGGCATTCTACCTCCCACATATTTCTGGAAATAGCTTTAAGTGAAAATGTGTTCACTGTAGACATTTATAGGATAAGTACTGAAAAAGCCATCAGAATTTGCTTGCTTTATCTTAAAAGTGAATCTGAATCTTACAGGAATTTATCACCTTTAAGAATTCATAATTTTCAGGGCGTCAGGGTGGCACAGTTCGTTAAGCATCTGACTTGGTTTTAGCTCATGATCTCAGGGTCGTGAGATTGAGCCCCACTTTGGGCTCTGCGCTCAGGGTAGAGTCTGCTTGAGATTCTCTCTCCCTCTCCCTACCCTTCCGCTTGCGCACACGTGCGCTCTCTCTCTCTCTAAAATAAACCTTTGGGACACCTGGGTGGCTCAGTTGGTTAAACATCTGCCTTTGGCTCAGGTCATGATCCTGGGATTGAGCCCCAGGTCTCCCTCTCCTGATGCCCCTGCTCATGTTCTCTTTCTCTGTCAAATAAATTAAAAAAAAAAAAAAAATTTCCCCCCCAAATTATGCTAAACCTACAAGAAAATCTTAAATGTGTCCCTATTAGGGAAGAAAATATCCCCATTGTTTCTTGATTTTTGATCTTAAATAAAATTCTGAAGTTAGTTTATTTTACTCTATTACCAGAATTTTCTAATGATAAGACCAAATTAACAGGTAAGTGCTCTGCAAATAGTGAATGCTAGTATGCAATAGAAGAAAATCCATATACTTAAAAAAAAAAACACCCACAGAACTTCAGATCTCTTCTTTTGTACGAGGACAAAACCTGTAAGATACAGCCTATAATATCCAAACCTATAAAATACCCATATTTACCCAAATGACTACATCTGGACCACCTATTTAAACATTGCATTAAGTCTTTTAGCTTTTACCTTTAATTAAATCATATACTATCAACAAAAAAGTAGACTGAATAAGAGGTAAAAACATACCTTCATACACATTTGTAAATAGATATACATTAATATTTTCCATCTGTACAAAATTAGGATCCTTACCTTTGAGATAAATATGTAACTCACCAGATAAAGTAACTGAATTCAAGGCTAATACATATATAAACACTTGAAATAGGAAACTATTTTCAGATACACCTGATTATATGATTACAAAAGTGATTTTAAGTGAAATGTGGGATTTTAAAATCGTAATTAAAAAATACATACTTTTGCCAAAAAACAACCTTAAGTGGAAATGACTATGATGTAGAAAGTCCATCGAAGAATCCTCCTTTGTTACAATTTTAATGAATAGCAGTTTGTCCAAAATAGATATATTAACATCATTAATATCTTTATGAAATAAAACATCACTGATATAAAAATATAAGAAAAATGTACAAGGCAAATGATGTGAGTTGGCAAAATATACAAAATATCACATATGTATGGTTGCTAAAAATATCTATGAAAACGACAATTCATAATCTTGTTTTCACTTTGTAAACATTCAATGATTCAATGGCAAAATACACTGGAGGAATACACTAAAAATAAACTTATCCAGAAGATGGTACTTTTTTTGAAAAATGAGGCATAATTTCTTACCTAGGAAGTTTTTATGTATTACATAATTTTGTACTGTAGGAACTTGATTACCACCTGGATGATTCATATATACAACTTGTCAGAGTACTGATGGTTGGGTGGCAGGGAGGTGGATTAAAGGTAACGGGAAAAAGAAAAATTATGGATTAATTTAATAATGAAACATGTTTAGAAATATAGTGAATTCTACCTTCTAGAAACAACTCACATGCAAAATACAACAAAGCTAACTCAAATAATACAAAAAATTTCAGAAAAAAAATACCACCACAATCATAAATACAATTCGTAACTCAAATTTTTTCATTTTAAATATTTGAACACTAATAAAAAAATATACAAACAGCCCGTTTCAAATGTACATTGAGAAAAGAAATTCTTCCATGAAAATCAATATAAAATGTATCTTGAGGAACATAATAATCTGTACAAGGCATTGTTAATATGGAATATTAAGGGAAGCCAGCTGCCAAAGTGTTCACAGTCTCTTTCGAAATGTTAAGATGAATACCTTCAAGATAGTGTAGGAACCTGTCAAAATTACAAGGAGAAATTCAAATTTAACCATCAGATGAGAATATTTATTAATCTTGAAATAGCTGTCTACATTGTTATTTATATCGAGCTTTTTTACCTTCTTTTACTTTTTCCTTGTTCTTTTAGCTTCTCAGTCCTACAAATGTTCCGAAGAGTTGGCAGGTACTCAATTATACTAGCTTGTCTGTTACCCAGGTTCAGAAGGGATCGGCTAGAAAATACACTTTTAATGACTGCTATCCTCTTCCAGGCACTGCTGTAAATGAAAAGTAGTGCATTACTTTGGATTTTTACTGTCCAAGAGAAATGCAACAGTCCCGATCACAACCAGCTTCTGGTTTCTGCTTCTCTTTGCTTCTGGTCTAGATGAGATCAACCAGATTCCAGGTTAACGTCCTATATTACTTTCAACACATCACTCCCATACCGAAAAGAACCTTGAATGGCTCCCCGCTCTCTGCCCCAGCAAATCCAAACTCCATTCCCTGTCACTGAGGAGTCTTCTAATCTCTCTGATTTTTCTTCCCAGCAATCAGGCTGGTCTCCCTGTCTTATTAGAAGTCCACTATTAATATTAAGAGTTTACCATGATCGATAAAGCCCAGCATTTCAAAATTAGTAAAAAGAAACTAATAGTTTCCTCTTTATCATTTATTATTTTTTATCATTTATTATTGAAAAATCAAAAGTAAAAGGAAGACTTACTCTACGTTAGCTGCCGACTGACTGAAATATACATTGCTGCGCTTCTGTGGAACATGAAGAGTAAGCTCCTTTGTTGGATCTCTTCCTGATTTCTTGCAAGAATTCAAGGTTTCCAGTGCTTTTGAAATAGTAGACGAACACTTGGTAAAGCTGAGAGCTTCTACAGCTGCCTTTAATTCTCCAGAGCTCCGAGAAGTCCATCCATCACTGGTCTCCAGACTAAACTCATCACAGAGTCCGCTTTTCACATTTGTCCAACTGAAGTCATTTTGACCAAATTCCTTTTGATCTCCTACATCAGTTAAAAGGGCATCTAAGTAGGACATGTTATCCAGGAACTCAGTGAGGGAATTTAAACACTGAGAAATAAGGGCAGAATGTTTCTTTTCTGCCGGTGTTTTAGGTGGACAAGGAACAGATTTCATGTTAGACTCTACGCATTGGTTCAGTTTCTTTGTCTCTGGATTGCTTGCTTTATCTCTGGCTTTGCTTTCTTCTGAATTTGAGGAGAAAGATGCAGGGGAAAGGCTAAGAAATTCATTAGAGAAGGTCAGTTCAGTGTCAAATAAGTCACTATCATCTAGAATTACTATCTTTTTCTTTTTCTTCTTTTTTTGTGTCTTTTTCAATGGTTTCTCTTCTTCAGAATGTTTCCGAGCAAGACATTTCATATTTTTTGTTGCTGCACTGGTGTCCACACTAATTGATGAACCATAATAGTCTTCTGTTTCTGGAATGATATTAACAGGCAGTGGTAGAATGAACTCAAGATTACTATATAAGAAATCAACATTCTGCATTCGGAATTCTGTAAGAAGCTGGATGAACTGATGCCATTCTTCCTTTGTTCTGATTTTGTGCTGAAAAACAATTTTGAACGAAGAAGTGTTAGAACACAGTCTGAACATTTTTCTACCTATATGAATACAGTGGCATCCTTATTCTATCTGAAAAGTAATGAGTTGCTACCCTCTCATAATTTTATTAATCTGTACTCCTTAAATTCATCAGAATAGTTGAGTCTATAAAATAGATTTAGACTATTAATATTTGAAGAATTAAATTTTTTTAAAAGATTTTACTTATTTATTTGACAGACAGAGATCACAAGTAGGCAGAGAGGCAGGCAGAGAGAGGAAGGGAAGCAGGCTCCCTGCTGAGCAGAGAGCCCGATGCGAGGCTCGTCCCAGGACCCTGGGATCATGGCCTAAGCCGAAGGCAGAGGCTTTAACCCACTGAGCCACCCAGGCGCCCCAAGAATTAAATTTTCTAATTCTTTAGAAATTTTCTAATTCTTTATACCCCAATTCAATAGTGAGAACCTCATTTATTTAAAAACTACTTTTCTGAAAATTGTCTTTTTAATCTGAAGTCTTTCTAAATTCTAGTCAAAATCCTGTAAAATGCATTTAGAGCACTGTGTATGTACCATTTGTCAAAGTAGTACAGTATGTTAAAATCAGAAATCTAAAGCCTATAAAAATTATAGGCAAATTTAAGTTAACCTTAAGATTCAAAAGATAGGGGACGCCTGGGTGGCTCAGTTAGTTGGGCGGCTGCCTTCGGCTCAGGTCATGATCCCAGGGTCCTGGGATCGAGTCCCACATCGGGCTCCTTGCTCAGCAGGGAGCCTGCTTCTCCCTCTGCTTCTGCCTGCCTCTCTGTCTGCCTGTGCTCACTCTCTCTGACAAATAAATAAATAAAATCTTAAAAAAAAAAAAAAAAAGATTCAAAAGATAGGAATGAGTGTTAGGAAGATGAAAAGGAGTAAATATTTAATATCCCACATTAGATACTGAAAATACCTTTAGAAATGAAAATAAATCTTCAGATGGGGAAAAAATGTTCTTAAGGCCAAACAAGGTCTCAACACAGCCAGTATCACATTTGGGAAGGTCTGTAGGACTCCTTTTAGTATTTTTAGCTTTATTTTTGGAATCAGGGCCATCTTCAGAGCAAACAAGTTGAATGTTTCTGCTATTTCCTCCTACAAAATTAATTAAAAAAAAAAACACCCTTAGCCATCTATATTTTTAATAAATTGTAGCAAACAATTATTTAAGATCTAAGATCCTTTGGCATCTTTGAGACCTATACTCCCATTTTGTTCTTCTCCACCTATGTATTTAATTCATAAAAAGTACAATAAAACACTATTTTTAGCATACAGGGGATAAGAGGGGTGGTGGTAGGCTTACAAAACAATCCAAAAGAAAAAAGTGCAAAGGACTATGAACAGACAAGTTACAGAAGAAATACAAATATCTAATAAACTCATAAAAAGATGGACAATTTCACTAGTGATCATGGAAATGCAGAAAAAAATAAGATACCATTCATGTTTCACCTTTTAAATTGGCAAAAGTAAAACAACTTGGTAACCTAGTTTTCTCAGAGGTATATATTAAAAAGCCACCATAAACTATTCATGGGAACATATATCAGGACAATCATCTTTGGGAGGGCAACCTGACAATACCTGTTGGAACGTAAAAATGTATTCCAGCCTTTGGCCCAGCAACAATACTTCTAGAATTCTCTCCAACCGCAGTACTCACAGATATGCTCAAGGATATGTGTCTAGACATTCACTGCATATTTTAATGACAAACTGACGATAACTTCAATTTCCTCTAATAAGTAATGGTTAATAAATTATGTCACATCCATTCCCTATTACAGAATAGCACACAGCTGTGAAAAATTGTACCCCTCTGTACATACCAACAAAAAATTCTCAAGTAAAAAACAGCAAACTGAGGGGCGCCTGGGTGGCTTAGTGGGTTAAAGCCTCTGCCTTCAGCTCAGGTCATGATCCCAGGGTCCTGGGATAGAGCCCCGCATCGGGCTCTCTGCTCAGCAGGGAGCCTGCTTCCTCCTCTCTCTCTGCCTGCTGCTCTGCCTACTTGTGATCTCTGTCTGATAAATAAATAAAATCTTAAAAAAACAAACAAACAAAAAACAGCAAACTGATTAACAGTATATATAGTATTGGTTAATTCTGCTAAATAAGTAGGTAGCGATATTTGTACATGTATAAAGTTCTCACAGTGGCTAACTTTAAGAAGTGCAGAAGATCTTTTACTTTCTATTTTATATACTTCTGCACTATTTCAATTTCCAATGAGTACCTACCTGTGTTTTTTAGGAAAGACAGAAATAAAATGCATATAAAATCTTTAAGAAAAGAAAGAATGCTATATCTAATTATTATCTTTTAAAGTTTCTGGTATAGCATTTTATATCCAATAGTATGGCAACAGTTACTAATTTGTTTGCTTTTTTTTTTTTTTAGATTTTATTTATTTATTTGACATACAGAGATCACAAGTAGGTGGAGAGAGAGAGAGGGGGAAGCAGGCTCCCACTGAGCAGAGAGCCTGATGTGGGGCTCGATCCCAGGACCCTGGAATCATGACCTGAGTTGAAGGCAAAAGCTTTAACCCACCAAGCCACCCAGGCGCCCCTAATTTGTTTTTTCTTTTTTTTTTAATTTGTTCTAAAAGGATATTTACCATGTCTTATTTATCATATTTACTTCTAAGAAAAAGTTAAAGGCACAAGCTCACACGGAATTAAATATATACATTTGGACTTTGAAAAAGAAAAATATATTAAAATTCTGAAATGATCAAAGAGAAAAAAAAATTGACAGGGGATTAATATTACAGAACTTCACCTTTGTTTTATTTAAATATTTGTGTATTTCCCAGAGCAGAATCTGTAACTACAAAACTGTGACTATGGAGCATGAAAACCACAAACTCAACTTCTCCAGGGAAGGAACCATGTCTTATTCATGTAAACACAGGACCTGGCATGGAGAAAGCCCTCAATAAATGTTTGTGACTTCAATTAGGTAACAATGACTAAAGATCGATAAGAAATAAAACATTTCTGGAATGATAAATTCTTTTTTTTTTTAACGGTTTTATTTATTTATTTGACAGACAGAGATCACAAGTAGGCAGAGAGGCAGGCAGAGAGAGAGGAGGAAGCAGGCTCCCCGCTGAGCAGAGAGCCCGACTCGGGGCTTGATCCCAGGACCCTGGGATCATGAGCTGAGCAGAAGCTCAGAGCCTTTAACCCACTGAGACACACAGGTGCCCTGGAATGATAAATTCTTAAGAAAAATAGAATTATAGATCACTGAAGAAGCTAAAAGAGAACTTACAGTCATATAAAAATAATTTACCTATATGGAAAAGTCACCAATTTTTTTTAATAAGTAAGAAAAAGCTAGTTGCTAAATAACAGTATTCTAATTGTTTGCAAGAAACTGTGATTATAAGGCGACTGAGTGGCTCAGTCAGTTAAGCGTCTGATCCTTGATTTTGGCTCAGGTCATGATCTCAGGGTAGTAAGATAGAGCCCTAAGTGGGGCTCCACGCTAAGGACACAGTCTGCTTGAGATTCTCTCTCCCTTTCCCTCTGCCCCTCCTGCTTCTGCACACATGCTCACTCTCTAAAATAAATAAAATCTTAAAAAATAAAAAAAAGAGGAGCGCCTGGGTGGCTCAGTGTGTTAAAGGCTCTGCCTTCTACTCAGGTCATGATCCCAGAGTCCTGGGATCAAGCTCTGCATTGGGTTCTCTGCTTGACAGGGAGCCTGCTTCCTCCTCTCTCTCTGCCTGCCTCTCTGCCTACTTGTGATCTCTGTCTGTCAAATAAATAAATAAAATCTTTAAAAGAAAAAAATTTTTAAATAAAAATAAACTATGCTAATAAATTTATAAGTAACAATTTGTTCCATGTGCAGTTTAACTTTACCCACACTTAATGTTTGTAAAATTTTCACCAACAAAGTTGACATACATATATTTTCAAGATTAACACGATATCTGGATGCTCAAAATTTTGGAAATCTTTCAGATATTTTAGTACAGCACGTACTTTAATGTAGGGTCCTACTGTCGAAATTTCTTTTATAACAGATCAACTTACGACAAAGGGATAATGGCCTTTCTTCTAAAAATCCACCTCCACTTCTAATCCAGAATTGTAAGTAAAGGATACTTTTTCTGATATCACAAGCATTTGTAGTTAACAATGTTATAAAGTCTTTCACATCAGTTCTAAAGTTCTCAGCCAAGCAGATCATCTGTAGGTAGCTGGCAACATTTAGCTGAGAAGAAGAGAAACAGAGAGAAAGAAAAAAGAAACACGGTGAATGGCAGAGTTAACAGAAATACATCAGTAATACACATTTAAAAGTAGGACAAATTTCACTAAAATTCACGCTATCTTAGCTCTTGAGAATGAAACTGATCTGGAAAAATAAAATAAAGGAATATACTTCCCAAATTAAAAATATTTTATATAACCTTATTTCAGTAACTGTATACAGTCTAAAACATCAAGGAATCTTTTATGGGAGATTTTCTATAAACCCTGAAGGCAATTTTATTAAACCTTGAGAAATTCCCTTAGTATTAAATAATGGTACAACTTGATGGAATATTTTACAGCCATTAAAACTATAAATATGAATACTATAATAATACTGATAGTTTTTAAATATCAGAGTTAGAAAATTCTATCAATGCATGTACAAATGCATAAATTTAAATAAACAAGAAACATTAGGGGAAAAAACCAAAAAGCAAAACCCATGTGATTTCTTTTTATTTATTTTTTAAAAGATTTTATTTATTTATTTGAAAGAGAGAGAGAAAAGCTAGAGAGAGAGAAAAAGCATAAGCAGGGGGAGAGGTAGAGGGAGAGAGGGAGAATCAGGCTCCCCATGAACAGGGAGCCCGATGCAGGACTCTGTCCCAGGACTCTGGGATCATGACCTGAGCCGAAGGCAGAGGCTTAACCAACTGAGCCACCCAGGTGCCCCCAGATTTTCGTTTTATTTAATGTTCCATCAATATTGCTATGATATTTTTTTACAAAACAACAAAACATATACTATTCTCTTCCCACTGTTTATGGAAAGCTTCTTACCTGGAAAAGCTAAAACAAATAAAATTACATTTACATATTGCAGATTTTACAAGACCACTAGCATTTTTACCTTAAACAAGACAATTTAAAAAATGATTTCTCCTATTAAATCTCTGACCTCATTCTATGTACATACATTACTCCTGCATACTTCTGGGACTTCTGCTTCACAAACTAGGAATTCTGCTTTCAATAATGACATCTTTAAAGTACTGACTCAGGGCACCTGGCTGGCTCGGTTGGTAGAGCATGTGATTCTTGATCTCTGGGTGATGAGTTCAAGCCCCATGCAGGGTGTGCAGCCTACTTAAAAAAAAAAGTACTGATGGAAAAACTCAGAACCCAGATTTCTTTTTTTTTTTAAAGACTTTATTTATTTATCTGACAGAGAAAGATCACAAGTAGGCACAGAGGCAGGCAGAGAGAGAGAGAGAAGCAGGCTTCCCGCTGACCAAAGAGCCCAACAAGGGGCTCAATCCCGGGACCCTGAGATCATGACCCGGGCCGAAGGCAGTGGCTTAACCCACTGAGCCACCCAGGCACCCCGAGAACTCAGATTTCTATACCAAGGGAAAATACTCTTTGGAAATGAATAAAAATAAAGACATTTTCAAGTAAATGAAGCCTAATATAATCTACTGCCAGCAGACTAGCTCTATAAAAATTGTTAATGAAATTCTTCAGGCTGAAGAGAAACAAAATCTAAGAAAAAGTCAGATCTTTAGGAAGGAATGAAGTCTATTAGAAATTATAAGTATATAGGTAAACATACAAGTCAACTTTTTATTCTCCTAATTACCTTCAAACATACACAGCTGGCTAAAGCAAAAAAGCAGAGCATTATATTGGGGAGTTTGTAATGTGTAAATGTAAAACATTTGAAAACTAAAGCATACAAGATAGAGGGATGGCAAACAGACTGATATCTTTGCAAGGTTCTTAGCTTCTCTATAAATTAGTGTAATACTAACACTACACTATGAAAAACTGAGGCACGTTGGTGGCTCTCAATCAGCTGGGCGTCTACCTTCGGCTCAGGTCATGAACTTGGGGTCCTGGGATCGAGTCTTGTGTCGGGCTCACTGTTCCGCAGGAAGTCTGCTTCTCCCTCTGCCTCCCACCCCTCAGCTCGTGCTCTTTTTTCTCTCAAATAAAGAAAATCTTTAGGGGCGCCTGGCTGGTTCAGTGGGTTAAAGCCTCTGCCTTCAGCTTGGGTCGTGATTCCCAGGGTCCTGGGATCGAGGCCCGCATCGGGCTCTCTGCTCAGCAGGAAGCCTGCTTCCTCCTCTCTCTCTGCCTGCCTCTCTGCCTACTTGTGATCTCTGTCTGTCAAATAAATAAAAAAAAGAAAAAATAAAAATTAAAAAAAATACACTATGAAAAACTAAGAATGCATATTATTTCTGAAGAAACTACTAAAATCTATGTCCTAATCCATTTCAAATGGCCTAGAAACCACCCACCAACATCCTTCATAAATGTAGACATGAAAGTCCCCAACAATATATGAGCAAATCAAATCCAGAACTACAAAAAGACATAACACATCATGACCATATTATCCTAAGAATGCAGGACTGCTCTGACATTCAAAAATCAACTAACATCATTTGCCATATTAATAGAATTAAAAAGATGAACTATATGATTGCTTCAAAGGTAGAAAGTATCTGACAAAATTCAACACCATTGACAATAAAAACACAGCTAACTGATGAAAATCTATGAAAATCAGCTAATACCACACTTGCTGATAAGAGTGCCTACTTTAGCCCCAAATTCAGATACAAGGCAGAGATGTTCATGTTTAACTCCTATTCAACAGTGTACTGAAGGTTTGCTGGCACTATCACGTTAAACCACCTTTTATAGAGTTGTGACGTGATTTATGATCAGAATGAAACTTACAAGCGAAGGAGTAGTGAAATTAATTTCTTCAAAACAGCCATCAAACATTAAACTAAATGTTGGATCTAGAGGAAAAAGAATTTTTAAAAAACCATTAAGACTACTCAATTCATTTTTCCAGTTACTTTTTCTATGAAAATATTCTATATTTCATGGGTAACGAAAATATCATGTAAATTATAAATCAATAAAGGAACTGAATTTCTTTCTTGACCTAAAGTAACTTGTGATCTTTAATTAAAATATCATGTACCCTTTGAGTAACATGATTTATATCAGTATTTTTAGAGTACAATCACTAACAGTCAAATGAGCCATTAATTTGTAAGTGGAGTCTAACATAAACACATTTCCTATAGAAATCCACAGTGGAGATACACTACTGAATACGTGCAATGAAAAAATATTAGAAAACAGTGTTATAATTCAGTATTTATAATGAAACAAACAAACAAACAAACCTGTATGAGTCTTAAAATTGAACACTGAATGTGAATTATTAGGAAGGTGGACCAACTCCAGGTGCACCTGGCTGGCTCAATTGGTGAAGTGTGTGACTTTTGATCTTGGGGTCATGGGTTCAAGCCCCATATTGGGTGTAGAGATTACTTAAAAATAAAATCTTAGGAAAAAAAAAAAGGAAGTGGACCAATTCCATTAGGCTGGCTATGGGTTACTTTGACAAAATATGCAATAATTCATATGGAAGTGTTCTCAGGAAATAAGGAATGGCTAAGTTCAATGTTAAGGCACTGCAAAAAAAACTTTTTATGCGCTCCATAAAAAGTTCTGACCAGCGAGTAACATTTGGTGATCTAATTGTAAGTACGAAGAAGAGGCATAGAGAAGGATCTGTTATCGCCCCTACCAAAACCCCTTTCCTGGATAAAATTTCTTTACCTGCATTCTACGCTGTTGCAGGCATCCTAAATATCTAATACTCTACACAGTGATTCAAAGTAGTATCCAGTTCCACACCACTGCTATTCGCAGGGTAATACAGTAATTTTGTAATTACTCAAGGTTGTGGATCGATAGCAAATTTAAATAATTCTTCACTTAAAAAATGATCTAGGAGCCTCCAAATTTTAGGAAAAAAAGACTTAATTTACTACCAGACTTTTAAAGGAACATTTTTAACTAAAATGAGCAGCTTTCTCAAAATATTTAAACCAAAAGTAATTAGTTGCAAAATCACTGTTACTTACCACTAGTAGTAAGAATCACAGGTCTCTTAGTTGTTGCCATGAATGTTTTGATTGCATTCAAAAACCCAGCATCTTCTTCAAAAATGACATCAACCTAAGAGCCATTTATGACAATAATACTGTATTGAGTAACAAAACATTTACTGGATATGTTACATATACATAATAGATATAGTATATGTCTGTTAGAGACAAAATTTATGAATTTATGAAATTTTTTTTTAAAGATTTTATTTATTTATTTGACAGAGAGAGATCACAAGTAGGCAGAGAGGCAGGCAGAGAGAGAGAGGGAAGCAAGCTCCCCGCCGAGCAGAGAGCCCGATGCGGGACTCGATCCCAGGACCCCGAGATCATGACCCGAGCCGAAGGCAGCGGCTCAACCCACTGAGCCACCCAGGCGCCCCGAATTTATGAAATTTATGAACAGTATGTTTCAGCCCATATTGAAAGCTTAAAATATTTTGAACTATTAAAAGTTAAAAAAAAATTACCAAATATTAAGCCAAAAAAATGGAGTCACCTATAATTGGACAAGTATGAGTCAGAATAATTTCTACAATCACTGAACAATAATTAATAATCCTGAATTGCATTAATCATCTTTCTGAAAAATTCTTCTATGGTTGACAGTTTCACTCACTTTAAATTCAAACTGATTACATTGGGGTACTTGGGTGGCTCAGTTAAACACCAGACTCTTAATTTGCACTCAGGTCATGAACTTAGGGTCCTGAGATCAAGCCTCACATGTAACTCCACACTCAGGATGAAGTCTGCTTGAGATTCTCTCCCTCCGCCCCTCCCCTCACTCGTGCACACACAAGCATGCTCTCTAAATAAATAAAATCTTTAAAAAATTTTTTAAACATTTAAACAGATACAAGTATTCCCAACTTTCTCGGCTATTTTACAATACTTTATAGTAACACATATAGTAACCCTTTGGGTAAATTCTTATTATGAGATAACATAAATATATGCCCATGAGCCTACCTCCTCAAAAAGAATGAGAGATGTTGCATTTTTCCTGTTGGGTTCCTCAGCTCCAAATTCTTTGACATTTGACTTAGTTGTGTTTGCAGATTTAGTCTGAGTAATTGGTTTTTGTTCACAAGAATTTTTTATTCCTGTATAAATAAAATACTGGTATTTTAGATAAAATCAACTTTTAATAGAACACTGGATGCTTCTGCAGAATAAACTCAAACTGAAACCCCCTATCAAAAATTAAACAAGGGGGAAAAAACTGAAACAAAATATCAAAACTCTTATATGTAGGACCTTCAGTATAGCTGAGGTTTAACAAATAGCAACAGAAACTCAGGAAATATGATAAAATTTTTATGTATCAGGGTCATTAGTATTAAAAACTGTCATATACATATTGTACATTTAATGCCTTACCTTTATTATTTTCCAGAAGTACTACTTCTTCATTATTTTTTGGCTTGGAAGACACTTTAAAATAATTTGCCAAAGTTTTAGGTGGAAGTGTTCGCTTCGGTACGTTAGTTTGTGGTGACGGTGGAGGAAGTTTCCTTGGCGATGTAAGAACTTTCTTAGGGGAACTTAATTTTTCTGCCAAAAACAAATTTACTGAAGGATGAGTATTCTAGAAGTTAAACGGATGGTGAGATCGAGTTATTCAGTCTATACTTCTACTCTTACCAGCTAAAAATTAATATAGACATTTCCTTTCATTCTCATATTCAAATACTGTATACAAATAGTACTGTACTGTTACAGTTATTCTATTATCAGAGAAGGTAAAGCCAGTCATCTGGAAAAGACATTCTTTTCCAAAGAAACATACATCCTTGAAGCAAAGAATGTTCAGAATCCCTCCATTCACTTTCTCTCCATCGGCTGGAGTTCAGAAGAGGCTGGAGGAAACGTGATAATGGTACATATGGAGAGCATTACAGAACAGTTATCCAACTTCAGGTTAGCCCTATAGTAAATGCATACTGCAAGCAGAGAATACGTTTTTCTAGAGATGTAGTGAAGGACAGATAGAAGAAGTTCTACAGTCCCAAGCATTTATTCCAGAGCATGTCCTTTACTCCCCTCTAAGTGCTCTGATTCAGTCTTCATATGTTCAAATTCTGTTTATTTTTACACCCCATTTCCACAGATCTTATCATATCTTTGGATATTATAGGTGTTTGAAAACTGAGTTTGCCACTTGCAACGACATGGACAGGATAGATTACTCAGAAGGATTTTGCTAAGTAATGGGACAAAATTAGTCCTAAACCAAATGCTGCTATCGCCTCCCCTAATACAGCATAAAAGACCCAAAACAATCAAACTTAGAGAAAAAATTGGGCATGGTAACACAGAAGATATAAAAGGACCCAAGTCCAGCTTCTAGAAATAAAAACTACAATGTGTGAAATACAAAATACATTAGATGGCATGGACAGCATACCACATACTGCAGAAAATATTTGTGAACTTCAGTAGTTAGAAACTATCCAAGAGAGGAACAAGAAAACTGCAAACCTGAACAATCATCGAGCTGAGACAGCTTAGCGGCATTATTCAGAATAGAATGTGGTGGGCGCCTGGGTGGCTCAATGGGTTAAGCCTCTGCCTTTGGCTCAGGTCATGATCTCAGGGTCCTGGGATTGAGCCCCACATCGGGTTCTCGGCTCAGCGGGGAGCCTGCTTCCCCCCTCTCTCTCAGCCTGCCTCTCTGCCTACTTGTGCTGTCAAATAAATAAATAAAATCTTAAAAAAAAAAAAAAAAGAATAGAATGTGGTATGGAAACAACCTGAGTGCCCACCCATGAATGGATCCAGATGTGGTTTCTATACACAATGGAAGATTACTCAGTCTGAAGAAAGGACATTCTGCTGTTTGGAACAGCACAGATGGACCGGGAGCACATCAGACTAAGTGAAGTTAAGTCAGACAGAGAAAAGCAAGTACTATATGACATTCCTTATAGGTGGATTCTAAAAAAGCCAAACTCATAAAAACAGAGAGTAAAATGGTGGTTACCAGAAGATGGGGTAGGGGGATAGGACAAATGTTTAAGAGTACAAACTTGCAATGAGTAATAAATAAATCCTAGAGACCTAATGCACAGTATAGTAAATATAGACAATATATTATAATCACCAAACTTCCCGAGGCTGTAACTTAATTATTCCAACCACTAAAAAGAAATAATTATGTAATGTGATAGAGGTACTAATTACTAATTATCAATACAATGGCAAACATACTGCTATATAAATGTATAAAATTAACATGTTGTATGCCTTAAATATATACAATGTTTTATGTTAGATATATTTTAATTAAAAGAAAAAAAATAATGCTTGGAATTTTCCAAATTTGATAAACTATAAACCCATTCATACAAGAAGCTCAACAAACCCCAACCACATGAAACATGAAGAAAACCACATGAACGCACATCAAAGTCAGAGTTGCTAACAATGAGTGACAAAGAGAAAAATCTTAAAAGAAGCAAAGAAGCAGATGACTGAAACACACAAATCTATGAGTTCATCATAATACTGAAAAAAAGTAAACTACCCCAAAACTCACTGGACAACCTCAGAGATTACTAGGGCATCATTACTCTGTGAACTGATAAATAAAAGGAAAGAATGAAGCATTTCTCGTGCCTTTCCTGTACAAACTCTATGTCAAAGTGTCCAGACAGTTGATAAGTGCTTCTCAGAATTTTAACTAATAAATTCAGAAAGGCTAAGTGAATTACAAAATCAATTGATTAATGAAATAATCTACTCGATAAAGATCGTTCATGGCTACAAAATACTATTAGTTCAAAGAGTGATGGGGGAACTCTTTAATGGACAGATCAGCCTGGGAACAAGTGAACTCATCAGTCCATGTTAATATCACAAAGCACACAGCCTTGCCTATGTGTGTACATAGCCCTGAAACAGAAACTGAATCTAATCAAGCCCACAGATCTAACTGCCAGTTTACAAGTAAATAGGGAAGAGGAATATATTAACTGATAACATAAAGATACAACCAGCCATATCTAAAAATGTGAAAAATTTTATGAAAAATGACCCATGTTCTTCAACAAATAAATGGTATGAAAAAGATGAGGGAATTAGTAGGGAGACTGAAAGAAATTTTAAAAAACATTAATCAAATGTAGATGTAAACCTTGTTTGGATCCAAATTTGCACAAAATATTTAAACAACAGAAAGCCAAAACAAGAGTATATATTAAACCAAATTAAGGTATAAAGTTAATTTCATTAGGTTTAATTATAATACTGTGGTTATGCTTTTTTAAAAGTCCTTATCCAGGGATGCCTGGGTGGCTCAGTCAGTTAAGTGTCTGCCTTTGGCTCAGGTCATGATCCCAGGGTCCTGGGATCAGGTCCTGCACTGGGCTCCTCACTGGGGAGTTTGCTTCTCCCTCTCCCTCTGTCCCTGCTGGTGTGCTCGCACGCTCTCTCTCACTCACCCTCTCAAATAAATAAAATCTTAAAAAAAAAAAGTCCTTATCAAGGGTGCCTGACTGGTTCAGTCAGAGGAGCATGTGACTCTTGGTCATGGGGCTGTACACGTTCCATGTAGAGATTACTTAAAAATAAAATCTTAATAAATACATGAATAAATGAATAAGTAAAGTCCTTATCAGAGAGACCTGTGAAGGATATATGGGTAAAATTATATGATGGTCTTAAGATTTGTTTTAAAACTGTACAGGCAAAAATTAAAACAGCATGTGTGTGTGTGTAGGAAAAGATAAAAAAATGAATGACAAAAAGCTAATTACTAAAATTCTTTTTTGTATATTTTCTTTCTTTATTTAAGATTTTATTTATTTATTTGACAGAGAGAGAGATCACAAGTAGGCAGAGAGGCAGGCAGATAGAGGGGGAAGTACGCTCCCCACTGAGCAGAGAGCCCAATGCGGGGCTTGATTCCAGGACCCTGAGATCATGACCTGAGCTGAAGGCAGAGGCTTAACCCACTGAGCCACCCAGATTTTGTTTTTCCAAAGATATTATGACCTAAGGACAACAGTTTACTTACTTGGTGACTTGCCTAGGTTGTAACTATTGAAAAAGCAAGGTTTATGAGAGTTCACACCTTGCTTGTCCACTTGATGGGACTGAGTGGCTTCCTTCAGTTGAGATAGAATTTGTCTACCACTGCGCTGAGAAGATGCATTGACTTCAAATATCTAAAAGAATATATGAAAGTAAGGCAGAATGGTTGGTTTTCCTTTAATTCAAGTGTAACTATGACATTAACATTCTCCCAGTGTATCTCCTACTAACCTTGAATCCAAGCTCCTGAGCACAAGCATACACCGCAGCAGTTTTTCCCACTCCTGTTGGTCCTGTTATAAGAACAGTATTGCAAAGGCGAGTCTCTTCTTCGTCATCTGAACTGCCTTTAAAATCTATGCTATCCGATGGATCTGAAAAATTATTCAAATGCAAATTATCATTTGATAATTGTTCAGGCAGCAACTCTATCTCATGAAACCCAATGATCAAACCTTACAAACTTCTTGCCAGTAAATGCTGGAAATTTAGTTTACAAAAGCTAGAAAATCAAATATAAAATACCAGTTAGGAAATTTTATATGAATATTTAGCTAATCTAACTCAACATGTCCAGTCAAACGGAGAAAATGACTCAAAATACCTTCCTGTTTCTCATCTTTTTTTCCCTTCAAATTTTGTCTTTCCTCCAATTCAGCTCTTCTCTTCCAGTCTTTCAACCAACTGCCATAAGAAAATGTATGTTAATAAAAATAATGCACAGAATAGAGCTGTATCTCTTTGAATCAACTAAATAGTGAAATATTTTTACATGGGCATGAATATTTTTAAATGAAGTAATTTTTTTACCAAAACACAAGACCGTATGAGCTAAGTTATTCACAGCAACATTGTTCCTATTAGCTTCCATAGGGAAAAACCCAGAAGTACCTCAGTAGAAGGAAAGATACACATAGTCCAGTTACCTAAAAAACCAGTATAGAGCAGCTATAAAGAACCGAGGTGGGGCGCCTGGGTGGCTCAGTGGGTTAATGCCTCTGCCTTTGGCTCAGGTCATGGTCCCAGGGTCCTGGGATCAAGCCCCACATCGGGCGCTCTGCTCAGCGGGGAGCCTACTTCCCCCTCTCTCTCTGCCTATCTGTGATCTCTCTGTCAAATAAATAAATAAAATCTTTAAAAAAATAAAAAAGAAACAAGGAGACGGGGTGATGACATGAAAGATGTCTAATACACGATCCTAAGGAAAAGTAGAAAGATGAAGTTCTAGTTTGGAGCTAGACTGCCCAAGTTTGAGTTCCAGCTCCACCACTTCCGAGCTGTGTGACTCTGGACAAATCATTCAACCTCTGTAGGCCCACTCCTCATCTGTAAGATAAGGACAACAGTATTTATCCTCATAGTTTTAAGGATTAAATGAGCTGAGAACAATGCAAGTACTTAGAATAATGCTAGGCTCAAAGTGTTAACTATTATTGTGGGTCCCTATTATATGAAGTCCTTTGGACCAGGTGAATTTTAGAATTCAAAAATTTTCAGATATTATAAAAGTAATTTGGTACGTATACCACATATAACACAATACCTCTAATGGGGTCTGTAACATTACATCCACAATCACTTAATATTTCTGTTTAAAAAAATGTATGAACTCCTACTAAGTGGGAATCCATAAAAAGCATAAAATATAATAAAGTTAGTAACTTTTGGTTTTCAAAACTTCTTGGATGTGGGAATCAGAGACAAAGGATTCTGGACCTGAATTAGTAATATGATCCTATCTGTTAGGAAGAAAGGAGCTAATATATGCATAATATATGTATAACCTTACATTTTTCTGTAAAGTCATACAAGAAACCTTTAATAGTTGTTACCTCTGGAAAGCAGAAGTGGGAGAAAAGAAGGATATTTATTTTTCACATTTTTCTTAAGATTTTCCATGTAATGTATTACTTTATAATTTCTAGATTTTAGTATAAAGAAAACAGACTAAGTTAAAACTAGATCCATAAACAATTTCTTAATTCTTTTATAAGTTTTACCAACCTATGTAACTTTTTTATAGCTAGCTCATTGCCTATGAGTTCACTGGAGTTCTGAGGTTGATACTTTTCTGTCCAAAGCATGTCTTCAGTTCCAAAATCTAAAGCAAAAAATACATATTAAACATTTTTCCTTGACATAAGTATATATTCTTGACATTTACGGTATTGTTTCATATAAACAATGAGTATTTATCTAGGTATTTATATCTATAAAATGCCAAAAGGGGCAATTTCAAAACTTAACATTACATTTTAAATTCTTTTTTTTTTAAAATTTTTGGTATTTTTACTTGAGGGAGAAGGGGAGAGAGCATGAATGGGGGGAGGGGCAGAGGGACAAGCAGACTCCCTGATGACCAGGGAGCCCAACCATGGGCTTGATCCCAGGACTGAGATCATGATCAGAGCTGAAGTCAGAGTCGTTAACTGCCTCAGCCATCCAGGTACCCCACATCTAAATTTTGCATATCAAAACCCTTTCTCCTTAAAAGCTAACCACCACTAGGATGCCTGGGTGACTTAGATAAGTGCCCAACTCTTGATCTCAGTTCAGGTCTTGATCTCAGGATTGTGAGTTCAAGCTGAGTTGGGCTCCATACTAGACATGGAACTTACTTAAAAAAAAAAAAAAAAAAAAAAGGACAGGGGCCTGGGTGCTTAGTCAGTTAAGTATCCAACTCTGATTTTGGCTCAGATCATCATCTCAGGGTCATGAACTCAGGTAGTGAGATCCAGCCCCATGTCCGGCTTGGCACATAGAGAAGTCCACTCCTCTCCCTCTTCCTCTGTCCGCCCCCTGACCCCAGTGTGCTTTCTCTCTCTCTCTCAAATAAATAAATCTTAAAAAAAAAAAAAAAAAAAGGCTAATCACCATGAAGTCTCATGGCAGTAAGGTTTAAAAGTACACCTTTAGGGGCACCTGGTTGGCTCAATCAGTTAGCTGTCTGCCTTCTGCACAGGTCACAATCCCAATATCCTGGGATTGAGTCCCACATCAGGCTCCTTGCTCAGTGGGCAGCCTGTTTCTCCTTCTGCCTATTGCTCCCCCTGCTTGTGTTCTAGAGCATGTGCGCTCACTCTCTCTCTCTCTCTCTCTCACACAAATAAATAAATAACATCTTAAAAATAAATAAATAACATCTTAAAAATAAATAAATAAATAAATAAAATCTTAAAAAAAAAAAGAGGCACTTGGCTGGCTCAATTGGGGTCACAAGTTCAAGCCCCACATTGGGGTTGCAGATACTTAAAAATATTAAGTATTAAGAAATAAATAAAAGTACACATTTAAAATTTTAATAATCACTAAAAAACATGAAATATGAAAAATAAATTATACTATAAGAAATAATCTGAAGAGCAATGGCAGCATAATTCTAGTGCAACTTCTTTTGACTCCTAAAAAAAAACCAAACATTAAACTGTCGTATTGAGTCAACCAGGGCAAATGGAGATGTGCGACACTCCCATTTGAGAAGACTGAATGTTGTAAAGATGCCAATTCACTCCAAATGAATCTATACACTAATCCAAAATCAAAACCCCAATGGGATCTGTGGGGGTAGGAGAACCTATAGTTCATTCAGCAGTATAGCTACATGAACATAGTTTAAAAAAATGATAGGAGACTTGCTGTATAAGTATCAAAACATACTCTAAAGCTATCTAACAGAATGAATCAATTCAACAGAATACTTTGAAAAAGCTAGGTAACCCAAATGGGAACATGTCAGAGACACGTGAAACAAATGTAAAATAAACGGCATAGTATAACTCCAGGTTTTTACAAAAGCACACGTATTTATAGAAGCACAGAAAAATCAAACATCAAACACCAATCTATTAAATGTGGTACTCTTTAAAGCTGTCATTAGTAAGGCTCCCACTTGTTTTATACACACATATCACTTGAATGTTGCATGAACATATATTAAAGAGAAGAGAAGATGAGAGATTATGTACACAGAAGTGTTCTAGGACCGGAAGGAGAAGATCTGATTTACCAGGAATAGATCTTTCTGAGGGAGACTCTCTGCCATCGTCTATCATCAGAACATCAGGATCTTCAACTGCTTCTGTTTCTACTTTACATGTTGTGCTCAGAGCAGTCTGTTTCTTCCTGGATGTTTTACAAAGAAGGCCTTTACAAGAGTCTAGCTTTATCCCGGTGGAGTTGTTTCTTTTGTCAAGTTCTTCTGGCTTCCCATTTGTCTTTTTTGGACCTTGTGAATACTCGTTTGGTTTCTTTCTTTTTGACTTCTGAATTTCCGTTTCCACTCGTTTCCTTTTAGTTTCTTTTTGATTGACATCGGGCTCTCGTTGTGGACTTTCTATTTCAGAAATCACAGAAACGCATGTGTTTAACCAATCAACCAAAATGAAATTTTAATATCTAACCATCTTAATGTCACTTCTGAATATCCAATAATCTTAATACCACAAAATGAAGAAGCAAGAATCAAATATGGCACACGGAAAGCAAGCAGGCTATCTTGTTATTTAGACTGCCTTTTGTACAAGCTGTGTAAATTCAAATAATCTTATCTAATGCTTTCCTTAAATGAACTATTAATATCTTAATATAATTAAAGCAGCCTTTGCGTTCACATCTGTGGAAAACGGCAGGGGCCAACACTGCACTTAAACAAGATGCTTTACTTCAGTTGAACAATTTTTCCTGCCAACCATAAGCAATATTCTCTCTGTGGACTTGTAAGAGTCAATGACCAAGTCTTAATGTTTTCAAAAGCAAAATGTCAATGTAAATGATAATAATTATCACTAACCTTGTTTACGATGACACTCAGAAAGCCCCTGGTGCTCACTTCGTTTTTTTAGAAGCAAGGAAAAATATTTCCTCAAAGAAAATTCAGGATTTGACAACCTAATTTCCTCCAGCAAAAGATTTCTTACTTCTTCAGTCAAATCTTTCCTTTTCTCCACAAACTGCAATGGAGAATAAAATGCTCAGTAATAAACCCACATTGTCTATTTTTTTTAAGTTGTTGTTTTGTTGTTTTTTTTTTAAGTAATCTCAGGTGTCTGGGTGGCTCAGTCAGTTAGGTGTCTGCTGTCAACTCAGGCCATGATTCCGAGGTCCTGGGACTGAGCCTAGCATCAGGCTCCCTGCTCAGTGGGGAGTCTACTTCTCCCTCTGCTCCTCCCCCAGCTTGTTCTCTCTCTCTCTAATAAAATCTTAAAAAGAAATAAACAAAAAATAAAGTCATCTGTATGCCCAATATGAGGCTCAAACTCACAACCCTGAGATCAAGAGTATCTTGCTCCAACAACTGAGCCAGCCAGGTGCCCCCTACACTATTAAAATTAGTCACCAACTACTTTCTGTCTATAATAAATCAGTATTAATGTAGGAGTAGCTTCAGTGACTAAATACAACCTTGACAATGAAGCTGCATTTGCATACTTTTGAAGGACTTAGTTCATATTTTCATTGTTCCCTCTTTCAACTAATTGTACATTACACATTTATTAGATTAGAAGGCTGACTAATATCTAAATGTGCTATATAACCTAATATTCTTTTGAAATTGGCTACCAGTAATTCCTAAAACATTTCTAAAACTCTAGGAATATTTAAGAGATGTCTACCTCAATCAGGATTTATTTTTTAAAACTGGACTCTAGGGGAAAAAAATGAACTTTAGGCCACAATAGTAGATTTCCAATTTTTTTTCTAAAAGATGCGAAGGAAACACCCTATGATGGAGGAGCTCTCCAGTACTTACCCCAACAGCAGAATTAGTCCTTTTAGAATTTGAATTCAATGTTGAAAATTCACCAAGAGCAAGAACACATTTTGAGGGATCTATTACTTTAGTATTCAGTTCTTTAAGTTTAGTTAAAAGAGAGCAAGTGGGTGGTTTCAAATGCCACAAATGGCATCCTAAAGAAAAACGAAAACAAATATCTTAATTACTTTCATTCACACACATCAAATGCCAAATACCCAAACATGAAAAGACCTGACAACTACATAGTTAACACAAAAATACCAAAACTCAAATGAGTGCACAGGGAACCCATTCTTACTTCCAACGAATACAATTAATAAAAATTACTGAGCCTTCTGATCCAACTGTTTAAAATAACCAAGTAATAGCAAACTTTCTTTTCTTCTTAAACCAACCTTGCTACTCAGGGTAAAAATTTCAGGGGCAGGTAGCATCCTGTTTTAAAATTTAAACTTTGAGGGGCATCTGGGTGGCTCAATAGGTTAAGCATCTGCCTTTGGCTCAGGATCCTGGGATCAGGATCCTACATCATCCCTACATCAGGTTCCTTGCTCAGCGGGGAGCCTGCTTCTCCCTCTCCTTCTGTCCCACCCTCCCACTCATGCCCCCCCCACCTCTCTCTCTCACAAGTCAAATCTATAAAAAAAAAAAAACACCTTTCAGATAAATAAATAAATAAATAAAATTTAAACTTTGAAGTCAGACCTGAGTTCAAATCCAGACTGTGCCACTTGCTAGCTAGGTGAATATGGGCAAGATCCTAAACCTTAGTTTCTTCCTCTGTAAAGTAGGGGTGGCAATTATAATAGTCAACCTCCTAGAGTTGTTACAGAGATCAAACTAGTTATGCATACAAACTGCTCAGCAGAATGCCAGATACTAGTAAACCGACATGCAATAACTCTTCAGGTTCTAAAAGAGATTCTCTCTGTGCTTGCTTCATCTCCTCGTCTATAAATACTTATGCTAAGTTTTACGGTATCACTTGTGTGAAAATGTGTTTATTAACATCAGGGAAGAAAAGTAGAACTAATTTCTGTAGTTGAATGTACCATGAAAAAAAATGCTGTATAAAGTTGAACTGGTGAAAATAACAAGAAAGTTTTCATTAACTGAATGGCCAGTGGCAGAGCTAGAGAAGAGTGGGAAAGTAAAATATCATTAGAAAGACTGGCTATGGGGCGCCTGGGTGGCTCAGCGGGTTAAAGCCTCTGTCTTTGGCTCAGGTCATGATCCCAGAGTCCTGGGATCAAGCCCGCATCAGGCTCTCTGCTCAGCGGGGAGCCTGCTTCCCTCTCTCTCTGCCTGCCTCTCTGCCTACTTGTGATCTCTGTCTGTCAAATAAATAAATAAAATCTAAAAAAAAAAAGAAAAGAAAAAAGAAAAAGAAAAAGAAAAAGAAAGACTGGTTAGATGGAGGTTTCTCAAAAAGTTGAAAATAGAGCTACCCTATGACCTAGCAATCGCACTACTGGGTATTTACCCTAAAGATATAACTGTAGTGATCCGAAGGGGCACATGCACATGAATGTTTATAGCAGCAATGTCCACAACAGCCAAACTATGGACAGAACCTAGATGTCCACCAACAGATGAATGGATATAGAAGATGTGGTATGTATATACAATGGAATACTATGCAGCCATCAAAAGAAGTAAAATCTTGCCATTTGCAATGACATGGATGGAACTAGAGGGTATTATGCTGAGTGAAGTAAGTCAATCAGAGAAAGACAATTATCATATCTCTCTGCTATGAGGAATTTGAGAGGCAGGGCGGGGGGTTGTTGGGAGGCAGGGAAGGAAAGAACGAAATAAGATGGGATCGGGAGGGAGACAAACCGTAAGAGACTCTTAATCTCACAAAACAAACTAAGGGTTGCCGGCGGGGCGGGAGCGGTGGAGAGGGGTAGGGAGAGGGTGGTGGGGAGAAGGTATATGCTATGGTGAGTGCTGTGAAATGTGTAAGCCTGATGATTCACAGACCTGTACCCCTGGGGAAAGTAATATACTATATGTCAATAAAAATAATTTAAATAAATAGAAACACTGGCTAGGAAGTTCCCAAACAATACATTATTTATTTTAACTATTTTCATTAACATAATACATCATATGTTAATGAAAATAGTTAAAATAAATAAATAAATAGATAGATAGATAGGTAGACAGACTGGCTAGGAAGTTCCCTGTATAAATGGGAGGCTGAGAGGCGCCTGGGTGGCTCAGTCAGTTGAGCATCTGACTTCTGCCCCAGGTCTTGATCTCGGGGATTGAGTCCCGTGTTGGGCCCCCCGAGTCAGCAGGAGACTACTTGTCCCTCTCCCTCTCCCACTCCCCCTGCTCATGCTCCCTCTCTTTTAAAAACAGATAAATAAATAAATAAAATCTAAATGGGAGGCTGAACAGAATGCAAAAACTATCAAGGTCAGAAACACAAAACAAAAAAAGAAAGGAAAAGAGAACACAGAGTCTGTTTTGTGGGTAGAGGGAGTGCATTAAACCAAACTTCAAAGCCACCTGAGAAGAATACAAGTGCTTTTGTGCTGATAAAACAAAAACACCTCTAGGCAGGAATAATGAGGAAGATATAAAGTTGTACACACTTTCAGCAATTCTAAACTAGGTAAGTAAAATAAGATTGTATTTGCTCTAGCATTTGAATCCAAACAGAAGCAGGTTCTGACCACACTAAGGCCACTGTGCAAGTGGCCTATGCGAACAGCTCACCCCAGGCATGGTGCGTGTGAGGGAAGGCTGAATTGGAGTGTGGAGCACTGAGACTTGCTACCTGTTCCAGCAGATATTTATATGGTTTGAGAGAGGAAAAGCTGTACTGGAACATTCAACAGCCCACTGGAAAGAACAGAGCCGGAGCTCCTCTGAGAAAGTCTTAAAAGATGATCTGTTCACACACAGGCTACGTGTGTGAAGAGCACGGACTTCCATTTAGAACATGGGGCCTCTCTGGAGAACAACATCCACTGAGGTCCCACCCCCGTGCCTGCTCCCCACTGCACAGAGGGGGAGGGCTGAGGATGCCGCTGGCTCTCTTGCCCCGACCCCCCCATCCTTGGTCAAGTGAGTCCAAGACTGAGGAAGAGAGAGTGAAACACACCCTTTGAATTCCCACTAAATTCCCCTTAAGAATTATCTTTAAACCTTAGCCTCGTTTTAAGTCAACTTACGGTTTCACATTACTTCTAAAATTTAAAAATTTTAGAATCTTTAAATTAAAATTTAAAAATACATCATAATATTAAATTTTAAATATTAATATAAAATATATAGAATGTTAAATATTAAGAATATTTTAATTTAAAAATATCTCATTATAAGAAACTCACCATCATCTTTTTGTTGTACATGGACGACTCTCTGAAAACTAGTACTCACTGCATTGTACACATCTAATGCAGCAGCTTTCTTTGCGATCTGTCGTTTCAGCAAATCCGGCAAACCACTCATTAGGAAGTCCCGCTTTGCTTTAAACTGCATTTCACAATCCTGAGCCTTTTCAGATGTATCTTGACTTTTAAGAAAATGATGTGAAAGAGGAAAGCTAAGGTTATACACACTTAAAAAAAAAACAAAAAACAACCAACTCTAAAACACTTTCAATTTAATTTGAAAAAATCAGCTACCTGAGATGTTAGGTGGTCAAATTCATTTTTGCTTATCATAAAAACAAGTCTACCAGTTGTAAGAAATTAAGTAAATATAAGTTTATATAGAAAAATGATTTAAGAGGCACCTGCGTGGCTCAGTTGTTAAGTGTCTGCCTTCGGCTCAGGTCATGATCCCAGTGTCCTGGGATCGAGCCCCGCATCAGGCCCCCTGCTCGGCAGAGAGCCTGCTTCTCCTTCTCCCTCTGCCTGCTGCTCTGCCTACTTGTGCTGTCTCTCTATCTCTCTGTCAAATAAATAAATAAAATCTTACCAAAAAAAAAAAAAAGAGAGAAAAGAAAAATGATTTAAAGGACATCCACCAAATGTTAACAGAGGCTATCTTTGAGTAGTGAGTTTTTCCCCTTGAGTCTTTTGTCTTCTTTTTTAAAAAAAACAAGTGTTTATATTATAATCAGAAAACAAAATAAGTGTTATAGTTCAAAAAGTTAATCCAAGAATTTCTTTTTTTTTTTCCCCAAGAATTTCTAATGTGATACTGTTTCCTAAATAATAGCAAGAACATGAGGGCCCTTATTACTGATGCCTCAGTTTTACCTGGCTTATCTTCATATTGTTAATCGTAAGAGTCTTGACTTCTGTGGGAGGGAGGTAATGGGATGCTGGATTAGTGGAGGGGAGAGAGTGTGGTATCACAGTTTATTTGCCTTTCCGAGCCTGTCATATGCAGAGGGAGAATTGTCATATTCTCTACAAACAGAGATTTGGGCTGGTAATTAAAAAGAGGCTACAAAAACTTCCATTTCTCTTTTCCTTTTCTATCTGAGACAAATGAGGGAAAGATGAGACCTAAAGCCAGAGTGGAGGAATTAATCTTAAAAAACAGGAGGTGTATCTTTTTTTTTTTTTTTAAAGATTTTTTTTATTTATTTGACAGACAGAGATCACAAGCAGGCAGAGAGGCAGGCAGAGAGAGAGGAGGAAGCAGGCTCCCTGCTGAGCAGAGAGCCCGATGCGGGGCTCAATCCTAGGACCCTGGGATCATGACCTGAGCTGAAGGCAGAGGCTTTAACCCACGGAGCCACCCAGGCGCCCTGGAGGTGTACGTTTTTGCTGCTAATTGGCGGGAAGGAGGAAAAGATGGATGAAGTTGTAGCTAAATGAGTATGTGCTTGGGGCACCTGGCTGGCTCAGTCAGTACAGCATGCAAGCAACTCTTGATCTTGGGGTTGTAAGTTTAAGCCCCATGTTGGGTGTAGAGATTACTTGCAAATAAAATCTTAGGGGGCACGTGGGTGGCTCAGTGGGTTAAGCCTCTGCCTTCAGCTCAGGTCATGGTCTTGGGGTCCTGGGATCAAGCCCCACATTGGGCTCTCTGCTCGGCAGGGAGCCTGCTCACCCCTCTCTCTGCCTGCCTCTCTGCCTACTTGTGTGATCTCTGTCTGTCAAACAGGTAAATAAAATCTTAAAAAAAAAAAGAAAAAAGAAAATAAGATCTTAGGGGAAAAAAAAGAGTATGCACCTATAGCAGAAGATAAACTTTAAGAAGGGTACAAGGGAGTCATTACGCATATATACGTATTACATATGTTATATGATATGTATTATATAAAATTATAGTTTGGATTCTTGGACGCACATGTGTGTGTGTGCATTTCCTAGCTTTAAGGAGGTCTAGAAGCATTGATACCTCAGAAGCAATGAGTAAAATAAGCACTTAGATCTTGGTCTCTAGATCCTCCACTAAAAGGAACCACGGCTCTTTGGAGAAAAGGCTATTTACAGAGCTGGGGCCGAGTAAATCAAAGATGAACCTCTGCACTGAGAACCACAGAAATTAAAACCTCAAATAGAAATATCACATTCTTAAAAAAAAAAAAGAAAGAAAAAAAAAGAAATATCACATTCTTGGACAAGTTTAAAACTGGAAACAACCCAAATGTCCACCAACAGGTGAGTGGTGTATCCATCCAATGGAATACTACTCAGCAAAAATACAATGAACTACCGATATACAGCTGACCTTGAACAACATGGGAGTTCTGGGTGCCGACTCTCTGCACAAAGATGCATGTGTAATGTTTAACTCCCCCAAAACACCCACCAATAATAGCTTCCTGCTGACTGGAAGCCTTCCTGACTAACATTAACCACTGATGAACACACAGTCTATGTTGTTTATATTATATGCTATATTCTTTATAATAAAGGAAGTTAGAGACAAAAATAGTAAGAAAGTCCTAAGAAAAATCCATTTTTACAGCACCATAATGTAAAACATCCATGTGAGGGGGCCTGCGCCATCTGAGCCACGTTGTTCAGGAGTCAACTGTATTTGAGGACATGGATAAGTCTCAAAATCAGCACGCTGAATGAAAGAGGCCAGGTGAAAAAGAATATATATGATTTCACTTATAAAGAATTCTAGAGGGGCGCCTGGGTGGCTCAGTGGGTTAAAGCCTCTGCCTTCAGCTCAGGTCATGATCCCAGGGTCCTGGGATTG
This sequence comes from Martes martes, assembly GCF_963455335.1. Lineage (NCBI taxonomy): Eukaryota > Metazoa > Chordata > Mammalia > Carnivora > Mustelidae > Martes > Martes martes. The sequence continues at coordinate 25,109,425 of NC_137904.1, read as the reverse complement.
AGCCCCACATCGGGCTCTCTGCTCGGCGGTGAGCCTGCTTCCTCCTCTCTCTCTGCCTGCTTGTGATCTCTGTCTGTCAAATAAATAAATAAAATCTTAAAAAAAAAAAAAGAATTCTAGAAAAAGCAAATTAACAGAGAAAAAGAGACTGGCACTTGTCTGAGCTGGGACTAGAAGGAGGACTGCTGGAGGGCCCAAGGAGTCTTTCGGAGGGCCATGGAAATAAATCTGTGTCTGCATGGCAGGAGTGGTGCACTGCGTTCACTGTGTAGCCAACTGACAAAGCTCACCAAGTTATACACTTCCAATACAGGTGATTGTGCGTAAATTATACCTCGGTAAGGTGACCTTTTTTTTTTTTTTAAGATTTTATTTCCTTATTTGAGAGAATGAGAGAGAAAGAGGGAGAGAGCATGAGAGGAGAGAGGGTCAGGGGGAGAAGCAGACTCCCTGCCGAGCAGGGATCCCAATGTGGGACTCGATTCTAGGACTCCAGGATCATGACCTGAGCTGAAGGCACTTGCCTAACCAACTGAGCCACCCAAGCACCCCTATACCCCAGTAAGGTTTAAAAATTTAATCGATTTAAAATAATAATAAAAGGTAAAAGAATTAAAAAAATAGACCACTAGAGACCTACTTGAATGGCTAACATCACAAAGTCTGATAATGCCAAGTGTTAGCAACCAGAACTCTCATACACTGCTGGTGGGAGTGTAAAATGGAACAACCACTTGGGAAAATAGCTCGGCGGATTCTTCTAATGTTAGTCATACACCCACCTAGTGACAGAGCAATTCCATTTCTAGGTATTTACTTGAGAGAAATGAGAACACTGTCTATACATGTGTATGGAATGTTCACAGCAGCCTAACTGCAGCCTAATTTCTAGCCAAATGCTGGAAACAACCCAAATGGCCATCAATAAAAGAATGGATAAACAAACTGCAGTATATTCATATAAGGAATACTATTCAGCAATAAAAAAGAACAGACTACTGATACATTACCTTAACTGAAAGAAGCCAGAGGCAAAAGTGTACCTCCTGTATGATTTCATTTCTATGAAATTCTAGAAAAGGCAAACCAATCTCTATCAACAGAAAACAGATCAGAAATTGCATGGGAGTTGGGGGTAGGGATTAACTGAAAGGAGACACAAAGGAACTTTTTTGAGTGTGATGAAGATGTTCTCTATTGTTGTGGAGATTACACAGATGTGTATATTTATTAAACCTCCAACTGTTTATTTGATATTATATACATATGATTGTATGTACATTATTCCTGAATAAAGGTGATTTTTTATTTTTTTTTAAAGATTTTATTTATTTATTTATTTGAGAGAGAAATAATGAGAGAGAGAGAGAGCATGAGAGGGGGGAGGGTCAGAGGGAAAAGCAGACTTCCTACTGAGCAGGGAGCGCGATGCAGGACTGGATCCCAGGACTCTGGGATCATGACTTTAACTAACTGAGCCACCCTGGCACCCAATAAAAGTGATTTTTAAAAAAATGTGTGTGTGTGTGTGTGTGTGTACTGACCAAAGGCAATTAGACATGAAAGAATATACATGTAAAGTCTACACAAAGTTCTAAAACTGACAAAACTAATCCCTGGTAACAGAAATCAAACTAATCAATGGTGATGAAATCAGGATAGTGGTAACCTTGTGTTGTGGTAGGATGGGAATAACAGAAAAAGAGTACCTGTACCTCTCAGGAGTAAAAGAAATATGTTAAATCTTGATTTAATGTACTTACAAAAACCACTATGCTTTAGAATGATGCATTTAACAAATGAACAAACAAAACAGAAATGGACTCATGACACAGGAAACAAAGAGTTGGTTACCAGAGTGGGGAAGGGGAGGGGGCAGATGAAATAGGGAAAGGGGATCAACAGGTACAAACTTCCAGTCATTAAAGTTAAGTCACAGGGATGAAATGTGCAGCATAGGGAGTACAAGCAACTGTAGCAACATTCTATACAGTGACAGATGGTAACTAGACTTATCATGGGGACCTTCTCGTAACATATAAAAACATCGAATCATTATTATGTACATCTCAAACTAACAGGATATTGTACGTCAATTATACTTTAATACAAAAAAAAAAGATTTGTGGGAACCTGGGTGACTCAGTGGGTTAAAGCCTCCGCTTTCGGCTCAGGTCATGATCCCAGGGTCCTAGGATTGAGCCCCGCATCGGGCTCTCTGCTCAGCAGGGAGCCTGCTTCCTCCTCCTCTCTCTGCCTGCCTCTCTGCCTACTTGTGATCTCTGTCTGTCAAATAAATACATAAAATATTAAAAAAAAAAAGATTTGTGCATTTAACAATATGTAATTATACCTCAATAAAAGTGAAAGAGGAAAAAAATAACCTGAATATGATGTCCCTAAACCTGGTCTTTTGCCAACATCCCATCCACTTGCACAGGGACACTAGAACTTAAGTGTCATCTTTGCACCTTCCTCTCTCTTACCCCCACCCCCCAGATCTAATCACTCACTATGTTTTTTTTTTTTTTTTAAGATTTTATTTATTTGTTTGACAGACAGAGATTACAAGTAGGCAGAGAGGCAGGCAGAGAGAGAGAGGGGGAAGCAGGCTCCCCACCAAGCGGTGAGCCCAATGCAGGGCTCGATCCCAGGACCCTGGGATCATGACCTGAGCCGAAGGCAGAGGCTTTAGTCCACTGAGCCACCCAGGCGCCCCAATCACTATGGATTTTGATCTAGCAAACTGATCTAGCAGTCAGAATAAGCTTTCCAAAATTCCAAATATTTATGTCCAGACGTGTGTTTAAAACCCTCTGACTGCTTCTTACGGCCCTTGCCGTAATGACAAAATTCTTGCACATGGTCCAAAGGTGCTACATGGACTGGCATCTACCTCTCCAGCTTAATCCTACAATTCTCTCACCTCTGCTCTCTGTGCTCAAGTCACACTGGCATTCTTTCAACCTTCTCTATCTGCCATGCTCCTTCCAGCTATAGGGACTCTGCAGACTGTTCGCTCTGGTTAGAACACTGTTGCACCCTGATGAACTCCTGCTCATCCTTCAGTTCAGGTGACCTCGCTTAGCAAAGGCTTGCTTGACCAGACCAAATCCACTTAATATAAACTTTAATAGAACTTGACACCTCTTCTTCTTAGTACAACTGCAATTTTTCATTTGTTGGCTCAATTAATATTTAATTATAGATTATCCTTCCTCTAGAGTATAAGCCTCATGAGGACAGAGAATGTGTCTTGTTTTGTTCCCCATAATATTCCCAGTGCCAAAAAAAAAAAAAAATAATATTCCCAGTGCCAAATATACTGCTTGGTACATAGCAGGTATTTGGAAGATTTTATTTTATTCATTTATTTTTACTTATTATTATTTTTTTAATGTAATCTCTACCCTCAATGTGGGGCTCAAACTCATGAGCTTATGATCAAGTCACATGCTCCTCCAACTGAGCCAGCCAGGTACCCCATAGCAGGTATTTAAATATTTACTGAATAAGTTCAGAATCAGCTCATTGGTGCTTTTGGTTTATGTTTCCACTGTTTCACCTAGAGATGGGCCACAAAATGATTTTCAAATTGCAGTTGTAGCACTGTCAATATTGTCATCTTTAAAAGTGAACTTATTAAAGCCTCAAATGATAATATACATGCTTTCTCATCAAAGTAAAGGAAAAAAAATACAAAAACATTCTGTAAGATATTTCAGCATTTAAAAATTTGTATTGGACTGACCTGCTTTCATCAAAACCAAGAACAGGATCAGCTGTTTTTTGAGCCTTTCTGGTAAGAAATAAAGGAGCAACTTTCATTTTCCCTTAGAAAAATAAATACTTAGGTTAGTGTCAATGTTTATCATCTCTTCTTACCTCCAGCTATTTCCAAATTATACCACTACCTTCTTAAACTTAAAAAAAATTAAACCTTTTTACTTTCTTTAATCTTAAAAAAGACTAACTTTTTATTTTAAAAAATTTCTATACAATGACCTGGTCTCCCAATATCATTATCAGAATCTCCAGGCAACTTTTAAACTACAGATTCCCATAATCCCCCTCCAGAGATTCTCAGTCAATATGCCTAGGGAAGGACCTCAAGATTTAGGAAATTTTTTAATTTACTCTGACGATTTTGATGATTCATCAGGTTTGAGAACCTCTAAACTTAACTGAGGCTAAACAGATAGATAGAAATACTTAATATAATTAAAAGTTTGCACCACAGAAGGCAAGGAATTAAATTGACAGCACTCAGAACAATATAATCTCTCTAAAACATTCTAATGTTCATCATAAGCATTATCAAATTTGATTACCAGGTACATTTTTAGGAGTCTTGTTTAGTTTTTTTCCTAGCACATCATTCAGACACTGAAGTTTCTTCTGATTTTTCTCAGGATGCTTTAAAGAAGTATGATCTGAATCGATTATTATTACAGAGTCCTAAGACAGAATAAGAAAAACATTTTAAAAATATGTCATACAATTGATGTTTTAAAATGTCAAGAGGATTATGACGTTAGAAGCCCCAGGTTAAGAGAATGACATTAGCAGCTCCATACCTCTCTCCATCAGACACTACCTAATACAGAAAACATACAGTGACAATAGTCTACATTACATCATACAAGTTCACATATCAAAGAGTGGATTTATTATGACCATGGCCTTCTTTTTTATTTTTTTATTTTTTTGGCCTTTTTTTGGCCTTCTTTTTTAAAGAAGCAACCAATAGACTTAAGAATCAATATGACCAAGCTATACAAATTTTAGGTATATTCTTGGAAAGCTATACATTCTATAAACGTATTAGATGAAAATCTGATACATTTTCATGTGGTCAGCATACATTTATTGAGCATCTACTGTATATCAGGCAATACAGCAGGCACTGAGCATATATACAAATGAAACAAGAGTTGGCTTCAAGGTTACACCATGGCTTAGGTGATGGAGAGAGCTAGTCTATAAGTATGGTGAATTCAATATCGACCAAAATACAAAAACCACAGAAGTAAAGTACATGTAGGGAAGGAAACTACTTGTCTTGAAGACATCAGCAAAGGTTTCAAGAGGAGGCATTATTCTTAATAGCCAAAAAGTGGAAATAAACCAAATGTCCATCAACTGATGAATGGGTAAAGAAAATGTGATATATCCATACAATGGGGTATTACTTGGCAATAAAAAGAAATGAAATATTGATGCTCCAACATGGATGACCCTTGAGAGCATTATGATGAATGAAAGAAGCCAGACACAAAGGACCATATAATATACGTATGATACCATTTATATGAAATGTTCAGAATAGTCAAATCTACAGAGACAGGAAGTAGATTAGTGGTTGGGTGCGGCTCGGGGAGGAGAGACTGGGAAGTGACAGCTAAGGGAAACAGGGGTTCTTTTGGGGTAATGAAATGTTCTAAAGTTGTGGTGATGGGTGCACAACTCTGTGACTATAGTAAAAGCCAATGAATTGCACATTTTAAATAGTGAATTGTATGGTATGTGACTCATATCTCTATAATAAAGCTGGTTTGAAAAAAAGGGGAAGCGGGGCACCTGGGTGGCTCAGTGGGTTAGGCCTCTGCCTTCAGCTCAGGTCATGATCTCAGGGTTGTGGGATCGAGCCCCACATCAGGGGGCATAGAAGGGGGGGTTCTGCTCAGCAGGGAGCCTGCTTCCCCCTCTCTTTCTGGCTGCTACCTACCTGTGATCTCTCCTTCTCTCTGTCAAATAAATAAAATATTTTAAAAAGAAAGAAAAAAAGAGGAAGTGTTAGCATTTGGCAGGACTTAACGTTTGAGCAGGAATTCCTCAGGTAGAAGAGAGTACTCTGAATAGCCATTTCAAGCCAAGACTACAAAGTGGAACAAGTAAAAACTGCACCATTTGGGGGAGAAATGAATAATTTAGTGTGACTACAGCAAACTGTGTGTATGAGGAAGATGGTTGCTTCGAGGAAAGGGAAGAGCTTATTCAGACTGTAAAGGATCATGAATGACTTGACAAGGATTCAGACTGTATTCTGCAGGCAAAAGAACCCAAAGCTTCTAAAACACAACTGAAAATGATATTCCTTCTATTGCCCTCAAGGGTATCTTACAGTTCTACCCTATAATTTTGTAATGGTTTCCTTCTCCCACTTTAAGCAGCAGAAGAGGATAGAACTCATACCAATAAATATTTCTAATACTTACTTCTGTTTCTGACAACGGCTTCCTTTCAGGAAGTGTCTGATGTCTAGATGAACGTCTCAAGGGTGTCACTGTTTCTTCAGTAGCCTTTGACCTACTAATGTGTAAAGCTTTTGCCTTTTCAATCAATTGTTTTGCTTTAGATACATTTTTGGAAGCACTGCTTGCCTAAACAAAAAAATATGAAATATTAATATAGGTTAGTGGCAAACATTTTATATTTAATGATTAAAAAAATCAGAAAAGGCTGGGATGCCTGGGTGGCTCAGTCAGTTAATTGGCTGCCTTTGGCTCAGGTCATGATCCCGGGGTCCTGGGATTGAGCCCCGCATCAGGCTCTCTGCTCAGCAGGGAGCCTGCCTCCTCCTCTCTCTCCCTGCCTGCCTCTCTGCCTACTTGTAATCTCTGTCTGTCAAATAAATAAATAAATAAATAAATCTTAAAAAAAAAAAAAGTTCATGTTTATAAAAAAACAGAAAACAGAAAAATAAAGAAAACTAAAACCAACCATAATCCTATTACCTTGAAAATAAGTAATTTCCAACACTCTACATTCTGACCTAGCCACCCATCCTCCCAGCCCCACTTACTCCTGACTACATCAGAAACCTCTCTTGAGGGGCGCCTATGTGGCTCAGTTGTTAAGCATCTGGCCTGGGCTCAGGGCAGGATCCCAGAGTCCTGGGATTGAGCCCTGCATCATCGGGCTCTCTGCTCAGCAGGGAGTCTGCCTCTCCCTCTTCTACTCCCCCTGCTTTTGGTCCCTCTCTGGCTGTCTCTCTCTCTGTCAAATAAATAAAATCCTTAAAAAAAAAAAAAAAGTAAGAAACCTCTCAACAGCACTCACTACTTTTTCCCTGTTTATCAGCCTTCACTGCACCCACGCAGCTTGGATCCCACTGTACACCACTTCAACTACTCTTAAAAAATGTTCTCACCTCCTTTGGCTCCTTTGTCCTTCAAAACAGGGTTAAATATTTACTTTATGAGATTAATGGTAAGTACTAAGCATAGCGTCTGGAATGTGATACGCAGTCAAAAAACATGACAGCTGTTAATAACAACAAAAGAGATGCCAATCTTCTTTCGCAGTGGTATTCACGCAAGGACTATGTCACAATCACACTGGGGGCTTTTCAACACACACACACCTGTTCCTACTCACCCTGGGGAGAATCCAATTCTCTCACAGTGGAGAAAAGTGGAGTAGTTTGTAAAAGCAGCTATAGTATTTTTTTTTTTTTAAAGACTTTATTTATTTATTTGACAGAGATTACAAGTAGGCAGAAAAGCAGGCAGAGAGAGAGGAAGGGAAGCAGGCTCCCCAGTGAGCAGAGAGCCCGATGTGGGGGTTTGATCCCAGGACCCTGAGATCATGATCTGAGCTGAAGGCAGAGGCTTTAACCCACTGAGCCACCCAGGCGCCCCTATAGTATTCTCATTTATTCTACTTCTCCCTTTAGGGTAGTGGTTTTCAGTGGGGTAGGGTGGGAGGTGGATTTCTTTCCCTCCCAGGGATATTTGTAATGTGTGGAGACATTTTTAGTTGTCATAACCAGGGAAGTTGGAGAGCTACTGGCATCTCATGGGTAGAGGCCCCCATTATTGTTAAGCATCCTACAATGCACAATCAGTCCGCTATAACAAAGAATTATCCAGCCCAAAATGTCAACAGTACCAGGGTTTTTAGACCTGTACCAGAGTTACAGACCCCACTTTTTAGCCTCTGATCTATAGAAATAAACCAAAAATTCAATCATGATGTATAAAAGGAAAATGATTAGAATGTAACTCTTACTAAAAAGCCTTTTTCTTGGGGGGCCTGGGTGGCTCTGTGGGTTAAAGCCTCTGCCTTTGGCTCGGGTCATGATCCCAGGGTCCTGGGATTGAGCCCCGCTTTGGGCTCTCTGCTCAGCAGGGAGCCTGCTTCCCTCTCTCTGTGCCTGCCTCTCTGCTTATTTCTTGTCTATGAAATAAATGAATAAAATCTTAAAAATAAATAAATAAATAAAAAGCCTTTTTCTTTTCACTCTTTTTTAAAAGATTTTGTTTATTTATTTACTTTAGAGAGAAACAGAGTGAGAGAGAAAGCGCACATACACGCAAGCACAGGGAGGCGCAGAGGGAGAGGGACAAGCTGACTCAGGGTTGAGTGCGGAGCCTGACGCAGGGCTCAATCTCACAATCCTGAGATCACGACCTGAGCCAAAACCCAGGGTTGAACACTTAAATGACTGAGCCACCCAGGTGCCCCCAAAAAACTTTTTCTAAGTAAATTATACTGTCCTTATCAATTGCTTTCATCTCACAGTAAGCTATGTTGACAGCTTAATAAACTAACCAGAGGAACAGAATAATAGTAACAGTATTATGACTGTAGTTAATATTACCAATCTATAAAATCTGTGTATCTTCTTTTGGCATACTACTTCCAATAGCAGTTGTTTTAGGAAACAAAATACCACTTAAACAACCCCCTGAGATTTCAATTACCTTTCTAGTCTGAGAAGTAAAATCTCCATCGGTGGCTTCAGATTTCTCAGATCTTTTCTTAGATTTTTTCTTAGACTTCTTAGGAGTACTAATTCTGGTGAATTTCATTCTGGGGAAAAAAAAGACAATCAGAAGCATTTTCATGATTATGTGTAAGAATTTCGATTAAATATAGGAAAGAACCAACTATGGCTCCAATTTCTGGACAGTTCTCTTTTTTAAGATTTTATTTATTTATTTGACACAGAGAGAGTACAAGTAGGGGGAGCAGCTGGCAGAGGGAGAAGGGGAAGCAGGTTCCCACTGACCAAGGACCCTGGGATCATGACCTGAGCTGAAGGCAGTTGCTTAACCAACTGAGCCACCCAGGCGCCCTGGATAGTTCTTTAAAAAAAATTACTCCCAATTAGATTCAAACTACTGGTCAAACGTAAGCCAAACTTCAAGCTAAACTCTCAGAAAATATAAAATGTTTCCTTTTAGAAGTCATAAGCTTTACAGAAAATTGCCTCCTAAGATCATTCTCCCATTGGCCAAAACCATCATAGTGTATGGCTCAGTTTATCTGAGGAAAAAAACTCTTATTTTTTAATCTCATGTTTGTTAGATGCACAGAATCCATATTTGGTTTGTTTTTTTTTTTTTTATGATTTTATTTATTTGACAGAGAGAGCATGCACAACCAGGGGGAGCGAGAGAGGAAGAAGAAGCAGACTTTACGCTGAGTGGGGAGCCTGAGATGGGGCTTGATCCCAGGACCCTGGGATCATGACCAGAGCCGAAGGCAGATTTTGTTTTTGTTTTTTTTTAAAGATTTTATTTATTTATTTGACAGAGATCACAAGTAGGCAGAGAGGAAGGCAGAGAGAGAGAGGAGGGGAAGCAGGCTCCTTGCTGAGCAGAGAGCCCGATGCGGGGCTCGATCCCAGGACCCTGGGATCATGACCCGAGCCGTGGCAGAGGCTTTAACCCACTGAGCCACCCAGGCGCCCCTTGAAGGCAGACGTTTAATCCACTGAGCCACCCAGGCACTCCTACAATTCATATTTGAAAAATATTTCTCTAGGGAGTTAGCAACCGTGATAAGAGCTTGAAGTCATCTAAAATACATCTAAAATCCTTCTGAAATCATTCCTGACTTTAAATTAAATGTGGAAAACAAACACCATTTTTGAAACTGTTTTCTTATAGTAATCAGCTGTGTTCTAGAAAAAATAACAGTCTCCAATGCTTGAAGTATTTTCCTTCCCAGATAATATTAAATACAGACTACTCAGAACTTCAGAACAAAAACAAATGTTTACCTAATAGGGCTCTCTGAGTCAGAAGGTACTGTTATTAATTCTGCTGTATATAAACTGTGCTTTTCTAGTAAGCTGGCTGCTTTTGGAGTGGATGCCTTTGTTGGACTACCCTCTTCAGAATCGGTACCACTAATGACTATTGTAGTAGGCGTGCTGCTGGTTCTTATAGACCTTCTGGTTGGCTTGGGTGTGGAAACATTTACCAAACTGTCTTCAGATTCAGCTTTAGAACTTATAACGTTATCCTTAACCGGCATGCTGGTTTTTCTTGAAGACTTCTTGTTACACGGAGAGGAAATCTTCAGGTCATCACTTGATAAATCTTTACAAATAAGCCTTTCAGTGTTAAATAATGTACTGTTTTTGAAAACTTCTATTTTCTTTTGTCTTAAACTCATTCTAAGTCTATTTTGATTCTGTGTATCTCTAAGGGAAAAAGTGGCTGCTTTCTTTAGAATATTTCCCTGTCTATTTTCACCTGCGATAGTACCACTATCTAACATTTTCTTATCCTTTTTCTTCAACTTTTTACGTTTCTCATTAGAAAAACTTCCTTTCTCAGTGTGTGACGGCGAATTGCCATGATTCGAAACCACCTGGATGTTAGGATTTTCTGTGATTTTTTTAGAATTATTGTCTCTTCCTTCCTCGTTTAAAGATTTTTCACTGGGCTCTTTCTGCTTCTCAGACTTCCTGACTCCATTTTTAAGTGCATCGGCTGCTGGCTGCCTAAATGCTTTCATAAACTGCTGTCTTTCTTCTAGAGTGCATTTTGGTTTCACAGCCTCGGCACTTCCAGCTTCCATCACTGCCAATTCCAACTCTTCCTCCTGGATGACGACATTGGATTTTCTTTTCTGAACGGTCTGTTCATTCTCGGGATCAGACAGACTATTTTCCATTTCCAACTGCTTCTGTTTCAAGAAAATGGCGGGTATTTTCCTTGTCTTTCTGGGGGGGACGGGGTGAACTTGCGCAAGAACAGTAACTGTCTTATAGCGTCCATGTTGGGAAATGTCACAGGCTTCTGGGTCACTTATACAACCACTTTTGACCGTATCTTCAACAGTTTCAGAGGGAATACAGATTGACATTGTAGAGTCTGGTATGTGTTCTGCTTTATTTTCCTTGTGACTTTTTAAAAATTCCTCGTAAGAGACAGTAATTGTACTATCATGTAAGTGGGCTATTCTGGGTCTGTCACCTCTGGAGTCCACATCATTTGCAGGACTCTCCATCTCATTAGTTAGGGAAGGCAGACTCTGTTTCCTATCTCTACCATCTTTTGGATGGAGCTCCTCAGCCAATGGTAAGCTTTCAGATAGATCTATTATATCTCTGTGCTTCCTTTTTCTCATTTTTTTGCAATCATTTTTTGTGATCCTTTTTTTAGGATTCACTTTCTTAGAGCTTTTTATGGAAGTCATAGTGCTTGGCTGTTTTTTATCTTGAATACTTTCTGCCAGGACCTCTACATGTTTCTTGTAGAGTAAAAGAGAAGTATTACTTTCTACAAAATCATGATTTAGACTAGAGTCTTTTTTGCTATCATCACTACTAATTTTAATTGGACATTCATTTTCAGTTTTAACACTATTCAGCCGATGAGATAAATTAACTCTCTTTCCTCTCTTCTTAAACTCTAGATTTGAGAACATTTCCAATGGTGGTTTACAGTCTTTGCCGCTGTCAGAGGGCAATGGTGCAGATGACTTTATCTTGCACTCTTTTGCTGTCAGTGTCTTCTCATTTGTGGGGGAAGCCTTTCTAAAATAATCCAGAATATTACTGGATTTTGGTGGAGAGAAGACACTGTCTCCAGTCTTCCCTATTGGCGATAAATATTTTGTAATTGTTTTGCAGGAAGATCTGTCATCATCTTTCCTTCGCTTTTTGCATGCCTACCAATTTAAAAGGGGAAAAAAAGCAGTTATTTCAAACAAAATAATACAAAACATAAATTGTAAATACGGATCTAATATTTTAAAAGAAAAAAAAGCAGTTATTTCAAACAAAATAATACAAAACATAAATTGTAAATACGGATCTAACATTTTAGATATTTAGATTTTTGGATACTTGGATATTTTAGATATTTGGATAATAAAAGGAAGGCTCCCTTAGGTAATGAACCTGATCTATTAGGGGAAAAAGAGCTTTTTTTCCTTTTTTTTTTTTTTTTGATTTTATTTATTGATTTGTCAGAGACAGAGCAAGCGCACACACAAGCGCACAAGCTGGGGGAAGAGGTAGGGAAAGGGAGAAGCAGGTTCTCCACTGAGCAGGAGTCCGATGTGGGACTCATGACCCAAGCTGAAGGCAGATGTTTAACCAACTGAGCTACCCAGATGCCCTAAAGAAAGAGCTTTAAAATTAAACCTACATTCAAATCTCAACATCACATCAGGCCATACACTTATGATTTGTGTTTTACTTTATGTATACTTGAATAAAAAGTTTCAAGGCCACTATACTTATGTACAAATGTGTTAATTTCTGTTGGCCTCTGTTCACTCTATAACCTCTGAATAGTACCACCCATCGCACAAAATTTGTAACGAACACGTTGCATAAGAATGTGTAAAGTCAAATGCATGGTGGAGACTCTACAAATATTAATTCCATTCCCTTTCTTTTTTTTTAAAGATTTTATTTAGTTATTTGACAGAGATCACAAGTAGGCAGAGAGGCAGGCAGAGAGAGAGGGGGAAGCAGGCTCCCTGCTGAGCAGAGAGCCCGATGCGGGGCTCGATCCCAGGACCCCGAGATCATGACCTGAACTGAAGGCAGAGGCTTAACCCACTGAGCCACCCAGGTGCCCCCTTTCCTTTTTAAGTTAAAAACAAGGTATTCGGGATGCCTGGGTGGCTCAGTGGGTTAAGCAGCTGCCTTCGGCTCAGGTCATGATCTCAGCGTCCTGGGATCGAGTCCCACATCGGGCTCCTTGCTCGGCGGGGAGCCTGCTTCTCCCTCTGCCTCTGCCTACCACTCTGTCTGCCTGTGCTCGCTCGCTCTCTCTAACAAATAAATAAATAAATAAATAACTTAAAACAACAACAACAACAACAACAACAACAACAAGGTATTCTTGGGGCGCCTGAGTGGCTCAGTCAGTTAAGCATCCATCTCTTGATTTCGGCTCAGGTCATGATTTCAGGGTCATGGGATCAAGCCCCTACTCGTTGGGCTCTGTGCTCAACAGGAAGACTGCTTGAGAGATTCTCTCTCTCCTCCCTCAGTTCTTTCCCCCTGCACTCTCCTCTTCTCTCTAAAATAAACAAATAAATCTTAAAAAAAAAATCATTTTATTTCTAAGAAACAGACACATAGTGAACAAACCGACGATCCTCAAATTTACTAATCAAGTAAAAATTATGAAGGACACTTATCACAAATAAAAAAACCAAAACTTTCCTGTGTTTTGTTATTAAAAGTTACTGCCTGCCTCCTATGTTATTACCCTCACATATCAAGTTGACTATAATACCACAAAGTTATATTTTTGTTGGTCATAAATTAGTAACTTACATATTAGAAAAAACTATTAGTACAAAAAGCTCCATCAGTCTTTTCTTTTAACTTCCCTCAGTTCATTCGTTAAACTAAACTTTCCAGAGTGACAAGAAAATTTTTTAAAAGGTAAGTAATGAGGGGTGTCTGCTTGGCTCAGTTGGTAAAGCATGTGACTCTTGATCTCAGGGTTGCGGGTTCCAGCCCCATGCTGGGTGTAGAGATTACTTAAAAATAAAATCTTAAAAAAAAAAAAAAGGTAAGTAATGAATGGGGAAGGGGCGCCTGGGTGACTCAGTTGGTTGAGCATCTGCCTTCTGGCTCAGGTCATGATCCTGGGGTCCTGGGATCGAACCTTCATATGGCTCCCTGCCAGGTGGGGAGCCTGGTTCTCCTCCTCCCTCTGCCTGCTGCTCCCCCTGCTTGTACACACGTGCTCGCTCTCTCTCTCTCTCTCTGACAAATAAATACAGTCTAAAAAAAAATAGTGAATAGGGGAATTATACTCCTAGAAAATTAAAAGGTATCACAAAGCTATCGTCATTAAAAGTAAAGTACTGGGGGGCAGCTGGCTGGCTCAGTCAATGGAACGTGTGACTCTTGATCTTGGGGTTGTGAGTTTGAGCCCCCACTTGGGTGTAGAGACTACTTAAAAAAAAAAAAAAGGCATAGTACTGATGCATGAATAAGGTAGCCAACATAATGGAATGGATTAGAAAACCAGAAAAAGAAATAAGTATATATTTAGAACTTGGTATATGAGAACAGTAGCATTTAAGTTAGTGAGCAAATAAGTAGATAATAAATGGTATTGGGACAAATTTCTAACCAGTTGGATAAATATAAGGCAAAATAAATTACTGATTAAAATTTCACATGCTAAAATGAAATGGTAAAAGCATTGGAAGAAAATGCTAGTGAGCTGTTAGTAGTATTATTACCCCGAGATGGTTATCAAAGGCACAATACTATGGGCCCTGGAGTCAGGCAGATCTAAGTTCAAGTGCTGGCTCTGACATCTACTAGCATAGGACCCTAAGCATATTACTTTTTAACTTTTTAAAAAAATATTTAAATATTTAAAGTAGGCTCCACAGTTGTGGAGCCTAACGCAGGGCTTAAAGTCATAACCCTGAGATCAAGACCTGAGCTGAGATCAAGAGGTGGACACATAACCAATTAAGCCACCCAGGTGCCCACTTTTAACTTTCTAATTTTCTTTTTCTTTCTTTCTTTCTTTTTTTTTTTTAAGATTTTATTTATTTATTTATTTATTTGACAGAGAGAGAGTACAAGCAGGGGGAGCAGCAGGCGGAGGGAGAGGGAGAAGCAGGCTCCTTGCTGAGCAGGGAGCCCAGTGTGGGGCCGGGTTCCCAGGACCCCGGGAAAATGACCTGAGCTAAAGGCAGATGCCTTAACAGACTGAGCCACTCAGGCGCCCCACTTTTAATTACTTTTTGACCTTCTTCCCTCATCTGTATGTATACAGATAATGATACCTCAGCACAGTTAATATTAAGCAGAATAATGTATACAAGGCCCCTACCCTTGCAATACTAAAAGGAAAGTATCACTACTACGAAATAAGGTAAGCAGGGCACCAAAAACAGAAACTGTAAGGAAAAGCTTGATAAACTGACCATACAAAAATCAAGAACTGTCTAACTCAAGTACCAAAAGTCTTTCTTCACATCCAAGAAAACTGAGCAACCACCTTGATTTGGCAAACAAATATCAGCATAACAACTATTAGCAAATAGACAAAATTATTCAACTCTAAAAAATAAGAAAGTCCGAGTTAAATAAGTGAAGGTACATCCTGGCTCACTTCAGACACCCGTATGTGTATTTCAGTTAGAATGCTAGCTTGAGTTGAAAAGGTGTAAAAATACAACAATTATCACTTTGATGCTACTCCCATCACTTTATGGCATTAAAGTATCTTTATAACAATTGCTTAGAGCATTTCACTGAAACTTGGTGAAAACATAAGAATAACAGCATTCCGTGCTGGGACTACTAATAGCAGTATCTTAAGCTTTAAAGCCATGAGATGAGAAACTGATTCTTTAAAAAATTACTTTGATTCCCGTAATGACAATCTAAGCAGTCGTCTTAGGTTAGCTGAACGGACTAGTTGTTCTTAAAGGTCTTTAAGGTGGACAGACTAGGTGAACTCAGAGATTCTTTTCAAACTAAAGTTCTGATTCCTTACGATGAACCCAGACTTGATCCTGGGATCCTCCGTGACATTTCACAAGTCCAAAACATCAGGTTCCACCAACATTTCAGGATCTGGGAACTGGTCGAGGTATCTTTTGAATCCTGACTTTCCAATGTTTGTTAGCACTTATCACGGCTTTAGGAAGCGACACACTCCAGCAATTGTTGCACACAATGTCACAACCGTGGGGCCTCACCTGGTCCCTCCTCTCCCCTCCTAGATCCAAAGTCGGGATTACCTTTCACCCACCTCCTACAGACAGAAAGATACACTAGCTCACCTCAATCTCGTAGTCCTTCACCGGAGGGGGAGCAGCTGCCGCCGCCATGGCCAGGACCCCCACCATGCTCCCAGCTTTCCGGAATGCCGGTTCCTAGGGCATTGCGCGGCCGGGCCCCGCCAGCCTGGAGGCCATGGAGGCGGCCGGCTCCCGCAGAGGGAGCAGCCGGGGCCGCGGGGTCCGTCTCCGACTCCCCCGCGCCTACCCGGCCGGAGCGATCGCGGAGGCTGGGCCCAGTTCAGCCGAGTCGGACGCGGGAAGAGGCGGTAAGAAAGCGCGGGCAGCGAGGACTCTGGGACGTGGCCGGCGAGCGCGGGGTGCCCTCGACGCGGGCGCCCCAGGGTGAGCGTCCGGGACCGCAACCTCGGCTGGGAAAGCAGGCCGAACACAGATCGGACCCGCGGGCTTCGGAGGGAGTTCTTGTCAATTGGGTTTTCGCGCCGTCCGGAGCGCAGGGGGCGGAGCTTACGATTGCTTCGGGAGACTACGCGGACGGTGAGTAGAGAGGGTCAAAATACTTCTTGGGCGAAAATGCAGGAGGCGGGCTTCGTCTCATTTGGGGATTTCAAACTAGCGGGAATTTTGGAGATTCGAACTTCTGACACCCAGTTTCACGGATGAGGATATGATTTGACTAAAGTCCGTTTTCGCAGAATTAAAACTCTAGATTTTTGGCGTCCCAAGCTAGCTCTTTTTCAAGAGTGTAAATTTGAAAAATACAGGAAAGGAAGTAATTGATTACATTTTTCCCCAGAAGGAGTGTTATTTGGATTTTGCCAAGCGTCCTATCTCGAAATACACTCTTTCGGGATCCGAGATTGCAACTTTTAACCCTCAGTTGAGCTAAAAGAGGCATTTCTTCCCGTGGACTTCATCCTCGCGCGCAGCTAGGAGCCCAATGTCATGGCCTCAGCTGGTGGGAGTGCTTAGCTGTCGCAGGGTACCAGTACTCTGCTAGTTTGTGGTGATGATAATCTCATACGTCATTTGCATTGTTTTCATGGATTGGTTTAGCTTTGACTTTTTTTTTTTTACATTAGTTGCAGCGACATGTAGAGTATGTTTACTTTGAGTGCATAGTTTTAACTGCATGATATTGTGAAGTAAGGCAAGTAAAAGGATATATCAAATAATATGGGAAGCCACTTTGTTACATCGGGTTATGCATACTGATTTGAACTATTGATGTAATTGTGTTCATCTCTATACCATAAAGATGGTATTGCTGTTGTTCTGACAGCATGAAGGGTTTACATTTCTCCAGTGAAAACTGGATGTAGGGATGCCTGGGTGGCCCAGTCCGTGAAGCGTCTGCCTTTGGCTCAGGTCATGATCCCAGGATCCTGGGATGGAGTCCTGCATTGGGCTGAGCTCCCTGCTGAGCAGGGAGCCTGCTTCTCCGTTTGCCTGATGCTTCTGCTGCTTGTGCATTCTCTCTCTCTGGCAAATAAATAAATAAAATCTAAAAAAAGAAAAGAAAACTGGAGGTAGTTATTTTTTTCTTTTACAATTATTAGCCCCGGATAAGGTTTTTCAGGAAGGGAGACTGCACTACCTTCAGTCTTCTATATATTGTTTTGTTGTTCCGGGTTTTTTTTTTTTTAATTTTTTAATTTTTTTTTATTACTCACCATAGAGTAAGAACATTGCCCAAGGAGACGGATGAGGAAGAGGACAAGGAGGAGAAATAAAAAAGTCCATTTGACTTCAACCCCCAAACTCCTCTTGGCCCCAGTGGTGGTCATTATTACCTATTTGGTGGGTAGCACTGCAAACATTTATGCCTTTATATGGATACATATATGTATCCACAGAAAAATCTTGTGTTGTTTTTATTTACAGAAAAGGTTACACTGTAAATATCACTCAGCAATCTTCATTCATCATTGTTTTCAAAAGCTATCCATGATCCATGGAGATCTGATTCACTTCCTTTCACTCCTCAGCATTCTATCCAACTAGACACATTTTATTTATCCATTTCCTTAGAGTTGTCTCCAATTTTCTATTTCAGTGAGCTGGTGAACACTCCTGTTTGTGTCTCCTTGAACATGTGTAAAGTTTCTCCAGAAGACACACCTAAAAGTGGAATTGCTGGGTTATCAGGGTACATATCTCTAGTGCTTTTTATTCTTCTCAACTACTAAGCATTTAAACTGCACTGGTTTGTTCAGCATTTGCACTGAGTTTATTTTTAAGTACGTAGTTGGTATTTTACACAACTCTTCTTTAGGAATTCATGGCATTTATAAGTTTTAAACTAAATGAGCTCTCACATTTGTATAACAAGTTAGCATTTATGAAAAAAATAAAATAAAATAAAATAAAAAAACAAGTTAGCATTTATGAGATGTCCATGGGGTTTTTTATTATCTTCCCCCATCTGGCTAACTGCTGCTTTTAAAGACTGATTTGAAAGAGAGGGGCATGTGTGGAGGGGGAGAGCAGAGGGAGAGGAATAAGCAGACTCCACGCTGAGTGGGAAGCCCATCACAGGCTTGATCCCAGGACTCTGAGATAATGATCTGGGCTGAAATCAAGAATCCAAGGCTTAACTGACTGAGCCACCCAGGTGCCCCATCCCCTTTTAAAAATTAACTTTTATGTTTATCAAAGTAATGCCTGTATTTAGTTACTAAATGGCAAAGAGCATTATAAAACTTACTACCAGAAAAGAGCTAGGCACCTGGGTGGCTCAGTCAATGAAGAGTCCAACATGATCTCAGCCCAGGTCATGATCTTAGGGTTGCAAGACTGAGCCCATGTCAGGCTCCACACTCAGTGGGGAGTCTGCTTCAGATCCTTACCCTCTCCTTGTGCTTCTGCCCTTCCCCCTGTTCACGCTTGCTCGCCGTCTTTCACCCTAAAATAAATCAATAAATCTTAATTTTAAAGATTTTTATGTATTTATTTGACAGACAGAGATTGCAAGTAGACAGAGAGGCAGGCAGAGGGGGCGGGGATGGGGGAAGCAGACTCCCTGCTGAGCAGAGAGCCTGATGTGGGGCTCGATCCCAGGACCCTAGGATCAAGACCTGAGCCGAAGGCAGAGGCTTAACCCACTAAGCCACCCAGGTGCCCCAATAAATCTTAATTTTTTAAAAAAGAGCTGATTTCTTCCTTTATTTTTCTTTTCAAAGTAGGCCCTTTGCTCAGAGTGGGGCTTGAACTCACCACCCTGAGGTCAACAGTTACACGATCTTGGGGCAGCTGGATGGCTCAGTGAGTTAAGTGTCTGCCTTCTGCTCAGGTCATGATCCCAGGGTCCTGAGATCAATCCCCACGCTGGGCTCACTACTCAGCAGTGAGCCAGCTTCTCCCTCTCACTCTGTCTGCTGCTCCCCCTGCTTGCACCCTCTCTCTCTCAAATAAATAAATAAAATCTTTAAAAAAAGACAAAGAAAAAAAAGAGTGACATGATCTACTGACTAAGCCAGTCAGGTAACCCAAAAAAGAGCTGATTTCTATGTTATACCCTAGTATAATTTCCCAGAGGCAGTCACTTTCAAAACTCTTCTAACACTATAAATATCTCATTTATTTTTTTAAATGATTTTTTAAAAAAGATTTTATTTATTTATTTGACAGAGAGAGATCAAAAGTAGGCAGAGAGGCAGGCAGAGAGAGGGGGAAGCAGGCTCCCTGCTGAGCAGAAATTTCCCCATGCCAGGCTTGATCACAGGACCCTGAGACCACAACCTGAGCCAAAGGCAGAGGCTTAACACACTGAGCCACGCAGGCACCCCTAAATATCTTATTTATTAAGGGATTTTTACTTATTAGAGATAGAGAGAGAGAGTGCTCATGCACAAGCGGAGGGCAGGGAGAGGCAGAGGGAAAGGGAAAGAGAAATCCGAGCGGACTCCACACTAAGAGTGAGCCTGATGCAGGGCTTGATCCCAGGACCCTGAGATCATGACCAGAGCTGAATCAAGAGCCACTGCTTAATCAATTGAGCCACCCAGGCGCCCATCTTCTTATTTTTAAATAGAGCAATGTGCTTATACAGCTATTTCTTGATTTAACAATTTTGAACAGTATTCATTAATGTCCTTTTATGTTGGTTAAGGACTTAATTCTCTTATAACAGCACCCTCCAAACTTTCTCTCTTCCCACCTTCCCAATATAATTATATCATAAAGAAGTGTATACCTGTACACAAATGGTCATAGCAGCTTTATTTGTAATAGTAAAAAACTGGGAACAGCCCATCAAAAGGTAAAGGAACAGACAGACTGTGACACATCCATACTATGGAATACTACTCAGCAATAAAAAAGAAATGAACCATTAATACATGAAACACGGATGAGTCTCAGAATCCTTATAGAGTAAAAGAAGCCAGATGAAAAAAAGAATACATACTGTATGATTCCATTTTTTTATAACTGAGGAAATGCAAACTAATCTAACATACCAGTCCTTACTTGCATTCAGGGGTTGTGGGAGGGATGGATTATATGGGAACTTTGGGAAGCGAGGGAAATATTTATCTTGGTGATGGTTCCACAGGTATCTACTCAGGAAAAAGCTCATTAAGCTGTATACTTGGCAGTTTATTGCAAATCAGTTCCCTCAATAAAGCTGTTTTTAAAAATTGTTAAAGCTAATTGAAGGTTTTCAGCATAGGGGAGATGCATTAGTGGGGTCCTGTCCCTAATATAGAGATGATCAGATGAGCTGGTAATTTCTTTTTTTTTTTTTTTAAGATTCATTTATTTATTTATTTGAGAGAGAGAGAGAGAAAGAGAGAGAGAATGCGCACACACACAAGAGAGGGGAGGGGCAGAAGAAGAAGCAGACTCCCTATGGAGGAGGGGGCCTGACATGGGATTCCATTCCAGGACCCTGGGATCATGACCTGAACCGAAGGCAGATGCTTAAAGGACTGAGCCACCCAGGCACCCCTAAACTCCTGTTTTTCATGGTGCATTGTGAGTTCACAGAAGGATGTACTAAAGGAATCTGCAAACTTACTCTCAAATGGTTTATTGAGGGGAAAAAATTGCATTGTATTTGTGATTTTTTCTTATGTCTGAGCTTCTGTAAATTTGAGTCCTCAAAATTAAACATATACAGCATTAATTAAAATGTTACGAGTTATAGTCAAGATTAGAATTATCTCTTAATTGGAATGCCTGGGGCACCTGGGTGGCTCAGAGGGTTAAAGCCTCTGCCTTCAGCTCAGGTCATGATCCCAGGGTCCTGGGATAGAGCCCTGCATCGGGCTCTCTGCTTGGCAGGAAGCCTGCTTCCCCTCTCTCCCTGACTGCCTCTCTGCCTACTTGTGATCTCTGTCTGTCAAATAAATAAATAAAATCTTAAAAATAAATAAATAAATAAAAATAATCGGAACACTTGTGTGGCTCAGTTGGTTAAGCATCTGCCTTTGGCTCAGGTCATGATCCCAGGGTCTTGGGATGGAGTCCTGCATTGGACTCCCTGCTCAGTTGGGAGCCTGCTTCTCCCTCTGCCTGCCATTCCCCCTGCTTGTGCTTGCTCTCTCTCTGACAAATAAATAAAATCTTTTTTAAAAAATGTACATTAGAATTATCTCTTAATTATTTTTGATTGGACAGTAGTATTTCTTTGTCTGAGTCCCTATTCAAAAACTAGGTACTATGACTTACTTAGTTGTAGCCAGTTGATTCTAAAGAATGTGTTAATAGCTTTAAGGGTGCCCACAGGGGAATGAAGAGACTAAGAAAAAACATTGTCAGTATGTGCCCAATACAGTTAGAAGCTTTCTGAGAAAAGGCTGGAGAGAGGGGAGAGGAAGCCTTGGCTGACCAGATAACCAAAGTCTTCTGGACTGAATCCCTGTTTACCAAACAACTCTCTGGTTACGACTTGATTTTCCAACTGTTGTAATCTTTAGAGCAATTATACCCTTATTGTAAATAAATAACTTAGCAAGTTGCTTTATGTGTTTCTTGGAAGACTTATTAGCACAAGGAGTCTGTGACCCTGAATCTGCTCACCTCTGGGTAAACTTGAAAAGTCAATTCTAGACCAGTGTGATGTGATGGAGATAAAAATGTGTACAACCCTGCCTGCTAACCAGCTGGCTTCTATCATTGCCTCCTCTGGTTACTAACCAGAGTATTTACTTTGTTCCAAAGTTGAAAACAAAACATCCCCAAATTTTAAGCCCAGGAGGGGTGGTTTCACGAGATTTTCTTCAGTGTTCTTTGTATTATTTTTCTGTATAATGTGGCTATATTAAATACATATTTCCTGCCTCCCATCAATCAGGTCAAGGAAAGAAATTTGAATGAGACCAAAATTAGTGTCTTGGCCTTGTGGACGTTTTCTTTTAATTTTCCTTTTTTTTTTTTAAGTTTATTTTTAAAAAGTTTTTTATTTTTAGAAAGAGTGCAAGTCTGAGTTGGGGCGGGGGTGGAGAGGAAAGGGGCAAAGGGAGAGAATTCTCAAGATTACCCACTGAGCATGAAGCTTGATGTGCAGCTTAATTCCAGGACCCTGAGATCATGACCTAAGACAAAATCAAGAGCTGGAGGCTTAACAGACTGAGCCACCCAGGCGCCCAGTTTGTTTGTTTGTTTGTTTGTTTAAGTAATCTCTACACCCAACATGGGGTTCCAACTCCTGACCTTGGGATCAAGTATCACAGGCTCCTCTGACTGAGCCAGCTAGGCGCCCCCAATTTTTCTTTCTCTTTTTAAAAAATTTCTACAGTAAAGTCTTCCAGGGTGGGATCAAATTCTATTCAATGAGCTTTAGAAAGCACACAGAACATACTGTGTTCAAGAACATTTAATAAATGTTCTTTACTGACTCAATCCATGCGGAAACCCTCCTATTTCCTTGGACCATTTGACTCTCTTTTCCCCTCCTTTACTGTCAAAACTTCTGTAAAGGTCAACATCCTAATTCAAGCCTCTATCATATCATAGCTGAACTAATGTCTATGGTCTTTCCTTATTTACCACTCCATCAATCTATCCTACAGATTTTCATTTCACTGAAGAAATATTTATGGTGAATTTACTATTGCCAACCCCTACTGTATTTTTAATAAATGTTATTTATTTATTTATTTATTTATTTATTTGAGAGAGAATGTGTGTGGGCGGGTGAGGGGAGGAGCAGAGGGAGAGGGACAAGCAAACTCTGTGCTGAGCTTGGAGCCTACAAGGGGCTTGATCTCAAGGCCCCTTGCAGGACTAGATCTCATAATCCTGAGATCATTACCCGAGCTGAAAGAAAGAGCCTGGCGCTTGCGTAGCGCTCGCTTTGACTCTGAGCCACCCAGGCACCCCACACTCGTCACCTATTTTTGTATGACCCCTTAGGGAATAATGATTTTTATTTTATTTCTTTAGTTCTTTTAAAGAGGGAGGAAGAGAGCGCACGTGGCGGAAGGTGGGGGAAGCAGAGGAAGGAAGAGGGAGAGAGAGAATCTTTTAAGCAGGATCTAAGCTCTGCCCAAGCCAGACAAGGAGTGGATCTCACCACCCTGAACTCATGACCTGAGCGAAATCAAGAGTCCCCTGCTTAATTGACTTAGCCACCCAAGCACCCACATTTTTATTTTTAAATGGCTTTAAAAGGATGCAAAGAATATTTTGTGACACGCGGAACTTATGTGGAGTTCAAATCCGTATCTGTAAGGTTTTATCTGCACACGGTCACGCCCATTTACCCCCGAGTTGCAGCCGAGACAGGATGGCTCACCACGCTCCCGCGTTTTACTACTTGCCCTTACAGAACGAGCTTGCTAACACCCATCTTGGACTTCGGCCGGGATTGCTGTACCTACCGCTGGTCATGCTCCTGGCTCATTAGACTGCGAGCTTCTGGGTGGTGTGCTCTCGCCTGACCCTCTGAGCACGGTGCCTGATTCACAGTAACCTTCTAAAACGCCTGCGGCTGCGGGGACGTTCCTTTGCCTGGGAGGTGGGATAATGACCATTTAAGAGCCGTCTGGGTTGAAATACCGATGGCTTGACAAAGTTGATTCCCCTCTCTGTCCGTTTCCTCCTCCGTGAAATGGAGACGCAAGGGGGACTGGTCGTGAGGCCCAAATGCGGAAAGATGGGACAAGCACTCCGCGAGGTGCAGTTACTAATCTTTCGCTGACCCCACGCGTCTCAGGAGGAAGCACTGCGGTCGGGCGCTGAGCGGGAACCAGGCTAGCGCCGCGTGGTCACGGAGACGGGCGGCGCTGGGACCCGGAGGCTGGTCGTGCGAGGAGCCGGCGCGGCTGTCAATCAAGGCGGCCGTGGGGCGGGGCGGGGCGGTGCTTCCGCCTGCGCGTGGTAAAGCCCGGCCGCTCGCCGGCGCCGGGGAGTGTGGGGGAACCGCGCCCGCAGCCGCCGGCCGTGCGGCCGGAGGAGGGGGCGATGGAGCTGGAGCCCGAGCTGCTGCTGCAGGAGGCCCGAGAGAACGTGGAGGCGGCGCAGAGCTACCGGCGGGAGCTGGGCCAGAGGCTGCAGGGGCTGCGGGAGGCGCGGAGGCAGGTCGGAGGGCCTCGCCCGTGGGGGTGCGGAGGGCCCCGGGGAGGGCGCGGGGTGCCGGTCGGGCGGGTGGGGTGGAGGACTAGGAGGGCTCCAAGGGGCGGGAGCAGGGCGGAGGCTCTGAGGGTACCGAGAGACCCAGCAGGGTCTGGGAACTGGGGAGGTGGATGCGAGTTGGGGGTGGGTGGGTGGAGGGGTCTTAAGGGGAATAGACAAGTTTGGGGGATCGAGGGAGAGAGTGAGGGGCGTTCCCTAAACTGTATGAGGCGGTCATGGGGATAGGGGCGGAGTTGGGGGGAGCGGGGGAGCAGAGCAAAAACCGAGGCGTCGGCACAGAGGGCACTGAGGACTGGGGAGAGTTGGGGGAGGTGGACATTCTTTGGGCAAACCTGCCTTGGGGATGAAGACTGATTTTAGAGAACCCGAATGGGATATATGGAAGGGGATGACTAAAGAGCTAATTGAGAAGCAGTAGAGTTAATACTAAATGAATGGGATGAATGCCTGAGAGTAGTACTTAATATGTAACCTTGAGTGCATTTAAAAAAAAAAAATTAACATAACCCTATTCTAGATGGTTTAGAATTTTTTAGGTGGAGCTGTGTTGGAAGGGCAAAAGAAGGAAAATTGAGGGTTGGAGTACAAAAGTGTAAGGAAATGGAAAAAGATTTAAAGAAAGGAGTGCTGAAAGGAAAAGCTAACTAAGCTAACTATGCTTTCAAGTGACAGCATTATCTCTTCTGTGGGGACATGGTTATCAAAGACATAGGAACACCCTGGAACATATACAGAAAAAAGATACAACCCACTGCCTACGTGTAATAGCACAGATAATCCTCAAAGAACTATTAACACAGGATCTTCATAAATGTTTTTCCAGTGAGTTGGGTTTCAGCTGAGTAGAATCATTTGAGTGAGTGGGATTTTTCTGTATCACACTTAATATTAATCCTGTGGGGTTTTTTTTTTTTTTTTTAAGATTTTATTTTTATGTAATCTCTACACCCAGTAGGGCTGGAATTTACGACCTGGAGATCAAGAGTTGCATGCTCTTCCAACTGAGCCAGCCAGGCACCCGCACTTGATAGTAATCTATGTTGTCATTCTAGTAACTCCCATACTGCACTTAGTCTGAAAATGTACAGCTGGTAGAATAGTGCTGTGAAAACAGTATCTTTGGAGATCCTCATCATTAAGAATACTTGGCATGCTCTAGGTTTTCTATATTTTGAAAACCTTGTAGAGCTCCTGTAGGCTGGACATTATTTGTAGTCTAGTATCAAAACTGGGAGCAAAACCTAGATGTGGTTATCCAGTTTGGTGAATGCTTTTCATAGTCTTCCAGTGTATTCATCTTGACTTCCATTTGAAAACCTCTGCCTTATTCCTTCTGCTGTTTTGAAATAGAGTTTCTAAATCTAGGACATTGTTTCAAAAGAGATTAAAGTATCTCTTATTATATGACTAATGTTTCAGCCAGTTAAGGTATCTTCTATATGAGCAGGATGTTTACTTAACTGTGTCTGCAACTAAGAAACAGTAAAGTTGGCACTAAATGAATGAGCTTAGCACCTGAAAGTAGTACTTATTAATTTCTTCTGTAATTTTGGATTCACTGAACACATTTAGAATGATCACATTCTGAATGGCTTAGAATTCAGTTTCCAGGCCTGTATTCTTTTAAATGTTATATCCAATAATGTAAACACAGGAGATACTTTCCTATAAGTTAGTGTAGTTCAGAATGGGTTTTTGTTTTATATTTGAGGCCCACTGTCTCAGGCTGGAGGCCGAAAACACTGAGAGAACATCCATCACAGGTCCCTGATGACATTGCCCTCTGACTAGACTAATAGTGTAGTTCTCTTTTGTGAACTGAATTGTGTTTTGTGCCAGTTACAAGGCGTCTCTCCTCAAAGCTAATTCTAGTGGACTGTGTATATTTGGGTTTGTAGAATAAGTCCTCTGTCAGCTTGGATTCTAAGGAAGGTCCGTGTTACAAGAATGTTATCAAAATAAACAGCTGCTTTTGTTTGGTGGTTAGGCTATTTTTAGGGTTTCAGTCATTTTCAGAATAACTACCTAAAATTTGGCTTTTTAGTGAAAGATTTTGCATGGGGGGAAGGATGAGCAGAGAGGAGAGATGCTCCTCTTTGTGTATATTTTTACTTGCTGATTTTATTTCCTTTTGGTGTATGATTTTTTAAAATTGATATATAATTTACATACCATAAAATTCATGCCTTAAGATATGCAATTCAGCATTTTTTAGTATATTGACAAAGTTGTGCAACCATCACTACTACCTAATTCCAGAATATTTTCATCACCCCAGAAAGAAATCCCATACTGACAACCACTATAAACTACTTTCTCTGTTTGGATTTGCCTGTTCTGAACATTTTGTATGAATAGAATCATACGACCTGTGGCCCCTTGTGACTGGCTTCTCTGACTCAGCGTGTTTTCAAGGTTCATCCATGTGGTAGCATGTGTCAGTACTTCAGTCCTTTTTATGGCTGAATAATATTTGTTGCATGGATATACTGCATTTTATTTATACATTCATCAATTGGTAGACACTTAGATTACTTTCACTTTTTGGCTATTATGAATAATGTTGCTGTGAACATTCATTTACAAGTTTTTTATGTGGATATGTTGTCAGTTCTTTCAGTGTATACTTAGGAATCGGAGAGTTGTATGGTAACTCTCTTTAACTCTTTCAAGCCCTTGGGATCCTTTTTGTCTTTGCCTTTGTTTCTTATGCTTTAAAAATCTCTGATGAAATTTGTCTCATGTTAAGAAGCCATGTCTATGAAAATCGAGAAGGGAGAAGAGCAAACATACATTGTTATTCTGTCAAAAACAACTGCCAGCATGTGGCAGTTTCTCTTGTGGTTAAGTTTAGGCCCTACCCTCTGTCTTTACAGAAAAGGAAGTGCTGTGTAGGAATGTACTGGTAGTCTGTAACTCTTACTGTTCAAATAAGTTAAAGGCTAGAGAGATGTTCTTGTTGTCTTCAGGAAACCAGATAATGTTTACAGCCAACCTGGCCTAAATGATGTTGAAATCATTAAGAATAGTTCTCTATAGTTCCCTGGAATCCTTGGTACTAAGATATAAATACCGAAGAAATTAACACCCACTCTCCCTAAATTCAATTGTTCATTCACCCAGTAAATATTTACCGGGTGGGTCAGAGATACCTCTAGCTCTTAGAAATACCATGGTGAGGGGAAATAGACTAGTGCTCTCGCAGATTTACTCTTCCCTTTGTTCGTGGGTGTTGGGACTATTACTCCTAAAGACAAAACAAATAGGAAAAACCTAAATTCTTGTGTCTTCATTTTTAATTTCACTTCCGTTGTGGTTTTGTTACTTGTTTATTTGTACAGGGTTGACTTTCCCGCTCATTTTAAGTGATAGCTGATCAAGATGTCACATGGTAATGTCAGCTGGCCAGTCAGATGGGCCTCACAGAGTGATACTACCGGGACGATATTGCCATCGTCTGGGGCCTAATCCTTAAGCTTTGCAGGTCCAGAAACTCCTTCTTTGTACATTATCAAAGGAGGATTAGTTTGAGGCATGGAGGTGCCTATAGTGAGAGATACTACTGTTCTCGTCTGTATACAGTTACAATTCTTGCTAGAAAATGAACGTTTCGGCCTTCATGTGCCTTTTAGTGTGATTCAGTATCTCTCAGGGCCTTGATGAAAGCAAGCAAGTCTCTTCTCTTCAGAGTAAAGGGCCCGATCCTGTTACCTAATTAAGATACTATTTGCTGAAGAGCCTACCTACCTCCGGCCAGTGGTGTCCTTTTGGTCCTTGCTACCACAGGTGTGGTCCATTACCTGAGAGCTTGCAAAGAATGCAAGAATCAGGCCAGACCTACTAAATCACAGTCTACTTGAACAAGATTGTCAGGTGTGATACAAATGCACGTTAAAAATCGAGGCACATTTGCCTTAGAGTATACCATTACCAATTTGTCAGCTCTGCATTGATTTCTATAGTTTAATCAAACTGTAAGTGTGTTGTTATAAATTGCTGTTATTTATCCTCAAGATTAAAACCTGGCTGGCTTAGTTGGTAGAGCACATGATCTTGATGTTGGGGTCATGAGTTTAAGCCCTGCGTTAGGCATAGAGCCTCCTTTTTATTGTTTTTGGTTTTTTTCCCCCTAAAGATTTTATTTATTTATTTGACGAAGAGAGAGACAGCAAGAGAGGGAACACAAGCAGGGGGAGTGGGAGAGGAAGAAGCAGGCTTCCTGCTGAGTAGGGAGCCCAGTGCGGGGCTGGATCCCAGGACCCTGGGATCATGACCTAAGGCAGATGCTTAACAACTGAGCCACCCAGGCGCCCATAGAGCCTCCTTTAAACAAAACAAAATGTCATTTGAAATATCATAGGTTTGTTAGATAATTATGCAGTGATACACAAGTGAGTAATTGACAATAAGCTAGTGCTTATCCTATCATGTCTTAATATCTGTAATGTGACCATTTGTCTTTATAGTGTTTTGTTTTCAATTTTTTAATAGTTGATTTCATATAATTTTTTGAAGATTTAACGAGCAGTCTTGATACTCTTAATATACAATACCGTGTCTTCTCTAGGTGGTTATTCCCACGGGGTTTGAAAACTCATAGCATGCTAGTTAAAGACTGGGACAGATCTAGAAGTCAGTGGGGGGAGAAATGTTATTTCAGAAAACCAGGGCAGGAAGCCTTAGTAGCTCAGCAGAGAAAAGAACGCTATTATTGCTTCTTTTATCTCCCACTTCCCCTTCTGTTACCCATTTTCAAAACAGCCCAAAAATCTGTCTGAAAATGATGTTACTGTAGTAGTACTTACCGAATTGTCCTAAGGAAAGGTTAAATCTAGAACTGGGGAAACCAAGACCAGATGAAATAATTTTAAAATAACCTATAATTCTACTTCTTACTGACAACCACTGTTACATTTATTGTGTCCTTCTAGACCTATTATTTTGCAAAATTAAGGGACTACTGTATATGCAACTTCATATCCATCTTTTTTTCTTTTGGCTAGTATTATATGGAGCATTTAGCAACTTATGGAGCATTTGTTGGTGGTAGGCTGAGATGTATTGACTTAGGTGTGCCAAAATACTAGAAGCAATGCTCTAGAAGCAAAACTAAATAGTCAGCAGCCAAGAGTGGGGAGAAAAGCTGCACACACATATTTGTGTTCAGAAGACCACATGTTTATATTGGCTTTTTAGTTGTCTTTTCTCAAATAAGTCTTTTCACAAATGTCTTTAAACATGGCACTCTGAAAGCCGCTTATTGAGTTCAAAACTCACTTGAGGTATAGGATATAGATGAGAATTAAAACCTGTATTCTGAATCAATAATGTTAAAATCAGTGATGTTAATGACAAACTGTTTGTCACAGAGGTGCCCAGGTTTTCTGTGTAGATATTTTTTTTTCAATGTAACTGTAGTATAGGTATGATTTTGATAGAGAAAGGGGCACCTGGGTGGCTCAGTCAGTTAAGCCTCCAACTCTTGGTTTTGGCTCAAGTCATGATCTCAGGACTGTGAGATTGAGCCCCGTGTCAGGCTTAGGGCTTAGCACACAGTCTGGTAGAGATTCTCTCCCTCTCCCTCCCCCTTGCTCTTCCTCCTCTGTCTCTCAAAAATAAATAAAATCTTTAAAAATTTTTGATGGAGGGGGTGCCTGAGTGGCTCAGTTGGTTAAGTGTCTGCCTTCAGCTCAGGTCATGATCCCAGGGTCCTGGGATCGATCCCCGTATCAGGCTCCCTGCTCAGCAGGAACCCTGCTTCTCCCTCTCCCACTCCCCCTGCTTTTGTTCCCTTTTGCTGTCAGTCTCTGTCAAATGAATAAATAAAATCTTAAAAAAAAGGGGGGGGTGCACCTGGGTGGCTCTGTGGATTAAGCCTCTGCCTTCTGCTCAGGTCATGACCCCAGGGTCTTGGGATCGAGCCCTGCATCAGGCTCTCTGCTCAGCAGGGAGCCTGCTTCCCTTCCTCTCTCTCTACCTGCCTCTCTGCTTACTTGTGATCTCTGTCTGTGAAATAAATAAGTAAAATCTTAAAAAAAAAAAAAAAAAGGAACTTAATACTTTCTATCGTAGTTACGTGTGCAGGCAACTAGCTCCTTTACCAGAATGACAGTTTTTTTGAGGTCAGGGCCATGCTTTATTCATCTTTATAATCCCGGCTCCTGGCACATACTAGACCTCAATAAATATTGAATAAGTGCCTTTATGAATGTCGTGGGTGTAATTTTGCACACATTCTTTTTAGATTGTTCGTGGTCTTGATCATATGCACCCTAATCATTAATGCAGATAATCAAGAATTAAACTTTTGTTTTCTCGTATGGTTTGGTTATTTTTTGCTACATAATAAACTATATCAAAGCGTAACGCCTTAAAAAGCCATCTTACTTGCTTACTATTCTGGGGAGTGACTGGGACTTGGGTTGGGCGGTTCTGATTTTGCTGGCAACACCCAAGTAATTGCAGTCAGATGGCAGCTAAGGCTGGAATGTTCAAGAAAGAACATTCACCTACCTGTTTGGAGCCTCAGTGGCTGCAGGACTCCGTTGGAATGCTGGCATGGCTGGGCCTGGTTGCCAGCCTTCTTCCCTTCCTCCCACCCTTCCCTCTCATCTCCCCCTTCCACTCTCCAGAAGGGTAGCCAGACATCTTACGTGGTGGGTCAGGACCCTCAAAAGTGCACGAGTGGCAGTTGCTAGGCTGCTAGACCTGGAGCTGGCACAGCCTCCATCCCACTCTGTGGCTATGCACATAGGCCTGCAAGTGCTCGTCACGGCCCTGCTGTGCTCCTGGGGGGAGGACTGCACGGCGATACAGTATCAGGAGATGTGGTTCGTGGTTCACTGGGGGCCCCTCACATAACAGACTGCCAAATCCTATAATAAAAATTTTCTTTTTGAATGTTTTCAAATAGGCGTTAAGAAAAAGAAAGCCTAACTGTAAGAAAGGCAAGAAGGACATGTGGCAGCACTTACAAGTCCCTAAGTGGGTCATACAATTCAAATTCTCTATCACTGTTCTAGCTTTCTGATGTGGGCATGTTTATGTCTCTGACTCCACTATGTTAGTTATTTATAGATGCTTTCTTCATAGGGTTGTGGTAGCATTTAAGTGAGACCATGTGTGTAAGGGGCTGGCACACAGCAGGTGTCCAGTAGATGATAGCTGTTGCCGTATTACTATTGCTGCACCATCATCATCGTCATCGTCATCATTATTTTTAGTGACTAAGGTCTTGGTGTCAGTGTGAAGATGAAGAGCTGATGCAGTACATTTCACATGAACCAAGAAGAAACATTTTGGTTGGCTTTTTCAATTTCAGTTGACTATTTTATATATTTACTTTGTCTTTTATTTTTGATCATTATGTTCTTATTAGCTAAGTGTTTAAAGCCAGTGTCTAATTTTAAATAGTTTTGGGGTGCCTGGCTGGCTCAGTGGGTGGAACATGTGACTCTTGATGTCAGGATTGTGAATTTGAGCCCCACTTTGGGTGTAGGGATTACTTAAAAAATGAAATCTTTTTTTTTTTTTTAAGATTTTATTTATTTATTTGACAGACGGAGATCACAAGTAGGCAGAGAGGAGGCAGGCAGAGAGAGAGGAGGAAGCAGGCTCCTTGCTGAGCAGAGAGCCTGATGCAGGGCTCAATCCCAGGTTCCTGGGATCATGACCTGAGCCGAAGGCAGAGGCTTTAACCCACTGAGCCACCCAGGCGCCCCTAAAAAATGAAATCTTAAAAATAAAATGAAATTATTTCAGTTTCTTATTACCAGTTGGGAAAATAAATTCTTAAACTTGGAGGTTAAAAATTATTTTCTTCTATAAAGTTACAAAAATGCATGTTTTAGGGGTGCCTGGGTGACTCAGTGGGTTAAAGCCTCTGCCTTCAGCTCAGGTCATGATCCCAGGGTCCTGGGATTGGGCCCCCACATCGGGCTCTCTGCTCAGTGGGGAGCCTGCGTCCCGCCCCCACCGCCTGCCTCTCTGCCTACTTGTGAGCTCCGTCAAATAAATAAATAAAATCTTTTTAAAAAATGCATGTTTTAGAGGAGATAGGGGAGATTCTGGTACTTTTTTCTAAAATATGCTGTTATATTTATTATTATTGTATTATATTGATGTAGCAATTTTATATTGCTACTGAAGACCACAGATGTTTTAAGTCAAATTCTACATAGGTTTTATGAGCTTTTTAGTAGCTAAACTGTGGAGGAAAATGTGTCAGTCACTGTTGTCTTCAAGGGCTGTGAAGTATATATTTACTAGGCTTTTGCAAACCTTAGTACCGATGTGTAAACTTGATGACTTTTTGGCATTTTGTGAACTCATCCTCCTGTTAAAACCTTAAAAATACAATTGCTTACGGATTAAACTGCAGTAAAGGTAAGTTGTTGTTTTTTTTAAAGATTTATTTATTAGAGAGTGTGTGTGTGCGCTCAGGAAGAGGGGTAGAGGGAGTGGAGAGAGAATCCCTAGCAGACTGCACAAAGTTTGGAGCCTGATGCAGGACTTGATCCCACAACCTGAGATCATGACCTCAGCTTAAATAAGAGTTGGATGCCCAACCAACTGTGCCACCTAGGTGCCCCAGGAAGTGAGTTTTAATGGTCTATTATAGTAGAGGCTTTAGTGAAAAATTGGTTTGAATATTATTAATCAGCATAAACAGTGTATATGACAGTTTCCTTTTTAAGACCTTGAGTTGTGTATCATTTGTTCTACTTAAATCTGCTTTGTTACTAACATCGCAGTTGTTTTGCCCTAGAAAGGCTAGGTAGCATTTGGGGCTGTGTGGTTATCTACCACATGATTCTTGATATGCAAGGATAAGAAATAAAAGTTACAGCAGGAAGTGTTTGCAGTCTGTACATCATTTATAGATTTGCCTGGGAACTTCTGAAAATGGGAAAAGTGGGAAGACCATGGTCCTTGGAGTCAGACTTTTTCTGGCACTGTGAAGCCTTGGGAAAGTTATTTGACTTCTTCAAGCTTCACCCTCTTCAGTGTAGACAGTAGAGACCCACCTCTCAGAGTCCTTGTGAAGTTAATGAGCAGACAGGGCACACACGGACCGTGGTACCACATCAGATAAGAAGAATCACTTAGCAGAGAAGTACGCATGGTTTATTTAGTTCCTTCAAGCCAAGCAAATGAAACAGCAGTGGTTGGTGTTCTATAAACGAAAGGGACTATGTTTATAATGAAAGTATAGGAGGTGCGCTTGGAAATGGAGTCTCCCCTGGCCAGTCTTCTCACTGCTTTATGTTCACGTACTTCCTCTTTTTCTTTCCTCTGTGGTTCTGAAACAAAAACAAAACATAGTTGCACACTGAAACTGTTCAAGCTTTTGAATTCTTTCTAAAGAGGAAATTGCCTTTACCTAACCAATGCACTTCCTGTGTGTGCTGTATCCGTTAAAGAGTGAGACAGGACCTCATTGTATGCTTCTGAACTGCAGAATTTCCTCTTGGTGGTGGGGGTGTGAACTGTATTACAGTGCTTCAACATGTCTTCGTTTATTTTGGTATCTATAAGGTCTGTCGTGATTCACCTGGGGATCTTGTTTAAAATGTCCATTCTGGGGCGCCTGGGTGGCTCAGTGGGTTAAAGCCTCTGCCTTTGGCTCAGGTCATGATCCCAGGGTCCTGGGATCAAGCCCCGCATCGGGCTCTCTGCTCAGCAGGGAGCCTGCTTCCTCCTCTCTCTCTGCCTGCTTCTCTGCCTACTTGTGATCTCTGTCTGTCAAATAAATAAATAAATAAATAAATAAAATCTTTTAAAAAAATAAAAATAAAATGTCCGTTCTGATTCAGTAGTTCTGGGTGGGGCCTAACAGTCTGTATTTCTAACAGTATTTCAGGCGATGTATCAAAATCATAAGACATGCTCTCCCTGGTTCTTTAAAAAAGGTCTTATATGGGCACCTGGGTGGCTCAGTTGGTTGAGCGACTCCCTTCGGCTCAGGTCATGATCCCAGAGTCCTGGGATCGAGTGCTGCATCAGGCTCCCAGCTGTGTGGGGAGTCTGCTTCTCCCTCTGACCTTCTCCCAGTTCCTGCTCTCTCTCACTCTCTATCAAATAAATAAATAAATAAAATCTTTAAAAAAAAATTTAAAAGGCCTTATACGTGTACACAGTTAATTTCATTTTTACTCAACAACATGTATTTCCCAGGTGCTATGTATGTTAGGGTGTGAGTCTTAAGGACCCAGGATCCCACAGATGAGTAATGAACCAGAACATTTTGAGTACGGCCCCCTCCCTTTCTATTTAAATTTCGGCTTTGGTTTAATTCATGGAAGCTCCCTTGTAAGTGTACAGAGACTACTTAACAATTAAACTTATAGTAGGGTCTCTCTTTTTCTTTATGATTTAACGAATTCCACCGTTTATTGCACATACACTATTGTAAGTTACATTATTGTCAAAAGGAGAAAAAATTATTTCCATTATCCACTTCAGCCAATCAAACTCATCTTTTTTTTTTCCCCTGTATTTTGTTTTTGTACTCCTTGAGCATTGACACTTTTTGTTTTTACATGGTTGTGAACGTTTCTGGAAAACAATTTTATATTCTGCTTTTTAATTTTTATTTTTAAACTTTTTTGTTGTTGGTGGTGGTGGGTTGTTTTTTTTTTGGTTTTTTTTTTGTGTGTGTGTGTGTGCTTTTTTTACTTGACAGAGAGAGAGAGCACAAGTAGGCAGACTGGCAGACAGGGGTAAAGAAAGAAGCAGGCTCTCCACTGAGCAGGGTACCTGATACGGGGCTCGATCCCAGGACTCCGGGATCATGACCTGAGCTGAAGGCAGATGCTTAACTGCCTGAGCCAGCCAGGCGCCCCTGTATTCTGCTTTTTAAATTTAGTGTTAGAGAATAAATGGAAAACTTTCTAAATTTCTCTATTAACTGTTGAAATCCTGTGCTTTGTGGATTTGCTTGGACTTCAAACTTGGACTTTCTTGGAAAGAAAGTTAGCCAAAGGGTTAGAGTAATAAATGTAGTAATGTTATTATGAAACTAATATGGTAATATCACCAAAGTAAAATGTGTGTTTGCTTTGATTCAGAACTATTTGGTTTTTAGAATTTTCCTGTTAAGTGAGTGACTTGTGTGTTGTCTGTATCTTAGAAAAAAAGAAAGTGTATCTGTGTAGACAACTGGTTCGTTTTCAAAATATGTGTGAGCTGTAAAGATTCCCCTCTCCTATCTCCCAGAGCAGCAGCTCTTAATCTGAGCTCTGTGGACCAGAGGGCAATGTTTCTCAAAGTGTGAGCTGCCGAATCACAGGGGTGGTTGTGGACAAGAACTCTGTCCATACCTTCCAGCCCTCCTCAAAGGTTCTGGATCAGTAGGTCTGGGATGGAGCCCTGTACTCTAAATTGTATCTGGCAGCCTACATGATTCTTCTGCAAACCGAGTTTCAGAATTACTGCTGCAGGCCAGCCATGGTTGAGATTTGAGGGAATTTGTAAGTTCTGAAATTGAATGAATTTCTTTAGGGTATGGAATATTCATTTACTGGGAAGAGGGGGTCTGTAAACCTTTCATTGAGATTTGCAAAGAGGAAAATGACTCAGAAAAGATTAAATTATTGTCCCAGAGGTGTGTTTTCATTAAGATTTTCTGCTATGAGCCCCTTTGAATTTTAAATAAATTCTTAGCTTTCTCTTAGTATAATGAGAGCATTTTATCCCTTAGGCGATTTTTTTTAAAAGTATGGCTTTCTTTTATTTATTATTTAGTTTTTATTAGAGGTGTGGAGGAGTGGAGGGAGAAGGAGAAGGAGAGACAGACTCTCAGACAGACTCCATGCTGAGTGTGAGTCTGACACAGGGCTCTGTCCCTCGACCCTGAGATCATGACCTGAGCTGAAACCAAGAATCAGATGCTCAACTGACTGAGCCCCGCAGATGCCCCTATAGTATGGCTTTCTGATTTACCATTTATGTACTACTTTTCAGTAAAATGAATTTTAACCCCCTCCTACTTAAAAATTGTTTTGTACTGAAACATACTATTGCCAAGAACTACTTTGTGTGATAATGATACTTTCTAATATTTTTTTAAATTGGGAACAACAATGTGCCAGTAATTTTACAAAGCATATAATACATAGATTATTTAATTCTGTTAACAGCAACTCCATGAAGTAAGCATTATATTCATTTAACAAATAAGGAAATTGAGGTGTGGTGTGCTTAATTAACAGGACCAGACGGATGTAGTTTGTGAATGACAGAATCACGGTTTGAGCCCATTCTGTCTTACATGAAGGCCAGTACTGTGCATTTTTGCAAGTTTGTGCAAATGAATCACATTTGATTTATCAACAAATGGAAGGTGATCGTTGTGTAGTGCCTTGGGATTAGGGGTGGTACCTGGGGATTAACCTTTTCTAGAGATTCCAATTCTGAATTTTTGTGTTCTTTCTTTTCAGATCAAAGAAAGTGCATCACAGACAAGAGATGTCCTCAAACAGCATTTTAATGATTTAAAGGGAACCCTTGGGAAGCTCCTGGATGAGCGATTGGTGACCCTTTTGCAAGAGGTGGACACGATTGAACAGGAAACCATTAAACCTCTAGATGACTGCCAGAAGCTCATAGAGCACGGAGTTAATACTGCAGAGGACTTAGTCCAAGAAGGTGGGAGTCCAGGGAGCCTATCAAGTGGGGCACATTCAGTTTGGCTCTTCGCTAATTTCTCAGGGTGCCAGCAGGTTTGTTGCCATCTGTGGGGTGCTTAGCATGTTCCTACCTCTGAATAGTTTGTAATATAGGATGACAGATACACAGTGAGGTCTCCCAGGGTGAATGTAGTTAAAATGTTAATTATAATCAGTTATAAGACAAGGGATAATGGTTTTTCTCAGGTGGTTTTTTGGTAGTATCTTATTCACTGCTAACACTGTGACTTTAAGGTCCTTTTGAGTCTGTTCATGTATTTTTCAGAGTGTTCATAGAATTTAATTCCATTGTTTTAGAAGGTTAAAAATTATAATTGGTGTTTACTCCTGAAATCGTAGTGGTTATATACCTATCTGCAGCCAATTATTGTGGTTAAAGCATGCCCAGATCTTGCCTTGCTATCTTCCTGTCTTCATGTCCGCTTTCCTCCCTTACACAGATCTTTGTCAAGTACATTAAATAATGTACTGCCTTTAGGGGCTCACAGCACAGTGAGAGGCATACGTGCTGAGAGAGATCTAAGACCTACAAGAGCACGGAAGGGAAAGCGCTTAGCTGTGGGAGAGTGAAGGATAGCTTTCTGTGGGAGAAGTTCACAGAGTCTTGAAGGAATTCATTAAGCGACAAAGGAAGAAATGGAGGTAACAGCACGATTGGAAGCAGAAGCAACATCACCAGGAAGTGAATGGCATATCAGGGGTCTGTTGAAGGTATTTTAGGCAGCAGAGTTACACAATCGGATTTGCATTTTTAAAAAAATGATGCTGCCTGTAGTTTGGAGATTGTATTAGAGGTCCTAAGACTGGAGGTGAAAGAGGCCAATTGAGAAGATGTAGCACTACTCCAGCAGGAAATGAAGAAGACAGTGAGCTTCATCATGGTGGAGACAAAGTGGAGCTGATTTTAAGACTTTTTAGAGATAAAATTATTGACGAGTTTACCTATCAGTGAGCGTCGATTATTGGTGATTGCCTGGAGCTAGGTTGAAGAATAAAGGGAAGGATTTAGGATGACCAAAACCAGCCGGATTTTGGATGAGCAGGTTGAATTGTGCTGTTTACTGATGTAGGAAACAAAGGAGAAAGGTGGGCTTCATTGGGTAGTGAGGCATTCAGTTTGGGGTGTGTTGAGTCTGAGATGCTCAGGATACCCAGATGCTGTAGTTGGGCATGTGGTGTGTGGCTTCGGAGAGAGATCAGTGTGGCAAGATGGTAATTGATGGTGTGGACATCGAATCTGACTCCATGGGAGCTAGTAAATCTTCCAAAGCTAGTGTGTCCTATGAGGAGAGAGCGTGGTAGGCAATGCCAGCATTGAAAGGACAATTGAGGAAAAAGGAGCCAGAGCCTGAAAAGTACCCATCCTGCCCTGAGTGCTGTGAATGACATGGGACGAAGAGGGTGCACGGCTCACCGGTCTGTCACTCTTGCTGGAAATTCATCTCCTTTCAGTCCCATTTAGAATGTGGCACTGCTGTTATCTTTTTTTTTTTTAATTTTTTTTATTTTAATAAACATATAATGTATTTTTATCCCCAGGGGTACAGGTCTGTGAATCGCTAGGTTTACACATTTCACAGCACTCATCGGCACTGCTGTTATCTTTACGTGCTAATGACATTTTGTCTCATCTTCAGTGAGAACTGCATATTTGCCACTGACCATAACACTGCCTTTGAGAAAATTCTTTTTCGTGGGGCCACAGAGTGTCTTTCCTGAGAGACTTTGCATTGGGAAACAAACCCAGAAGCAGTTCATGGGTCAGGGGTATCTACTCCTCACCCCGAGGACTGACAAAAGTTCTTATTTTAGAAAAGAAATCCTTTGAGGCACAAACTTGTTTGTTACAGCATCTGATGCTTAAATGGTTTTAGACTTCAGAAATATTTTGAATTTCAACCTCTTTCCTCCCTCCCAAGGGATAAAAACTTATTTATGGAATTTTGAGGTCTTTGAGGCAGTGTTGAATATGTCCTGTTTTCCTCTTGCTGAGGGAGAATGTCCTGTCCTGTGGTCCCAAAAAACTTGAGGCATTCCAGGGCACATTCAGAGGGAATGGGGGGTGTGGAAGGCCATAGAAGTTGGTCATTTTTTTTTAATGCCTTTAGATAATTTTTCTTCTTTATTTTTCTGTGGAATAATTTCTAATATGTGATATTCTTTTAGGAAAACAGCTGTATCATTTGATTTTATGAGACCTCGTGCCCGTGGGGCATCTGCGTGGCTCAGTCAGTTGAGTGTCTCCCTCTGGCTCAGGTTATGATCCCAGGATCCTGGGACTGAGCCCCACATCAGGCTCCCTGCTCAGTGGGGAGTCTGCTTCTCCCTCTCCCTCTTTCCCTCCCCGCATCTTCTTCTCTCTCTCTCTAAGAAAAAAAAAGATCCCATGCTCTATTTTTCTATCAGCGTAATATCTGTTCTGGCTCATGTTGGAGTTCTGTAAATCAAGATTCTGTAGGAGAGATGGAAAAAAGGACCTAGACCCTCTCCTTTGTGTAAAAATGGTCAACAGATCAGATTTCTTCATACAGAGCAGAATCTTTCATTCCTGGTAAAATGTTACCATTATTTATCCCTTTTCTTTGTGAGCTTCACCTTAGAGTCACTTCTAAAATAGTTTTTACTTTCACTTTTTGGGAACTTGACTGTGGAATCACTTAAGAATTATTTGCAAGAAAACCAGAGACCACCTAGACATGAGCTGTAGTGATTACTTTATAATGTGACCGTTTTTCTGGTGTATTTATTCTCTCATTCCTGATTGTAGGGGAGATTGCCATTCTTGGTGGTGTAGGAGAACAGAATGAAAAACTGTGGAACTTTACCAAAAAGGCCTCACACATTCAGTTGGACAGGTAAAGGAGTTAGTGCCGTTCAGGCTTAGTTTTAAGCATTTAAACTGCCTGCATTCCCTCTCCTCCCCCCCATTAAAGATTCTGAGTAAATGAGATAGAAAATATATATTTCAAGATTCACTGCCCAATACCAGTATTAGTGGTATGAAATAGCTGCCATTGTAATTTTTGGTATAGTATTACTATAGATTTTCTTCAATTCTAATATGTAAAAGAATTAAATTTTAAGAAATTCTAAACGTACTGAAACTGATTTTTTGGTATAAACTTGACAGTGGTGATCCTACCAATTTTCTCTTTTCTTGCTTATATTCATTTGGGAAGAGAATCTTTATGTAATATCTTCCACAGCCCTTACTGTCATTAGCATTATTTCCTGAGGGCTTCAGCATCATTATGTAGTATGTGACTGATCTAAACTATGCTTCATATTTTTAACCCTTCATTAAAATCCTCGTAAACACATAAGCTTTGTTTCCTCAGCTTACCAGAAGTGCCTTTACTGGTTGATGTGCCTTGTTTGTCCGCTCAGTTGGATGACTCAATTCTGAACATAGTGAAAGACCACATTTTCAAGCATGGGACAGTAGCATCTCGCCCACCAGTCCAGATCGAAGAGCTAATAGAGAAACCAGGAGGCATCATTGTTCGATGGTGTAAGGTGCGTGATTAAGAATTGTGGAAGCGGCTTCAACATTATGGATTTGAAATCTGAGGGCATTTTAGATTTTTTTGTTAACTACCTTTGAACGTTTTCTTCTCTTCACAAACAAAAGTCCCTTTTGCTTTACAATTGAATTCACAGGAACTCAAAAGCAGGTAGCTCTTCCCATTTGAGGTAAATTGTTTTTGAAGGTACATTTAACAATCTCTGTATCACAACAGTATTTCCCATCACAGATTTCCCAAAATTAACCCTTAGTAAATTGAAGATCTCTCCCATTTTTGCTTATTACAAAAGCCAAAAGATGATAGCTAATATTGGGTATCTGATATTTTCTGTTCCACACTGAACTGATACTTCTGAAATAAAATCCTGGGGGGCACCTGAGTGGCTCAGTCAGTAGAGCATCTGCCTTTGGCTCAGGTCATGATCCCAAGGTCCTGGGATGGAGCCCTGCATGGGGCTTCCTGCTTGGTGGGGAGCCTGCTTCACCCTCTCCCTTTGCTCCTCCACCTGCTTGTGTTCTCTCTCTCTCCCTGTCTTACTCTCTCTCAAATAAATAAATAAAATCTTTTAAAAAATCCTAAAATGTGGTTTCTTCATATTCTCAACATTGCTGAGAATTTTCTGTATTAAATCATATTATGTATATGAGTTACCATATTGTAGATAGAAATCATGTCCAAATAAGTCATTAAGTGTCTTGGCTGTTGACAAATACATCATTCAGAGTGGGTGTCTGGAAATGATTGCTTTTTCCTAAATGGATTTTTGAAGATTTTATTTATTTGAGAAAGAGTGTATGCCCGAGACAGCGAATATAAGCAGGGGGAGGGGCAGAGGGAGAAGGACAAGCACTGCCCCGCTGAGCAGGGAGCCTGACACAGGACCCGGTCCCAGGACCCCGAGATCATAACCTGAGCCGAAGGCAGACATTTAACCAACTGACCCACCCAGGCTCCCTCAGTGGATTTCTTTTTAAAGATTTATTTAAGAGAGAGACACACAGAGAGAGAAAAGGGGAGAAGGGGCTCCTTCCTCTCCCCTCTGCTTGCAAGGACAAGCAGAGTCCTTGCCAAGCGTGGAGCCCAGTGTGGGGATGAATCTCACAACCCTGAGATCAGACCTGATCTGAAACCAAGAGTCGAATGGTTAACTGACTGAGCCACCCAGGCCCCCCTTCAATGGATTTTTTTACTGAAGCCTTGTTGTAGAAGAAAGAAATAGATGTTTTTGTTGGTTCAAAACAAAGACTCTTACTGCATTTTTATTCTTTTCCCTGTCGGTGGATCTAGGGTTTCTAGTTTTTTTGCTATAAATGGTAGTATTCATGTTCCTTTGTATACATGGCTAAGAATTTTTCAAGTATATACCTGGTAAACTTTTGAGGTCCTAGAGTATTGGATCTGTACTGTACCAGAAACGCCAAGTTCTTTTCAATGTGATTGCACCAGGGTTTCCTTCTACCAGCAATGTATGAGTTCCTGGTACTCAGCATCCTGACCAATGCTTGGCATTGTCCAACCTTACGTTTTTGCCAGTATGGTATCTCATTGTGGTTTCAGATTACATTATCCGTATTCCCAATTAGGTTATATAGTTAAATGTATTTTTTGGTAGCATATATTTCTAATTCCTTAGAATGCTTATTTGTGCCTTTTGTTCATTCTCTTACTGGGTGGTTTCTCTTCTATTAAGTTTTAAAGGAGTCCTTTATATATTCTGGATATGAATTATCTTGGTTTTGGTAGTTGTGGGATTCTTATCTTTGAATTTCCAATATTTTATCTTTCGCCTTATTGTGTAGAAAACATGCCATTTCGGAGCACCTGGGTGGCTCAGTCGGTTGAGTGGTCGGCTCTTGATTTTGGCTTAGGTTGTGATCTCAGGGTCCTGGGATCGAGCTCCACATCAGGCTCCGCACTTGGTGGGGACTCTGCTTGGGGATTCTCTCTGTCCTTCTCCATGCACCCCTCCCTACTTGTGCTCTCTCCTCTCTCTTTTAGAATAAATAAGTACATTAACATTTATTTATTATTATTTTTAACAGTGTATTCCTTTATGGGGGGGGTTGGGAGGCAAGACACCATGGTGAGGAACAAAATCAATTAAAGGAAGTACAGGTACAGGAAGCAATAATGTTAAAATAGTAATGCACAAAATGGATAACTGTAATCACTTTCTTAAGAGTACTTGACTTGTGGGGACGCCTGGGTGGCTTAGTTGGTTGGGCGGCTGCCTTCAGCTCAGGTCGTGATCCCACCGTCCTGGGATCGAGTCCCACATCGGGCTCCTTGCTCAGCAGGGAGCCTGCTTCTCCCTCTGGCTCTGCTTGCCACTCTCTCTGCCTGTGCTCGCTCTCTCTGACAAATAAATAAATAAAATCTTTTAAAAAAAAAAGAGTACTTGACTTGTGGAAGATAAACTTTAATTGCTGTTGTAAAAAAAAAAAATCTGTATGAAGTAGAAACTGGTTTCAGTAATATTAGTAGAGAATATGTTCTAGAAAGTGGAGGTAACAGGATGTAAAATCCTGGCAGCAGTTTAATAGAACAGTCCCAGAGGATTAGGCTAAGACCAATGCCTAATGAGGATGAGAGCCTTGTCTGTGGGGAATTTTGGATGATAGCTGCAGAAATATTACACTGTACATAAACCAAACTGAACTGTTTTCACAAGTGCTGTAAAGTTTCGTATAATAAAAGTTTTTTTTCTACATGAACTTCAATTTCACAGCAAGAGTGGCATGGGATACCTAAACACAGAAGAGCGCAGTCATGCAAGATAGCTAACTCCTTGATATAATAATGCATATGATTCAAAGAGATTACACTATCATTACAGTTAGGAGTTTCTGCAGCTACGAGGTGATGGCTGTGGAAAGCATGGCCCCCAATATCAATATCTAAGAAGCAGCCACCACCTCCTTCTGTGTGTGTGCTCTTACGTTTTTTCTTCATTTTTATTAGTCAACTCTGTTGTTATTGCTGCTTGGGAAAACTGGTAAAAACAAAATTGTAACCATTGAACCTAGATAGTGCTCTGGCAGTCAAGATGTTTAAGGCCTTTTAGAATGAATAAATAAGTCTTTAAAAAAAGAAAAGAAAAGAAAACATGCCGTTTCTTCAAAGGAAGCCAAGTTCTGCAAATCCGACAGGGAAGTGTAGAACACATGGTTCAATAAAGAAAAGACAGGCAGTAATGATGGCTTATTTCCTATGACTTTCCTGAGAATAGCCCATGTTCAGCACATGGGCTTCTGTGCATGGCCCCAGAATTCTTAAGCCATGATGCTGAGAGAAACTGCTCCCTGATCTTTACCTAACAAAGCCTTTCTCCTTAGGTGGATGACGACTTCACCGCCCAGGATTACAGGCTGCAGTTCCGCAAGTGCACTTCCAATCATTTTGAGGACGTATATGTCGGCTCTGAAACCGAGTTCATAGTGTTGCACATAGACCCCAATGTTGATTATCAGTTCAGAGTCTGCGCCCGAGGA
The DNA here is from genome assembly GCF_963455335.1 of Martes martes. Classification (NCBI taxonomy): domain Eukaryota; kingdom Metazoa; phylum Chordata; class Mammalia; order Carnivora; family Mustelidae; genus Martes; species Martes martes. Next base: position 25,065,154 of record NC_137904.1, on the reverse strand, counting down.
GATGGCCGGCAGGAGTGGAGTCCTTGGAGCGTTCCCCAGATGGGTCACTCCACGTTGGTGCCTCATGGTATGCTGCTGCCTTCTCTCTCCTGAAGCCCAGCTGTGTCTCAGAATGCTGGCGCCGTCTGTGCTCAAGGCAGCACAGTGTTTGCACACCGCCAGCCAGGTTTTCTGACCGTAAAACTTGCATTGGTGAGAACAACGTGGAACATCTCCTATTCAAATTACTTGATGGGAATTTTGAGACCTTTTCATCCGTTCTTATCTCCAGAGTCCAGAAATAGTGCCAGGAGGATTATCAGCATCCCCCAAATCCGAAGATTTGAAGTGTTGTGATAGGATACTGATTTTCCAAAAAAAAAAAAAAAAAAAAAAGATACTGATTTTCCAGACCTGCAGTGACTATCTGAATGGAGGTCTTATGATTTGAAATCAGTCTGTCCTGTATAACTGCTTGAAAATATTCAGACTCATTTGTTAACTAGTTGTTAATCAGGCTTGGAATACATTCAATTATGCTTCACCCTGATTTCATTAGCCAGGAGACAGCACTCACTTGATCTTCTGTCTGTTCCTGCCAGAACTGTGCAGGAATAGACTAACACATTTTTTGTGATTTTTTTAAGATTAACCAGGATACCCTGTCACTGAATCTCTTGCTTTATAGAACTTGCCCATGACCCCTAGGTGTAGCCTCTTCTGCTTCCAAGTTATATGTAATGTGTCTGTGTTGAAGATACTCCTCAAAAGGTTTTAATAATTTTTGATCTCTTTGCTTTCTAAAAAGAGTGGACCGCTGGCTTCGAGGGGTACAGCCTGAGTAGTCGAAGAAATATAGCCCTCCGGAATGATTCTGAGTCCTCAGGTGTGCTCTACTCCAGCGCTCCAACTTACTTCTGTGGGCAGACATTGACATTCAGGCAAGTAGATGTTACAGTATCTGTTTGTCATGACTTGGGCAGTAAAGTGACGTGCATAGAACGCATAGGAGCTTTGGATTCAAAGTAGCCTTGAGTTTATTTCATCATTTATAGGCAGTGTTACTCTGGGGAGAGTTCCTCTTTTCTCTTTGCTGTGGTTTTCTCAGACCTGTTCATAGAGCTATTACGAAGATGAACTGAGATAAAGTGTAAAAGATGCCTTGCTTATGCCTCATACATAGCACATACTATGTTTATCTCTTCTGGAGAGATAGAGGTAAGTAGACGACCTCTCAAAAGTCAATCCTAAAAAATCAGAGGCCAAGAATTTTTTTCCTTTGTGAAGCGATATGAGCAGGTCTCTGTGAGAGACAACCTTTCAGTGTAAATGTAGTGAGAATTACATACATAATGTATATAGTTATCCATAAAATACATGTGTACGTACATAGATATGTGTATAATTCTCTGTAAAACCAAAAGCAAGCTCTCCTACCACCAATCTATTTTCTATTTCTTTATCCATTTCTTCCTGTATTAAATAATTTCCTTGTTTTCATGTTCTGAGATATATTCTCTATAGTCCTATTTCTGAATAGCTCATCCTAGAAAGCAAAGCCCAGTTTGTTTGTTTATTTGTTTTGAAGATTTTTACTTGAGAGAGAGGGAGAGCACTTGAGGGGGAAGGGGGGTGTTGAAAGGGAGAAGCAGACTCCCTGCTGAGCAGAGAGCCCAATGTGGGACTCAATCCCAGGACCCTGAGATCATGACCTGAGTTGAAGGCAGACGCTTACCCTACTGAGCCACTCAGGCACCCACAGTTTTGATTTGGAAAATTAGGGTAGCAAACTCTCCTCTAATTTGTAGGCCTTGAGATCATGAGGTTTTATGGTGAATGCTTGCTCCAAGTTCCTGTTCTCAGTCCCTTGTCATATGAAGCATGGAGAGTAACTGAAAGCTTCATGTAAGCTAATGTGGGCGTGTTCTGCACCAGCCAAGTCATTTGAACTATCATCAGTTTCAGAATGCACTGGTTTATACTTTGTCTCATTTTTAAAAATTTTATTAACATAATAATGTTTCATTTCAGGGGTACAGGTCTGTGAATCATCAGGCTTACACAATTCACAGCACTCACCATAGCACATACCCTCTCCAGTGTCCATAACCCAACCACCCTGTGCCTCCCCCCATCCCCCCACTCTGTCTCATTTTTGATATCTCTCACCCCTTAAATTATGAAGAATGACTTAATAACCAGAAAAATACTGACAAAGAGAGGAAGAAATAAAGAGTCTAGTACCTGAAGTCCACTTAGTTATTTCCCAAAGGTGAATTCATGAGTTTTGTATGCTAACAAGCCCTTTTTTGGCTTGTGTCCTTTGTTTCTAGAAATATTGCCATTAGCGAATCTCCGGAGAACATTGTGCTCCTGTCTAATGGTAGGGCTTCCTGAGTTGATCTCTTCAGGTCAGGTGTCTCAGCAAGAATAGTAATCTTAGTAATACTAATTGTAGTTAATAATTAAATAGCATTTACTGCACATGAGGTACTGTTTTAAGCCCTTATATCAGTTCATTTGATTCTTACAATAACCCAATGAAATAGGTGTAATTACCCATTTTAGGGATGAGAATACTAAGGTACACAGAAGTTAAGTCACTCACCCAAAGTCACATCGCTGGTAAATGGCAAAGCTAGCCTGTATCTTTTCTTTCTGTCTTTTTCACAGCAGAGTGAGTAAACGCGATTCGAGTTAGTGTTGCAGTCTGTAGTTTCTCTGTGTCCATATGCTTCCCTCTTTTCTTTTTCCCTCCTCTATGACCCTTTCCCCCCGATGATGGTGACCTGATGCTCCCCTGACTTTAAATCCTTCCTCTGTGGACACAGGAAGGTCTAATAGATGGCATACTTCCGGTTTGTTTTTTTCTATCATTCAGTAAATATTTAAGACATTGGAAATTACCCAAATGGATGAAAATCCACTTACTATCTGTAGGTAGTTAGGTGGATTTAGTGCATTTGGTAGGCCTCAAGAAATCATTCATTCTTCCTCCTTTTCCAAAGATGTCTAACCAGGCCCCACTTGGAAGGGTGATTAACTCCAACTTCATTTGGCTCACTATTACCGTAGCCAGACCTTTGCATTTTTGTCATTTTTCTTTTGAATGTGGAATGGAAATGTCTTCTTTCCCTGTTGAAAGGAATTGCAGGCATCAGCAGTGAAGCCAGAAGATGGGGGTGCAGGGCGGCCTCTATGGGGGAGGAGCACTTGGGTCCACTTGAGTAAAGAAGGTAAAACTTTATTCAGCTTTTTGAGGGTGTGTGAAGGCCTCACAGTTAGAAGGAAGATTCTACTCCTGCAGGCAGTGCCCTGTTACTCAGCTCAGTCCATTCCTGCTGAAGTTGCTGGAATGCGCAGAGTTGTAGAAGCCAAGAAACCTGTTACTGGCAGGCCCTACCAGTCTCTAGAGCCTGGTCTCATTTGGCAGCCAGGTCTGCTAAGCAACCCCCTCCTGCTAGGCCTCTTTTTGATTTTCTGTCTGAACAGTCCTACTTTCCCTTTCCTTGCTTCCAAGATTTCCTGATCTTACTGTTTTGTTTTGTTTTTTAAACCATATTTTTACTTTCTCCTCTCTACCACCTGCTTTCTTTAAAACAGCGTCCTTTCAAACAGCCTAGCCTAGGAGGTTACTGTCTTCCTTTTACAGATAAAGAGACAGAAGCACAGGGATCATGGGACTTTTAAGTATTCAAATCCTGCCAGTCTAGTCTGGAAAGTCTGTGCTCTTAACCTCCCCACAGGTCACGTGAGGTGGTGAATCAAGAGCCAAGAACAGGCTAGCTATTTTTTCTTATAAACCTTTTCTTTAAAAGTAAAAATTTAATGTTACAGTTACAGTTATTGATCACTGTGTAACAAACCACCCAAAAACTCGAAGCTTAAAACAGTAGTCATTTATTTTACTCAGGAAACTGCAGTTTGCAGAGCTTGGTGAGGACAGCTCATCCCTGCTTCTTTGTTAGTAGCTGCAGTAGTTTGATTAGAGATGATTAGAGATTAGAGATTAGGAAACTGCAGTTTGCAGAGCTTGGTGAGGACAGCTCATCCCTGCTTCTGTGTTAGTAGCTGCAGTAGTTTGATTAGAGATGCTTTCAAGATGGCTCACTCACATGGCTGGCAAATGGATTCCGGTTCTGGGCGTCTCTCCCCGTGCAGGCCTCTCTGTGGGCTGCTTGGGCTTCCTCACAGCATGGTGGCTGGGTTCCAAGATTGAGCATCCCAAGAGATAGGAAATGGAAGCTGCAGAAGCTGCCAGTTTTTAAGGCCTGGGCCTAGAAGCTGACATAATATCACTTCTACCACATTCTACCATTCATTCAGAGTCTAGATCCCAGAGAAGGGACATAGATCCTGCTTCTTTTTTTTTTTTTTTTCTTTAAAGATTTTATTTATTTATTTGACAGGTCACAAGTAGGCAGAGAAGCAGGCAGAGAGAGAGGGGGAAGTAGGCTCCCCACTGAGCAGAGAGCCCCATGCAGGCCTCGATCCCAGGACCCCAAGATCATTATCTGAGCTGAAGACAGAGGCTTAACCCACTGAGCCACCCAGGCACCCCATAGACCCTGCTTCTTGATGGGAGAAGTGTCCAAGAATTTGGGGGCTTTACTTTAGAAATTCTGCGGTTGATAACTGTTAGAAAGGGGCCACTTGGTTTAATGCTTACCTTTGGTTAAGTGTTAGCATGCCCTTTTCTGAATAAATTTAAGCTTAAAAAATCTTTTTCTATATAAGGCTGGTTTCTTTCATCACCAGGTGTATCTTCAATTCTGTTAGCTCCTCATATTAAAAAAAAAAAAAAACTTACTAATTTCATCTTTCCTGAGAAGATTAGGAATAGGGCATAGTCCCTACTAGGATTAGGAAGTTAATTTGTTTTGGGGTGACTGTCTGGCTCAAAGGAACATGTGATTCTTGATCTCGGGATCATGAGTTCGAGCCCCACATTGGGTGTAGAGATTACTTAAATAAATTTTTTAAAAAAAGTTAATTTAGAGTCTTTGAAATCTTTTTGGTTTCTCCTTATACTGAGAGAGAATGCACTGTCCTGGGGGAGAATACAGCTTTGTTAGGTTTTATATTTTGCTAAAGTAGTTTCCCCTAGGAATATGATATACAGACCTTTCAGTTTAGAGTTTGATTCTTATGACAGATATGGGAATGCCAGACAGAAGAGTTTTCCCTCATGACTCTTGATTATATAGACTTGGGTGAAGTAAGAGAGCTGGTTTCCTAAGTAGATGGCCTGTAAAATTATATACTCTGGCTTTTAGTTTGTCTCTAGATGGAGTGTTTCATGATATCATGAAAGTGTATCTGCTTTGAAGTCTTCACATATAACAGTTCTTCCAAATAATCTAAGGAATGTTTCTTACGCCTTTTTCCTACCCATTTTCTCTCTGTCTTAAACTACTTTTCTAAAATGTAAGGACAGATCTTCTAATCAAGTCCAGTCTTTGAATGAGGCTAGTGATTTCGTTCAACCTTTTCTCCATTCAGATGGTATCTATTATACTTGGCTGGGAATGTGGCATTTAAGAAAAAAGGGGGGAAAAAACCCCAGAATCTTCGGCTCAACATAGAGTAATGTGTTTATAAATTAGTATAAGAAAGATCTGGGGGCGCCTGGGTGGCTCAGTGGGTTGACTGTGGATTTCGGCTCGGGTCATGATCTCAGGGTCATAAGATTGAGCTCTGTATCAGGCTCTGAGCTCAGGGTGGAGTCTGTTCGTCCCTCTTCCTCTCCTCCCCCAACACACATGCTGTCTCTCTTTCACAAATAAGTGAATAAATAAAATCTTTAAAATATTAAAATAAAAGAAAAAAGAAAGATCTAGACTGCTCTGCAATGCAGAGGAAGGAAAAGTTACTTTTAGTTGAGGGATTGGTTAAGGCTTAGTGCAGCTAGAGGTGGAAAGGACAGTTCACGTGGGGAAACAAAGCAAGAACCAAAGATACGGAGCAGGAAAAAGTACAGAGAGCAAGTAGTAAGTCTGGATCAGGTTAATGGAGACAAGCAGTATGGTCAGAGAGGTAGGAAAAGCCTTTGAACAGGCTGTATATATCTCTTTTTCTTTTTTTTAAACATGCATTTTTTTTGGAAGATTTTATTTATTTATTTGTCAGCACACATGAGAGAGAACACAAGGCAGGTAGTGGGAGAGGGAGAAGCAGGCTCCCTATTGAGCAAGGAACCCAGTGTGGGACTCGACCCCAGGACCCTAGGATCCTGACCTGAACTGAAGGCAGATGCTTAACAGATTGAGCCACCCAGGTGTCCCTATATTTCGTTTTTAATTACTCAAAGAAATACCCTTTTGGAGGTCGTCTGTGCCCATTTACAGGGAGGATATTTGATACTGCAGAGATCTCCATCCCTCCCCCTAACAAGACAGGCCTCACCAAATCAGGTTTATGTTCCATTATTTTGGGGACAGGAACATGCTTTCCATTTGACTTTTCATGAATTCACAAGTTGAGCTAGACTATACAAAATGTTAATAGCCAGCTAGCATTTGTTGAACCTTACTGTGCGTTAGTTGTTTTTTTTTTTTTCTTTTTAAGATTTTATTTATTCATTTGACAGAGAAAGACCACAAGCAGGGGGAGTGGCAGGCAGAAGGAGAAGCAGGCTTCCTGCTCAGCAAGGAGTGCAATGTGGGGCTCCATCCCAGGACCCCCAGGATCATGACCCGAGCAGAAAGCAAATGCCCAACTGACAGAGCCACCCAGGCCCCGCTGTGTGTTAATTCTTAAGTGCTTAATGAGTTGATGTCTATAAATCCTCATTACATTCTCATGAATTAGATATATTTTATATATATGGAAACTGAGATGTCAAAAAATTAAGCAACTTGGAGGGTGTGGGTGAATCAGTTAAGCACCCTACTCTTTTTGTTTGTTTGTTTTTTAAAGATTTTATTTATTTATTTGAGAGAGAGATAGCAAGAGAGAACGCGAGTGGGAAGGAGAGGGATGGCAGACACTTAACTGATGGAGCCCCCCCAGGTTCCCCAAATGCCTAACTCTTGATCTCAGTTCAGGTCTTGGTATCAGGTCATGAGTTTGAGCCTCACATTGGGCTCCACACTGAGCATGGAGTCTACTTTAAAAAAAAAAAAGATTAAGCAACTTGCCTGAGGTTGTGCAGGCTATTAATACTAGTGCCAAGATTCAAATCTTGACAGTCTGGCCCTGTAGGACTCTGCTGTGATTTCGTGAGGTCGAAGGCCTTTGGAGGACACAGAGCAAACCTCATCTGACCTATATTTTATAAGTCGGTTGGCTGCTGTGTGGAAAATAGTCTGGGAAGTGGTATGGGTACAAGCCGGGAGACTAGTCAGGAAGCTAGAGCAATAATGCTGGTGAGAGCTAATGGTGGCTTGAACCAGGATGGGGCAGTGGAGGTAATGATGAATGGTCAGAATCTTGTCAAATCTATATATATTTTAAAGACTTTTATTTATCAATTTGAGAGAGAGAAGGAGAGAGAACGAATAGAGGGGAGGGGCAGAGGGAGAAGCCGACTCCCTGCCAAGCAGGGAGCCCGATGCGGGGCTCGATCCCAGGACCCCAAGATCATGACCTGAGCCACGCAGGCACCCCTGAATCTGGATATATTTTAAAGGAAGGACTGGCAGGATTTACTAGTGGATTGCTTGTGGTAGGTGAGTCAAGTATGACGAGTGAAGTGTGATAAGTTTTTGGTCTAAGTAACTGTTGGGAAAAATTATCATTTACTGAGGTTTATAAGACTCTAGGAGGAGCATATTTCTGGGTAAATAATCATTTTGTTCTTTCACATATTAAATTTAAGTTCCTTATTAGACCTACAAGTGAAGATGCTGAGGAGACAGTTGGATAATCTGGAGTTCAGTGGAAAGAGCCAGGTTGGAGAGTTTTTAGATCAAAAAATTTAGATTAAATGAATCATCTTGGATTGTGATTGCTGGGTCAGACTGGGTTTATCTAAGGAACTATCAAACTGTGTTCTAGAGTGGCCATGTCATTTTCTGTTCCCACCAGCACCTACGAGATTTTCAGTTGTTCTTCATCCCTACCCGCATTTGGTATTGTCAGTTTATGTTCTTTTTTTTTTATTTTTAAAGATTTTATTTATTTATTTGACAGAGATCACAAGTAGGCAGAGAGGCAGGCAGAGAGAGAGGGGAGGAAGCAGGCTCCCTGCTGAGCAGGGAGCCCAATGCGGGGCTCGATCCCAGGACCCTGGGATCATGACCTGAGCCGAAGGCAGAGGCTTTAACCCACTGAGCCACCCAGGCGCCCCTTGTTTATGTTCTTTTTTCAAAAATATTTTATTTCATTCTTTTATGTAATCTTTAAACCCAGTGTGGGGCTTGAACTCATGACCCCAAGGTTAAGAGTCACACGCTCCACTAACGGAGCCAGCCAGACCACCCCCTCTTATTTTTGCTTTCAGCTATTCTATATACATGTAGTTGTATCTTATTGTGGTTTTAATTTTCCTTTTGATAGCCAAAGATAGTATCTTTTCCAATGCTCACTTATTTTCCATTTGTATATCTTCGTTGGTGAAGTGTCTTTTCAAATCTATTGCCTATTTAGAACATTTTTTTTTAATTATTGAAATTTGATGAGTATAAGTCTTCTGTTTTTGTTTGTTTTTTTTTTAACCAGTCTGAGGCTTATCTTTTCATTTTCTTAGCATTGTATTTTGTGGATTATAAGTTGTTAATTTTGATGAAGTACAATTTATGCTCTCATCCAGTGCTTTTGGTATTGTATCTAAGAAGTCTTTGCTGTAATGCAAGGTCAAAAGATGTTTTTCCTTTGTGGGGTGCCTGGGTGGCTCAATGGGTTAAGCATCTGCCTTTGGCTTGGGTCATGATCCCAGGGTCCTGGGATCCAGTCCCGTGTTGGACTCCTTGCTCAGCAGGGAGCCTTCTCCCTCTGCCTCTGCCTGCCTCTCTGCCTGCTTGTGTTCTCTCTGTCTGTCAAATAAATAAATAAAATCTTTAAAAAAAAAAAAAGATTTTTTTCCTGTTTTCTTATAGACGCTTTATGTTTTTAAATTTTATATTTAGATCTGTGAGACATTTTGAATTACTTTTAGTATAATATGTGAAATACGGGTTGAATTCAGTTTTGTTTAGGATCTAGTCCAGTAGTTCTTGCACTATTTGTTGAAAAGACTGTCCTCTCTCCATTGAATTGCCTTTTACCTTTGTCAAAGATCAATTGACTGTATGTGTGGGGATCTGTTTCTTGACTCTGTTTCATTGAGCTATGTGTTTCTCCTTTCCCAGAACTGTAATCTTTTTTGTTGTTGTTAAGATTTTATTTATTTATTTGACAGACAGAGATCACAAGTAGGCAGAGAGGCAGGCAGGCAGAGAGAGAGGAGGAAGCAGGCTGCCTGCTGAGCAGAGAGCCTGATGCGGGGCTCGATCCCAGGACTTCAGGATCATGACCTGAACCGAAGGGAGAGGCTTAACCCACTGAGCCACCCAGGCGCCCCTTCCCAGAACTATAATCTTGATTACTGTACCTTTATAGTAAGTCTTGATATCAAGTAGTAGGATTCTTCCAACTTCCTTCTCTTTTTGTTTTAGTATTCTAGTTCCTCTTTCTTTCTATTTAACTTTAGATTCAGGTTGTCTATTTTAAAGAAAATTTTTTTACTGGGATTATAATCAAGATTGACTTGAATCTATAGATCAGTTTGGGAATAATTTTAATATTTTAATAATTTTAATATTTTGATTGTTTCAGTCCGCAGATATGGTAATTTCTTAGTTTTTAAAAAAAGTCTTTCATCACTGTTTTGTCATTTCTCTTTTTCGTGTCTCATATTATTATTATAAGAAATGTGATTCTGAATAGCAGTGTTGAAAGCTTACATGCTTATTCCACATCTTAGCAGGAAAGCATTCAGTCTTTCATATTAGGGATGATGCTAGCTGTAGGGTTTTTTTGTTTGTTTTGTTTTCTTAAGGATTTTATTTTTAAGTAATCTCTGCACCCAGTATTGAGCTTGAACATAATTATAACCCTGAGATCAAGCATTGCATTCTCTACTGACTGCCAACCAGGTGTCCGAGCTGTAGGTTTTTGTAGATACCTTCTGTGAGGTTGAGAAAGTTCCCTTCTTGGGGTGCCTGGATGGCTCAGTTGGTTGGTGTCTGCCCTTGGCTCAAGTCATGATCCCGGAGTCCCTGGATTGAGCCCCACATCAGGCTCCCTGCTCAATGGGGCGTCTGCTTCTCCCTCTCCTTCTGCTCCTCCCCAACTCATGCACTCTCTCTCTCACTCTCTCTCTCAAATATACAAAATAAAAAGTTCCCTTTTAATTGCGCTTTGCTGGGAGTTTTGTCCATAAGTAAATGTTTAATTTTGTCTAATAATTTTTATACATTTGTTAATGTAATTATGCTGCTTTTCTTTTGTTAATACGGTGAAATAAATTGATAAATTTTTGAACATTAAACCAGCTTTGCATTCCCCATAGAACCTCCACTTTGTCTTGTATTGTCTTTATATGTACTGCCAGATTTGGTTTTTAATACTTTTGGGGGATTTTTATATCTCTTCATGAGAAAGCTATTTCTCTTTTTTTCTTATGACATTTTCAGTTTTGGTTTTAACCAGCCTTAGAAAGTGAGGTGGAGAGGCGCCTGAGTGATTCATTCAGTTAAGTGGCTGTCTTGGGCTTGGGTCATGATCCCAGAGTCCTGGGATCGAGCCCCCATTGGGCTCCCTGCTCAGCGGAGAGCCTGTTTCTCCTTCTGCCTATGCCTGCCACTCTGCCTACTTGTACTCTCTATCTCTGTCAAATAAATAAATAGAATCTTAAAAAAAAAAAAAAAAGTTAATTGAGGTGGGAAGTGTTTCTTCCTCTTTTGTTTCCAGAACTTTTGGTGTAAAATTAGTATTATTTCTTCCTGAAATGTTTGATAGAACTCACCAATTTGCCATCCTAGAATTTTCTTTGTTGGAAGATTTCCAATTTCTGTAGTAGATAGAAGACTATCCATGTTACCAGGTTTGTTTTGAGACGGGACAAAAGCTATTTTAGGATTTGTATAGTTATCAGTGTATTTCTGTTTCAGATATATTTCAGAAATCCTTCTTTCCAATGACTTGATAAGGCACCTTTTCTTTTTCTTATTCCTGGTGCGACAAGCCGGGCAGGGATCTTGTTGATAGAAGGCTCATTCTCTATTCCTTGGGCTAGTTTTCCTGTTAGTGACACACAGACTGACTGTCTGTGTTCCTGGAAGCACTCTGCAATCTTCTCAGCAGTGTGCGAGGGTACTGATGTCACTGCACCAAGGTAATTGATGTCATACTTGTCAGTATTGAGTATTGTTGTTTCTAATCAGTCTGTAGCTGCTAGGCTAAAATAAAAATTTCATTTTATTTCTTACATTTATCATGAAGTTGGATATTTTTCGTATATTTATCAGGTAAGCAACTGAATTTTTGGATTTTGCTCCAAGCATTGACTGTGAAGAAAAACCTTTTGAGACTGTGTAAGAACGAGAATGTGTCACTTAAATCCAAACAAAGTGGGGCGCCTGGGTGGCTCAGTGGGTTAAAGCCTCTGCCTTCGGCTCAGGTCATGATCCCAGGGTCCTGGGATCGAGCCCCGCATTGGGCTCTCTGCTCAGCGGGGAGCCTGCTTCCCCCTCTCTCTCTGCCTGCCTCTCTGCCTACTTGTGATCTCCATCTGTCAAATAAATAAAATCTTTAAAAAGAAAAAAAAAATCCAAACAAGGTGAGCCAAAGTGCGGAATAATAGGGATAGTGGATTAGCCTTCTAGTTGCCTTCGAAATTGCTCCTGTTTTGGGCCATGTTTTCTCAGAATATTTTACCTTTAAGAAAAATTATTACCCAGGATGTTCTACTCCTTTACTCTATGCAGTGGATGTATTTCTAGTAACTTGTTCATAAATTAAATTTTTTAAAATATATTTTTAAAAGATTTTATTTGTGGGGCACCTGGGTGGCTGAGTAGGTTAAAGCCTCTGCCTTCAGCTCAGGTCATGATCCCGAGGTCCTGGGATTGAGTCCCACATCGGGCTCTCTGCTCAGCCTGCTTCCCCCTCTTTTTCTCTGCCTGCCTCTCTGCCTTCTTGTGATCTCTGTCTGTCAAATAAATAAAACCTTTAAAAATAAATAAATAAATAAAAGATTTTATTTGTTATCCAACAGAGAGAAAGAGAGACCGTAAGTAGGCAGAGAGGGAGGCAGAGAGGGGAAAGCAGGCTCCCTGCTGAGCAGAGAGGCCGATGCAGGGCCCAATCCCAGGAACCCGAGACCACGACCCGAGCCAAAGGCAGAGGCTTAACCACTGAGCCACCCAGGTGCCCCGTGTAAATTAATTTTTTATTAATTGTATTTCAGTTGTACATGCAATAGAGGAGGTCGCTACCATAAATTATTTTGTATAGCATTTTTCTTTTTCATATAGTTTCTTACAAAACTAATTTTCTGTGAGAGAACAGCTACAGCAGTGTCTGAGGCTATGATGTCCTCACTACTTGTCTTGCAACTTAAAAATTCAGTGATTTTGGGCACCTGGGTGGCTCAGTGGGTTGAGGCCTCTGCCTTCGGCTCAGGTCATGATCCCGGGGTCCTGGGATCAAGTCCCGCATCGGGCTCTCTGCTCCTTGGGGAGCCTGCTTCCTCCTCTCTCTCTCTCTGCCTGCCTCTCTGCCTACTTGCGATCTCTGTCTGTCAAATAAATAAATAAAATCTTAAAAAAAATTCAGTGATTTTAAACCTCTTTTCTTTCTTAGTGAACTATGAAAATAATTCTGTGTCTCAGATATATTAGCTATTTACTTCCCTGGTTCGTTCCATGTTCAGAGCAACTTTTGTAAACTTTTTATGTTGTGCTTGTCTTCTTTATCACATACTGTTTCAGTGACAGATGCTTTTAGGAATTACTTTGTAATTTATTCAAATTAGTTTTTTTCTTCTTTCCAAGATTTTTTTTTCTCATTGCATTGAAGGCCTTTTCTTTTTTACTGCTATTTATTTATTTGAGAGAGAGGAGGGGGAGGGGCAGAGGGTAAGGGAGAGGGACAAGCGGACTCCCAACTGAGTGTGGAGCCCGACTGGAATTTGATCTCATGACCCCGAGATCATGACCTGAGCTGAAATCAGTCAAGAGTCAGACACTTAACTGGCTAAACCACCAGGTCCCCTCACTGTTAGTCTTATGTGAGCTTCCTTGTACATGATGAGTCACTTTTCTCCTACTACTTTAAAAATTCTGTCTTTGAGTTTGGACAATTTGATTATAATGTGTTTCACTGTGATTTCTTGGGTTTATCCTATTTGGTGTCTGTTAGGCTTCTTGAATCTAAATGTCCATTTCCTGCTCCATATTTTCAGTTGTTATTTTTTTAAAGATTTTATTATTTATTTATTTATTTGATAGACAGAGATCACAAGTAGGCAGAGAGGCAGGCAGCGGGGTTGGGGGGGGGGGAAGCAGGCTCCCTGCTGAGCAGAGAGCCCGATGCAGGGCTCGATCCCAGGACCCTGGGATCATGACCTGAGCCGAAGGCAGAGGCTTAACCCACTGAACCACCCAGGTGCCCCTCAACTGTTATTTCTTTAAATGAACATTCTGCCCCTTTCTCTCCCCTCCATAAGTCTCTTAGACTTTCTTCATTCTTTTTTCTTTTGTCCCTGTTTTTGGATAATTTCAAATGACCTGTGTTCGAATTTGATGTTTCTTTCTTCTGCTTGGTTGTGTAATGTTACACTTCTCTTGTGAATTTTTCAGTTATTATTGTACTCTTCAGTTCCAGAACACCTGTCTAGTTTTTTTAGATACATGTTTTTCATCTCTTTGTTGGTATTCTAATTTTACTTATGTCTTATTTTCTTGACTTTGTAGAGCATCTTTATGATGGTTGTTTAGAATTGTTTGTCAGATAATTCATGTCTCCACTTTATTAGGATAATTTTTTAGAAGACTTTATTTATTTATTTGAGAGAGAGAGTGCGTGCATATGAGCTCAAGTTGGGAGAGGGAGGGGGAAAGAATTGCCAGGGGTGAGTGCAGAGCCCGACATGGGGCTTGAGCTCACAACCCTGAGAGCATGACCTGAACTGAAATCAAGAGGTGGATACTCAACCAACTGAGCCACCCAGGTGCCCTCTTTAAGGATAATTTTTTTGAGATCCACTTTAGTTTTTTATTTGTTTGTCCCATGTGTTCCTGTTTCTCCAAATGTCTTACGGTTTTGTGTTGGGATCTATACATAGGAGAAAACATCTACCTCTCCCAGTTTTTGACCTGGTTTTATGCTGGAAAAGACCCTCACAGATGAATTCAGCTAGAGATGCTGGGAGCCTCTGACACCTCTTTTGGGAGGATGTGACTTCCCTGTGCTAGCGTGTACAATTTCTCAACCAGAGAGTTTCCTGGGTCTTTCAGGAGCTCGTATCTCTTGCTCCCTCTGGTGCCTGTTTGTGGCACTGCCTGTTCTCTGATACACAGCAGCAAGCAGCCCTGTTCTCTCTTGTACTCAGTGGCCACCAGGCATCCAGAGTTTGCCAGCTCCCCGTCAGTGCCCACATCCAATGAGACAGATAGCATCCCTGTGAAAAGCTAGCGCAGAAGCACATTCAGTTCTCTCTTCCTCCCAGGGAGACAAGCCTCAAGTTATGCACCTGCTCTGAGTCACACCCAAAATGTACTGGCTATTAGATGCCACTCCTATCATTTCTTTGGTCTTAGCAGCATTCAGGCAACCATACTGTGCTTGTTCTGTCCATGCTCTAAATGAGGCGCAACAGAAACCAGTCCTTCAGGCAACTTTCCAAAGAGCTGGAATGTTGGATGCACGCTCCACTCCTCTCTCTCTCCCTGTCCCAAAGGAAAAGTCAGAGGCCCGGGTGTTCTTGCCAGGCACTGAGCTGTGTAGCTTCGGAGAGGGACTGACTTGGGAAAGTGAAATTTTTCTTTTTACTCATTTCACTGCAGCTGTTTTCAGCTTGTGGTCCCTTGAGGGACTGCAGCCTCTTAACTAGATTCTAGAAATCTCATAAAGGTTTTTTGGTCTGTATATCATTGTTAAAGCAGTGTTTCTGTGGTAGAAGGAGGACTGGGACTTAGGAGTCTGCCATCTTGCTGACATCAGTCTCCTCTGTACTTCTTAAGACTGCTGGCTTAGAACTAAGTGAAATGACTTCAGAAACCTGCCCACATATTTATTTTGATCCTACGTGTTTGCCACTTTGTAACAAAAGACATTTTCAGGACATAACAAGTATAAATAATCACATCTTCCCTTGGTACAGCTACATTCTGTTCCTTGCTAATTTTTCTTTTTCTATACTTGCAAAGTCTGGCTTTCTGGAACGGAGGCAAAGATGCATCTGGTAGTAGAGATACAGGTTGACTTTATATGTAAGTTTCCTATTTCTAGAGTGCATAAGGATGTATTTTGAGACTAAAACACAAAAAGAAATGCTTGAACCTTCCACATATGAAGTTTGGCAAGCAAAATGTGTTAGTAACTATTTTGCCTACTTTTTAAAAGTTATGTCTATTTTTAGAGGCTTTTAATAGTTGATAAACAGTAATCAAACCACTGCATAGACTCTCACTTTGAAGGTTTAGGTGTGATGGCAGGCAGTAACAGTCACATGTCTTATCATGGCAAGTATGACAAGTTTTCTGTGTGTCTAGAGCCAGAACATAAAAATGGGAATGCGCCGTCGTAGCTGTGAATAGCTCCCATAGCGTCTACAGTCAGAATGCCTGAATTCCTGTCTTGGGTCCAGCACTCAGCCAGGTGAACAGAGTCAGGTTACTTAGCCTCTTTTTATTTTATTTTATTTTATTTATTTATTTATTTTTAAAGATTTTATTTATTTATTTGACAGACAGAGATCATAAGTAGGCAGAGAGGAAGGCAGAGAGAGAGGAGGAAGCAGGCTCCCTGCGGAGCAGAGAGCCCGATGTGGGGCTTGATCCCAGGACCCTGGGATCATGACCTGAGCTGAAGGCAGAGGCTTTAACCCACTGAGCCACCCAGGCGCCCCACTTAGCCTCTTTTTAATCTTGTTTTTTCTCATGGATTAAAATGGGTATGGTAATAACAGCACCTACCTCATGGGTTATTAGGGGAATTCAGTGAGATGTTTGATATAGATATAAAATTTTTAGCTCAGTGCCTGGAATTTAGGAACTGCTGAATTATCGTTGGGTATTATTAAGAGCAAGTTTGATGAGATTGCTTTTTTTTTTTTTTTAAAGATTTTATTTATTTATTTGACAGACAGAGATCACAAGTAGGCAGAGAGGCAGGCAGAGAGAGAGGAAGCAGGCTCCCCCTGAGCAGAGAGCCCGATGCGGAGCTCGATCCCAGGACCCTGGGATCATGACCTGAGCCGAAAGCAGAGGCTTTAACCCACTGAGCCACCCAGGTGCCCCGATGAGATTGCTCTTTTTAACCTTAGTGACTATTAGATATATTAACAAAAGGGGAAGAAGAAGACAATTAATGATCTCTCTCTACCTCATTTCCAGAGTTGAAACCGTGGGGCAGCCAGACAGAAGAGACAGTATAGGAGTGTGTGCAGAAAAACAGAATGGATACGACTCTCTGCAGCGGGACCAAGCCGTGTGCATCAGTACAAATGGTAAGAGACGCACGACTGCTGTTCTCTTCAAAGTATGTGAAGTGCTGGAGTAAGATATGAATCTCTTCCAGCCGCCACACATCTGTAGCAGGAGATGAGAAAGTTTAAGTCTTTATGACATACCTGTATGGCTCCTATGTGCCAGGCATTATTACTCTCTTCCCTTTACAAAGAATAAATCATTTACTCCTTTGAACAATTTGTCGAGGTGGGAAGTAGTATTCTACCCATTTTATAGGTGATGAAAACCAAGCCACAGAGAGGTTGAGTGACTCGCTTAAACTCCCGTAGCTCAGAGGTGACTGAGTTGGGATTTGCACTAGACAGTCTATGTCTGGATTCCGTGTGCATAGGTCATCTGAATTCAACAACAATTGGTGAACTGAAGAGAGAGTTTACTTAATTTGTTATATCTCCCTAGGGTTCTTTGGCCCCTTACTCTATAGTCATCACACATTTATTTATTTTTTTTTTAATTTTATTTTAATTTTTTTTAAAAAGATTTCATTTATTCATTTGCGAAAGAAAGAAGGAGAAGGGAAAGGGAAGAGGGAGAGAGAGAGAAGCAGACTCCCCACTGAGCAGGAGCCCAACTTAGGGCTTGATCCCAGAGCCCTGATATGCCCTGTGCTGAAAGCAGACACTTAACCAGTGTAGCCACCCGGGCGCCGCTACAGTAATCACACTTTTGAAATCCCCTCTCCAGATGTGTTAGTATGTTGTGGTATGGGTCAAGCAGTAGGTAGAACAAGATTCTTGTTTATTTCATGTGCAACAATATTGCTATTCCACAGGATATAATTTTGTAATGGAGTCAAGTTTCTTTTGATACCATCCATGTGGGAAACTCAGTCTCCCATTCTAGAAGAGTAGAACCCTGGACTAGAATTCTAAAATATGATTAAAGCTTTAGCTTTTTCTCCTGCCTGGGAGGGGTGGGGGTTAATTAACATATTGAAATGCATTCTCTTTGACCAGTTGTCATTCCAAAATGTTTTCTTGATCTGAGTTGGGAAATTACCTATGTTATCGGTAATCTAGAATCCATTTCCATTCTTCATTATTGCTCAAATGTAAATGACTCTTTACCTTAACATTTTAGGTGCAGTTTTTGTAAATGGAAAAGAAATGACTAATCAGTTGCCAGCAGTTACTTCTGGGTCCACTGTCACATTTGACATTGAAGCTGTGACTCTAGGATCCACCAATAATAACGAAGGAGGAAACTTCAAGCTTCGAGTAACTATTAGCTCAAATAACAGAGAGGTGGTTTTTGATTGGTTACTTGAGCAGTCTTGTGGTTCTCTTTATTTTGGTTGCTCGTTTTTCTATCCTGGATGGAAAGTGTTGGTATTTTAGATTCTTGGGTGATTGGTTTTGGTTTTGCAGGGTTTTAAATGTGGCTGTCGTCAGCGGAGTTTAATTTTAATTGGTTCAGAAAAAATTGTTAGATTCATCTCTCATTTAAGCCATTGGAAATGGAAATTGTTGACTGGATTTATTTTGGAGTATATTAGCGATAAGAGATTTGACTATTGTGGACAAAATTGTAGTGCAGTCAGTCTTGCAGCATAGTGTTAACTGAAATATCAGCATCATGATAAAAATGAAATTGGCTTTTAAAGTATGTGGAGATACAGGAAGCCCGACACCCTTCCACTGTATACTTCTTAAAAAGTTGATTATTAGAACAGAAAAACTTAATGTAACATTATCTTATTAAATTTCTATCTTTTTTAAGGATCCCAGGCCATGTAACACTTTAGGATCAAACAGTAGGACTAGAGCAGCCAGAAGCTAGAGTTCTGTAACTTAACATCACTTGTGTGCTCTCCGCATGAGTGGTGAATATGTTCTCCATATTCAGGTATTTGTAAGCAGTATTGAATTTTATCTCACGTTCAGTAATCTTTAAAGTCCCAAAAGTGTGATAATTTTTGCGTTAAAAATTATGGAGCAAATGTCTACAATAGGCAGAATATTTTCTTTTTTCTCTCAGTGCAGTTTGATTCATGCTAGATTAGAGGATTTTTACAGGGTAAAACTACTCATGAAAGTAGTATGTAATTACAGCAGTAGCCGTTCACATATATGTAACGTGCACATGTGCATAGCCAGCCTCAGCGATGTGTATGTTACACCCTGTAGGGTATGAGCTACAGTCCAGTTTAATGTCAGTTTTATAAACGGTCTTTTAGTGGACCAAACAGATATAAGATAAATACTTGACCTATTTTTTTGAAAGACTTAAAATTTGTTTAAGATATTTATTTGAAGGACCTACTTAGGTATGTAAAAATGATTATCTTAACTCGCTATACCAGCCTACAGATTTTTTTTAATGTGAATTTTTTTCCTTCATTTTTAACAGTACAAATGTGGAAAAGCAAGTTTGATATTTTTGTAAGATAATTTATTTGGGGATTCAGATTCCCTGTTAGACAATCATGACCTTTTCCCCTTGCCTTTTTATATATAAGTCAGCCGTCTTTCATTTGTCTAGTGATTGTTAAGATGTGCTAGAATGTAGATGCCTCGTCCAGCTGTCTGAAACAAAATAAAAAACAAAAAGTTAAATGTGTGTGTTTTTTTCTTCTGTGAGATTTGATGAATTCAATTTTAATCTTTTAGGTAAAGGGAGAAAAGGATTTCTAGTGTCTCTGTTTTTGTTTGTTTGTTGTTTTTTTTTAAAGATTTTATTTATTTATTTGACACAGAGAGAGAGAGATCACAACTAGGCAGAGAGGCAGGCAGAAGGAGAGGGAGAGCAGGCTCCCTGCTGAGCAGAGAGCCCGATGTGGGGCTCAATCCCAGGACCCTGGGATCATGACCTGAGCAGAAAGCAGATGTTTAACCCACTGAGCCATCCGGGTGCCCCTGTTTTTTGTTTTTTGGTTTTTGGTTTTTTTTTTAAGATTTTTCTCAATAAATCTTTATTTATTTTTTTTTAAAGATTTTATTTATTTATTTAACAGACAGAGATCACAAGTAGGCAGAGAAGCAGGCAGAGAGAGGGAGAGGGGAGCAGGCCCTCTGCTGAGCAGAGAGCCCGATGCGGGACTCGATCCCAGGACCCTGAGATCATGACCCGAGCCGAAGGCAGCGGCTTAACCCACTGAGCCACCCAGGCGCCCCTCAATAAATCTTTAAAAAAAATTTTTTTTTTTTTCCACTGGGGTGCCTGGGTGGCTCAGTCAGTTAAGCATCTGCCTTTGGCTCCGGTCATGATCTCAGGGTCCTGGGATCGAGCCCCGTGTTGGGCTCCCTGATTGGCAGGAAGCCTGCTTCTCCCTCTCCCTCTGCTTCTTCTCCCCCTCTTTGTGCTTGCTAATGTGGTTTCTCTCTATCCAATAAAGACTTAGAGAGAGAGACAGCGAGAAAACACAAACTGGGGGAGGGGCAGAGGGAGAAGGACACTTCCCCCTGAGCACAGAACCTGACAGGGGGCTTGATCCCAGAACCCTGAGATCTTGACCTTAAGTCAGATGCATAACCAACTGAGCCACCCAGGCGCTCCTTTCTCTGGTCATTTTAATACGGGTTTCATTGTAACTTGTGACAAGTTACTTATACTTTCTTATATTCTGTGTATCTGATACCGAACATAGTGCCCAACACATAACATGTGTACAGTAAATGTTGGGTTGAATGAATGCGATGGATTATTTTCTCCAGAACATCTTCATCTCGTTCCCTTCATTTGTCAAATATTTACTGAATGTCATTTTTTTCTTATCCTCCATAGGAGAGTCACGTCTTAAATTTATACATATAGGATCTGCCTTTTTGCAGAAATGACTAAAACCTAACTTAATTCTAGATGGATGTGGATTGTAATATTTTAACCTCTGAAAATAATTTAAATATTGCTTTCTTTTTTGAAGATTTTTATTTTTAAGCAATCTCTACACACACATGGGGCTTGAACCCATAACCCCCAAGATCAAGAGTCTCATGCTCCACTGACTGAGGCAGCCAGGTGCCCCCCGCCCTTGAACTGTGAACTTAAAATTTTGTTCAAAGCCAACTCATTTTCTTTAAACAGATAAAGGAACCCTATATTGCAAGTCCGTTGTGTGCTTGGAGAGACGAGAGTGTTTAGGTGATGATAATTATAACAACTATAAGAATTTACATTTATTGAGCTCCTACTCTGTGCCAGGCACAAATGCTAAATTTTCAAAATACATTTATTATATCATTTAATCCACATGTGCTCCTTACTATCCTGTTATTACTGTTTTTTCACCCTACAGACAATAAAACTTAGGTTCAAGAGATGTGAACTAATTTATCTAAGGTCAGAACCAGTAACTAGTCTAGTTGGGATCCTAGCCCAGACCTGATCCACTCTGCGGCCCCTGCTCATGACCGTTGTGCTCCCAGGAAGAGTGGACACTAAGGGGAAAGGCTCAGGGGTAGATAAGAATCCCCAGTGGGATCCAAGGTAGCGGTTGCTGGAATGCCACTGAGAAAGGAAAGGCTGACTGTCTCTGCCTGAAGATCTCAGGGAGCAAAGTCAATCTCAAAAGGTGAGTGGAAATTTGTGAAGCCCGGCGCTGGCATCTGAAGCAGAAGGGAAGGAACTTACAGTTCTGGTGGAGGTGAGAACCGCGTGTGTCGTGTCGAGGGGCGTGGTATGTGAGGTCTTGGTGAGGGGCTGAGGGGTGCGGAGAAGTCGCATGGCGTGTTTGTTTTGAAACTGACAAATTGGGATACCTGGGTGGCTCAGTGGTTTAAAGCCTCTGCCTTCGGCTCAGGTCATGATCTCAGGGTCCTGGGATCGAGCCCCACATCGGGCTCTCTGCTCAGCGGAGAGCCTGCTTCTCCCTCTCTCTCTGCCTGCTACTCTGTGTACTTGTGATCTCTGTCAAATAAATAAATAAATAAATCTTAAAAAAAAAAAAAAAGACTTGCATATTCTACTATTAATGGGTAGAATGTTTTGATCTTGTAGAGTTCTACTGTATCTTTGCTGGCTTTCTGTCTAGTTGCTCTATCAGTTCTCTAGAGGGGAGTGTCAGAGTCACCAGTTATAACTGCATTCGTCTGTTTCTCCTTTTAGTTCTTTCAGTTTTTGACATATCTTTTGTAGCGCCTTTGTCTTACGAATACACACTTAGGATTGCTGTATCTTTTTGGAGGATTGTTTTATCATAATGTCCTTCTCTATCTCTGGTATTTTTCTTTCCTCCAAGGTCCATTTTATCTGAAAATAATCTAACCTCTCCTTTCCTCTAATTAATGTTTGCATGATATGTATTTTCCATCCTGTGCTTTCAACTTTTCTGTATTAATATATTTGGAGTTAGTTTCTTGTAGATAGCATATAGCTGAGTCATGGGGTTTTTTTGTTTCATTTTTAATTTATTCTGTCAATCTCCAGGTTTTGTTTGGTCTTTTTAGACCATTTACTTTTAATTTTATTATTGATACGTTAGGGCTTAAGTTGGTCATTTTTCTTTTTTGTTTTCTGTCCTCTCTGGGTTTTTTTTCTTCTTCTTTTTTTTAGATTTTATTTATTTATTTGACAGAGACACAGCAAGAGAGGGAACACAAGTGGGGGTGGGGGGCGGGGGGGGAGTGGGAGAGGGAAAAGCAGGCTCCCTGCTGAGCAGGAAGCCCAGTGCAGATTCAGGGCTCTATCCCGGGACCCTGAGATCTGAGATCATGACCTGAGCTGAATGCAGAGGCTTAACCCCTGAGTCACCCAGGCGCCCGTGGCTTGCTTTCTTCTGCCTTCTCATGGGTTACTTCAACATATTTTGGAATTCCATTTTGATTTATCTGTAGTGTTTTTGAGTGTCTCTTTTTGTAGCTTCTTCAGTAATTGTTCTAGGTATTAAAAATATGTATATATAACATATATACATATATATGTATATATAACACATATATATATAAACACACATGTATATTCGTGTATATATATACATTAATATGTGTGTATTATATATATTACATATATGTATTGTGTATGTGTGTTTATACAGATCTGTGTGGAGCTATATCTACATCTACATTAGTATGGTAATAGCTTTTTTAATCAGGAAAGTCCTGTTTGGATTTCTTTGCGTTAGCGAAAACAGGTACTAATGTAGGTCCTTGGTAAAGTGAAGTGGCTTAATGTGAACTTTCGGAACGCAGGGGATATTGTTCACTTTACCCCGTTTGAGCTTATGAAAAGTGTCGTAGGAACACTCCACTTTCAGAGAGTAGGGGATATAAAACTTACCAGTTAATTGATGTCATCATTTCATCTGTTCAAGTGAAATAATCCTTACATCTCTATCTTTCTCCATTTACAGCAAAATTTTCTTTCTTAAATATTTTCTCTATATACATTTACAACCTTACTAGACAATGTTGCCTTGACCATTAAAAAAAAATTTCAGGGGCTCCTGGGCGGCTCAGTGGGTTAAGCCTCTGCCTTTGGCTCAGGTCATGATCTCAGGGTTCTGGGATCGAGCCCCACATCGGGCTCTCTGCTTAGTGGGGAGCCTGCTTCCCTTCCTCTTTCTCTGCCTGCCTCTCTGTCTACTTGTGATCTCTCTCTCTCTATCAAAAATAAAATCTTAAAAAAAAAAAAGAGTTGAACACTTGACTAACAGAACCCCCCAAGTACCCCCAACAATTCTTTTCTTTCAATATTTGGAAAGTATTACGCGACCTCCCATGGCCTCCTCTGGTGAAAAATCTGTCATTTTCACTGTTTTTCCTTGTAGATAAAGTGTCATTTTTCTGTAGTTGCTTTCAATATATATGTATTTTTTTGTCTTTAGTTATTGGAAGTTTAATTATGATGTGTCCTTGTATGGGTTTCGTTAGGGTTATCCTGTATGGGTTCTTCAGCTTCTTGGAATGTTTGGTTTATGTAATGTGCCACATTTGGAAAGTTTTTAGCCATTATTTCAAGTACTTTTTTCAGCCCTGTCCTCTTTTTCCTTCTAGGACTCCAGTGACACAAATTTTACATCTTTTGTGTATTCCCACTGATTCCTGAGGTTTTGTTGGTTTGAAGTTGGTTTTTTTCTCTGTTGTTCAAATTAGGTAATTCCTGTTGTTCTACTTCAGTCCCCCGAGTCTGGCCTCTGTCACGTCCCTTCTACTGTTGGGCCCATCCACTGAGCTTTTCATTATTTATTTTGGTTATTGTATTTTTCAGTTCAAAAACGTCCGTTTGGATCGTCTCCGTACCCTCTCTTTCTGTGCCAGACTCTTTATACTCTCTGCCGAGCCTGTTCATCTTTCATCTGTTTCAAGTGTGTTCGTAAGTGCTCGTTGAAACATTTTAATCATGGCTTTGGCAATGGGGAGTCTTACGTGTCCATTCCACTGGGCCAAGGGATGTTCAGGTAGCTCATTAAAACATTCTGGTATTCCTGTGAGGGTGTTTCTGGAAAAGATTAGCGTCTGAATTGATGGACTGAGGAGAGCAGGTGGCTCTCCCCAATGTGTTGGGCCTCATCCAATCTGTTGACGGCTTAAATAGAACAAAAAGGCGGAGGAAGGTTGAATTTGCTCTTTGCCCATTGAGCTAGGACATCCTCAGGGCTCCTGGTTCTGGAGTTTTCATATCTGGACTGGAATCTACACCTTTGGCTCTCGGGCCTTTGAACTCCATCACCTGCTCTCCTGGGCTCCTAGCATGCGGACAGCAGATCTTGGCACTTCTCGCTGATTGGTTCTGTTTTTCTGGAGAGCTCAAATACAGTGCTTTTAAATCGTCAGCCTGGTGTTAGCATCTGTTGTCTGTCTTTATTCAGTTTGAGATCTTTCTGATTCTTCGGATGACAAGAATTTTCTTTTGAAACGTGGGCATTTTGTGTTATGTTCTGAGACATGGGATCTTATTTAAACTTTGCCTTTCAGCTGGCTTTCTGACACCAGTCCAACGGGAAAAGATTGAGAGGAGGGGCACTGCCTCATTACTGCCAGGTAGGAGATGGAAGGGTAGCTTCCCCTTGGCCTCCATGGACAGCAAGAGGAGAGCCTTTGTTACTGGTGGCGTGGGCATTCCGGTTCCTTGTGTGGTCTCCGCGGATGCTGCAGTGGGGGTGGCCTTGTTCCTCTAGGTAGTGGTAAAAGTCCGGGGTCTCCATTGGTTTCTTCTGAGCCTTCATATCAGAGAGAGGGAGAGTGACCCTGTTACTGCTGGTGGGGGCGGAGGTCCAGGACAGTTCCTTCCTCACCCTGGGAAGTGGGTGGCCTCATCGCTGCCCGGTAGGTGATGACGTTGCCTGCTGGGTCTTCTCTGACGCCATTTGGCAGAGGTGTTGAGATGTCTTGGTATAGCCTCATGAGTGTGGAAGTCTGGGTTCCCCATTTGGCCTATGCCAGCATGGGGCAGGGTAAGGACACAGTCTCTGCTGTAGTTGTAGTTTCCTAGGGCTTCCATCACAAATTTCCAAAGTTTGGGTGGCTTAAATGGACAAATTGATTCTCACAGTTCCAGAGGCTGCTTTGTGTGTGTGTGGGGGGTGTGTGTGAAAAAACAAAATGAAAAAAAAAATGGGGGCGCCTGGGTGGCTCAGTGGGTGAAAAAAGCCTCTGCCTTCAGCTCAGGTCATGATCTCAGGGTCCTGGGATTGAGCGGCGCATCGGGCTCTCTGCTCAGCGGGGAGCCTGCTTCCCCCTCTCTCTCTGCCTGCCTCTCTGCCTACTTGTGATCTCTGCCTGTCAAATAAATAAATAAAATCTTAAAAAACAAAAACAAAATGATATTATTATGAAGGCAGATTTGGGAGTCACTGCTCCAAAGTAACTAAAAGTCCCCACCATGATTGTTTTACAAATCTAAATGTGTTCTGCTGGAGACTATCCTTTATTCTGAAATAATCTTTCCTGCTCTTTTTGTACTTTATAAAATGAAAGTGCCAGTAGATGTCAGACAGATTTGTTTTGTTTGCAAATCTCACCAGACAAAACAAAAAGAAATGTGAAAAAGATATATTACTGGTCCATGAAGAGCACAACTCCAAGGTCTGCTCAACAGCCCACATTGCCTGATACATGGCCATCTGAAAAATACTTTTTCAAAAGTTAAAAAAAAAATTGGGGCACTTGGGTGGCTCAGTGGGTGAAAGCCTCTGCCTTTGGCTCAGGTCATGATCCCAGGGTTCTGGGATTGAGCCCCACATGAGGCTCTCTGCTCAGCAGGAAGCCTGCTTGCTCCTCTCTCTGCCTACTTGTGATCTCTGTCAAATAAATAAAATCTTTTTTAAAAAAAAGTTAAAAAAATTTTGGGGGCGCCTAGGTGGCTCAGGTGTTACTTAACACCTGAGTGTTAAGTAACTGAAGAAGTGTCTGTCTTCGGCTCAGGTCATGATCCCAGGGTCCTGGGATCGAGCCCCACATCGGGCTCTCTGCTTGGCAGGAAGCCTGCTTCTCCCTCTCCCACTTTCCCTGCTTGTGTCCCCCCCACCCCACACTGTCTCTCTCTGACAAATTAAAAAAAAATTTTTTTTAAGTTAAAAAAATTTTTTTTAGATCTTTAAGAGAGCGGGTGTGTGCTATTGGTGGGGGGGTAGCAGGAGAGGGACAAGCAGACTCCATGCTTAGCATGGAGCTCAACATGGGGCTCGATCTCCAACGATCATAACATGAGCCAAAATCACGTCAGACACTCCAGTGACAGAGCCACCCAGTAAATACTTTCAAATGAAGGCGAGTCATTTTCTGTTTAAAAGACAAAAACTCTATTGAGTAAAATAAGACTAATCTCTCATAAATGGTTTTAATCCCATGAAATTTAATATTGATTAAAGCAAAATTGACCTTTCTATGCAGCTTCTACTCATTAATCTTACATTAATTACGTTACACAGAATTATACTAGGTCCATACAATCTTGGGAGACGTTTGCATCTTCTGAAAATAGCTGTGGAAGAAGAAACTTACCGGAGCGTGTGATTGTCTTTGGAGGTGAGAGCGGAGGATTGAAGTTGGCAAAACCATATGGTTGTAGGAGAGGGCATGATGGTGTTAACCAAGAGCAGGTTACTGTGCCAGGTATCTTTTTGAAGGAGGTGTTTTTATCTCATTTTACAATTGAGGAAACCAACTCCATGCATTTAAGTAACTTTCTGCATTTTGAAGCTGCAAAAGCAGCACAGTTGGCGTTCAAATCCAAGCCTATCCACTCTCAGCTCTCCTGTACCGAGGGTAGTTTCCACACTAGCCTTTGTCCCCCAGGACACTGCTTTGATATTAGATACTTTGGAAAGTGGTTTATCAAAAGATAGTTGAATGTGCCCTCTCTGGAACTTAAGATTCACGAGGACAGGAACAATGTCTGTCTTATTCATCTTTGTATAATCATGCCTAGCGAAGGCAAAGGCCATAGTAAGTGCTCAGTACGTAATAATGAATAAGTAAGTCTCCATAAGCCTAATTACGTGGTAACCCTGGTCCTACTACAAAGCCTCACAGAAGAACCAACCCCCCAGATAAGCGAAATAGGGATACTACAGACAGAGTCCACTCAAAAGAAAATCTTAGTTGGATTGTGAAGAAGAAAGGAGCTAAGCTTTATTGGATCCCTGTTATAGTTGGGTAGTTTACCAGGTGACTCATAGTTTAAGTCAGAAGATAAAGAGCTTTTCTTCTGAGCCTTTGTAACTTCACCCTTTCTTTGCATTTATAAGCAATGAATCTACTTAAGAAATAGATGTTTATTCAGGGACAGAAGGAAGAAGTAAATGACTCTGGTTTTGACCCATGAGACCCTGGGAGAATTCTTAAAACAGGTTCTGAGTCTTCTTCAACCTGTCGTTCCCAGTGCTGGCGACAAGTATTGGCGTACATTTAATAGATGAGTGAAAGAATGGCTGCTTGTGGCCACGTGCTAGAAAGGCACATAGAAGCTCTTTGGGTGCTGAAAAAGGATAGAGTAGCTTAGACACAAATGTGACGGTGCACCTGTGTGTGGCCCTTGGTCAAACGAAGCTTTGCCATGTGGATAGGATGGTAATCAAAAATGGGAAAATAGATAAAATACACTAGTCCAGGAGGTATCAACCCAGCTCTCTAGAACCAGCTTTATAGAGTGATCCCATGTGACATTTTTTAAAAAGATTTTGACAGAGATCACAAGTAGGCAGAGAGGCAGGCAGGGGGTGAAGAAGCAGGCTCCCTGTGGAGCAGAGAGCCCGTTGCAGGACTCGATCCCAGGACCCTGAGATCATGACCCAAGCCGAAGGCAGAGGCTAACCCATAGAGTACACACTGAGAACACCAGAGCGCATGCATGTACTTAAATTCTTACAACAACCCAGGAACCGTTAATGCTAAGATCTCTGCTTTAATATGGTACTTGGCATAATTAACAGAACCTCATATATTTCCACTTTTCTAGGAGTGACCTACTATTTATGTTACTTTAACAAAATACAAATTGAATTTTTAGAAACTATTATTCACAATGAACTTCCTGTTTTACTTACTAGAAATTTACCGTGTTCCAAGCTCTGTGCTAGACACTTATCCCTTCTGCCTTTTTCCCAGTACAAACATCATCTTTCTTGAACTCCCTTTTCTAAAATCTTCTGGACTTAATTTTTAAATTTAAGAACTATAAAATTTTAAAAAATAGATAGTAAATTGCAATGTCTCAAAAATGGCAATGGAAAGCCTGCCTCTCATCTGTTCTTTTCTCCAGATTATCTTCCCTAAAAGCAGTGTTTCTATGTATCCTTTAGACACATGCTATAACCAAAGCAAATATGGGCACATATTAATTTTTCAGTTAAAAATCTGAAGCACACTAGGAACTGTTCTGTACCTTTTATCTTGGCATTTGTTCCACATTGGTTCACACACACACAAAAGCAAAACACTTCTTTATCCTTTTTTATTGCCGCATAGTACCCCATTTACATGGATCATATGACGTACCCAGTTCCCTACTGATGACTTGTTAGTCTAGTCTGTTTTCAACAGTGGTGACAATTTATCATTTTACGTGTTCTAGTTTACTTGTAGGACTACCTAAAGATGGAATTGTTAGAGCAAAGGCTGAAGGCACTGTTCTGTTTTTTTTAAAGATTTTTATTTGAGAGTGAGAGCAAGAGAGATCACAGAGGGAGAGAGAGGAGCAGGGAACCTGATGTGGGGCTCAGTCCCAGGACCCGAGCCAAAGGCAGACACTTAACTGACTGAGCCACCCAGGCGCCCTACATTGTGATTTTAATAGAAACTACCAGATTGCTCTCTCAGCATTGTACCATTTTGCCACCAGAAGGGTCTTGAGTGCTTGTTAATAGGCCAGTAGTGAAACCACTTCCTATTGACAGCAAGCCGAACCCATCTGTGTTCTTGCTCATTCCTTCCTTTTTCTGGTAACTTTTTGGTTTCTGTATTCTGCAAACATGGAACCCTCCCATCCGCTCTCCCCCAAATTCTTAACTTTGCCTGTCTTGGTATGACCCCATTTTCACACACTCTTCCTGTGTGAAGCCTCTCCACCCCACTTCCCATGTACTAGATTCTTTAAACCGGAGTCCTTATCCCATCACTACCCTGAAATTGCCATCGTAACTCATCTTCTGTGCTGCAGGAGGACTGCTGCTTCCTTTCTGAAACCTTCCTGGCTTCATCACTCCTCTGTCCTGCAACTGCACTGACCGAGGACTTCAGGCATTTACTTCAGGACAGGTAGTGTTCTAGTAGTTGGAGGGTTCACCTGGCCTACTGCTACAATAGCCTCCGAGTGGTGGATTCTTCCTCTGCAGAGCCTCTCCTCTCCCCAGTTCTTAGAGCCATGGCTCATGAAAAACACAGGTTGGTTTGTGTCCTGTGCTGTAAATCTCCAAATACTTCCTACTGCCTGGAATCCAAACTCAGCACAGCTTGTAAAACCCTCCGTTCATGTCACCAAGTATCTGAGCACCTAAAACGGTTCGGCAGTACAAAGGTCAGTGAGATGGACCTTGCAATGTAATGAGAAAGCAACTGCTCAGAAGAAACCTCTAGAATGAGCACTAGAAGCAGAGAGGCACTCAGCTCAAAGAACACAGAGCAGCATGTGTACAGGTGACACACTATTACTAGTAAATAAAGCAAGAACTCACCTGTCAGCTCCTCTGTAAAGTTTCCCCTAACTCTTCCAGAGTTAACTTCAATGACTACTAACCTCACAGAATGTTGTAGATAACTTTTGTATCATTTTACTTTATAATTCTCGTTTGTATCCCAGTCTATGAGCTTTCTGAAGGCCAAGATAAGTTATTTTTCATTAAAAAGAAAAAATTCACAACCAAAGATGGATAGCTGTTAGGTTAACTAACACTGACATTACTCTGAACTTATAAAAATGTTTTTTGATAAATAACATGCCATTTGCAACGGATGTTACTAGAACTGAAAGTAGGATTTTCGCACTGGGTTCATTTTTTTTCCCCCTTAATTTCTTATTAACTCTGACTGCTGGGTGTTCTTTTTCTGGATCCTTACTATCCTAGCCAAATGAAAATTTTAGTACACGCATTAACAATGCATAATAATCAAAACCAAAACCAAAACAGAATACAGCTTTTATATTATTGAACTTTATGTACAAAATCATTTGATTTCAAATAAACATTTAATGTAAAAACAAACGTTCTTTTAAACTGAATTTTTTTTTTTACATCTACTGTACCATTCAAATGCTTTATCATCTTACATGATTTCTTCAAAATCTCTTACCAAGGGTACATATAGAAAAGCATTTTTTTTTATAAATAGAAACAAAGGGATTTTTTCAGCTTTTATTATAAGATGACATAAAAAGTTTACTCAACAGAAGTAATTTCATTACTATTTGGGGGAGGGAATCACCAACTTTTTGTGCAAACAATGCTAGCCTTCTTTTAAGCATTAAGAGCATAACTGCTTAAGAAATGACATAAGCAATAATTCTACACCTACATCTCCCCTAAAATAATCTATTTTTTTTACATATGTGCACAGCTTTAGCAAATTAAAGCCCGAGAGAAATGCTCGAGATTCACTATCCAGAGGCATGATCAGAGTTTATTGTAACTCATCACTGAGAGAGCTTACCAATCAAGGAGTCTGTAATGAAAGCTGCAGTTTCCCTCTTTCCTATTTTTCTTAACACAAAAATCAATGACTAAGAACTTAATACTGGATGACAAATCACACCCACACTATTAGTTAAATAGCCTCACAGTTAAACACATCTTAAAAGACCAATCAAATCAGTATTTACATTTTATAAATTTCTGAAGACACCATTAGAAAGCTTATATATCCCTTCATTAAACAAAATAGGGAACTGCATCTGATGGTGGTGGAATGAAATTAAAAAATTAAAAATACCTGTATTTACAGCAGCATTGATCCTTTATAAATAAAGAATATGAAAATGCAATTATCTTTAAGGATAATAAAAAATTGAGGTGATGTTACTCAACCACAGTGCTTGGAGTTGGAATAAAAATCTATTGGTGCTTGTTAATGTGCCAGTAGTGAAACCACTTTCTGTTGGAGAAAATCCAACTGCAAATATGTGCATAAAAACACATATATCACAGGGCAAAACTGCTCACAACAATTCAAGTCAGCTTATCTGTATTGGATATTCTAATCATGAAATACATTACAAAGACATCCCTTGCAAAGAAAAAAAACAAGTTATAGATTTTCTGGTTCATTTTTACAGAACATTTCCTTCCTCGAAAGTGGCATCTTAAAAATCCCAAACTCATTCTTCCCTTGGTTTATAATGAAAAGATGTGGACAGCTGAATTTTTCAATGTGATTACCATATCGAAAAGTAAAAAACAAAAAACAAAAAACAAACCCAAAACAGCAATATTTTTTCAAGTTTAAAAAAACATACTGGGTGAGCAATGCAGTAAAAGTATCCACATAAAAACAAAATGGTCAGTAACCTTTTAAGCCAACATGACATTTCACGGTCAACAATGTGAAAAATTGACATTTTCTCAAACAGGCATAAGATGAAGAAGTGCTATTTTAAAATTGTAAAATAAACTTCTATAAAGAAGGATCTTATGTTGTAATTTCTCATTCCAAATTGATAAATGATTTCAAAATCAAGGATCAAAGTTTGATTGCAATAATAATGCAACATAACTTCCAAAAATCTTCAATTTCTAAAAAGGAATCACACTCCAATTTTCCCTCCCCAAAAAAGGTTTCACAATTACGAAGTAGAAAAATGGCCAGTCACAAATGCTAAAACCATTATAATTTAAATATATGAAATAATTTCTAGATTATCAATTCAATGTATTTCATAAGACAATTGAAGTTAAAAATACTTTCTTTGAACTATTGCTTTTCATGCTCAAACTCGAGTGTTGTAATGACATCAATGAAATGGACATCCATGTAATGCTGCATGACAAAGTGAAGTCGAGCCCTGACACAAATACCCTTGTTGAAATCATTTACTTCATCTAACAGTGCCTGTTTGAAACCTATGATTACAAACGAAAACAAAACTCTTCCTAGAGGCTGAATTCCCTAGAATGCAATTTCAGTGTTTGTCCATAACACGGGGTTAGGTTTTTTCTTTTCAGAGTTTTTGTTTTTTGCTCTGTTTTGAAACCCCTGAGACACCATCTGCTTCCAAAGCTTTCTCTTTTGAGTTAATTTCACTAAATCCATTTGCTGTCCCATTTTGTTCTTCAGTGATTTCTTCATTTGCAGGGGAAGCAGATTCTCCTTTTTCTAATTTTTGCTGCATTTCACGGAGCTTGGTTACAGCTTTATCTATTGACATTATGCTAATAAGATTAAAGTCATGCATGCTGACTAGATGAAGCATGAAGTTTCGACATAAATTCTTCTTAATTATTTTCTGTCCATAGTTTTCTACAAACAGCATACAGGCATGATTCATTTGATTGTCAGCAATAAACCTATTCAATAAAAATAACACAAGCATCAATAGTGATATAAAGCATTTTTGTCAAATGCAACATGGTAACTGATAGACCAGTAAATGATGATTTAACAATTAGTAAAACTACAGTGAATCTGAGATTCAATGACCTGAGTGGACTTACCATTTTAAAAATTTAAAGAGATTTAATTTAACCAGAACTTCAAAAGATGTCATTTCTGTTTGTCCTAATGAAACAGCATATGACAGTATTAAAAGTACAGAGCATTTTTCTCTTGCCACCACTTTCCTTAACTCTCTACATACACACTATCTATCCCCTTTAGTTTCGCTCTTGACCTTGACATACTTTCCTATTTCAGAAGCAGTGTTTCTCTACATTTTCCACTTCATGGAAAACTTTTAAAGAAACGAAGATGCCACATTTGTAACAACATGGATGGACTGTGAAAGCATTACACTAAGCCAGACAGAAGGACAAACACCGTATGATCTCACTTATATGTGGAATCTAAAAAACAGAGGTGCCTGGCTGGTTCGGTTGTGCAACTCTTGATCTCTGGGTCATGAGGTTTGAGCCCCATGATGGGTATTAGAGATAACTAAAAAAAAAAACAAATTAAATCTGAAAACAGTAACAAAACTCATAGAAAAAGAGACCAAACTTGTGGGTACCAGAGGCAGAAAATAGGAGGAGAGATTACGGGAGGTGTTCAAATACTCAAGGGCTCAAGTACTAGGCATATAATGTACAACATGATGACAACAGCTAACACTGTTGTGTAATATACAGGAAAGTTGTTAAAAGAGTAAATACTAAGAATTCTCAACAAAAGGAGAAAATGTTTTCCTTCCTTTTTTCTTTTTATTGTATCTATATAAGAGGGATGTTAGCTCAATCTATTATAATCACTTCACAGTAAATATAAATCAAACCATTACACAGTATGTCTTAAAGTGATGTATGCCAATTATTTTTCAATAAAACAGAGAAAAATAGCCACATTAAAAAAAATTTGAAGATGTCACAATGAATGTGGTTAACAGTGTGGCTGTGTTGATAGAAAGCAAGGAAGGTGCACCCACAATGAATACAATTTGAAAAAAATCAAATCAAACCAAATAGGAGAAAGGCTGCTCAGTTATCCACTGAAAACTCAGTGTCTAACAAAGTCCATAAGGCCTGCCTGCAGATATTTTAAAATCCAAAGTTTACCCAACAGGTAAAAATACCCAACTATACTAGCCACTTTACAATGCTAATATAGCATGAACCCCAACAGTTGTTATGCTACCAGAGTTAGATCAAGGAATGAAAATGGAACCCAATAAAGTAATAGGACTAAAATTCCATCTTGAAACTGACCTATCAGGACAAAAGAAAAAAACAGACTTAACCTAAGTTTCAAAATACAGAAATTACTCATGACTGTTTTAATGACTACACCAGGGACCAGACAAACATTTTCTCTAAAAGGCTAGATAAGTAAACATTTTAGGTTTTGCAAGCTATATGCGATCTGTTGTCTTCCTCTTTTTTTTCTCCAACCCACTAAAGATGCGAAGACTATTCTTAGCTTAAGGCAGTGTAAAAAAAAAGGCTATGGCCCATGCACCCCAGACATCTGGGCTGGAATTTATGTATCAGTTCCTCTTTACTCCCTAAGAGTAAAGAAACAGAAGTGCCCCTTACCATTTACTTCATTATAAATAAAAACATTTTGGCTGCTCATGCTATAGAAGAAAACCCTAAATGAGGATTCTAATAATAATAATGAAGGTGCAGAAGAAAAATATATGTATTGAAAGGCAAATAGTTCACACACTGGGAAGGAGGCAAATCTGCAGGAAAAGTAACACTTTGGAAGATACTTTTAACCACAATGGCACAAGAAATAAGTACTGTTCTACCCTGACCTCTATGCAATGGTGGTAAGAAATCAGAAAAGCTATTTATATTTTATTCTCCAGAATTAAGCAATTTTAAAAAACTGTAGTAATAGTGTGATAACCCATCTTCAGGATTTTCAGGTATGTACCAAGGGACCTAATATTTTTTTTACTCCCTGGCAATAAAATAAATGAAAATTGGGTCATTAAAAAAAAAAGGGACATATTAAAAATGAGAACTGCTATTAGAGCTAACGCCTTTCTTAAACATAAAACCATTTTTCTTTCTGCAGTTATAATACTTTGGATTAGGATAAGATTTAGGGCACACTGCATCTAAGCTAATGGAATTTTTTTATTTTTTTGTGTGTGAGGAGAGGGGAAACGGAGACTCTTAAGCAGGCTTCACACTGAGGGCAAAGTCCGACCCTGAGATCATGACCTTAGCAGAAATCAAGTGGTGGATGCATAACCAACTGAGCCACCCCGGCGCCCCCAAGCCAGTGGAATTTTAAATAAGTCTCCAAAACATCGATTTACAGAATGGAAGCAGCAAGAGGAGCATAAAGGAAATGGAATACTTAAATTTAGAAATACCCTACCCATGTTTCATGACATGGAGATTCCACAGTTTCATCACTTCTTTTTCTCCTTCATTAACATCAGAAAATTCCTCAATTTGCTAAAAAAAAGAAAAAAAGAAAAAAAGAAAAAGAAGGAAAAATACCTATTAAATACAGAAAAAACAAAATTGGTATTTCTAAAAAAAATTATGAGACTATCAAAAACAATTTTTGTAACTAATATCATTTATACAGCAAAGTGGCAACATTTGTTAAATAAAACTTTTATTCAAGTAGTAATTTTAAAAGGGAAACCCTAAGTTATAAATAAGTTACCTACTTCAAAAAAACCAAAAGACGATACAAAATCACAAGAAGAAAATCTGTATGTCCTTCAGTTGCTAACTATTCAAATGACACAATTACAAAAATTGTGGATTCCTAAATTCCTTCATCTAGAAAGGAGTTCTTCACACTAAGAGTTTAATTCATATTAAACAACTAATAGTTTTTAAACATGAATTACTTCATCATAAGATTCTAAAATCATGGTCAGTCGTGATAATAGTAATACTCACTGTAATGGTTTTTTCTCTTAGCCATTCAGGATCTTTTTCATCTTCACTATCTACTTCCATTTCTTGTGGACGGAGAGGTAAACAAGTATCACTATGGAAATAGAGACGATTGTGTCCACTACTATACGTTCGCTGCTGTTCCACTTCTCCGTCTTCAGATTCAAGAAATTCAGACATGCTTGCTTTTGTTCGTTTTGGTCTGATGAAAAGAAATGTCGATGTAACACTAAGTGACACGGATAGGATTCTTTCTATTTCACACCTCTCAAATAGAGCACACTCCTCTGGTACGGGTTCCTTCCTAGGCATGCACACAGTAACTTCCACTGGGAGAATTCTTTAATCCCTCTAAGCACTGTAGCAGTAGTGACATTAACATTTAAGACACAGGAAAAAGTTCTAAGGAGGAAGTGAGAAAATCACTACAGGGGCTGGAAAGAGTTATAAAACAGTATACCACCCCAGACACTTAGTTAATAATCTGAAATAATGATTCCCACCCTAAACAGTAGCCCTGTCTGGCTCTCCTTTGTCTCCATCACCAGCAGAAGTCAGAGAGTAAGTTTTGTTGTATGACGTTTTTACCTACCTACACACAAGAATATGTGTGATAGGTGTTCTCTTTACTGGTCCATTGCGACTAAAAGCAAATCCAGGTTGGCGATGAATATCCTGAGGATTTCCGGCATAGGAGCCATCATAACACTCGTTGATAGAAACATCTATCCTAGCACCTTTCGGATGATACTGTAACAAGAATGCCAAGATGCTGAGAATAAGGAAATATTAATTATCCCTACCCTAAGTATCTATCACTCTAATTTCATTAATTAAAAAGTACCTGTAGCTCTTAATGTTTTGAAAACTAAAATGAGCCACACATGAGAATGGTGAAAGGTAAGTCAGAAGACCTGGAGCCAAGAAGATTTGTGTTAAAATCCTGGTTGTGACAATTACTGGCTTGGTAACTTTGTACAAATTATTTCTTGTTTGAGTAAGAAAAGAAATCACCACTTAATTCAAAGAGCCAATGTGAGGATTATATAAGTCAACACAGGTGCACTATGCAAATACACGTAAGCTGATCACTGTAATTCATGCATATAGCAATCTACCAAATGCAAAGATTTTGGCATTTTGTGTAGAAGCACAATTTATTATTTTTATTTTTAAAAGGTTTTATTTGAGAGAGACTGAGAGAAAGAACGTGGGGGGAGGGAGGCCTGAGGGAGAAGCAGGAAGCCTGACATGGCTTGATCCCAGGGAGAACCGTGGGATCACAACCTAAGCCAAAGGCAGATGCTTAACCACCTGAGCCACCCCAAGAAGCACAGTCTTTGAAAGTCAGATTGTCTTATATATTATTGGTAAGAAGAACAAAAAAAGCTACTTACAACATAATTGAAGATAAATCTGCTGTGGCAGAGTTTCAGATGCTTGAGTAAACTATAAAGTTTGCGGCAGTTCAGAGTACACCACGGGCAATGTAGATCATCTCTTGCTTCCGTTTGTTGTCTTGTATTGTTGTTATAAAGGAACTTTAAAATAACAAAAAACAAAAAACAACAAACCTCCAACTTAAACATCTCAAGATACTCTTTCAACATCACCTTTAGAAATAGTTAAAACAATTTAAAAAGAAAACCAAATTAGAGACATTCTTTTAAATATGCCAAAAGGTTTCAGATGTAACATGCAAAACAAAGGCATCTCATGATTACTTAAAAAAGGGCCAGCTATGTTTACCTGATAAAATATTCTTAATTTTTGTCGGTTTTCACTTGAAGTATCTTTTTCTTTTCTTGTTTGTAGGTCTGTATTCAATGATTCTTTAACAGCTGAAAATATACACTTTTATATTTAATGCAAATACATGCTATAAAAAGTGAAATGACGTATCTTGTAAAACTAAACATTAAAGTTTTCACAGAATTCTACCTATGGTACTTAACACTATTTAAAAAAATTTTTTTTTAAGATTTATCTGAGAGAGAGAGAAACAGTGCACGCACACACACACAAGCAGGAGGGGGAGAGGGAGAAAGAATCTGAAGCAGACTCCACGGTGAGTGCAGAGCCCTATATGGGGCTTGATCTCGCAACCCTGAGATCATGACTGGAGCCAAAACCAAGTCGGACACTTAACCATCTGAGCCACCCAGGTGCCCACTTAACCACAGTTTTTGTTCTCATCCTCAAGTTATTGGCAGGAGCCACTTTTTCCCTTTAGAACTCCATCTCTCTCAGAAGCACCACCCCCACCGGCCTCTTAAAAAAAAAGAAAAAAACAGAACAAAAACCAAAAAAAACCTCTTATATTCTAAACCATTATGAAAGTAACTCCAGGGGCGCCTGGATGGCTCAGTGAGTTAAGCCTCTGCCTTCGGCTCAGGTCATGATCTCAATCAAGGTCCTGGGACTGAGTCCCGCATCAGGCTCTCTGCTCGGCAGGGAGCCTGCTTCCTCCTCTCTCTCTGCCTGCCTCTCTGCCTACCTGTGATCTCTCTCTGTCAAATAATAAAATCTTTAAAAAAATAAAAAAGAAAGAAAGAAACTCCAAATAATTATATGTAGTCACTATAGTTTAAGCACTCTGAGGTCAGAGGTGGTTTTGATTGATCTTTGTATTCTCAGTGCACAACACTGAGCAGATATCCATTTAGTGTTGGTTTAACAAAAACTAAATTAAAAATGATTGTATTAGTATCACCCCAAATCCAAAAGATAATGGCCATTAGTAATTTTGGTATATTTCTTTACAGACTTAAAAATAAAATGTTTTTATTTTCTCTGACACAACTAACCATTTCGTATGTACAATTCTGTATAAAATTTTTTCTCAGTTTCTTTGAAACACTTACTTATTAAGACTGGCCACAGAGTATTTAAAGACATGCCCAGAGCACAATGTACTTGAGAAATCTTTGCCCTGACACAGGCCATTTCTTACACCCCTTTGACTCTCACGGTAACGGACACACAATGAGTGGACATGAGTGGTCAATGTCAAAGACAGCTGTCTTAAGCCTTCTGTCTTCTTTAAATAGAGTTAAATAAAAACACGTAGATGCTCTTAATTGAGGGCAGTGTTCCTATCAGGCAGATACAAAATGACAGAACACTACAATGCACCTGAACCTTAACTCAGCAGAGTTAACTCCATTTCTAAGTGTTTTTCCTCTAAAAATTTCCTACAAAATGTAACATGGTGAAATTCAAGTTATGATGATCCTCTTCCAGCCCTAAAACTGTAAAAACACTCTGAAATACTGATTCAGTTCTACAACATATACAAATCTTCACATGATTTATAAAAAGCATTCAGTTACAAAACCGTTTATATAGCTGTAGTTCCAAAATCTAAAAAGGTATGAAAACCAACTGTTTTTCTCATGAGCTTGAGAGAAATTTATTTGGTGGAAAAACTTGTCCTAAATTGACATGAAGCTATCTAAAGATGGTGTTATATAACATATGGCGCATATATATATATATATATATATATATATATATATGCATATATATATACACATACACACACACACACGTGTATATATATATATGTTATATATACATTATATATTTCATCACGCTTTTAAAGTTTTTTTAAAAAAATTCCCAGACACACCTGTCGTAAAACATAAAGAACTGCTGATATTTCCCAAAGAATAATTATTAGAGCAAATGGCAAACAAATTAATCTGAACCCAAGTTCTAATTCTGCAAAACATTATTATTTTATTTATTTCTTGGTAACCTCTACACCTAATGTGAGGCTCAAACTCAAAATCCTGAGATCAAGAGTTTCGTGTATTCTTCCAACTGAGCCAGCCAGGTGCCCCTGCAAAGCACTACTCTGACAGCAGTGTTTTCTTACCTATAGTCTGAGTAGGTTTAACTGAACCAGGCTTGTTTTCTTGATGAAGACTCTCTGAATTTCTAGTGGCAAGAGGCTTGGCAATAGGAGCTGTAGATTTGTCATTGGTCTCTCCTGTCCAACGAAGAGTGAACTGCAACGTAGGTCCCTGAGAAAATGTTTCAAATGGAGGCAGCCTCTAAAAAAGAAAACATATGAAAAAAGAGTGAAGATTCCACATAATGAATTTAAAGAAATCATAGGAATAAAAAACCCTCCTGATATCTATTACGATAAATTAACATGGATCTGAAAACCTAAAATGCCTACAGAGATGGCCAGGCAGGTAAAGCACACAGATGGCACAGGACAGACTAAAGTACCTGAGAGCTCAGGTTGCCCAAAGAGGCAGCCATTTAACTGCAATGGATGAATTGCTGCCATGTGCAAACCGAACCCCAGTACAGCCAGATTTTCAAATTTGTTCAAAAGAAGTCAGAAATCCAAGACCTCATGGGAAATCTTCCTATTTTTACATGTTGGTAATCAATGAAAAATGGTTTTAAAAACAAAAAACTGTTGTTAGGAAAGCCTGCCAAGAGTGCAACCTGTCAGATGACCAGCTACTTTCTTTTTGTAAACTGAACACTTACAGCAATTAGAAATTGTCCCTGACTTCTTCAGCTTCAATGCCAGCTGCTCTGGTTTCTCCTTTTGGGTTCTGGTTCTTGGCTTTCCTCCTCAACCTCTAATCACTTATGACTGTTCTGGTCTCCTTAATTCCTAGCTAACATTTAGCCATCTGCCCTAATCTCTCACCTATCCTTAAAGATATACTTATTAGACTGATGATCACAAATTGATTCTCTATTCTTTATACTTGAGCTCCAAAACTGTGTATCTCAACTACCTCTTGGACACCGCCACTTGGATGACATCAATGTCACCCTGAACTGAACTAAAAATATGTTTAGACATGAATCTATTTTCTTTCCGTCCCAGGTATAATTAGTTTTGTTCCTAGCATTATCATTCTACTAGTGACCCTAACCTAAAAACTTCAGAATTACATCTGGCTCCTATTTTTCTTTTGTTTCTCTTATGTAATCAAGTATAGATCCTTACTACCTTATTACTACAGTATCTTAGCTGCTCTCCTCCTTCTAATTTTTACTTCTCAATTAGAAGACCAAATAATCTTCTGAAAGACTGCTTTCATGCTATTCCACAGAAAGCTGTTTATTGGGGCGCCTGGGTGGCTCAGTCAATTAAGCGTCTGCCTTCAGCTCAGGTCATGATCCCAGGGTCCTGGGATAGAGCCCTGCATCTGACTCCCTGCTCAGCGGGGCGTCTCCTTCTCCCTTTCCCTTTGCCCCTCCCCTCTGCTCGTGCTCTCTCTCAAATAAACAAATAAAATCTTAAAAAAAAAAAAAAAAAGAAACCTGTGTATTTTACTGCCATACAAGCCTAAACTCCTAAATCTTGATTAGAAATAATCCTCTTAAAACTGTAATTCTGGACAGTAATGAAATAAAAGTGTGCTTTTATAAACCAGTTTTGAAAAAGTAAGTCTCTCCATATCTAGGTATTTATCTCATAAAAATACTTGCAATGCATAAAGATACATGTACTAGTATATTCACATTTGTGAAAAGGTAAAAAAAAAGTTAATAAAATTGAATTATCCATTAAAATTGCATTGGTTTAGTAAATTATGGGATATTTATTTAAAAGAATACCACAAAGCTTTTAAAAAGAACCAAATCTAGATGCTTTGACTTTAAAGGGATGCCCATATCATAGTGCTTCAATTTCTTGGGAAAACCCAACAACTCCTATATTTTCTTGTGAATAAAAACTTAAACTTTAAGTAAGAAATTTAAAACATAATGAACACCTGCATGAAATTCAAACACCACAGATAAGCATAAAAAAAGTTTAAAATTTCATCACCTAGAAGTAACCATTAATTTTAGAAAAAGTAGGAATATATATACAATATTCAGTAAAAACTAAATACCATGGAAATCTTGTCAAAGACAATCTTTTTATATTTCAGGTATTTCCAATTTCTCACTACTTTAATATTTTTGACATGATCTGTTACATCTTTTCAGTTAAACAGTTCCTAACCTTGTGACAAAATCGAGAAACTGGGTTTAATTGCTAATGCCTACAAATACAATTAAAATGTCATCCATGTTGCCAGTCTACCCCCCCAGTAAGGCTGTACCCAGTTATTCTCACATTGAAGCATTATGTGTCCTCACATCTCCCACTAGAAACTCAATCTTTTTGTCAAACTAGTAAAGTAGTATCTCTGATTTTTACATGTCTTTGAATACTACTAAGGTTGAGTATCTTTTTGAAAGCTTGCTAGCTAGTCATCTATACTTGTCGCCTTAAGAATTGCATGATTGTCCTTTAACCATTTTTCTAATTAGACTGCCTATTTTTTTTATTGACTTATAAAATTACAGATTCATAATAGCTTTTTGTATGTTACTTCATCCTTGGCCTATCATTTGTTTTTAACTTTAGATTTTTATAGTGGAGAAATGATTCACTTTCATAGTGGAGAAATGATTCACTTTCATTATTTTATGCTAACTTTCACAACATACTTATAAAAGCTTTCTTCATATTAAATTATATTAATATTCACCTACATTTTTTCAAGTTGTATAATACTAATTTTTACATTTATGAGTCGTCTGCAATTTATGATGTCTAAGTTTATTTACAGATGGCTAGAGACCAGTTCTGTCACAATGAATGGTGTCTCCCACACAGATCTAATACCAATTTTATCAGAGACTAAAGTCCAAAAGCACATGAAACTATTTTAAAACAATGTTTCAGTGATCCAACTCATCTATGTTTACTGTACCATACAATTTAAAGGTTTGTGGGGTTTTTTTTTCCTTTTTACCTTAACAGTATGTTCTACTATCTGGTAAGTAAATGTTTTTAGAAAACTTCCACAATATTCCTTACTATTATTACATGTTGTCCTAGATTAACTTGAAAACTAATTTTAAGGCTTAAAAAAATCCTGGGATTTTGCTTGTGTTAGTACACTGACCTAATATTGGAAATAAATGACATCATTATTCTGTTGCGTCTGCCTACCCAAGAAATATATTTATTCTTTTAAGTCTCAGAAAAGTTACTTCAAGTTTGATTCATCTCGGTTCTGCAGATTTCTTGACAAATGTATTATTGGTCATCGTTATGTTGCCTGCTATTACGATAAGCAGGATTTACAACAGTTTGTTGTGGTGGTGGTGGTGGTGGTTGTTTTTAATTCAAGTTAGCTAACACATAGTGTAGTACTGGTTTCGGGTACAATAGTAGTTAACATTTATTGAGCACTTATTTTATGCCAGGCATGGTGCTAAGCATATTTATTTCATTTAACCCATCAATTCTATGCCTCGTTTTCTAGATGAGAAAACTGAGACACAAAAGCTTAAATAATCTGCCAGAATGCCACACAGCTCTAAACCTGGCAGTCTGGCTCCAAGGTCAGCGCCTTTCATTGAATACTCTGACTAGGTAATCTTTATTTGTATCTTTCAAAGTATAAAAACAAAGGACTCTTTACTTCCAACATGAATTTGCATCTGGGAAAGAAAACATCAATCAAAAATGGGAGTTCATGACTATAACGTGCTCCGCCTTCTAAGCAGTCCATACCTTCCCATCAAGAATAGTCTCCCATGTTGCTCTTTTCTTGCTTATTGGACATTCTTCCATTTCCTGCATGGCTACTTCATATTCCCCATCTAAAAGCTGTAAGCGCCTGTTAGACAAACACATACACTTTAAAGTAACCTGTGTATTATTGTAAGTACACAAATTCTACATATTTAGATTTACACTAAAAAGCATTTATTAAATTTATAAACTAGCTTACACACCCAACAAAACTTTGAAATATACCTACTCTCCATTCCTGACAAAAGCAATTTTAATGATTTGCACTAGTAACTATTACTACTAGAGAATTACTTCATTACTGTAGCTACTCAGACATAACTTATTATGTACTAATATATAATAATATGCCTAAATTCTCGAAACTTGGTAAATTTTAAACATTAAGTATAAAGCACGAGTGTAGGCTTTATACTTTAATGAAATGGGATAACAACAGTGTTATAATACTTGCCTTAGATAACCACTAAGAATTATGCCTCTGTCATTTCTGACTATTGAAAAAACTTGAACTAGAATTCTTGACTTTCATTCATGACCAATAAACTTGATGATTATGACTCTGGTAACTATAAGATCCTGGGGGCACCTGGCACATATAGGTGCTCAATAAACATTTCATGGATGAATAAATGAAAGAAATACCAGTTGAATCAAAGAATTACGCCCATACTCACAGTACAGTTTTAATGTATGTGTACATATATGTGTGTTTACATACAGTTTGCATTACTTTTTTCATACCTTTAAACACTGGTAACACTACCAACCTAAACATCATTCTTCAACCATGCTCAATAATTAATTGTATGTCACAAGAATCTGGCTTCTCCTCATCAGTCTTGGAATAGTTCTGTTAGGTGGTAACAACTAACATTTATTGAGTGCTTACTATGTGCCAGGCATTATTTGAAAGACTTCACATGTTTCATTTAATCTTCCCAACTCTATGAAGTAGATTATTCCACTTTTCAGAAG
Organism: Martes martes; assembly: GCF_963455335.1. NCBI lineage: Eukaryota > Metazoa > Chordata > Mammalia > Carnivora > Mustelidae > Martes > Martes martes. The sequence goes on along the minus strand of NC_137904.1, from coordinate 25,021,059 downwards.
AAGAAACTGAGGCAGAGAGATTAAGTAGCTCACCTTAAGATGACAAAGTAGCCAGAGCTAGCAAATGAATCTGGGTAGTCTAAGTCTGACCTTAATACCAAACGATTTTGAGACTTAAGAATTTTTGTCTTTACGCTGTGAGCCTTGAGTTATTCTACTTCAACAGTATAGCAGTAAAGCTATTCAACTTAACATTTTAAAAAGCTATTCTTATGTATTTGTATAGGTAACAATACACTCATATACTTCTAAACTGAAATGAGGCTTCCCTCACGCGTTTACATGGCTATATGATACTGTTTTACAGTTGTGCATTTGATAGCTACAATCCAGTTTGCTCTCCTACCTGTAGTGCATGAGGAGGCCCTTTTTTCCCCACAGCCTCATCAACAGTGCTTTATCAGTTTTTTGATCTCTGCCAAACTGGTAAGTGAAAAAATGACACCTCAGTGTACTTTTATATTCAGATGTCTTAACTTTTAAATGTTTAAGAACCACATATATTTTCCTTTTTTGTAAACATTTTAATTTTATCTCTTACTCATTCTTCTACTAGGCTGTGGTATTTTTCTTAATGAGTATGATCTTACTATATTAAAGAAATGAGACATCAATTTATAGTAGGAGTTGAAATTAATTCTCCCTTGTCATTTTATTTTTGACTTAGCTTTTGTTTTCAGAGTAAGTTTTTAATTTTGCTCTGTATTTCATACTTTTTCTATATGGCTTTTGAATTGTAGTCATTGTTTAAGGAGACTTTAATTTCTCTGAGATTATAAAAAGAACTTTTTACACATCTAACTCCTGAGATCTTGGGTTGTAAATACTTTTCCTCCATTAAAAGGAATCAAGACTAGGAGTGTCTGACTGGCTCAGTCAGAAGAACATGCAACTCTTTATCCTGGGGTTTTGAGTTCAAGCCCCATGCTGGGTGTAGAGATTACTTAATGTTATTGGGCTCCCACCACTTAAAAAAACGGGGGGTAGGATGTTGGGGGGCCCTTCTGGCTCAAGCATCTGATTCCTCGTTTCGGCTCAGGTCATGATTTGAGGGTCATGAGATCAAGCCCAACCCCATGTCTGGCTCTGCACTGAGCAGAGCCTACTTGAGATTCCCTCCCTCCCCATCTGACACTCCCCACGTTCCCACTCATGCATGCTTGCTCTCTCTAAAATAAACAGAATCTAAAAAAAAAAAAAAAAAAAAAAAGGAATCAAGACTCTGAAGAAATGGCCAATTCCACAGTAAGCCTGGGCTATCTTACTATTCAGAAAATAAGGAAAAACAAACAATAAATAAAAGTTAAGTAAAAAAGTCAAATAGGATCCTATTTAGAGGGGCTCCTCCAGAGTAAGTCTGGGACAACTTGAGCATTAAAATGAGTAAAAACATGAGTAGATTAAAGCAGAATGAATAAAAATTGCATCTGTTATTTGGTTAAGAAGAAATACTGATTAAAATACCGATAAAAAATGAGTTGAGGAATGTTCTTCTATTTTATAGAAAAAATGTCTGTAAACATGGAAGAAATGATGGAATGTTTAACATTTTGGCAACTGCCATAGGAAAATTTTTTCAAACAAGAATCATTGATGGATGCTACACTATTGGGTAGAAGGTTGTTGGGGAGAAAATGCACATTTACCCAGTTGAAAGTGAGATTACCAGAGATGACGTATTAATTAATTTAAAGGGAAAAGATATCATTACAATGGAGAAATACTGTGAATACCACCTTAACCAAGTGATCAAACCTAATTTTACCTGTATCTGTGATGTACACAGAGAACACATCACCATTCAGTGTATCCTTCCCAAAATGTTTAACCTGAATCTAATCATAAACTGATAGACATTTTGGAAAACTAAAGGTCTATTAAAAAGTGTCACAAATAATAACGAAAAGAGAAAGACAGACTCATAAATACAGAAAATAAACTAGCAATTGCCAGAGGGAAGGAGTGTGGGGGATAAGCAAAATAGGTGAAGGGGATTAGGAAGTGAAAATTCCCAGTTATAAAATAAGTAGCTCACAGAGATGAGAACTACGACATACGGAACACAGTGAATAATACTGTAATAACTTTCTATGGTGACTACACTTGTGGTGAGCACGGCAAAATATGTGGATTGTTGGAAACACTATGTTGTACACCTGAAAGGACAATCATGTGTCAACTATACTTCAATGTAAAAAAAGGGCAATATACGAATTATAATTAACAGCAATAAAAAGTGTCACAAAAGGCAAAAAGAAAAGAGAAAACAAAGGGTTGGAGAACTATCCCAAAAAGAAGAAGACTGAATAGATATGGCAACTTCCCACAGATTGCAACCCTTGGGGTAGGGGTGGGACAAGAGGCATTATTGTGGTCAACTGGGGATAGTATTTGTTGTGTTATGTTAAAGTTACTGAGTATGACAGGTGTATTGTGGTTATGAAGGACTGTCCTCGTTTTTAGGAGATACATACACTGAAATGTTTAGGAGTGAGGAATGAAGTAGAGTGCCACAATCTAACTTTCAAATGGTTAAGCACAGGAATAAAATACACACTCACAAATAAAGCAAATGTGATAAAATGTTAATGACTGATGAATCTAGGTGAGGGTATGTGGGTATTAATGATTTTTCTACATTGTTCGACTTTTTTATGGTTTAGAAATTTTCAAAATAATTGGAGGAAAATTCTCCCATGGTTTCTACTTGGTACCTTTACTCATTAAATAGAAAGCAGTATTTCATATGTACAAGGAATAGCTTAATACATGTGTAAGACAGAAAGAATTTTTAAAAAGAACACAACACCCATCCCCATGCTGCCTAAAACAGAACACTGACCAACACCAATGAAGCACAGTGTCACGTCCTAGTTGCTTCTCCCATAGACATAACAACAATTTCCTAAAACATGTTTCTATTATTTCCCATGTAAATCTCTAACCTACAAATTTCTGACTTTAAAAAGACACTATCTTGGTTTAATATAAAGTGATATATTTGAATAGTAATATTAAGTGATTTATTCTAAGACAATATAGCAATACAGTAGCCAGCATTTATGGCATTATTCCTAGCCATCTTTGCTATCCTATTAAAAGCCTTGTAACTTTCTTTACCTGGTGGCTAATAGGCGACACTCAGTACTTTTTAAAGAGTAGCAGGAATGTACTAATTGCTTTACTTGCCACTTTCCCCTATGCCTAACAGTGAACTGTGTTAATTACCAGCAAGCAGCTAGAAACAAGAACTCATAGCACATTACAGGTTCCATTCTCTGATGTTGTCAAAAAAGAACGCTGCCTTTGCCTCCTAGATATTCTTTTACTAGCATTAAGATGCTTCACTCTCCAGTGGAAAAAAAAACTGGAAAGATGATGACAAATTCAGGTATTCTCTGCTACCCTGTACCAAATGCACAGAGCCACACGATGATGACACACAGATTTCTTCCTTAATTTTGTAAGTACATAACCTCAAGATTTACACAGGGCCCACTTCATTCAGGTCTCTTTCAAATACTACCTTCTCCTAGACCTACCTTTCTCTATAAAACAACCATTTATTCTTTTTCTTCACAGCACTCACCAATAGTGAGTTGTCATAATTTTTGGGTGGTGGTGTGTTTCTTCCACTAGAAGGTAAGCCCCATGAAGGCAGGGATGTTGATGCCTTTTCACTGCCTAAAACAGTGTCTGACAAAGAGTAGACACTCAGAAGTGACACGCCTAATAAACAATCTTAACTGAGCCATCAAATAGCAACTCATCTATGTTTATTGTTTTCTATGTGACAAAGAGAAAAATTCAGTATTTACAAACTTGTTTTATCTTTTTCTTTTTTTTTTAAAGATTTTATTTATTTATTTGAGGGAGAATGAGTGAGAGAGAGCATGAGAGAGGAGAAGGTCAGAGGGAGAAGCAGACTCCCCAAGGAGCTGGGAGCCCGATGCGGGACTCGATCCTGGAAGTCCAGGATCATGACCTGAGCCGAAGGCAGTTGCTCAACCAACTGAGCCACCCAGGCGCCCTGTTTTATCATTTTTAAGAATGAAGAGAAACAGGCACCTAGGTGGCTCAGTCGTTGAGCGTCTGCCTTTGGCACAGGTCATGATCCCACAGTCCTGGGATCGAACCCCGTATCATGCTCCCTGCTCAGTGGGAAGCCTGCTTCTCCCTCTCCCACTTCCCCTGCTTGTGTTCCCTCTCTTGCTATGTCTCTCTTTGTCAAATAAATAAATAAAATCTTAAAAAAAAAAAAAAAGGAATAAAGAGAAACAAAGGCAAAGAAAACACCACCACTATATTATCCTTCAGAATAAAAACATTTCTAGAACATTATGGGAGCCTCAGGTGTCCATCAACATTACCTGTTTTTATCAAATACTGTCATTTGTGCAACAAATGTCTTTTCCCCATCTTCACGATTTCGTTTTCTTCTAGCTGGAAGTTCTTCATTGACATCTGAATTTCACAAACATTTCTTATGAGTCAAATATTCAAACACAAAGGTATTTTTTTATGATATGGTCCCTAATCCTAAATTAGGTACAAATTACAATTAATTTGTGATACAATGTCAAGACTTACACTTTTCAATTTTATGTTTACCATATGTGTATGTCCTTACTAGGCAAGGAGAAAAAATCCTTACTTATGGTTACTTTTCAATTTCAAAGGCTACTTTAAGACTCAAGGATTATTTCCCCAAAGGTGCCTCTCACTGAATTTCACATATCCCTCTATTATCCCACTCATGATTTTGCTACAATTATTTATATCTATCTCTGCATGCTAGGTCAGTTTTTGAGAGCTTCTGGAGGACAGGACTGAATATTTTAATGATCTTTGTATTCCGAGCACTTATGTGCTGGTTGAATGATTACCTCAAAAGCAGATTCAGCTGGGAAGATAGAGGAATATATGTGATAAGCAAATACAATAAAATCTTAATTACAGAATATAAGTGTAGGTAGACAAATATTTACTATATAAAACTCAAAATTTTGACAGTTATATACATATGAAATTTTTCACAATAAAATGTCATGTGTGGGGGGTAGGAATGAATTCATTATTTTGTTTGCTGAGGGACTAATGGGAAATACCAGTCTTCTCCATCCAATGTTTACTATATTTTTTTTTACTACATGAAATACGTTTCATCATGTAAAAAATGAGAATTTTACAGATTAAATACCTAGTACAGCACAACAGCCAACCATTTAAAATCCAGGGTAATCTACCGTAAAATTAATTATCTCATCAGACTGTAAAATATCTGCAAATAAAGGTCATTTCACGCCTTTAGAATGCATGCAATTTACTTCTACTTCTGCACCATTTTCATTCTTGGGAAAGCAAAGTTTAAGATAAAACTATTAAAATAAAAATTACCAATATTTTCATTGGTTTCTCCATTAATCATTCCATTAAACTCTCTTCTTCCCGGACGAGTCACTCTAAATAGCAATGAGTAAGACTTCACCATATGGCTGTTACTAGGTTCAAATTCATTACTGGAAACTGCAAGGGACGGGAAATTTCCAGGTTTTGTTTGATTGAGATCAGGATTCAAAGGCACCTGCTTTTTACCTGTAGGAACTTGCCTTATTGGACAACTTACATCCTGCAAAGGCAAAGATTATGAAATTATACTTATTTATGCATATGCAATTATTACAAGAATTAAAATAAGACTTATAATCACAGATATAGGAAACATCATTACCAAATGGCATGCTAAAATTCTAATCATACTTCTGAAAATTGTGATGAAGCAAAAAGAAAATTTGGAACAGCTATATCCCAAATATTAACAACTGAGGATTTCTCCAATATAATGAAAATAATGATACAGTATATAAAATATTTAGCTGATGGTGATCTGAAATAGTTTCAAATTAGACATATGGAATTAAAACCAAGCTTAAAATGTTAAGCTCATATAATCTTTTCCCTTAAAATTTCTATCTTAACAAAATAACTGATAGGACCATTAGAAATGAAAAAAGAATGATAAAAACACCACTGTCAATGTTACAAAGTATTAAATCCATGTATTTAAATGTTGCTTAATAGGAGCAACATTGTTCATCTTATGAATAATATTCTGTAGAAATTATGTAACTGGAGTTATGCTTAAATAGCTGAAAAATTGGAAGATATGAAAGACCTTTATAACAAGATAGTAGCTTCTTTTTGAAAACCAAATACATTCTTATTCTAACAAAAAATTCTACTCTACAAGAGTATAAAAAGAGAAATATTTAAGTTTCCCCCACCTCCTCCAGGTCCTATACTCCAGAGATGACTAATATTAGCAGTTGGTTGTATATATCCTTCTAAGCAAATGTTTACATCTATTATTTTTTGAAACACAAAAAGGACACTACAATTGTATTCACATTTTTTTCCCCTGCATCTTCAAGAATGTTCACATCGCTGTTTATCATGCATATGGGGATTGCATGGGAGGGAGGAATGGTATTTCTTAACTTTGAAGTTTTGAATATATATACTTAAACTGTTGTCTCCTAATCACCTTAGTCTACTCCGTATGAGTGCTTTTGTAGTGCTCAAGCCCTGTGTCACCTTATTATGATTTTGGAAGAACATCAAAACAGAAATCTCTATACAAGTCATTCCTAATCCTAAAATACCCAAGATCTTGAGGCTACTAAAAGTACCGGTTACCGAGAAAATTTAACCATCCTAACAGGTGTTTCTGTGGTGAATGATTTCACCTTATAAACAGAAATTTGAGGCAATGTATTAATAGGTCAATGGCCAATAACACTGGCAACAGATTTTCTTTGCTTAAGAGTAGTGCTACAAGAGGTAATCCTTTCCAGAAAAACTCTCACAGCCCTTATTTAAATTTCAATTGGAAAAAAAAAATAAGTTTCAATTGGTACAAACTGCTAAAAAGCTAAGAGATCGAAGTGAAAGGGAAGCATCTGATTTTATGTCCTAAGATGCTAAAAGATAGCTTCTTCCCTTCACTGTCACACTCCCACAGCAGAAAGTTTTATGCAGATACCTCAGCTGCCAGAAAAAAAACATTAAGATCTAGGAGGTTGGCAAAAAAGGTTATCATTTTTTTAATTCAGCCATCAACATCTTTAAAATCTTTCAAGGTATGGGGTACCTCAGTGGCACAGTCGGTTGGGCACCCGACTCTTGGTTTCAATTCAGGCTGTGATCTCGGGGATGTGGGATTGAGCCCCACCTTGGGCTCTGTATATCACAGAGCTGGCTTGGGACTCTCCTCTCCCCCCTCCCCTGACATGCTCTCTCTTAAAAAAAAAAAAAAAAAAGGAAAAGCTTTCAAGGTTTAAAAGCACAATATATATGCATGAACATACTCAATTAAAAAATTATTCCACATAATCTACCAATATTGTATTATATGTTACCTTTCTTTTTTTGTGGCAAACTTTCACAAGCAGGACTTCCAAGGTAACAGAATTTTGTTCATTTTCTGAGTTTTGTGATGGCTTATCTAAACAGAAAATCAATACTTTAAAATGTTTTTGTTTAAAAACATAAATACCATACTCATTTTCCTAAGAAGTCTGGGAATTTCAGACAAAAAGACTTCCTATAATAAAGACTTCCCAGAAGTTTACTCATTTTTTGCCCCAAAATCAGTTCCAATTTGTAGCAAACTCTTTAAAACCCTTTAAATATATAGTCATTTAAACAAACTTTTCACAACACAATTATAATTACCTTCCTACAATACTGTGTGATTTTCTTTTGATTCAAATAAGATGTTCAATTATTTTAATTAATGCTAAAACATTTACTGATTTATGTGGATATAAAGATTTAACATTTATGATAAAAAGAGAATATAATAAACTGCTAGTCAAAAGTATTTTTGACAAATACAGTTTAAGCTTCTTGGCAGAAAACACAAATGAAATATTCAAGAGACAACCACACACAAACATTTTAAATTTTTTTCCTTCTTCCACAATCTATTAATAGAAAAATTACTTAAGGATATACTTAAATTGAACTAGTTAGTACTATATATGTTTTATTTTGAATGCACAGTGATAGCAAACCAAAAAGTTCTTGGATTTGACTAGGACTTGTGATCAAAGGGATTAAAATAATGGATTTCATATGTAAAAGTTATATAAACAATTATATTATCATTTCACAAGAAAGATAGCTAGTTTATTACTTTTTCCCTAGAATTTCTCCAAAGCCTGAGCAGGACAGGTTAATTTAGGATATTATTTACTACATAGGGGAATCTCTCTCGGTTTACGAAGTTCAGTGATTTTAATTTTAAATAATTGTTTATATTTTCTGTATCAATTAACTGACAAAGGCTTTTGCAAATTAAGGTTCTCGAGTACTTCTCTATAACTTACTTGTCTTTAATCCCAGAGGCATTAGTAGTTCAAACTATTTAATCAATGATTACTAGGTTTCAATAATATATAGAACTACAACAACAGATGAATCTACAAACATAAAAATAATTTTCCTTCTGAGATTTTGCACGCTTTTTTCTACTTAAAAACATTCTTATGTAGGGTGTGTACATAAGATACATTTCAATCAGTCTCTTTGAAAGTTGTAAACTTTCAAAATAAAAAAACTTTAATATGGAAAAAAAAAAATTCAGTGTTTAAAATGCAGTAACAAAAATGCTCTCCAAACCATAATCACCATGAAAATAGTACCCTAATAATCTTTGTGTATTCATTCTAAGCAGTTTCAAGTAGTAACAGCTAAACAAAAGTCTTCATTTAAAAACAAAAGGAAAAAATAATCAGATTTTAGGGATCTTGATGTTGGCTTTCTATCTTGATTTCTTAAAAATATTATTTAAAAAAAAACTACAAATATACCTTGATTAGACAAGAGAGGCAATATAGCTGCTTCTTCCCAACTTCCACTAATTTTCAAAGTTATAATGGGAAATTATTTTCTGGAAACAGAAGTATCAACAGAGTTTACTTTCTCATTTACCTCGGTAACATCAAGAAAAAAAAACTTCAAGTGAATTTGTGCAATTCTGAACTCTACGTATTTTGTCATGTAGACAGGAAGAACGTTTAATCCAATGAATTTAAACTAATTCAAGTAAAATTAATTAAACTTAAATATTAATCAAGTAACAGTATTAATTAGTAAATATTCATTAATATCCATCATCTATTTCAGTTATGGATAACTTACATATATTTTATGTATGTCCCTGGGAACAAAGGACTAACAAACTTATAAAATTCAAACTATAAGCTTTAAAGTATTAGAGTCCATGTACTTTAAAAGTACAACAGAAAACCAAGTATAAAGAATGATTAGAAATAAGGACTCTATAAGATGGTTATAAGTAATTAAGGAAAAAACATAAAAATGCTACTCAGTTTACTTCTATATAAAAATGGATCAGATCTAAGGCAAAGCCAGAAGTAAAGTTACAGTAGTTAACAGAGCTATGACCAGATTTCAAACTACTTACATAAAAAACCTGACTTAGTTATCAAACTATTCTAATATAACCCATATTATTAAACTTTGTTTCTTACTAAACAATACCAAAGATGATCACCTTGACATGTTTCTTAAAAAGATGTCATTCTATTACACGATAAAGATGGATTAACTCAAGCAGCATTTTACTCAATTTGAAACCAAATGAAACTTTACCTAGCATGCTTTTACCTCTTTTAATGAAGTACATTTAAGACTATATACTTTTCTTTGTAAAATATTGATATATCCCTTTGGTAGCAGTGGTTGTTTCTATTGCTTTATTAATGTAAAAAAAACACGATGCAATACCATCAACTAAAAATATTCATGTAGAAAGGATTCTACTCGGGGGACTCTTCACCTAGTTCAGGTTCTAAGACAATTTAAAGTCCAAAAAATATTGGAAATAAAAAATAGTAAAACTTAAGAAATTTAATTGAAGATTTTCCCATTATTTTCTAGTTATAATCTTTAGGAAGATGATGGCTCTAAATTGAGTAAGATAATGTTATATAGGTGTTTTTTTTTAAATATCAACAATTAGTGTCCTAAAAAGTATGGTTTTTTAGAGATTGGAATTTCATTTTGGATATAAGCCACATACAGAAACATTTACCTTTAAGAATGATTACACACAACACTGAATAATTTTAACAATTTCAAAATCTACTTAAAACTTAAATGGCTAGCAGGAAGCAATAAGGAAACCAGGCTATGAACAGGATTTTATATATATGGTCTACCTACCAAAGCTTTCAAGCCAGTTTTTAAAAATTTGAATCATCTTTGTGCTTTATTAAAATGCAGACTCCTAACTGTATCAAAATCCTACTAGATCCAAGTCTTTGTCCAGATATACAGATTTTAAACAAATTGCCAAAACATTTCTATACACACAAAATTTAAGATCTCCTTACTTTTAAAGTTTAAACAGGTACAAGTTACATCTTCCACATCCCACCATCGACCACATAAAGCAGTAACTGAAACCGCTGGATAAGTCAACTAAAGAACTGAATTATCAGAATCAACCTTTCTTCCACTAAGTATAATTTTATAAATTTACACACACAAAAAATAATTTTTTTTTACATTCACAAAGGTGCTTTATTGTTAGAATGCAAATGTATTTACTTTTAAGTACATACCATTTTTGTGGAAGAAACCAGTAAATGTAAGCTGCAGATGGGCTGACAAGCTAAAAAAACAAACCAAAAGTTTATCACTTAAATGCTCTATAATAAAAATATCCCTAAACTTTAAAAAAGTAACACTGAAATCAAAGTTACTTCAGCTAATTTATAATGTTTGATTTTCTTATTCTTAACTCTCTGCAAGCCCAGGACTCTACATATTGTCTATGTACATAAAAACAAAACAACCCAACACAAAACAACACACAAAAACACCAAAGGAGTACGTCAGAAAAAAACAGATTACCAAATGAGGGGCAAGAGTATTTACTGTGCTTTAATACTCTACCTATAAAATATGGACACATTTCCCCTCCCATCCCTGAAAAGAAAATTCTGATAAGGATAGCTGAGTTCATGCAAAATATCTGAATATTTTAAAGCTATGGAAATTCAATCTCCTAACAAATCAAACAGAACCATCACTTTCTTCTTCCATTAGGGGTAAAATATACAATTATAGATCTGCTATAGATTTGTAATTTATTGTTTCAACATGTCATTCTCATTTACTTTTAGAAGCAATAGAAAAGGAAACAAATTATACTGATCCTTTTGAAAGTTATCAACTAACAACAGAAAAACTATTAAGATAAGACAGAATAAACAAAAACATTCATAGGTTTCTGTAGTACCTTTAAACTGCAAAAGAGAGCAATCAGTTAACTAGAAGCCATTCAAAACTTTCTAGAACACAGTTTTTGTCATGTGATAGACACCAGATTATAGAGGGCCAGACAGAACAGATGTTGGGGGAATGGAAGCAATACTGATTCCTTACCAAAAAAATGTACTAGTGTAAAAGGCAGTAAGGTGACATTCTAGTCATTCTTATAATCAGAGGCGAAGAGTTATAAAAAGACATTGAGGCCAGAGAGTTTTAAGGAGCAAGTAATGATTGAAAACAAGGACATATTATAAAGAAGTTAGCTTTATAACTCTGCCCAGGATTTGTCTTTCTTAAAGAAGTAAGAGGACAGTGATCCTTCAACAGAAGATGTGAGAATGCCTCTATCTTCTTACTGAGGTAAGCCATGAAACTGTATGCTAAAAATCTACAGCCTGGGTGGCTCAGTTGGTTAAGCAACTGCCTTCGGCTCAGGTCTTGATCTAGCGGTCCGAGGATTGAGTCCTGCATCGGGCTCCCTGCTCAGCAGGAGTGTGCTTCTCCTCCTACTCTCCCCTGCTTGTGCTCTTTCTCTCTCTCTCTCTCTGACAAATAAATAAAATCCTAAAAACAAAAAAAACCAAAACCCCAAACCAAAACAAAACAAAACAAACTACGGGGTGGAGGTTCTCAAAGGGCATTTCCAGAACAGTACTAAGAAAAGTATGTCAGAATATCAGCAGAGGACAAAATGACTACGAAGGGTGCAACCAGAGTTCTGAAAGCATAAATATGAGAGAAAATAAAGAATAACAACTATAACTTAAGTATCAGCAAAATAAAAATGGTATACAATGGGATTCTTGAAAACAGGTAATTCATGTATATTACTTTCAGACATGAATCAGATATACTTTGAAAACACATAAGGAGTAGGAAAAAGGCTGGACCATAAAACGGACATGAGGGAATTTTTACGAATCTTTATCTTGACTGTGGTGTTTGTTATCTACGTACAGTTGTCTAAATTTAGAACTATATACCAAAGAGACTGAATCTAACTGTATATAACTCATACTTCAAAAAAAGTACATTAAGGGGACAGACTGTAGAAGCCCAAAGGAATTTTTCATGATGATGGAAACATTCTACATCTTGATCATGGTTATGGTTATGTAAGTGTATACATTTGTCAAAACTCTAACTATATACTTCAGGTGGGTGTATTTTACTGAATGTTAGTTATACCCAAAGCTGATTTTAAAAAGTGTATCTGCCATCTACAAAATCTATGTGCCATTTTACTAAAAAATAACTAGCGTTCTCCTATAAAAATAGTACCATAAATGTTACCTTACAAACCAGAATTAGCAAAACTCCAAAACATAACTGAAGACAAAGAGGAATATTCTATAATTTCCACATGTTAGAAGATAATCCATTAGTCACAACTAATCTATCCTATTCTTAGTTGCATGACTTAAACGTACATACCAAGGCCACGTTAATTTTCTTAAAACCCCATTCTGAATGTAACATTCCTCTCCCCAAATATTCCAATGAGTCCCCAAATGCCAAGTCTTTTGTCTAATTGCTATGTAATATGGCTCCCATTTCTTTTTATCTCCACTAAAGCCTATATAGGAATAAACAGGTCAGGATGGTAGACAGAAAAATCCAAGTTTAAATTCTGGCTCCAGTTATTAGCCGTGACCTGATATCTGTAAGATGAGGAAATGACCTCTCTTAAGATTGTGAGGCTTACAGAAAACAATAAAGTACCCATCAAAGTACTCTCTCCCTCTTCTATAACGACCCCATCCCCAACCATCTTAATAATCACAGCTTAATCTCAAGTTATTTGTATATTCCACTTTTTTGTCACTCTTTTTTCACATACATATTACCTTTTGAGACAATCTTTTTATTACATCAGTTTCCCTAGCACCTAGCAGTATCTTACAGAAAGGCACTCAACATACTTTCAGAAGAACAGCAATGTCCTCTTAGAGCAAGATTTTTTTGTTCTTAAACTCTATGTCCAACATGGGGCTCAAACTCATGACCCTGAGATCAAGAGTCACATGTTCTATGCAATGAGCCAGCCGATTTCTCCTAGAGTAACAGATTTTTAAGGTCAGGGATCATGACCCATTATACTGTAGTGCTTATAGTGTTATTTAGGTTGTTTTTATAGAAAATGTGGTTCTGGGACACCCTGGTGGCTCAGCTGGTTAAGTGGCTGGCTGCCTTCGGCTCAGGTCATGATCCCAGCGTCCTGGGATTAAGTCCCACATCGGGCTCCTTGCTCAGCAGAGAGCCTGCTTCTCCCTCTGCCTGCCACTCTGTCTGCCTGTGCTCACTCTCTCTGACAAACAAATAAATAAAATCTTTAAAAAAAGAAAAGAAAATGTGGTTCTAAGTTCCAACTCTGAAATGCCAGAAACATTTTGCACTGATCTACTCCCCAAAATATTTTAAATTAGTGTTACTCAGTATGCAGTCTGCAAACTGAGGTAACTAAGGAAACTTGTTACCAATCCATAAGTAAGAAACTAAGAGTAAGACTTAAAACACTTTTATAGAAATTTAACATTGCCATAACATCTTCCAAACTTGTGATCAGTAAGTATATTTACAAAAACATCAATCTATAAAAAAGATTGAAAATTAAGCACAAAAAAGTCCCTCACCACAGGTGGTTTGAGGTACAGTTTTAAATGATAATGTTTTAAGTTAAATGAGATAGGAAGCACATCCTAACATGCTGACCAATAGGAAGCTATCATTCTAACATTGTTTCTTTAGGAAAAGGAACTCCAAATTTCAATTAACCAGCTTAAAAAATAACTTTGTGAATGTGATTTGCTAAGCACAATTTCCCCTCTAACTCCCCCTTCTAAAAGTAAACACTCTAATATGTACCTAGAATAAAACAAAACAATGAGGCCTAGTTTCTCTTTTCCATAGATGGTTTCATTCAAGAAAAAAGGGCAATTTTCTTTCCCTTCCTGATTTACCCTCTTCCCTCTCTTGTGGCTCTGTCCATATCTTAATTGCTAAGCTAAATCAGAATGGAAGGCAAAGAAACATGTAGACTGGTCAGGCCTATTTGGTTTCAGGCTGCATGTGATCTAACTTAATCAGGATTAGATACCAGGATAAGGATTTGGTTGATCTTCGTGATAACGTGCCCTATCTATATCTTCTGAGGAAGCAACCAATGGGGCAAAAGGAAACTAGATGAGAAATTGAAATTTTGAGGTAAGATTTCAAGCATAAACATCTAACAATTCTAAAACTGTCTACAGAATGAAGTAAATTTAAATTCATAAGGGACTAACATTCTGAGATGACATTCATTCACGTAGGAAACTCAAATTTTAAGAATAGCCAGATCTCACCAAAGGACCAAGGTTTTATGCTGGAAAGAGACCAAGATTAGTGCCTCTACTTTGTACACATTAATCTAACAATGGCAGGTGTAAGGCTTCATTTCTAGAGTTATGGCTGTATTACCTCATAATAGGATGATAAGCTATTTGGCATCAACACTGTTAGAAGTTAGTTACCCAACTTTTCTTATACGTTTCACGCTATGAAGTGTAAAACTGAGAAACTGGTGACTACATCAAGCCTATTATTCTGGGAATCCAAGGTTTCTTCTAAGGTTGGTACACAAGGATAGGAACACTTTGTAATGAGAAGATAAAGTTGAATGAGGGGATGGAGTCCTTTACAAATAAATAAATCCCCTTTTAGAAGTATAACAGACAAAATATAAAGGAATTATTGTAAACTCATATACACGGAGAGACATCTTAATAATTTGTCCTTAAACACTTAAGAATCGGATATGTTCAGTAGCGACTGATAAGGCACCTTCAAGAATAAGTACATAAAAATAATCTATGGCCCAAGTTCTGAAATAGGAACAACTAAAACGCAAACATGAAAAGATGCCGATTTAAAAATAACTTCAAAACTTGTAGCCAATACAAGATTGTTAAAAAAGAGAGAAAGGGGAGAAACACATCAGATCTCATTAATGGTGGAAAAGACATAAAACGGAGTTAAGAAGCAGACTTAAGTTTTAAAAATGCAGTTAAATCTACAAAAGGGTAGGGAAACACCAGTAATTCAATATAGCTATTTAAAAGATTTTTATGGGGCACCTGGGTGGCTCAGTGGGTTAAGCTTCTGCCTGCAGCTCAGGTCATGATCTTGGGGTCCTGGAATTGAGGCCCGCATCGGGCTCTCTGCTTGGTGGGGAGTCTGCTTTCCTTCCCCGCCTGCTGCTCTGCCTACTTGTGATCTCTATCAAATGAATAAATAAAATCTTAAAAAAAATAACAATAAAATACTTTTATGGCTTTCTTGGGATAAAGACCAACATCCTTAAATAGCCTCCAAGGCTCTACATTATCTGGCCATGGTCATCTGCTCTAGCCTTAGCCACTCTCCTTACTCTTTCCAGTCAGCTACTCTGGCCTCAAATGACATACCTATACTATTCCCTTTATTCAGAATCATCTATCTGTTCACCCAGTCCCCATTTTACTCCTATACCCATCTTTCATATCTCAGCTCATTTTTCTAAGGAGGCCCTCCCTGACCACCAATCATTATTCCCAAATCCAAGATCCCAAACAAGAGCTGGATCGCCTGCTTCATACATTCAGTTTCCCTATTTTTTTTCCTAGCCATTATTTTACAACTGTACATATTATATGATTATATCTTTTTCCTCCATAAAGGCAAGGCCTTCATCTGTTTTGTTCACCATTATATGCCCTAAGACTAGTATAAAGTTCTGGACCTGGTACACTAAGAAAACTGGATCTCAGAAAAAAAAAAAATAGATCTGGACTTCTTTATACAAAAGATGCTTAGAAAAGAAAGATTACTAATTCAAAAGCTTAGGTGGTAACAACAAATAAGAAGTGATGAGGCAATTTATGTTATCAACCTACTAAAACTTGAAAATGTCCCTAGTAAAAGTTCTAGTTCTGGTATCTTTTGAGGGGATTTCTCCAGCGGCTAAAAGAGGACCAGGAATGGATGATGATTTAAGGGGAAAAGAGAGGAGACATTTTGCTTTTCATTTAACTCAAATACTTTTGCACACAACTCCAATTTGGAAATCCCTTCATGCTATCTTTCAGCCAATGGACATGCACTTAAGAAGTCAAAGGAGTCAGGACTACAGAATTCCAAAACTGGTAGTACTAATAGCACAAAAGACTCCTGGGATCCTGCTAGGATAGAAAACTAAAGAAAGACCAGAAATTTATTCCAGTAAGCCAAAGTACTTGGTCAAAACCCAAAATAAATTCAAAACCCAAATAAGAATTGAAGAGGACAGAATACAAGGAATTACGTCAGACATTCTAAAAAGAAAATAAAGATATTTTAAATATACTCCATCACACCAAAAAAGCAAGGATAAACAGCAGGGAAAACTTGAGAGACTGAAGGTACAACCACTACGAATTTCTAAAATCTTCTAATTAGTATGGAGTTTTCAGAAGCCATTCTTCAAGAAAAGAAACAATTTTTTTTTTTTTGAGATTTTATTTATTTGGGGTGCCTGGGTGGCTCAGTCATTAAGCATCTGCCTTTGGCTCACTCAGGTCATGATCCCAGGGTCCTGGGATGGATCCCCATATCAGGCTCCCTGATCAGCAGGAAGCCTGCTTCTCCCTCTCCCACTTCCCCACTTGTGTTCCCTCTTTCACTGTTGTCTCTGTCAAATAAATAAATAAAAAGATTTTATTTATTTGTCAGAGAGAAAGAGAGGGAGTGAGCAAACACAAGCGGGGCGGGGGGGGGGACACGGCAGGAAGAGGGAGAAGCAGGCTCCCCGCTGAGCAGGGAGCCCATTGCGGGGCTCGATCCCAGACCCCTAGGATCATGACCTGAGCTGAAGGCAGATGCTTAACTGACTGAGCCACCCAGGCATCCCAAGAAAAGAAACAATCTTCAAGGACAATAGGGTTTATTATTGAGGTAGGGTTACAATGTCAAATATGGCCTACTGCCATATGTTGACTGACATCTTCAAGAAGTAAAAACCATGAAATGTCCATTTTCCCCCCATCAGTTGCTTCCCCTAATATGTTCTGCCAATATCTGTGACTAGTAAAGACAACGGTATATCTAAAATGTACGTCAATAAAAGATCCTCAAACACCAACTTCATTTTGCACAGATAATGCTGGGAATTTAGCTTGGTTTATAAGTTACTACAAATGACATACTAAGTCAGGTAATTGACTGTTCTACTTTGTGGCTATAGTACTACAATATTTGTATCTTGACATTCCACTAAACTTTGGAGAATGAAATACATGGGATTTGGGAGTAGAGACATTACAATTTTGCAAGTGCTGAAAGAACATGAGAATCAATGGAATACTCCCAGGCTACCATGGCTGAACAAATCCAGGATCCAACTAAACTGAGTAAGATCTGTCTGAGATGGTACAGAATAAAAAATATAAATGGGAAGACAGATATGTTTTTGTATATGACTTAACTTCTACTAATTAATGTCAGGGAAAAATAAAGATTAATTTGTTTTCTTGTAAAAGAATCTGACCACAGATTTTAAAAGTTTTACAGTGCAGGCATGACATATTGGTGTCTAGGGAACTTCTAACAGTGCTATGTGATAAGTTTAATGCAACAACAGGATTATGCCTAATTTAAGATGAGAAATACATTTAAGTGATTTAATAATACCAAGCCTTGGGGGTAAACATAAAACAAAGCAATACCCCAATTTATTTTAGTGTCTCTGGGAGTGACACTACAACATTCCTAAAGATCCTGGGGGATGGAGTGATGCTGAAGCACTTAGCACACAGTACCTCAACACCTGTGAGGCCTAAAGTGCCTTGCTAGCCATTAAGCTCCAACATAGTTAGGTCTGTTATTTATTTATTTATTTAAAAGATTTATTCATTTATTTGACAGACAGAGAGCATGCACGCACACAAGCAGGGGGAGCAGCAGAGAGGGAGGGGAAGAAGCAGGCTCCCTGCTAAGCAGGGAGCCTGATGCAGGGCTCAATCCCAGGACCCTGGGATCATGACATGACCTGAGCCAAAGGCACATTCAACCAACTGAGCCATCCAGGCATCCCTAGGTCTGATATTTTATTTTGAAATTTCTCTTTTTTAAAAAATATTTTATTTATTTATTTGATAGAGAGAGATCACAAGTAGGCAGAGAGGCAAGCAGAGAGAGAGAGAGGGGAAGCAGGCTCCACGCCAAGCAGAGAGCCTGAAGTGGGGCTCGATCCCAGGACCCTGGGATCATGACCTGAGCCAAAGGCAGAGGCTTTAACCCACTGAGCCACCCAGGTGCCCCCCCCTTTTTTTTTAAATATTTTATTTATTTATTTGACAGACAGAGATCACAAGTAGGCAGAGAGGCAAGTAGAGAGAAAGAGAAAGAAAGGGAGATGGATTGATCGATCTTGGGGGGTTGAAATGGCCAATTCACTAGTCTCATGTGGATCCTAAAGACTGAAAAAGTTGTTTTTCAAAATTACAGGAAGGAATTCTTGCAACCGTCTGACGCTTCTGTGAGTTAAAAACACCTCTGTTAAGAGTACTGGCCTGGGACGCCTGAGTGGCTCAGTCGTTAAGAGTACTGGCCTAGCTATTGAAACAACTGGGTCAAAAGGAAAAAAATTAATGGGTGAGTGATTATTCAGAGGGAACTGACTAGTATTACCTATCTCCCTCACAACACATATTCTAAGGGAAGCTCTATAGTATTTATCAAAGCCAATGTCACAATGAGATACCAGTAGGTTCAGCAGTGGTAAAGATAGAGCCTTAATGGGAAAGATAAAGAATAGGGTCAAGTTTTCTTCTTGGTTCATTCTTCCTTCCCACACAAACTCTGAAAGAGCTGGAGGGCAAATTATTAAAATGCTCAGGAGAAAAGAACCAGGGAACCTCAAAGATGAGGCTCTGACTACAGCTTATACTTTACATTAAAAAGGCCCTGAGGATCCCAAGAACTCTGTCTAGGGTAGGTGACCAGACAAGGATCTGGAATAGAAATTCAAGCAACAGAAAGTACATATACGGAGAACATTCTTAGTTCTATGTTTTAAGGTACTCCTTGGGCAGGAACAGACAGATTCGGTAAAGATTTGGGACCTCAGCTTTTAGGATGGACTATCACAATTTATTTACAAGTCAAGATTGCCTAGATATGGAAATATAAATTATAGTTCAATCCTGCAAGATATATAATTAAAATGTGATTTTACAATTCAAGTAACAAAATGACCTAATTCAAAAGCCAAACTTAAAATATAAGCAACTACAAAAATGACATACCAGTTACTAAAATGAAAAATCCTAAATAAAGTATCATTAAGTCAGTGTACATCCTATCTTAATTGATAAGTTATGATTTAAAATTTTGAGAGACAACAATCTGTTGTGGCAATTTAAAAAAATTTTTTTTTAAAAACCAGCTTCATTTTTAAAAAAATCTAACATTTTTAGTTTTGTATTCTCCCTAAAAGTAGTCAATGAATAAACAACTACCACCCAAGTTCCTTTGTCTCTTTAGAATGATACTCAACTTTCTTTAGTTTACATTATCAAAGAAAAAATGGAAGCACGCTGTCTATCTTAGGCAATATAGTCAGAACTTTTAGGGATTAGTTCTAGGTATTACATTTGAAAACATACAATAAAGAGATACAATAAATAGATTCTGTCCTAAGGGTCAAGTTTCTGAAACTCTTATGTGAAAAACATATTTCAAATATGAAGTTAGGAATACTTTGAAAGGCCTAAATATGGGGAAGGACAAGATGAAAAAGACAGCCTCTTTCAGATTTGAAGACAATTATTTAGAAGAAATGTGATATTGTGAAGAACCTGGCATACCATCTAATATATAGTAAGTATACCATAAATATGAGTCTCCATCTCTCCTTATGTGAGGTAGTAGGGTTAATACCGACTACAAAAGCTACAGAAACTCTGAGTCAACATGCAAGAAACTGGTAAATAAATAATAGTGAACACAACTGCCTTAGAAAACAGTGAGTCGCCAGATTGGAGGTATTAAAGATGAGGCTTAAGGGTTCTCTGCCACGGATGCTATAGAATTAGTAATTCCTTTTACATGAGTATGGACCAACTGACCTTTAAGGTTCCTTCTAACTCCTTACAATATTGGGGTGATCACTAGAGAAATGATCACTAAAATTTTTTCCTCTTTCCTCAAGTATGTCACTTAATGTAAACTGATAGGTTATCTTACCTATGAGATTCTTGCTCTCCTTTCATTTTCTCTACTTTTGATAACATATCATCAACTTTAAATGTTTTCCTGAAAGAAACAGATAAACAAAATAATCACTTCTCGACTGGGAAAAAAAAAAAAGATTATACTTTATTGTCACTGTAATAGGCAAGTTGGAAATCTGATTTTGATTATTTTTAATAAGATAAATTGTGGATAGTTAGCCATAACAATGAATACTACATTGAAACAGTGTACGTTATAATACAGCAGACAACCCTTCAAGTCCCATCTCAAAAGCTATCTTTTCCATGAAACCTTTTGTAATTAGTCCCAAACCAGAGTGATTTCCCCTTACCTATGACACCTGGCTTATATTTATTTTGACATATAGTCTCATAAATGTGAACTTGCATAAGTATTTTATTTCTTCTCCTAGACTATAAGCTCCTGAAGGGCAGAAACTGCTTTTCTTCAAGGAAAGCCACATCATTGTACCTTACATTTGAAAGGTATTTAAGCATCTGTTGGACTGAACCAAACAAATGCAAATCACATATTTTGAAACATTCATCTATTTCTATTAAGTAACCTGACAAATATGTGGTAACACTATTACATAAAAATAAATATTTTATAAAAAAATCTGAAACAAAACATCCTCAAAGATTATTAGCAATGGCTAAAGTTAAATGATATGTCATAATAAAGAGATGGTTATCAACCATCATGGAAAAATTTTGAAGTTTAGGGGACATGCCCATCAGATCATAATAAAATTATCAGCTTTTAACTCCAGAAGTTTAAGAGAAAAAGTACTTTTTCCACAAAAGAGAAACTTAAATTAAGAATAACTCCCATATACTCCCAAGCAATTTAAGAATGGACTCTAAAACAAAACTTATCTTAGTTCTTAAGGTGGTATATTATATTTGTCCTACAGACAGAAGCTAAAAATCTAGACCCACATATGTTAACTGGAAATGAATATTTCTTCTCAACTCATATATTTTCTTCAAACTTAAGACATGAAAAACTTAATGTACTCCACATAAATTACTTTGTAAACCTTGAATTCAGACACTAGAAATTACTATCAGGCTCATTTCCTTGTAACAGCTACTGTACTCAACTACTGTAATAAAAAATTATCAGTATAGAAATGTTAATGTAAATATATTACAGTAAAATACTAATAAGGAAGAGCAGAATTGATGCAATCTATAGTTCAGGTGAAAAAACAGCCTCCGTTAACAAAAGATTGTTTAGAAAAAAAAAAGCTTCTCTCTTTACCTTTAGAGTTACTGAAAACTTCAATATTAATGTTTCATCCAATAGAGCATAAAGGAAGTACTTTAGAAGGATGGCAATACATTTTCAATCTCCACAGATAAGAGAGAAGAAAGAAGAAAAATGTAGGATTATTTTAGGCTAGTTACAAAGAACTTTCCAGTATAAATACTGAAATGTACTACTGAGGAAGGTTGTAAAGTTACTGGAAACTTTTAAGAATAATAAGTTTTTCTTTATGCAATGATTAAGAAGAAATCCTGTCTGTAAGAAAGAAAAGTTAAGACTGTAAGTCACAAGGTTCATCTCTTCCAACATTATGGAGGTGTGCATAGGAAAGCTGAGTGTTAACAACCATGTGAAAGAGGTTAAGAGAATATAGGCAATCCAGCCTTCTTTAGGAAAAAACCAAAACAAACCACATAAGCAACTATACAAAAGTAGTCTCACTCCCAGCACCAAGTATGTCTGTTCTTTAGAAAGATATTGCTACAGCAGCTCAGATTTAACAAGGGAAACAGTTATCAAAAGATCATCAAAAAGGAGAATATTTTCAAAATTCAAGAAATCCAAGAAACTCCAGGAAATTTTCTTAGGAGGATTCAGAAACAACTTACATGAACTCTAGTAAAATGGATTCAATAAAAGATGCCCTTCTCCTCACAAATATTTCCACTGTATGAGTGTTGTGTTAGTCTATAGAATGTGAATACCTCTATAAAGTGAAACTAAAGTACAAGGTGAGTTTAACAAACACACTAGAATTAATATCAAAACTGACTGTATGACTTCAAAGGGAGTGACATATTTATTCCAACAACGGATATTATGCTATTATAAGAGTAAAAAAGGAGTCCCAAAACATTTTGAGCAAAGGATAGTTATTAAAAGCGATTTTATAAAAGGAGTCCCAAAAACATGTTTAACAAAGACCACACCATTAGGCTAAATTTACCACCTTCCAAAGCCACCAGCTACTTTGAAAAGAACAGCACTCATCTGAGGATTTATAAGTTGTGTAATTTGTTAAAAATTAATTTCAATGTCTTTTATAAGCCAGGCACTTAACAAAAGCATTAAGTGATTCCTAATGCATTTTTGCATGGAATAAAAACTATGGGACTTCTACGTTTATCGCCTGGTAAACTGCTGCAAAACTCCCCCGAAAGACAATTTTTTGCCTAAAGAGCAATAAATTAAGAAAAGTAATTTCTTCTACCAAGCTTTTAAACCTGTCTCTACCTATTAGCAGACAACAGAAATGTATCCCACAATGAGACAGTCAAATAGTCTGATAAACAAACATGACAATAATGAACTTAGATTTTAAACGTATTTTTAAATTTATGGATTAATTCATTATTTTGAAAAACTTAATCACTTAAAAAAAATGTTTAAATAACCTCTACACCCACATGGGGCTCAAACTCACAACCCCAAGATCCAGAGTCTAATGCTCTACCAACAGTCAGCCAGGCACCCCCAAACCTAATCACTTTTAAATTAAAATCAGGCAGCATCCTAAATGATAACTGATCTTCCATATTAAAAATACTAGAGGAAAAAAGTTAAGTACTACTCAATCAAAATCTCCTAGTTTTATAGAATAAATCAGCACACCATGAACCACAGGCCAAATCCTGCCTACTGCCTGTACCCAAACCACAAGCTAAGAATGACTTTTATGGATAAATATGTGCAATTGATTTGAACAGTAACTAAACCCCAATTAAGGTAAATGCCATCTCTTCTCACCGCACAAAAATGAAAAGAGTCGCACACTTCTCACTAGCGGGCATATTTTACAAAACACTGTACTCAACTATTAGATTTTAAATTTTATCAACAAAAAAAATTGTGAACTTTTTTTTCTTTTTGTGTAAGTATCTACTTACATTCTAACTAATAATCTTAATTCTGCCTCCTGGACCACAAAGCCTAAAATATTTACTATCTGTTCCTTCACAGAAAAAGTCTGTTGAATCTTGGCATACATCAAATAATTACACAGACAGGCAAAGAGCTGACAAATTTAATTCTGTTGCCTAATCCATCACCTTCTTCTCCTAGTTATTTAGGCTCTCGGCAAGCTTCACCTATTAAATGTAACACACACGAACACGCAATCGCTTGCATACTCTGTTCAGAAAGATTACCAGAAGACAAATAGTTTTAACATTTCAATCCTTCAAAGTACACCTACGTATATATACAAAGCTAAACCAAGTCTTGCCATAGAAACATGATGCTTACTTAATAATCAGTAGGAGGCTCCAAAGGAGTTTGGTTTCAAAGTCTATTGGGATAGCTTAATGGTTTTAGTGAGTCAAGATTAACAATACCAAATGCTTAATACAAGCTCTTTCCTTTAAACTTAAAATTGTTCATTTGATATACTCAGTCACCTTGCATGTACGATAAAAAACTAGCATTCCATAATTACATATGGTTAAATATTGCATGTTTTAAACAAAAATGAGCTCTGATCGACACCCCCAGAGTCCACCTGAAAACTAGATAATTAAGACTTCTTGTTTTTTTAAGGACATTCAGTGTATAGAATTCAGAAATATTTCCTCTTCTAGAAAGACCACCACCAAAGATATAAAATGAGACTTTCTGAACATATCATTATGGAAGCAAATTCTTCATTGTTAGAACATATAAGAAATATTTAAAAATTAACTTAAATTTATGTATTGAAGATAGTTTCCCTGAGCCCTTTAATATTTAAATCCTCAGCTTTTACCAAACTTGAAAACACTCTTAGCACAATATAAAAATATTATTCAGTAAAATTACTTCATTCACTCCACTACTGTATCATTTCTACTAGGAAAAAAAATTGGTAATAAACTAGGATTTAAAAAAATGATACTATCAAAAATCGCTTGGCAACCAATTCAACCAGCCACTTTTTCATATTTAATCTTTAATTACAAACAGTACCTTAAAATAAAACTTTAACATTGTCTGATCAACTCAAAATAAGATTCATAAAAATGTACCTTTTGATATTTGTTCTGGAGTTTCGATGAGACATGTATGTAAGAGTCCTGTGCAAAAATATTGGCTACAAAAAAAAGGTTTTAAAAATATTAAAATTAAATAGGCAAAATTCTAAGAAAAAATATTCATTAATTTTATTGACTACTTACAGCTATAAGATTTCGAGTTCGAAGAAATCTATAGATCTGCGTTGGTTCTAGGTAACAGGAAACAAAAGGATTACTTAAGTTCTCAAGAAAATAACCAGTCCAGCCAGTATTATAACCAATGTAAACCAATCACCTGTATGAAAATCATGTACTAAATAGTGACATCAAGAAAATTAGTATGCACAGTAACATCAAAAGACATTCAGTCTATGGCATATATTCACAAAACTCGATTACGTTTATTTTAAATTTAAGGTTCTCTACAATCTTGTGCTTAAGCCTTGCCATTTCTCAGGTAGCTACCTTTTAAACTAGTCTGTATGCAGAACTGAAGACTAATTATACTGATTTAATTAAGCTAATTGAAACTATAACACATCTCCTCCCAAAAATGAGCTGAAATGAGGTAGATGGATTCAGCAGAAGAATTTATTGATGCTAAATAACAGAATAAATTTTCACTTTTTAACTGGTCTTTTAAAAAATCTGTAGTAAGCTGAAACAGAATAAAACGATTTCGTAGATGTCCTAATGAAGATATAATGAAAGTTAGCCAATACTGAAAGAAATGAGACACAGACTATACCTAAAATTTCCAATGAATATTTAATTATAATTGAAGTTTTTATCTATTTTGTTCAATATAAATATGATCCCAATATGTAAATACTAGCTTAACACATATTTTAAATCAACAAATCCCTAGGCTTTTAAAAGCTCTTTAGTTAAAATTCGTTTGCCTTTAGAGATAAAAAATATATATATTTTATATACAAATACAACAATACCAGTTCCTTTAATTTAGTAGCATCGCATTTCTTTAAATAAAGGAGTATCAAAAGGAACTAAAGATAACTTACTATATCAGTATATATATCAAAGCATTTTAACTTCCCAGAAATTAAGATCAATATTAGAGAAGAATCAAGTTGTTTTGTGATAAAATCTAGCACTTAATGACAGTTTACTCCTCCAAGGTAGACTCATCAGAAAGCAAAATAGCTTAAACTTTCTTGGCAGCTTTGTCTCTGCATCACATTTAGAAAGAAATGTTTAAATTTCCACTTAATATTCAGTTAGTTTAGTTTTAGTGTCAAATACATAAAAAGGAGAGAAGGTAATTTAGAAGGGGTACAAACATGTACGTTTATTGTCATCAATGCCGTTCAGTTCTCCACCATTTTTCCAATTTAAAGCACTCCAGATTTTTCAAAGTAGATTAAGCAAAAAGTAAGACTGTGACTCTCTCAAGCAGGTTCAATATTCGTTTCAATAAAAACTGAAATTCCTTGTATTAAATTCCAATTAGAATTTCAAGCAGCACTAATAAGAGAGAATGAAAGAAGGGTATTAAACAACGTAATACCTCTTTCCAAGCACAGCTGATACCAAGCCTTTAACATATGCCACGGTAAAATTGTAAATAACGACATTCGGCGGTAAAGCCGAGTTTTTTCAAGTTTCTGTTATTTAGCTATTAGCTATCATCCAAATTATAAAATGTACACAAAAGCAAGAAGGAAAACAATCACGATTTAATACTCATTAAAGGACAATTGAGATTATTTACAGTCATGATGTTTTTAATAAATTCTATTGTTTGTTTCCAGACACCTTGCCTTCCTTTCCAAATCAAGTCACAGTTCTGCCCCTGGAACAAGACCTTAAAAGCCAAAACTGACATAAGAAAATGTTCTGGAATTAAGACAAGTACAACGGGCAAAATTCCGAGGCAGTCTCAAGAGTAGACACTCTAAGCGCTACCTGACTCAGTTTATGTACCCATGGAATGGGTGGATAGATTTGAAAGGTTTCAAGCATCCAAAGGTGCCATGTTAACGTGCAGCACCAAGTTAGTGCGAAAGCATTTCAGGCAAATGACAATTGGGTCGGTTTTCCTGCACTCCTCTCTTCAGAAGCTTAATTTGATTCCTCAAAACGTACAACCGAAACCCTTGT
Source organism: Martes martes (assembly GCF_963455335.1). NCBI lineage: Eukaryota > Metazoa > Chordata > Mammalia > Carnivora > Mustelidae > Martes > Martes martes. The sequence continues at coordinate 24,994,066 of NC_137904.1, read as the reverse complement.
ACTTCTAGAGTAAGAAAAGACAGGAAAGAAAGCAAGAACTAGTCTCGGGATCTGACTGCATCCTCAGTTCAACTGTAACCTCCCCATCTAAAAGCCTGCTCTAAACGTGGGGCCCCACTGCCCAAGCTCTCGGGTAAATCTTCGGGGAGTCAAGAACCTCACCTGCACCCCCAGGTCCACCTCCTCCTAAGGCCCTACCTAGACTTCGGACCCCCTTGCCCGTAATCCCTCAAGCGGGAACAGCCCCCTCAATTTCTCCCTCCACTCCCAAATCAAGTCGAGTCCCGGCGAGGAAGGGGGGCCCAGCACAAGTGTCCCGGCCCCCTAATGCTGGAAGAGGGGGTATTCCTGCCCTCAAAGCCGCAAACACACTCACTCTCAAAGGCCTGGAGGAAAAGCTCGTGGTCAGCCTGGACGTGCTCCATTTTCGGCTTCTTCACCGGTAACACCGCGGCCCCCGCCGCTGCCGCCGCGGAGGAGGAGGACGAGGCCGAGTAACTGCCGCCTCCTCCACAGCCCCCGCCGCCGGATTTGCCGCCCGACGCCGTCGCCGCCGCCACCGCCGCCGAACCCCCGAAGCCGCCTCCCCCGGACCCCGCGCTGGGCCCCGAGCCGCCCCCTCCCCCACCGCCGTGCTTCTGAGGCGCCATCGCGGTTCCTGCCTCCTCCCCCCGCCAGCTACCCGCCGGGCGGCCCCGGAGAGTAAGCGCCTGCAATACCAACCGCTCGCCCCAGCAGGCTCCGGCGGACCGAGGGGGGAAGGAGGAGAGAGGGGAGGAGAGGGGAAGGGAAGGGAGGAGGAGAGGAGGGAAGGAGGGAGGAAAAAAAAAGTGTCTCCTCCTGAGAGCCCCGCTTCGCTCGGGAGGCCGCTCACCCTAGCCTGGCCTCGCTCCGCCCACTTCCCCCGCCCGGCGTCCTGATTGGTCGGCGGGAGCGCGCGCCGCCCGGCCGCCCAGCCCGTTGGCCCGCGGATTCTCCCGTCAGTCACGCGGAGGCGCTTCTCGCGGAGGCGCGGCTTGGTTGGCCCGTGCGCGCTGCCGATCGCGGGCCCGGCCGCTTCTTTGAACTGAATTCGCGGGAAAATTAGGGGTCGGAGCGGCCTTCCTGCTGGCCCCGGTGCATTGTGGGGAGAGAGGGACCCGGCGAGCGGCTTAGGGAGCCGTTTCTCGCCTTCTGAGCGTTGTCAGTCACCGCCCCCAGGGGGGTAGGAGACCCCTGAAGAGAGGCGGGCCTCTGAGGAACTGGGGGCGCGGGGCCTGTTAAATGAACGGAGATCCATTACGGGTCATCGAGTCTCTAACTTCGCAGGAAGGGGCCTGACTGGGAGATGGGTGGGTCGTTTCTTGGTAGAGGGGCTCCCAGGGCGGGGATCGCGTCCCCGATCCCCAGCCACCACGTGCCTCAAGCCACCCCTGGCCGAATCCCACCCCGCAAAGCCCTTGAGAGGATGGGGGGGCAGCCCGGGGGCTGCGGCTGCAGCTGTCGGATGCGACCCGGCTCCACCAAAGAGAGCAGTTTATGTGTAACAATCACCTATAAAACGAGGAAAACTATTTTTGGTAGGTGATTTGAAGCTTCAGGATCGTTACTGAGAAAGTCGTGGCTTATCGACTGCTGGAAGCAAGACCTAGATACTTGAACCCCCCACCCCCTTCAGCCCGCCGGGCACCATAGGAGTGGTCAGAGAGGTAAACTGATTTCTTAAAAGTACGTATAACCTCGAGAACCTATTCATCTTGCGCTGAAAAACTTGAGAGGGAATCCGTTGTTTTGCCCGTCCTGCTTAAAAAGACAGATGCAGAGGCCCAATTTAGTCTCCTCCTACAGACAGGTTTGGAGTTGAGCTAATACTCAAAAGATTTGAATTTCAGGTTGGACAAGGTGATCTCTGAGATGTTCTAGCCAATTCAAATACTGTGATCTTATATTCCATTAAAAGGAAACATTATCTTCCAAAGTCCCAGCCTACAAACACAGAACTGTTTCATAACTTCCAATAACATTTTTCAAATGTCTACTTTGGGACCTTTATAAAAGTTAACTGCAAGCACTGTTTACAAAACAAGTGTCTTTGGAATGGTTATTCAAGCTGTTTCCAAAACTAGTGTCTTTGGAACAGTTATTCAGACATCCGAAGTACCGCTTTTATTTTGTTTTGTTTTTTTAAATTCTATTTATTTGTTTGACTGACAGAGATCACAAGTTGGGGGAGGGGGCGCGGGGAAGCAGGCTCCCAGCGCGCGGGTGGGGCTTGGGGCTCCATCCCAGAATCCTGATCCAAGGGAAGAGGCTTTAACCCACTGAGCCACTCAGGCGCCCCTGAAGTACTGGTTTTAATCAAAGCATTTGCTACTTAAGAAAGTGAGCTCTACACATGATACGTTTAATATAAAATTTGGCATTTCAGGAACACATCTGAAATAAGGTATACCTGTTGCTTATTTTTAAGTACAGCCTATATTTTCAGTCAGATAAAAAGTTCAGAATGCTCTTACTCTACTATTCTGTACTCTCTACTACTCTCTACTTCCAAAAAAAAAAAAGTGTTTTGAATCATACTAGACAAGTCACAAAATATCAAATTATAGACCCGAAGGCTATTTTATTAACAGTAAATATAACCAGCAAATGATTCCTCATTTATACAGGGTTTTCTCTTTGCCGGGGAGTGTGGGGGACAGATACAATCCAAAAAAAAAGGAAGTCACAGGTTATCATCCGTCTTTGAAGAACAGAGAAGTAGAGCTAAGGAAGTCAGGATGTTCTTAAAGGGTCTTTCCCATGAGAACTCCATGTTAGTGTTCTTGGCCTCGGCATGGGCCTGGTTTTTCAAAGGACAATAGTTAACGAGTACTGGACACGAGAATCTGAGCCAACCATGCTGTGCAAGAGGCATAGTAACCAATTCTCTCTTTTTGTATTCTTTGTCTTGAATGTATGTAGAACACTGAAAATACCTTATTACCTGGGACAAGGTAGAGTTAATTGATGAGTTACCTTTTTGCCCCAGAGGTCATCACCCAGTTGGTTGTTTCTGTGGCCAGCTAATTTATTTTGTGTTGTTATTTCTTAAGTGTGGGGTGGCGTTTGTTTTTTAAACTTGTCATACCAATTCACCATCAATGACATATGTATGTTTAGTTCCCTACTTCATATGGAATTTGAATTGCTTTCCAGGTTTTGGGTGTTTTAGCCTTCTGGACATATCCAGAATTGAACTGTAAACTCCGAAAAAAGCAAAGGATATATATGTGTGTGTGTGTGTGTGTGTGTGTATATTTCCTAGCATAGGATTAGATTTGTGGACAAGGAAAGAAGAATAGCAACGGTTTTAACCTTTATAATTATCAATATGCTTTTATATACATTATCTTACTTTTTCATAATGATCATATGAAGCTGGCATTATTTTCATTTTCCAGATGAGAAAATAGGCTCAGAGAAATTACATGTTCATTTAGTAGTAGGGCTATGACGAACACAGCTTTTTAATCTCCAATTCCTATGCACCTTTGCAATCAGAAGAAGGTTATTCTTAGTACCTCAAAAGTTGACTTTTTTTTAAAGTTGGTTTTTAAAATCAGGGGCACCTAGCTTCTCTTACAAAACAGAATCATTTTGTACTCCTCCCTATTGTGCACTCTTTCATTAGGGCCCCCAATTTTCCTTACACAGACTTCTGTGCTGGGATTTTTAATCTTTCTTATGCCATGGACCCCTTTGGCAGTCGGTTGAAACCTATGGACCCCTTCTTTTAAAAATGTACAAAGATGGGGTGACTGGGTGGCTCAGGGAGTTAAGCATCTGCCTTCAGCTCAGATCATGATCTCAGGGTCCTGGGATCAAGCCCCAGGTGGTGGTGGGGGGTGTCCCTGCTCAGTGGGGAATCTGCTTCGCCCTCCTGCTCTGCTCCTCCCTCTTCCTCTGCTCCTCCCCAACTGCTCAAATGTGCGTTCCCTCTCTCCAATATAAATAAAATCCTTAAAAAATGCATAAATAAGGGCGCCTGAGTGACTCAGTTGTTAAGTGTCTGCCTTCAGCTCGGGTCATGATCCCAGAGTAATGGGGTCGAGCCACGCATCAGGCTCCCTGCTTTGCGGGAGGCCTGCTTCTCCCTCTCCCACTCCCTGTGCTTGTGTTCCCTCTCTTGCTGTGTCTCTCTCTGTCAAACAAATAAAGTCTTTAAAAAATGCACAAATAGGGCGCCTGGGTGGCTCTGTGGGTTAAAGCCTCTGCCTTTGGCTCGGGTCATGGTCCCAGGGTCTTGGGATCAAGTCCCGAGTCGGGCTCTCTGCTCTTCGTGGAGCCTGCTTCCTCCTCTCTCTCTCTCCGCCTTTCTCTCTGCCTACTTGTGATCTCTCTCTCTCTCTCAAATAAATAAATAAAATCTTTTTAAAAATGCATAAATATCTATCAGATTATGAAGAAAATCAATTACAAACAAACCAAAATAGTAAAAAATCAAGTTGTGATGTACGTGCTTCTTTTTTTTTCTTTTAATTAAGCATTATGACCAATGTGGGGCTCCAACCCACAAACCTGAGATCAAGAATCGTATCCTCCACTGACTGAGCCAGCCAGGTACCCCTGTAGGTCCTTCTTTTTGAAGGTACTAAATAAAATCTAGCAGCAGATCCAATCTAATAACTATCATTATTCAGAGTAATGATGAGGACAAATAATATTTTGAGATACCTGCAAGAACTGTAATTCGATATGGGAATATCTGTAATTTCTCCTGGAAACAAAGCCACAGGCACTGCTAACATGTTAGTGATTTATTACTAACATTAGTAGTTGAAGGAAATACTTATTTCAGTTAGAGACTCCTTGAATCTGATTCAAGTTAACCCCGTGCTTTTTTTTCTTTTCTTTTCTTTTTTTTAGATTTATTTAATTTAGAGAGAACAAGTAAGAGAGAGAACACTAGCTGGGGCATTGAGGGGGTGGGGAGAGGCAGTAGGAAAGGAAGAAGCAGACTCCCCACTGAGCAGGGAGCCCAATGCAGGGCTCCATCCCAGGACCCGGGGATCATGACCTGATCAGAAGACAGGCACTTAACCAACTGAGCCACCCAGGCACCTCAACCCTGTGTTTTAGCACCAAATCTTTTTCTTTCTACTTTGCTCTAAGATCTTGAGTGCAGGGATGTTGGGCGATTTGTCTTAATAACTCAGGTGTCTCTGTGCCTGGCATTGAATAGGGGCTCTTCCAATGAGCTTGAATGAATAGGATAGTGCACAATTTATATTGTTATACAAATAACAATAATAATGATTGAGTGTTTACTGTGTGCCAGGCAGTATTTTAAGTTTTTTTTAAAGATTTTATTTTTGGCGTGCCTGGGTGTCTCAGTGGGTTAAGCTTCTGCCTTGGGCTCAGGTCATGATCCCAGGGTCCTGGGATTCAGCTTTGCTTAAGGCTCCCTGTTTGGTGAGGAGCCTGCTTCTGCCTCTCCCTCTGCAGCTCCCCCTGCTTGTGTGCTCTCTCTCTCTCTCTCTGTCAAATAAATAAAAAATCTTTAAAAAAAAAAAGATTTTATTTTTAAGTAATCTCTACACCCAGCGTAGAGCTTGAACTCACAAACCCAAGATCAAGAGTCACATGCTCTTCCAACTGAGTCAGCCAGGCATGACAATATTTTAAGTTTTTAACATTTCTTAAAATAATTCTTTATTTTTTATTAACATATAATGTATTATTAGCCCCTGGGGTACAGGTCTGTGAATCGCCAGGTTTACACACTTCACAGCACGCACCATAGCACATACCCTCCCCAATGTCCATAACCCAACCACCCTCTCCCTACCCACACCCCTGTAACCCTCAGTTTGTTTTGTGAGATTAAGAGTATCTTATGGTTTGTCTCCCTCCCGATCCCATCTAAGTTTTTAACATTTTTAACACATTCCATCCTCACACCAACTCTCTGAGGTAGGCAATTATTATTATCTCCATTTCATAGATGAGGAAACAGTGCCAAGATTTGTTAAATAATTTGCCCAAGATAAGTAATGGAGCTGGTATTCTAACCTAGACAGTCTGTCTCCAGAGCCCTCACTCTTGACCATCATGCCATGAAACTAGAGTTTTAGAGATATAAGATACTGCACGTGTCATTTCTAGGTCAAGAAAGATCAGTAAATATTACCTCTGATCTGCTGAGATAATCATCAGTACTGAACGCATTTGCTGAAAAATAACCTAAATATCAGTTTTCCTTTTTTTTTTTAAAGAGTTTATTTATTTATTTGACAGAGAGAGATCACAAGTAGGCAGAGAGGCAGGCAGAGAGAGAGGAGGAAGCAGGCTCCCTGCTGAATGGAGAACCAGATGCGGGACTTGATCCCAGGACCCTGAGATCATCATGATCTGAGACGAAGGCAGAGGCTTAACCCACTGAGCCACCCAGGCGCCCTCAGTTTTCCTTTTTAAATTGTACAGTGTCTACCTTCTGTCCACCCCATCACCTTAAGATTGAGTCCTGAGACTATTAAAATGAGCCAATAAATGCTATATCAGAAAAAATATGTATAAATCTCTAGGAAACTAAAAAGTTACATTTGTTGATAAGTTCTTAGAGAAAGGGGCACTTGGGTAACTCAGCTGATGGTAAGTGTCTGCCTTCGCTTCAGGGGATGATCCCAGGGTCCTTGGGATCAAACCCCACAAAGGTTCCCTGCTCAGTGCAGAACTTGCTTCTCCAACTGCCACTCCCTGTGCTTGTGCTCTCTCTCTCTCAAATAAATAAAATCTTTTTAAAAAGTTCTTTGGGAAATATAACAAATTCGAATTTAATAAAGGAATGACCTCCCCAGTAAAAATAGCAATAACCTTCCTTTTTTTCTCTCTTTGAGAATAATTTCATTTATTTATTTATTTATTTGAGAGAGAGAGACACACACACACAGCGAGAGAGGGAACACAAGCAAGGGAGTGGGAGAGGGAGAAGCAGGCTTCCCGTGGAGCAGGGAACCTGATGCGGGGCTGGATCCCAAGACCCTGGGATCATGACCTGAGTCAAAGGCCGATGCTTAATGACTGAGCCACCCAGGCGCCCCCATTTATGTATTTATTTAATTTTTTTTTAAAGATTTTATTTATTTATTTGACAGATAGAGAACACAAGTAGGCAGAGAGACAGACAGAGAGAGAGAGAGGAGGAAGCAGGCTCCCTGCTGAGGAGAGAGCCCCATGCGGGGCTCGATCCCAGAACCCTGGGACCATGACCTGAGCCGAAGGCAGAGGCCTTAACCCACTGAGCCACCCAGGTGCCCCGCCCATTTATTTATTTTTAAAGATTTTATTTATTCATTTGAAAGAGAGAGAGTAAATGGGTGAGGGGAGAGGCAGAGGGAAGGGGAGAAGCAGACTCCCCGCTAAGCAGGTAACCCCACTTGGAGCTAGATCCCAGGACGCTGGGATCATGACCTAAGCTGAAGGCAGAGGCTTAACCCACTGAGCCACCCAGGCGCCCTATTTCTTTCTTTCTTTTTTTTTTTTTTTTAAGATTTTATTTATTGGGATGCCTGGGTGGCTCAGTTGGTTGGGTGGCTGCCTTCGGCTCAGGTCGTGATCCCAGCGTCCTGGGATAGAGCCCACATGGGGCTCCTTGCTCGGCAGGGAGCCTGCTTCTCTCTCTGTCTCTGCCTGCCACTCTGTCTGCCTGTGCTCACTCGCTCTCTCTCTCTCTCTCTCTGACAAATAAATAAATAAACTCTTTTTTAAAAAAGAGTTTATTTATTTATTTGACAGACAGAGATCCCAAGTAGGCAGAGAGGCAAGCAGAGAAAGAGAGGAAGGGAAGCAGGTTCCCCGCTGAGCAGAAAGCCCAACATCCCAGGACCCTGGAATCATGACCTGAGCCGAAGGCAGAGCCACCCAGGTGCCTTTGACTTATATTTCTTAGCATAACACACTCTAGTCCCATTTATGTTGCTGCAAATGGATTAATAAGCTTCCTAATGAAAGTTACTGTAAAGGGATAATTTCAACAGTTCTATTTGAAATTTAAAGTCAAAAGTTAATTTTTGTTTCCTTTATCTAGAAAAGAAAAACATGAGACCCATGGAATGTTCGCTGTGTACTATAGAGTTTTTGTAACAAACCTCTGATTTGTATGTGTGTGTTTATCTGGAGTTAACTAGATATAATAAGGATGGTAGTAGGCCATAGTTAGAACCCCTGGGACAAGAAGAAACTTGACACTAATAACCTGAGGGAGGGAAATCCACCTGAGACAAACTGGAAATATCTAAACCTGAATTTTGGGAGGCCTACATCTGGAGAGAGCTATTATGCCCATTTTTTTTTTAAACTGTGGGATAAGTTGTTTTATGTTTAATTGCAAACAAAAGCAGAAGCAAACATATTTATTGAGCATCCTATCCTTACAACAATCATAAGCAATAATGTTAGTTGCTATCTTTGACCTCACACAAATGTAACTGAATCTAAGAGATTAACTCATCATCCCATGGCTTGTAAGGGGGTCAGCTGAGATTTGAACGCAGTTATAGGGGACTCAAAACCCCATGTGTTTTCTAGTACAACAGAGGTATCCAGGCTGTCATCTCAAAAGCCCCAGAGCTTCAAGAAGCTACCCCTGGGAAAAGGCAAGGCTGCAATATGGTGGGCTCACCCCCAGTCAGCTACTCTGCTTTGATCTATTTTATAATTTGTTTGAAGATAATGGTTATAGTTGCTAAAAAAAGAAAATTTTTTTTTAAAACACCACATTGCACTATGCTGCCTTTCCAAGTCTGGTAAAGAGAAACAGTGAGTTAAAGTGGTGCTAATAATATATTCTGGGCTATACTCACCTCAAAAATTAACAGCATTAAAACAAACCTATTATAAGAATTACGAGGATCACTTCATTTCATAGTAATGAAATACAGATGGAAAAAAGATCAATCTGTGTGTATCTTATGCATGCTCTGCCCAGGAGAAAAAAATTAGTCTTGCTGTTGTTATCTCAGCCTACGTGTAAGCTTATTGTTTCCAAAATAAACGTGTTTTTTTAAATTTTCTGAGGAAAAAAAGAACATTACTATGTTGGTGTCCTCCATAAATCATGTCAATATAATTAGGTATTATAAGCACTTCCATAAAACTACTATAGTCTGCATTTTCATTTAAAGTATAAATTCATCTTCATTTCATTATTGCTAATTACTACTGTTAATCAGAATAACTTCAGAGATGAGAGGGACCTTTATTTTTGAGCTAGCATTTATTAGAAATATCCTTGTTGGGGGCACCTGGGCGGCTCAGTAAGACCTTCAGCTCAGGTCGCGATCTCAGAGTTCTGGGATGCTTCTCCCTCCCCCTTTGCCTCCCTCCCCTACTTGTTTTTTCTCTCTCTCTCTCAAATAAATAAATAAAATATTTTTAAAAAAAAGAGAGAGACCGTTATTTCCGTGATGTGATTTTTGTTTGAAGGATATATTTAGCAATTACTATTTAGAAATTAATTTGATATATGGAGACACATGTATAGCTAGAGGAAATTTAGGTAGTATCTAGTTTAAGCCTCTTCATACACTGGAAGAAACAGAATCCCAGAATCTCACTCGCCAAGATTGTGCCAGAGGTTAAGTATTATGTTGAGAGACAATCTGTTTGTGGAAGAGTTTTGTCCTAGCTTAGAAGTTCAGTGTTCTGGGGCGCCTGGGTGGCTCAGTAGTTAAGGGTCTGTCTTCAGCTCAGGTCATGATCCCGGGGATCTTGGAATTGAGGCCCGCATCATGCTCCCTGCTAGGGAAGCCTTCTTCTCCTTCTCTCTCTACCCTGCTTGTGTTTCTCTATCGCTGAGTCTCTCTCTGTCAAACAAATAAATAAAATCTTAAAAAACAAAAACAGAAACTCAGTGTTCTTTGAGATGTTTCAGGTACTTCATACAAAAAAAAACCTTCTCCCACCTTACTCTACTCAAGATTTTATTTCTGCTTACACACTATTCAGGGGAAATAGTTCCTGGAGAAAAGTTGCTGTTATTTCTGGTCAAACTACTATTTATTTTAAAGATTTTTATTTATTGATTTGACAGACAGAGATCACAAGTAGACAGAGAGGCAGGCAGAGAGAGCGGGGGGGGGGAGCAGCCTCCCCACCAAGCAGAAAGCCCGATGGGGAACTTGATCCCAGGACCCTGAGATCATGACCTGAGCCGAAGGCAGAAGCTTAACCCACTGAGCCACCCAGGTGCCCCAAACTACTATTTTTTAAATTGTACTCATGGCTTCCTATCCTTTAACTTTAATCTGTAGGAAGAGCTCTCCCTGGACCCTGTAGCAATTTGAAATTTGCTGTGAATCCATTGAAAAGTATTGTCATTCCATATTGCCTGCACTTCTTAGCACTCGAACGTAATTTTTCACATGGAAAATTATAGCAACTTATTTGTGTGGCTAGTTTTAGAAAGTTGCCACCTTCATGACTGAGCCCACCTTCATGACTGAGCTGAGTAAGAGATACACTGAAGAGACCGCAGAATGATTTAGCAGCTGTTTTTGATAGAAGGACAAGGGCTTGTATGTTGTCACTAGGATAGTTTGTACTGTATGTGCCTGGAAGAAAGTCCCTGAGATTACAAAAGCATTCAACAACAGAACCCAGAATTCTGTAACCATTTTCTATCACAGAGGCACTGTAAAGAGAAAGAACGATTGGAGGAGTAGGACTTCTACTTTATATCAAGATAAATTAAGTTTTTAAAGTAACTTTCGGTGGATCAGGGTCAAATTAACACACAGAGGCCAAGGAATTTTTATTCGGTTGGACTTTCTTCAGAGAGAAAGAGAGTTTTCTTTGAAGAGAGTTCTCTTAATAGGAGAGAGACACTTCTGGCTCCATTTCTATTTTTAAATCTATTTTTTTTTCTCAAGTTCTACTTTGCCACAAACTTAGGAGAAAGAATGTTATATTGTATGATAAATCAAGAGTTGACTTAATTGGGGAGGCTGGGTGGCTCAGTGGGTTAGGCCTCTGCCTTCGGCTTGGGTCATGGTCTGCAGGTCCCGGGATCAGCCACATCAGGCTCTCTGTTCAGCAGGAGCCTGCTTCCCCTTCTCTCTCTGCCTGCCTCTCTGACTGCTTGTGATCTCTCTATGTCAAGGAAATAAAAAAATCTTTAAAAAAGTTGACTTAATCACTAATTCACAGTGAATTTGAGGAAGTTATTTAACTTCTCTCGTCTCAGTTTTCTCAAATTTAAATGAAGGTTTGATTTATTTGGATCAGTGATTTTTGACCATAACAGAATCCCTGGAAGTTAAGGGTAATTTAGAAAATCATATTCAACATTGTAATTTTATTTTCGGCAAGCGAAAACAAAGTCATCTATTGTTTTTACACTATAATCGCTGAAAACAAATTCTTTATTTGTGGATATTTGGGTAGATAGTATTCTTTTTTTGGGGGGGGTAGATAGTGTTCTTAAGAAACATCCTTCTAGAGACATAGACATGAATTTCAGGGGCAAGGGAATAAGAATTTTTAAAAAATTAGGAGCGCCTGGGTGGCTTAGCCGGTTGAGCAACCAACCCTTGATTTCAGCTCAGGTCTTGATCTCAGGGTTATGAGTTCAAGCCCTGCATCTGATATATGGAGACACATTTATAGCTAGAGGAAACTTAGTATCTTGTTTAAGCCTTTAAGTCTGCTTCCAGCGTGGAGCCTACTCAAATACATACAAACATACAGACAGACAGAATCAAATTAGACGTTGAGAAAAAAATCAAGAAACAATGATTTGGCTTATTGTTAAAGTTATCACAGTTCTGTAATTCCAAGAAAGTAACAGAAATTTCATTGTGCTCTACCAAAGTTAAATTTATACTAATGTTCCTTTTCTATAAAATTATATACCTGGGGATGCCTGGGTGGCTCAGTCAGTTAAGTGGTTGCCATTGGTTCAGGTCATAATCCTAGGGTCCTGGGACCTAGGCCTGCATCTGGCTCCTTGCTCAGCGGGGATCCTGCTTCTCCCTTTGTCTCCCGCTTCCCCTACTCGTGCTCTCTCTGTCTCTCTTCCTCTCTTTGACAAATAAATAAAATTCTTTAAAAAATTATGTAGTTTGGGTTCTAATTTTGGTTCCTGAATGATGAATAAACAAAAGGCAAATAGCATTATCTCTTCTCCAATTCAGCTCAAAACATGTTTAATGATGTCAAAGAGTGCCCAGTGAGGTGAGCTGGACAATATTTAGAATGGGAAATAAAAAGGAAGGTTTATATTGCACTTATTATGTAAGAATCTAAAAATCCTCTTTCACAAATCAAGACAAAAATATCTGAAAAATATGAAGAGTACAAAAATATATGAAGATTCTGTGTTACCAACAGATATATGCATCAAAAAATAGAGCTGTTTGAATTTTTCTTCATTTTTTTTAATGTTCTATAATTTCTTCAACCAATCTCTTATCAATCCTGTGTTGCGCTGTAGTAAGGATAAAAAGGCCTGTATAATTTCTGTTTTTGAGAATTTTCAGGGTCTAAAATGGTCAATTATTTTAAATATTTCATTGATGTTTAAATAGTATGCATTGTTTTCTGTTGGGTAAAAGTTATATCTATTTACCTATGTCTCTATCCATCATCCAGGATATCACATGAATATTAGTCTATATTAGTCTTCATATCTCCTTGATCTCCCCTGGTCTGTGACCTGTGATGGTTTCTCATACTTGCCCAATTTTTTTTTTAAAGATTTTATTTATTTATTTGATAGAGATCACAGGTAGGCAGAGAAACAGGCAGAGAGAGAGGAGGAAGCAGGCTCCCTGCCAAGCAGAGAGCCCGATGCGGGACTCGATCTCCTTGATCTCCCCTGGTCTGTGACCTGTGATGGTTTCTCATACTTGCCCAATTTTTTTTTTAAAGATTTTATTTATTTATTTGATAGAGATCACAGGTAGGCAGAGAAACAGGCAGAGAGAGAGGAGGAAGCAGGCTCCCTGCCAAGCAGAGAGCCCGATGCGGGACTCGATCCTAGGACCCCGAGATCATGACCTGAGCCGAAGGCAGAGGCTTAACCCACTGAGCCACCCAGGCGCCCGAGAAGAGTCCTATTTTTTTCACTCTCTCTTTCCTGGGCACTTATTCTGAGGCGCCCCAGTTGGTGTTGTTAATATAACTACATATGTGTTTAACAAGCATCACCATATTTTAGTGAGAAAGAACTGATTTCATTTTCTCAGGAGCCTTGAAATGTCAGGGAGGAGATATATGACAACCAAATTCTTTTTTTTTTTCAAGATTTTATTTATTTATTTGACAGACAGAGATCACAAGTAAGTAGGCAGAGAGGTAAGCCGGCGGGGGGCGGGGGAGGATGGGGGGGAGCAGGCTCCCCACTGAGCAGAAAGCCCAATGCGGGGCTCAATCCCAGGACCCTGGGATCATGACCTGAGCTGAAGGCAGAGGCTTTAACCCACCGAGCCACCCAGGTGCCCCTGACAACCAAATTCTTGAGTTAAAGCACAGCCCTGCTCCTGGCCCTTCCCAACAATCGCTGGTAAGGAAGAGGAAATGGGGGTAAAAAATGAGTTGAAGGTCTACTTAAAAGTGATGCCTCCTCCTCCTTGGCAGAGTTCACTCTCTAGACTGAGAACTTCCTTTTTACTTAAACATGAGTCCCTACCATAAGGGGCATGTTTCAGGTTTCTCACTTTAAGGGCCCCTGGAAAATGATTATTATCAACTATATTCTCATGATTGTAATTATGTTGCTTATATGCTCGATTAAAGCAGAGTTCCTTTTTTTCTCATTAGAAGCTACTTTTCATTGCTTAGAAATCTTAAAATTTTACTGACGTGTCTGAGCAGAAGGAGGAATAACAGAATATAACATGAACAGAGAGAATGAGTTCACCAAAAAAACTCCCAAACAGAGCTGGGGAACTTGTTTTATTCTGGGCTAAATGTTTCCTGACTCTGTGAATTCAGAAATATTTCAGAGGGAGGTATAGCATAAAACAAGTAGTGTAGAAGGCCATGAATCTTGAAGACTTTCTTGAATGCCTAAGCTACTGATTCCTGTCTCAAACTACCATTAGAGCCTTTTTAAAAAAAATATTTTATTTATTTGACAGAGAGAAATCACAAGTAGGCAGAGAGGCAGGCAGAGAGGAGGAAGCAGGCTCCCTGTGGAGCAGAGAGCCCGATGAGGGGCTCAATCCCCGGACCCTGGGATCATGACCTGAGCCGAAGGCAGAGGCTTTAACCCACTGAGCCACCCAGGCACCCCCCATTAGAGCCTTTTGCAAAGTTAATCAACACCCTTAATTCCTCAGGTAAAGGCCTTGCAAATCAGAGTCCTTCCTACCCTCTTATCTCACTTCTCTCTCTTCCTGGCCACACTGTCAGACTGGGCTCAGCATTAATCCATGAACATTTGTTTCTACACCTTCTTAATATGCTTGAAATGCCTTCCTCCATTCCCTCGCCAAAATTCTACACATTCATCACTTTAACTCAGATGTCATTTCGGGCATGAAAATAGCCCCCAATATTCCCTGATAGTATAAATTACCCACAATGCATATGGGCCTCTCTACCCTATTAGCTAATGTGTAATTCATCTGTGCATCTCTATGGCTCTATTGTAGGATCGGCACTCAAAAAATGTTTGTTGAATTACTCAACAAAGGAATGAACACATGGACATAAAGTTATTTCTCTCGTGCTTGGCTGACATCAGAGCTTGCCCCTAGGTAAATACTTGAAGTATTTTGATGAAAAGACACATTGAAGTGTGAGCCAGGACACCTAAGTCCTCTAATCCTAGCTCAGCCAACATCTAGGTAGCTTTAGAAAAGTCACCTCAATTTTTTGGGCCTATTTCTCTACATAACTCAAAGATTCTACTAGATTCTTTATCCTCACTGTGGAATGGGTTCACAGCCCAAAATATTTTGGGTCAGAAAAATCTTTGTGATCTTCTGATGATCACCAATCCTATGATATCCTTTCTATCTATCTATCTATCTATCTATGTATATCTATATATTTATCTCCTATATATATGATTTCTGGGAAATAGTTCAGTTACATCTTTTTAAAAAAGATTTTATTTGAGGGGCGCCTGGGTGGCTCAGTGGGTTAAAGCCTCTGCCTTCCACTTAGGTCATGATCCCAGGATCCTGGGATAGAGCCCCGCATCGGGCTCTCTGCTCAGTGGGGAGCCTGCTTCCCCCTCCCTCTCTGCCTGTCTCTCTGCTTAGTTGTGATCTCTGTCTGTCAAATAAATAAAATCTTAAAAAAAATATTTTATTTATTTGAGAGACAGACAGACAGAGAGAGAGAGAGCACAAGCAGGGGGAGGGGGAGTGGGAAAGGGAGAACAAGGCTCCCACTGAGCAGGGAGCCCGACGCGGGTCTCGATCCCAGGACCCTGGGATCATGACCTGAGCTGAAGGCAGATGTTCAAATGGTTGAGCCACCCAGGCACCCCTCAGTTACATGCTTCAAGTATATTTTTCCACTGCCATATACTCTTATACCTCTATTTATTTATTTATTTAATAAGATTTTATTTATTTATTTGAGAGAGACAGAGATAGCAAGAGGGAGCAGGAGTGGGGAGGAGAGGGAGAAGCAGGTTCCTGCTGAGCATGGAGTCTGACACAGGGCTCAATCCCAGGACCCTGGGATCATAACCTGAGCTGAAGACAGATGCTCAACAGACAGAGCCACCCAGGCGCCTCACTTCTGTTTATTTTTCACATTATTTCCATGGCACTTCTTCTATTCATATTTGTCAATACTCCAGAAACTTAGCAGTACATACTTTAATATTCCTACCTTTCCCATACATTGATAGCTTGAAAAAATCCTTTGTTAGTTCAGCCTAAAATTCTGAACAAGCAGTTTATTCTGAGTATATCTGTCACTTAAAAAAAAAAAAAGAGGGAGAGAGAGATTAGCAGTGTTCAAAATGAGAACTACGCTTTCCCTTTGGGGCTTGTGATGAGAAAGTATATAATGTTTAATGAAACAAAAATCCCAACTCACTAGTAGACCTGAAAGACAAGGAAAGACAAGCTAAGTTTTTCCTTGGCATATCCCCCAGGCTGAATTAGTCATTTGCTAGGCATTCCTGTAGTACTTGTGCATACTGTTTTTTACTGTACTTATCACATTCAATAGTATGTATTTAAGTTTTTCTTCTCTAACCCTGGGAGTATCTCAAAGAAAGGAAATGTATATTATTCATCTTTGTATCCTTGATCTCTTGCTTAAGACCTTGCTTATAGCAGATGCCTGATCAATGTTTGTTCAGTGTGTGGGTGGGTGGGGGGGCGCCTGTGTGACTCCCATCAGTTAAATGTCTGCCTTTTGCTCAGATTATGATCCCAGGGTCCTGGGATCGAGCCCCACTTTTTCTCCTCTCCGCTTGTGTTCTCTCTCCCTATCTCTGTCTCTGCCTCTCTCAAATAAATAAATAAAGATCTTTAAAAAAATATTTGTTCCATGGACAAGTAAGAAAGGTGGGATGTGAATTGAAGCTTGACTGTCGAGGGTTTCAGTAAGTGAAGAAGCGATAAAATTTTCACGTAGGAGACTAACGTGGTCAGAACTGTGTTTAGATTACTCTGATTTAATTTGATTATGTTAGAGACCGTCTTTTTTTTTTTTTTTTTAAGAATGACAGTGACATATGACATCCTGAATGTTTTGGGGGTTTTCTAAAGTTGTATTTATTTATTTATTTATTTGACAGAGATCACAAGTAGGCAGAGAGGCAGATAGAAAGAGAGGAAGGGAAGCAGGCTCCCTGCTGAGTAGAGAGCCGGATGGGGGGCTTGATCACAGGACCCTGAGATCATGACCTGAGCAGAGGCAGAGGCTTAACCCACTGAACCACGCAGGCACCCCGAGACTGTCATTTTTTATTTTGAAGCAATTGTTTGTAGGAACTGGCTCATACCAGGTTGCAAGAACCAGGTGTTGAATTTTCTTGCAAGCCATTTGTTAAACACAGTCATTATTCAAAGTTAGACTATATAAAACTACAACTAAATATATTAAAAACAAAAGTAATACTCAAAACTCATCACTTCCAAATTACTTTCCTACATATATTGCTATCTATGTTCTTGAGGTTATTTATCTATTACATCTAATACTAATAATATACTGTGCATCTAATAATATGCTGTGCATACTAATAATATTCTGTGCATCTCTTCCAGATCTGCATTCAGTGATGTCATTTGGTAGCTTGAAATTAGCCATGTTGGAAATATTTACACTATGGAAATGGGCAAACACCACCAGTCAAGGCTTCTTCTCCCCTTCAGAGTTGGTTGGTAAACACTTACTAGCACACCATTATGTAGAAGGCAAAGTGCAAAATGGAAAATGAAAAGTTTGGAAAATAAGAGTTGAGGAAATTTGTAGACATCAAGAAAAAAAGAGAAAGGAGAAATGGAAGAAAAAGGGTGAGAGGATTAGAATTATTTGCAGATTCCAATATACAAATAATAGAAATTTGAGAAAAGAGAAGAAAAGAGAAAAATGGGTGGGAATAGAATGGGGGCAGAGTATAGGGGTGTAGAGGGGAGAGATCTCATGAGCAATACAAAGGAAAAATAAAGTGATGCAAGAAATTTCCCAGAACTGAAGGGCAAGAGTTTCTTTCTTTCTTTTCTTTTCTTTTTTTTTTTTTTAAATTTTGTTTATTCATTTGAGAGAGAGAGAGAGAGAGTGACAGAGAGAGCACAAGTAGGGGAAGAGGCAGGGAGACAGGGAGAAGCAGATTCCCCACTGATAAGGGAGCCTGATGCTGGACTCCATCCCAGGACCCTGGGATCATGACCTGAGCCACAGGCAGAGGCTTAACTATCTGAGCCACCCAGGCACCCCAGGGCAAGAGTTTCTAAATTAAAAGGGCCCTTGGGTGTCTAGCACAATGAATGAAAATATGCATATCAAGGCATATCATTATGCATTTTCAAAACATCAAAGGTAGAAGATGATCAAAGTTTCCAAAAATAGTAATAACAATAGGATAATACACATAGGTATATGGGTCATGTATGAATGTAAGAATTTCATTAGAATCCTCAGAAGTAAGATTGCAAGGTAGAAAACTCACAGTTCTAAGAAAAAATGAATTCCAACCTAGAATAATACACCCAAACAAATTATCATACCAGTCAAGAGAGGACGTCAAATAGAGATATATTCAGGGGCACCTGGCTGGCTGAGTCCAAACAGCATATGACTCTTAATCTTGGGGTTGTGAGTTCCAGTTCCATGTTGGGTGTAGAGGCTACTAAAAAACAAAAATGTTAAAAAAAAAAAAGATAATGATAATTTCAGACTTGTAAGTTCTCAAAAAAAAAAATTACCTCCTTTACACCCTTTCTCACAAAGCTACTGGTAGATGTGCTGTACCAAAACAACAGAGAAAAACAAAACACGGAATCCAAGGACACAGGGAGTCCCAAAATGAAGCAAGGAAAATTCCCAGGATGATGATGAAGGGAAATCCCAGAACAACAGCTGTGCAGTTGGCCTAGTGAGCAACACTTAAGATTGGAATAGAAGGAATAGTTGCAAGAAAAAAAAAAAAAACCCAAAAACTAAACCACCACATGTATTACCTGACGAGATTGAATGAATGGAAATTTACAGTTTTGGTAGGCCATTGGGAAAAAATTAATGATAGATCCGTAGAAAACAAAGAATGGAGACAATGATTAACTGCAAGGAGAAGAAAAAAAAAAAAAGCCTGATGGGAAGGGAGATATAATCGCAGTCTATTACCCAGACCCACTGTGAAAAATATTTTCCAATTCACACTAACGTAAATTAAAAATTATTTAACCCACATTCGCGATGACGGTTTGGGGAGGACGGAGGAAGCTAGGTGTGTATAGAGGAGGGCACAGCTGGCGAAAGAGCAGTGAAAGTATACCACACTTCGTCGAAACAGACATTACCCCCTCTCCCCCCACCCCCATAAACAAAGGAAATCTCCCTCTGAAACTGCTCAAGCCTTGGACCCCCTCCGCCTGATGAAGGACTTCAACTGGGCTGCGGGCCTTCGGACCCCGCCACCGACCTTGCAGGAAGCGGCAGGAGGTGCTTCCAGGGGCCCTGGGATCGGGCTGCTGGAGCCGGGAAGCCTGAAGCCGTGGTGCCCGCCCCACGCTGAAGGCCAGAGGCGCCTGCGACCTGTCCCGCCTCGCGCAGGGAACCGGTCGCTGCGACAGGCCCACTGCGCCATGGGGCAGAGGCTGTCGAGTTGGGCTGGGGCTGTCGGCGCGGACCGGCCGCGGCGACGAGGCCGGAGAGGAGGTGGGCGCCCGCTGCTCGCGAGTGCGGCCGCCCTGTCGAGGGCCCGCGGCAAAGCTGCAAAGGGCCGCGGCGACCGCGGCTGCGATGCGCCCCCGGAGCTCCGCAGAATCCCGACGGCCTGACGCGGCCCCCCCCCCAACCCCTCACCCTCCTCAGCCGCCGCCGCGACCCCGGCCCTCGATCCCGCAGTCGGGACCGGCACCCGCGTTCACGCCGGACCCCACTCCTCGCCTCAGGACCCCCGCTCCTCCCGGACACCACCGACCCCTGCCTCGGGCCCTGGCCCTCGGCCCCAGGTCTGACCTTTGCCCGCCTGACTCCAGCCCTCGCACCCTGCCCCTCATCCCAGACCCCGCCTCGGCCCTCGCCCCCTCACCCTGATCCCTATTGACCCCCAACTCTGACTTTCGTCCCCTCCCTTCTGGTCCTCGCCATCGATTCTGACCTCTGACCCTCGAACCCAGAACCTGGCCCTCGCCCTCCGACCCAAGCCCTTGCCTGAGCCGAGGGCCCTCGCCCCAACCCCGGCCTTCGCTCCCCGACCCTTGTCCCCCAGCCCCGGCTGTTGGACCCCCTAGACTCTGGATTCTCGCGTTCGAGCGATCGCGGGGCCCTTGCCTCCGGACTGCGACCCTTGCTTCCGGACCCCGAGTCTCTCCATAGCCCTATGCTCGCTCTGCCCGCCGCCCGGCCCCGGACCCGCAGCCCGGGAAGGGTCTGGACCAAGGGCCGAGATGCGAGGCCCGGCTCAGCTGGGGGAGGGTGGCTTCTCAGCCCCGGCCAGGCTAGTCACCGCGGCGCTCCTGCTGGAGACTGGGAGAGAGCGAAGTCACAGGTTTCAACCTGAGCAGGAGGGCGACCCCGTGCATAGAGTATAAAGGCACGGACGGGGTTGACAGTGGAGTGGTGTTTTGGTGATGCCATGGTTAAGTCTGTGCAACACAGGACTCATCCCTTTAGAAATATAGGGCGGTGGACCAGGAGACATAGCTGAAAACGTTCCATGTGGTTGCTCAGGAGAATTATAATAGGAGGGAGAGGACCGGTGGGGTGGGAGAACGCTGTTTTTCTTTTGCATTGTTAGGGCACTGTTTTGTTCTTTCTTTTGAAACTAGTTAACTAGAGAAAGAATTGTTAGTGACCTTTAGTAACCCCAAAACCCGATTTTCTAACAGGCTCCCCCTCCTACTAGCTGTGTGATCCTGGGCAAGTCACTCTACCTTGGGAACTTTGGTTCGCTCATCTGTTAAATGAAACTTCACACACACACAGAGTTACCATGAGGATTAGTGACAAGGTAGGCAAAAGTGCTTTGTCAGAGCCTGTGATGGGCACAAACTAGTTGTTCAAAGAACCTTATGAGTGAAGTTATTTTAGAATGAATAAAGGAGTTTGCAGCCAAAAGCGGCCTCTCGCCCACAATACCTGGGTGCTGAGGGGCTGGAGTGGATGTGATCCAATTTCAGTGTGGGTTTTTCAGCAGACCAAGGCTGTAAAGGAGAGAGCAATAATAGAGCAGCTTGTGTGAACAACTTGAGGTCTTTTTAAATGTTAATTTGTACCTGGACAGCTCCCAGGTTGTGGAGGCTTGGGGTGAGATGGGGAGAAAAGGGAACAGGATTTGCGAAAGAGACAGAATATGCCCTATTTATTACCGGTATCTTATTAGCAAACAGATAAGTTAGGGAGTGAAATCATTCACCTTACAAAATTTGTTCCTTACATGTAAAACAGATCACAAGTCCCTTAAGGCAGAATCTTCTCTGGCATTTAAAAACAATACTGTATAAACAAAAGCTGAGATTTTTCAAGCAATTGCTGTGCAGGGTCAGCCTGAAATTAAGATAA
Organism: Martes martes; assembly: GCF_963455335.1. Taxonomy (NCBI): domain Eukaryota; kingdom Metazoa; phylum Chordata; class Mammalia; order Carnivora; family Mustelidae; genus Martes; species Martes martes. Next base: position 24,972,904 of record NC_137904.1, on the reverse strand, counting down.
AGCAAATTTTCATTCTAATATCCCAAGTAACTCTAAAAAGTTGATGGAGCTGGGACTGGAACCAGAATTTGATTCTGAAGCCTCTTCCATTTTTTCTTTTCTGTTAAAATATTTTATTTAAATAGAAATTACAAAAATAATATGCCTTTGTTATATTACTAATATACCAAGGTATAAATTCCCCATTCTACTTCTCAAAGGTAACGAATGTGTGAATGGTTTGGTGGGCAATCCTCCAAACTTTTTTTTTTTGCTCATAACGTGCATATACACACATTTAAAATGAATTATACAATAACCATTGTCCTGCAACTTGCCATTTTTGATTTAATAATGTGTAATTCATCTTTTTTCATACACACACTGATTTCCTTTAATAGTTGCATAGTAAAACTATGTATGGATGTACTATAATTTATTTAACCACGTGCCTGATAGACAATTTAGGATTTTTCCAATGTTTTGCTGTTCCAGATCGTGTTTCAGTTACCTTCCTTAGACGTACGTTTGTGTGTTTTTGTTAGTATTTCTGTAGGATGGATTTGTAGACATTGGAAATGCTGAGTCTTAAGACACGTATGTTTAAAATGTTGGTAGAACTTGCCAAAATATACTCAGAATAACACTGATCGTCTTAACTGTTATGCCCCACTGCCCCTCGAGCAAAGTAGCGGGTGCATTTTGAAATAGCTGGCTTTCTCTGTGGTAATGACAGCTGTGTGGACCCATAGGGGAGGGCTACTAATGGAGAAGGAAAGAGAGAAAGATTGTGACCAAGTCTTTGAAGCAGAAAGTCCTTTGCCTTAGATGCTTTGGGTGTATGGAAGCCAGTAGTACTCACCAAAACGTAAAGGGGGAGCTTTAGGTTGGTGGCTCTCTTTTGGTCCATAAATCCTCACCGTTTAAAAGAATCTGGCATTTTGGGGTGCCTGGGTGGCTCAGTGGGTTAAAGCCTCTGCCTTCGGCTCAGGTCATGATCTCAGGGTCCTGGGATTGAGCCCCACATGGGGCTCTCTGCTCAGCAGGGAGCCTGCTTCCCTTCCTCTCTCTCTGCCTGCCTCTCTCCTTACTTGTGATCTCTGTCTGTCAAATAAATAAATTAAAATAAAAAAAAGAATCTGGCATTTGAATTTCTAACAGTATATTACTCTTGTAATAAAACTGATAAATAAAAGACTGCTAAAGGTGACCAGGTAATAATCTATTGCTGTAAATCCAGAGTTTCAAATTTGTTTAAAGTGAGGTACATTCACACTGTTAAGTTGATTCTAGCTTGCCAATGGAGTATGACTTTAAGGGAAACAAATGGCTCCAAAGAGAACATTTTTCCCCCTGTACTTCTTAATAAGTGCTCAAAACTTCAAGGGTCAATATCATTTGGTCAAAAACATGAGAAAGCAATCCACTCATACTTCTACCCATGACGGCAACTGTATGAACTGAGTATGGGATCTAGTGGGTGGGAGGTTGTAAAGAACAGAGACAATTCCTTAAGGCACCTCAAGGGATTAGGTCTTATTGTAAGTTGACCAGAGAGCAAGAAGGAGCTTTGAGAGAACTGTAATCAAAACATTTCAAAATGGGATCTCAGTTGCATGAGTTCATCCCTCCTGGGTGCTCTTATTAATACAATTCAGTGACTCTGCATTGTCTTCTAGGTACTGTGTTCCTTCTTGTCCCACCCCTCTTCACTCTGTGTACCTTTTCCATATTTCCTAGTTTCTACTTACTCATAGTTTCTGCTTCCTTACAACTTGGCCTTGCCAAGTTCCTCAAGCTTCTATCTCTGACTCATGGATTCTCTTTGTCTTTAACTCCAATGTTCACATCAAGTAATTCTTTTTTTCCTTCTAATTCAGAGTCCAAAGAGGGAGATTTAAGGTAGCCCAGTTCCTCTTTTCATGCCAGCTTTTTGGTCAGTCAGTAGGTGGGTTGTCCTTGAGTCAGGAGCTTCCTTGTGGTCTGATGAGTAATGGGAAATTGCCCAGGGTCAGGTCATAAGAAAAAAGTAGCTGTGGGTAGATCAGTTTCCTCTAGGAAGGGTTTTGGGCATATTGAACACTGTGAGTGACTTTTATAACAGGTGTTATGCATAATGTAGAGTTGTTTCTCTTTGGTAAATGTTTTCCATTGCTAGATTCTAGGGTCTTCAAACATAAATAAGCTACTAATTCTCTCTCTCATGGAAGTCTCGGTATTATGAAGCATAGGCATATAAAGACATAAACCATACAAATTAGGTAGTGCCACTATACAAATATTCATTCATTTATTCACAGATATGTAATGAGCACTTACTACGTGCCTAACTCTGGAGATTCAGCAGCAAACAATTTCAGCTCCATGATTTTATGTTTCAGTGTATGTGTGAGGAGAGATAAGTAATAAACACTACTATAGTTTCGATGGTGATCATTGATACAGAGAGGGAAAAAAAGCATATAGAATAAGAGTCATTGAGGGTAGGAAGTGCAGTTTTTTAAAAAAATATTTATTTATTTAGGGAGAAGGTGAGCAGAGGGAGGGGTAGAGGGAGGGGGAGACAAAGAATCTCCAGCAGACTCCACACTCAGTGTGAAGCCCGGCAGGGGGTCGATTCCAGGACCCCAAGATCATGACCAGAGCCAAAATCAGGAGTCAGATGCTCAACTGACTGAGTCACACAGGCACCCCAGGAAGTGCAATTTAAAGTATGAACGGTGTCTTTGAGACAGTGACATTTGAAAAGATCTGAAGGAGGTGAGGGAAGAGCCATGAATTTATCTGGGAAAGAGGATTCCAGGCCGAGAGAATTCCAGCCAGTGCAAAGGCCCTGCATTGCCACGTTGAGGGGATAACAAGGAGGCTTATATATCTGGAGTGGAGAAAAGTAGAGAAGAGTGGGAAATAGGGCCAGAGAGGAAAGGCAACGGCAGGGTACCAGACCATATGGCACTTTGTAGGCAAGTACAAAGATTTTAGTTTTTACTCTGTGTCCAGAAACCATTGTAGGGCTTTGAGCAGAACATGATCTGACTTATATTTTATGATCTGACTTATATTTAACTTTGGCTGTTGTTAAGAATAGATTCCTGGGGGTGCCTGAGTGGCTCAGTGGGTTAAAGCCTCTGCCTTCAGCTCAGGTCATGATCTCAGGGTTCTGGGATCGAGCCCCGCATCGGGCTCTCTGCTCAGCGGGGAGCCTGCTCCCCCTTCTCTCTCTGCCTGCCTCTCTGCCTACTTGTGATCTCTGTCTGTCAAATAAATAAATAAATAAAATCTTTAAAAAAAGAATAGATTCCTGTTCAGAATAGGCTCAAGAGGGCCAGGGTGGACGAAGGGAGGCCATCTGGGCTAGAGCAAAATCCAGGTGAAAAGTAATGGTGTTTTGCACTAAGATCATAGCAGTAGCAATGATGGGGAGAAGTCATAGTCTGGCTATATTTTCTACAACAGAGTGGATTGCTGACAAACTAGATGTGGAGTCAGGGACAACTCCCAGGCTTTGGCCTGAGAAACCAGAATAAAGGAATTACCATTAACCAAGATGGAGAAGCTGGTAGTAAGAGCAGGTTTTGGGGGAAGAGCATCAGCAGCTTGCTTTTGGACATACTAATTTTGAAATGCCTGTAAGATCTCCAAGTGAAGATATTGAGTAGGCAGTTGAATGTACTGGGATGAGTCTGGAGTTCAGGGGACAGTTATTTATTTATTCATTTATTTATTTATTTAGGATTTTATTCATTTATTTGAGAGAGAGCAAGCGCGTGAGAAAACATGAGAGGAGGTAGGGGCAGAGGGTGAGGGAGGAGCAAACTCTTCACTGAGCAGAGAGCCTGATGCGGGTGCCCGTGTTTGTTTGTCTGTTTATTTATTTATTTTTAAAAGATTTATGGATTGGTGCTATGAAGTTGGCTGTCCAGGGACACCTGGGTGGCTCTGTCAATTAAGCGTCTGCCTTTGGCTCAAGTCATGATCTTGAGGTCCTGGGATTGAGTCCTGCTTCGGGCTTCCTGCTCAGTGGGGAGCCTGTTTCTCCCCCTGCCTGCTGCTCCCCCTGCTTATTCTCTCTCTCTCTCTCCATCCCTAGTAAATAAATAAAATCTTAAAAAAAAATTGGCTGTCGAATGTGGCAGTCATTATTTCCATGTGGCAATTTAAATATATAATTAAATTATATAAAAATTCAGTTTCTGGGGCGCCTGGGTGGCTCAGTGGGTTAAGTCTCTGCCTTTGGCTCAGGTCATGATCTCAGGGTCCTGAGATCGAGCCCCACATCTGGCTCTCTGCTCAGTGGGGAGACTGTTCCCACCTCCCCCACCCCCCCACCCTGCCTGCTTCTCCGCCTACTTGTGATCTCTCTCTCTCTCTGTCAAATAAATAAATAAAATCTTTAAAAAATTCAGGGGCACCTGGGTGGCTCAGTGGGTTAAGCATCTTCCTTCGCTCAAGTCATGATCCCAGGGTCCTGGGATGGAGCCCTGTATTGGGCTCTCTGCTCAGTGGGGAGCTTGCTTCTCTCTCTCCCTCTGCCTGTTGTTCTGCCTACTTGTGCTATCTCTCTATCAAATAAATAAAATCTTTTTAAAAAATTCACTTTCTCAGTTGCTCTAGCCACATTTCAAGTACTCAATAACTACATGGGGCTCATTGCTACCATGTTGGACAGTGAGGATATAGAATATTTCCATCATTACGGAATGTTCTATTGGACAGCACTGAAGATGACATTTAACATTATGGGCCTAGATGAGATCACCTAAAGAATTAGTAAGAGAGGGGGAAAAAGATTCAAAGACCAGGCCCTTTATATAAATGTATATAAGTACACAAATTGTGGTGATGGTGGGATAGTGGGGTATTAAGGGCAGGCTTCCTTTTTAAACAAATTTTTTTTTTCATGAACTTAATGGATACTAGGACACAAGACATTCCAGGTGTAAGGGAATAGTGTGTGTTAATAGAAGTATAAAATAACATGCATGGTATGGTGGGGAAGTATAAGAAAGTTGGCATTTCTGGAGCAAGACCATTTTATTTTAGTATAGTTAAACACACTCGCTCTCTCTCTCTCTCAACCTCTTCTTTGCTTAAACAATTTGGGACTGAGCAGCCATGTGGTGCTGAGGCTAATCAGTCCAGGTCTAATTGGAGGACAAAATAAGAAGGGGAAAATTTTTTTCCTCATCAACTTGAAAATTGTGAATAAAAATGGATGTAGGAATTGAATTTAGGGAAATGGCTGTTTATCACATACCTGATGCCTCCTGTTTCTTTCTACGATAGAAATTAAATGCGATATTCACTTTCAAGTTTCTGAAGCTTTGTTTGACAAAGACCTGAAAGTTACTTCAGCAGGGACTGGGTTTCTATCTGGATTAAGGGCAAACTGAAACAAAGTTGATGTACCTAATCAGCTCGGGCTTTGATGGAATGTATTCATACACAATCGCCAAGCCCCATCCTGGAAGCCAATCATTTCAGAACATGTTTTTTCAGGATGTCAGTTTGTTTTAATAATAGGTTGCTATCCCCAAACTACCATATTCTTGGTTTTCTTTTTGTTTTTCCTTTTTTCAAGTTTGCAAAAAGCAATAACTTAAGCCACAAGAAAAAACCCACAAAAATGCTTTTCACCAATTAAAAGAAACTCTTTCCACTTACATGTGTTTTGAACTAGAATAACCTAAAATTTTTAAAAAAGACTTCATTCGAATAAAAAAACTTTAAAAAGTGGAACCTATTAGAATCTCACGTTGTCATTCTATGCTCCTACAGTTAAAGACTATGTCATTATTTCCATTATACTTACCTCCTAATTTTCAGGGCTTATTAGCCCGGCTGTAAAAACTTGCTTCAGTTGAAATTTGGCAAGCTGACAAGGCTGCGTGCCAGAAGTAATTTACTATCCAGTGTGGTTTGCAAAGTAAAAGAAGCTATATATAATAGAAAAAGAAATGAAAAGTTCCTGGTTCCAAATATTTTAATGTGTGTAATGTGTGTCACCTCAAACTTTTCAGCTTTTGTTGTTAGCAATGTGAGATAACATGAAAGGTTTGAAAAGTACAGATGCTTTGCATTCACATCAAACTGAGGGCTCCGATGTTCTTAGGCATCAAAGAGCAGTCTGGGTCTATCACTTCTGTTTGACTTTGAAGTCTCCCAGGGCTCTGTGTGGGAGAAGCGGGCAGAGGACTTGGAACAAGGTAGGGGGAGGGGATTCCAGGTGTCTTACCTCTCATTATCACTGAAATTAGGTTCTTCTCTTTACCTAATAATGATAATAATAATAATAATAACAATAATAATAATGGGATAAAAAGAGAGCATTTCTTTGTTGTTTATAAGCACTGAGCTGTCCATAAACTTAATCTTTGGATGTGACAATGAATATCCTAAGGAAACGTTCAAGTTTATTATGAAGTTTACATGTAAGTACCTAGGGGACAAGAATAGATGTTTTAACTTGATTTGCAAACATCTAACTACTGTTCATCTGTTGGAGTCCTTAGGAGATTGTCTGGGACCTCCCCCTTTTCTGTTTTCCAAACTGGCTTATAAGCACTACAAAGGCATCAAGTGTCTCTCCAACATGGGGTGAGCAGGGTAGGCCCTTCTGGGATTACTCTTATTTGACAATCGGGAAAAAAAAATCACAAACATTTATATTAAAATGAATACTAGGGCCTCCTGGTTGGCTCAGTCGTACAGCATTTGACTCTTGTTCTCAGGGTTGTGAGTTTGAGCCCCACCTTGGGTATGGAGATTACTTAAAAAAATAAAATCTTAACGGGGCACCTGGGTGGCTCAGTTGTTAAGCATCTGACTTCAGCTCAGGTCATGATCCCAGGGTCCTGGGATCTAGCCTCACATAGCATTGGGCTCTCTGCTCAGCGGGGAGCCTGTTTCCCCTTCTCTCTTTCTGCCTGCCTCTCTGCCTACTTGTGATCTCTCAGTCGTAGGGTGTTTGGCTTCACCTCAGGTCATGATCCCGGGTCATGAGCCCTCACATTGGGCTCCCAGCTTGGTGGGAAGCCTGCTTCTCCCTTTCCCACTCCCTCTGCTTGTGTTCCTTCTCTTGCTGTCTCTGTCAATTAAATAAATGAATGAAATCTTTAAAAAATCTTAAAAAATAAATTGTAAACCAAAATAATTTAAAAAATTAAAATGAAATTAATATATTGTGGCTAGAATGTAAAATTTGTATGAACTTTTTTGCAGAGGGAGAAAGCTGTGGTCATTTGTGTTTCAGTATTTTGACCCTGACACATAAAAATGATAGTTGAAGCTCTCTCTTCAAGAGAAAGGTATCCTGAAAGAGTGGGTCTGGTTATTAATGTTTTCTTTTAAAGTTTAGCTTTCATAAAGTGCACAAAAAAATTTTTTTAAAGATTGTATTTATTTGAGAGAGAGTGTGCATGACTGGGGGAGAGGCAGAGGGAGAGGGAGATAAACAGACTCACTGCTGAGCAGGGAGGCCAATGTGGGGCTCGATCCCAGAACCCTGGGATCATGACCTGAGCCAAAAACAGATGCTTAACCAACTGAGCCACCCAGGTGTCCCCATAAAGTACAGAAATCTTAGGTGTGCACCTCAATGGATGGATTTCTACATATTCATATATATATACACAAACACATAATGACCACCCAGATCAATCAGGAATAGAACATTTCTAACATTCAGAGGTCTCCCCCTCCCAGGTAGTACCTGTTCACCAATCTGAGATCCATGGTGAGTTTTGAAGATCAAATAAAAGACTAAAAGAAATACCAAGTTTTCTAAGGTGCACCTTAGAGATCCAGACTCAAGTGCACTTTTTTTCTGGACCTGTGGTTCCTTCACTAGGTGTGCTTATCTAGGTATTCTGAGACTCAGTTGGCATTATTCAAACACAATTTCCTCTGCTATATGGGCTTTCTCTAGCAGGTGTTGTTGTTATTGTTTTTCCTCTTCAAAAGCTCATTGAGTTGTTATTTTAAAATATTTGTGATCAGAGTAAGTGAGTTAATATATAAGGAGCTTAGAACAGTGCATATAGTAGCTGGGCATCTAGAAACCCTAGATAAGAGAGAACTATTATACTGAGATGCAGAGGAAACAAAAGATAGCTTTGCCATTATTATTATTATTACTATTAATTAAGGATTTTGTTTCTGAGAGAGTGCATCTGTGCTCGCTCACACACAAGAGGGTGTGGGGTGGGGCAGAGAGAGAAGCAGACTCCCCACTGAGTGGGAAGCCTGATGCCAGGCTCCATCCTAGGACCCAGAGATCATGACCTGAGATGAAGGCAGGTCCTTAACTGACTGAGCCACCCAGGCGCCCTTGCCATTAACATTATAATAATTGTGAGAGCAAGATAAACACAGACGCAAAATTTGAAAATAAGAGAGGAGAGTATTTATAGCTGGGTTGATTTAAAATCCATAGGTATCTATCAAATTTGCCTTGAAATGAAAGATTAAAATCTCTCAGCTTGCTGAGCCCCTTGGACCTAAAGAAATCTAGCAAGTGCTTTTTGTTATTCTGTCATGCATTTATTTATTGAGTGCTTATTATTTTCTAGGCACTGTTCAAAGCTCCCAGATGTCTAGTGAACAAAACAAGTATTCCCTACCTATTTGGAGCTTATTGTATAGTAGCATCCCTACTTTCACTGTTAACACAGGCTGGGGATTTTCTTTACAAGGAAATTTAATCTTTGCTTTACATCCATGAGTTTCTTCGCCTCTACAGCAGAGGGATCAAGAAATGAAGCCGAAGCCAACCTTTGCCTCAATTTTGAGACTAGTGGGGTAAAATGTGAAAGGAAATAAAAAAACCAAAAACAAAAAACCAACCATTAAAAAGGAAAGGCACAGAGGTGGAACATGGTTAATTGCTAAACCTATTCCCCTTTATAAATCACAAGGTGCTAACGCCAATATTGAAATAAACAGGTCTAGCAAGAACTTCTGCTTTGGTTTTTTTTTTTTTTTTAATCATCTTCCAGAACTTAAAAAGAATTCAGTCATGTAGTTATTTTAGGTTTAGTAATTATACCAACAATGTCACTTCCAGGCTGAGTTGTCTGATGGTTCCCTTAGAAATGCTAACTTGCTTGGGCAGTGGTTTAAAGAGAGACTATACCTTACTGATTTATTTCCGTAACTCCCAAAGTTTTCACTACCAAGCTCCCCTCTTCTAAAAACATACTTTCTGATACCCACCCAGGGCCACGTGTTTTAAAAGATCTTGTGGATGAAGGCAGAATTATTATTTAAATAATGAAAAGTCCTCCTATTTAAAAATTAATCGGCCAATTGGAGATTCTAATTGTCACGTGAAAAACCGGTGTTATCACACTGGTTTACCAAGTCTAGTCGAAAGCAGAGCCCATAGTATTACGGACAGTCTGCCAATTTCAGCGTCCTTTATGATTTTCATTACTGACATTTTCAGATGTTCGCTATTGGAAAGCGAGGGCGGCCGCACAATAAAAGGAGACAATATTTCGCAGAAAACGCAAAACACGTCTCTCTCACGTAACCGCTCTGGACCCCGGAGGTGTTTTCTCGGATCCCCGCCCACTTCTAGCCAAGCGCGCGTTTAGGACCACCCCCACGCCGGCTCCGCCCCTCCCCTTCCCTCCGGTCCATGTGAGCACTCCTGCATCTCAGGGGTCCTCGCGGAAACCCCACAATCGGCCACAGAGAGGTGACAGCCGCCGTAAGGGCCAGAGGGCCTTCTCCAACGGCGGAGGCGGCGGAAGCGGAAGAGGCGGGACCTAGGGCGTACGTTACGTCAGCACGTGCGAGCGCTGGGGCTGGGTCTCTGGAATAGAAAGTGGGCTCTTCCTGCGCGTGTTGGCGGTTGAGAAGTTCGCTGGTGGGTTGTGTGGGCTTGTGACCTCATGGCGGAGATAATCCAGGAACGCATAGAAGATCGACTCCCCGAATTGGAACAGCTGGAGCGCATTGGACTGTTCAGTCATGCGGAGATTAAGTGAGAGAGAGCTGAGGAGGTGGGGTGGGGCTGGGGCAGGCGGAGGAGAGGGGATGGAGTCTGTGGCGGGGGGCAGGGATGCGGGGGACACTTAATTGGGTTTATTTTTCTTAACCTGGAAGAACCCCATTTTCATAATTTGTCGATGCCTAGAATTTGTCATTCGGGGCAAGGTGGTCTGTCCACTCACCCACGAAACGCCTGACAGCTCTTCATGGAGCCGGTTCTTAGGGCTATAAAGGTGATAAAACTAGGATGCCAGTATCAGGAGCTACCTGCCTTGCGTGTGCTGGGGGAGACAAATTAAACATTTTGCTTACACTGCGGCGTACTGTAAGTTGATTGTAGTAGAATGTACTGCCCTAGAGATGCAGAGAGTGCTGTGGGAGCCCAGGAGGAGTGGATAAATCTTCCTAATAAGACATGAAGGTGGGGGGACCATTTAATTCAATTTCATGTTCTACCCCAGGGCGTGGCCAACAACATCTGGCACATGGTTGGCATTGAGTAATTTTTAGAATTAAGTTTAATGTCTTTTAATGGTTTTCTGTGATTGTTTCTGCCTCTTACAATGGTTGTGATTGTAGTGATGTGATTATGGGAGACTTAAACATTTGTTAGTGAAATGGCACATAGCAGTGTGGAGTCTTAATGAGTGTTCAGTAAATGTTGTTATTACTGGTTTTTTTTTTTTTCTTTTAAAGATTTTATTTATTTATTTGACAGAGAGAGGGAGCACAAGCAGGGGAAGCAGCAGAGGGAGAGGGAGAAGCAGGCTCCCTACTGAGGAAGGAGTCTGATGGAGGGCTCCATCCCAAGACCTGGGATTATGACCTGAGCTGAAGGCAGATGCTTAACCAACTGAGCAACCCAGGAGCCCCTGTTATTATTACTGTTAAGTAGAGACAGTTATTGGTCTTGCATATCTTGTATTAAATTCCCCTAATAATACACACATTTTGTGTTTTCTCTAGCTAAATACAATGAATCTCTTTCTGTGAGTCCTTTGTAGTCTTATAAACCTTCCTAGGTAGAAACAGTAGGGACAATCTAGGTCTTTTTTTTTTTTTTTTTTTAAGTCTGCATGTTGAAAACTCAGAAGAGGAATTTAGAAAAGATACTTTTTTATTAAAACCTAAGTGACCTGAATTTGGAGGAAAGTAAATCTTTACTAGTATCACATATAAATAATGTAAAGTACTTAACATTGTTTGCTTTGGTGGTGGGAATGTCAGTGGCCCTGGCAGTCTATTAAGATGATTTTCATGACAGTTTTAAAATACATCCTGATGCCCCTAAGCACACAGAAATAATCATGTGAGAAAATACTTGCTTACGAAGGATAATTATTTGGGAATTTCAGGTTTTGGAAAATGTGTTTTAAATATATTAAAAGTAAACTTAAGGGGTGCCTGGTTGGCTCAGTCATTGGGCATCTGCCTTTAGCTTGGGTCTTAGTCCCAGGGTCCTGGGATCAAGCCTGGCATCAGGCTCCCTGCTCAGCGGGAAGCCTGCTTCTCCCTCTCCCACTCCCCCTGCTTGTGTTCCCTCTCTTACTATATCTCTGTCAAAGAAATAAAATCTCAAAAAAAAAAAAACCAAAAAAAAAAACCCAACCTAAGAAAACCCCCAAAGTTCTTTAACTTATGCTCTTTTCAAGTGTTACATCTTATTATTATTATTTTTTTAAGTGTTACATATTAAATGCCTTTTTCCTCAGGGCTATCATTAAGAAGGCTTCGGATCTGGAATATAGAATACAGCGAAGAGCCCTTTTTAAGGAAGACTTTATCAATTATGTTCAAGTGAGTGAATAAGTTCATTACTTTTTAATCCCTTCACAAATTTTAAGTAAGTTCTAGAATGGTGCGCTTGAGTTTTCTATGAAATTCTAGAATTGATGATTAAATGGTAATTTTTGAGCAGGAATAGAGGTGATTCAGGAATAACATTGCTTCACTACGGCTTCAGTCCTTGGCAAACTGAACTTTTCTTTATTTCTTCTATAGTGTTAGTAGATTAGGTACTGCCGAAGATACTGTGTATCAGGATGTCAGCAAGAGAACTGAGATACTATTTCTTGTGTGTGTTGGGGGGAGAGTGGGTTTGACAACAGTAGGTGGTTGGAAATTTAATATTTATGTATAAGTCTGCTACCTTAGAGATGTGCTGCAAATTCTTCAGTACTATAAATGGATGGAAGATTTGAGTGAATATAAAGTGTTTATGTTGGATCAATTTTCAGATGGAGGAGAATAGCTAATATGTTGGATAACAAAACCTGGCTGAACTCAGTAGTAAGATGCAGTGTTACAAGACTGAAAGTTCTGACCTTAGATTAAAAAAAACAACAGGTGAACAAGTGAGACCTGACTACAAATCTTATATTTGGAAGAGGTTTGGAAGCTCATAGTGGAGTGTATTACATCACAAAATATAATCTCTATGTCAACTATACTTCAGTAATAAGTTTTAAAAAGGAAAAAGGAAAAAAATAATCTAATTGACTATATAACAAAAGTAGAGTATGGGGCAGGTTAGCTGAGGACATTGCAAACAGTAGGCATTGAGAAGATGTTAGTTTGAAGAAAAGTGTTTTGTACTTATCAGACCATGACTGAAGCGTTGTGTTAGGCTTGCCACTACAGCCTTTTTTTTTAAAAAAAAAATTATTTATTTATTTGAGGGAGAGAGAGGGAAAGCACGAGCATGGGGACGGGCAGAAGGAGAGGGAGAGAATCTTAAGTGGACTCCTCCCTGAGTGTGGAGCCCAACAGGGGGCTCAGTCTCGTGATCCTGAGATCATGACCTGAGCTGAAATCAGGAGTCAGTTGTTTAACTAAGCCACTCAGGTGCTTCCACCCCAATTTTGTTTTTATTCTTGATTTTTATTTATTTTGTGATTTTAACTAAATGTATTTCCTGTATTTAAAAGGTTATAAATGTTATGTTTTCTCTTTTTTTGTATGTTTTTCTTCTATAGTATGAAATTAATCTTTTGGAGTTGATTCAGAGAAGGAGAACTGTAAGTAGATATTCTGGAAGTTGGAAAAATTTATTTACTTGGGAGAAAGAGAGAGAATGAGCAGGGAGAGCAAGAGGGAGAGGGAGAAGCAGACTCCCCACTGAACAGGGAGCCCAATGTGGGGCTCAGTCCCACGATGCTGGGATCTTGACCTGAGCCGAAGGCAGATGCTTAACGACTGAGCCACCTAGGTGGCCCTGGAAGTTGGAAAATTTTAGAATTAAGTAGTGTGGCTCTATAGCTAGAGCTTGGGTTTGGGAAGCAGTTGGCATTGATAAATTGTGTGGTGATGTGCTCATGATGGGTATTTGTAATTATTTGTTTTTTTTTTCAGTATTGTTTAAGATCAAGTAGGAATGTTGCTGTAGATAAATGTGATTAATTTGAGGCTTTGTGTATGTCCTTTCTTAGCGCATTGGCTATTCATTTAAGAAGGATGAGATTGAGAATTCTATTGTACACCGGGTACAAGGTGTCTTCCGACGAGCTTCAGCAAAATGGAAAGTAAGTGATCAGAACATCTTTAATTGTAAGAGATGTGAAGATTTGTATTGTATATACTGAGATTTAAGTATTCAAATGTATTGTTTATTTTTGGGTGTGTCAATATTTAACCTAATTATGATATCATTATATAAAACCACTTAACCAAACCATTAAGAAAATTGATCTTTCTCTGAGGATGGTACTGAAAAAGGTAGGTTTTGATACATCATTAAGGATTAGAAATTTGGGATTTGTTTGGGTAAATCTCGAAGTGAAGTACATTGAAGACTTGGAGGTAGAAGATGAATGGTTAGAGTAGAGGCAGCACCTCACTCACTTGATACTCTCCAAGTTGGGCTCTAGGACTGCGATACAGTGTATAGGGAGTACTTTGGGAATGACAGAGTCCTTGGGAATGACAAATTTTGGGTTTCTACCCCTGACTGACACCATTTAAGACCTGCATTGAACACATTGGGTAGACAACACATTTTGTCTTGGAGCATGGTAGGTGGGAGTAGTGGCCAGATGGAGTTACCACATTTAAGAGGTCTAAGGCTTCAGTGAGGAAGAGCCTGTAGACTGAGTGATGTGTTATAACATTGGTCTTTCTGAAATCTACCTCTGTTTCTAAAAAAAATTAGTGCAAAGTTGTATTATATATAAAGTTAAATTTCAGGCAGCTTACTACATTGCTTTTCTTGCAGGATGATGTTCAACTTTGGCTATCCTATATAGTCTTTTGTAAGAAATGGGTGAGTATTGGGCAGCTGTGTCTTGCTTCCTTATTCCTTCTTTCAGTTAGTCTGCCTTATAAGAAGGCTGAACTTCTGTGTAACATTTATTTATCTGAATGACTGTATAAATGGCTTCTAAGCCAGAAAATGATTTTTGTGTTCTGTTTGTTCAGTAAAGTTGAAAATTTTTAGATATTTGGAATGTTTACATGTAGTGGTTTAGGTAGAAGAAAGCAATGAATGTATCTTGTATTTATATGTCCCTACAACAGCAGATCTTGCCCCATTGGATTTTAAGTTGGTAAGGAAACAGTACCAGATCACTTAGAGATTAGTAACAATGATTTTACTGGATAGGAAGTAGAATTGCTTTTTCTCTTTTACAGGCTACCAAAGCTCAACTTAGCAAGGTATTTTCTGCCATGTTGGCCATTCATTCAAACAAACCAGGTATGGTGAGATCCTCATCAATTTTTCTTCTACCCTTTATGTAGACTCAAGCTATTTTGGAATTTATTTTTCTTATTAAACCTAAAAGAAGTAATTTTGAGAACTTGAGCGTAGGTACTTTTGGTTTCAGAATAGCTGCCTCTTAGTTCATCCCTGCATATTGTGTGCCACTTACTGGGTCAGGTATTGTATTTGTGGATAAGAGGGACTAAGTTTCCTCTTATTTATTTGTTTGTTTTAAAAAGTATTTAACTATTTTTTTAAAACTATCTTTTATTTTCTGTTTTTTTTTTTTTTTTTTTAAGATTTTACTTATTTATTTGACACAGAGAGAGATCTCAAGCAGGCAGAGGCGCAGGCAGAGAGAGAGGGAAGCAGGCTCCCTGCCAAGCAGAGAGCCCGGTGTGAGGCTTGATCGGGGCTCGATCCCAGGACCCTGAGATCATGACCTGAGTTGAAGGCAGAGGCTTAACCCACTTAGCCACCCAGGTGCCCTAATTTTCTGTTATTTTTTAAGGGAAGCTCTATACCCAGGGCACCTGGATGGCTCCCGTCAGTTAGGGTCTGACTCTTGATCTCAGCGCAGGTCTTGATCTCAGGGTCATGAATTTGAGCCCCGTGTTTAGTTCTACACTGGGTGTGAAACCTACTTTAAAAATCAGTCAGTCAATAAATAAAGTAAGCTCTATGCCCAATGTGGGGCTTGAACTCACAATCCAGAGATCAAGAGTTGCATGCTCTGTTGACTGAGCCAGTGGGGCACTCCACTAAGTTTGTTTTTAGATGATGATCAAATAAACTCTTGGGTCCTTTGAGGGACATTCTGTTTGGATGCAGTCACATTTAAGAAGAGTTGAAAGGGGAAAACTTAAAAACGTAAAGGGGAATATGTTAATACAGATTTTTCAAGAGTGGCTAGCCCGGGGTAGATACTCATGTTTTCTAAGAGAAAGATTTCTCTTTTGAATACTGTGAAATGCTACATCATTTTGTAGTGGAGGTGCTCCAGTGTCAAGTATTAGGCTCAACCAAGTTCACACAGCACAGGCTAAGGTAGGCTACTTTTGGCACCAGTTAATTCAGAAGGATACAGCAGGACAGCATTAGGTAGAGTACTCTTAGCAATTGGGAGGTTGATCTCTGGTCCTCAAGGTGACAGTTAGGTATGAGGGAATGAGAACATGAATCGGTAGAGGAGCCACTCTGGCTTGGAAGACCTGTGGATGGGCATAGATAGCTTCTAGGAATCCTAGAGAGCACTGTGCTCAGTTTCAGGAGTCACATGTTTAAGAAAGCCCAGAGCAGTGGCGCTCTCCCATTCACAACCCTTCTAGTCCAGACGTGGTTACCAACCGTGAGTCGTTTTTACCAAAATCAATCTTGTCTGGTGACATAGTTGACTTATATTAAGTTTATTAAGCTGGGAAATAGCTAGAATGTTAAGGTTAATTTCTTGTGTAGAAAGACAAAGGTTTTTGTTTTGTTTCGTTTTGTTTTTTTTAAAGATTTTTTATTTATTTATTTGACAGAGAGAGATCACAAGTAGGCAGAGAGGCAGGCAGAGAGAGAGGAGGAAGCAGGCTCCCTGCCGAGCAGAGAGCCCGATGCGGGGCTCGATCCCAGGACCCTGGGATCATGACCTGAGCCGAAGGCAGAGGCTTTAACCCACTGAGCCACCCAGGCGCCCCAGGTTTTTGTTTTTTAAAGGCTTTATTCCCAACAGGTGTAATAAAAATTTTATCTTAAAAATTAAATCATTCAAAAAAAAAATCCATGAACTACTTAAAGCAAAAGAGCAAAATATTTTTATTTCATTGATTCTAAAATACATAATTTTCCAGCATTTTAACACTTTTAAAATTTGTATGTGACTTTTAATGATGTTTACCTCAGATTGGATGAGGACATAAGTATCCATGGATACTATCACTTATATCTGTGCTTCAGAGTACTCTAAATAAAGCAATAATATTTTACAGATAACCATTAGAAACACCCTTTTTCTCCATCCCTTTTCTCTTTTGGTAAGATTAAAAAAAAAAACCTTTTAAGTATTAAAATTAGAATTTAAAATTTCTTTTTTGGTGTTTCTCCGTCGATTTACTGAAGTGAAGTCTGATGTTTTTCATTTATAGCTTTGTGGATTATGGCAGCCAAATGGGAAATGGAAGATCGTTTGTCTTCAGAAAGTGCAAGACAGCTATTTCTTCGAGCTCTGCGCTTTCATCCAGAGTGCCCGAAACTTTATCAAGAAGTGAGTTGCATACCTGTAAAATGAGAGAGTGATGTCTTAGTTTTGGTCCTCTATGGACATACATTCTTTATTAAGTTAAAAAAGACTTTGATTTATGGAGGCTAGGGATAAGTAAGGATTGCTGCTGGGAAAAAAGGTAACAAGATATTTCTTGGCCAGCAATACATGTTGACCATGTGCAGCTTCCATGTGAGAGATGGGAATTCTGACCCGCTCATTATGGTTGGGAGGGATAGGGTACTGGAGCCTACCTTTTTTAGTTGTGGGGCCAGGGTTTAGCCATCTTTATGCTTTTTAAAAAAATATTTTATTTATTTATTTGTCAGAGGGATAGGGAGAAGCAGGCTCCCCACTGAGCTGGGAGATGGATGTGGGGCTCGATCCCAGGACCCTGGGATCATGACCTGAGCCAAAGGCAGACACTTAACTGACTGAGCCACCCAGGCACCCCAAATCTTTTTTTTTTTTTTAAAGATTTATTTTAGAGAGAGTGTGCGTCTTGCATGTGATTAGGAGGAGAGGACAGAGGGCGAGGGGAGAATCTCAAGCTCAGGGCATGATGTCAGGGTCATGAGATCAAGGCCTGTGCTGAGTGCGGAGTCAGACGCAGGCCTTGATCTCATGACCCTGACATCATGCCCTGAGACAGGTTCCTTTCTATGAGCTGAGCTGAAGCCAAGAGTTGGGCGCCCAACCGACTGAGCCCAGGTGCCCCAGGGCATAAACGTTTTCTAAGAACTTGTCATTTTCTGGGGCGCCTGGGTGGCTCAGTGGGTTAAGCCACTACCTTCGGCTCAGGTCATGATCTCAGGGTCCTGGGATCCAGCCCTGCATCAGGCTCTCTGCTCAGCGGGAAGCCTGCTTCTCCCTCTCTCTCTGCCTGCCTCTCTGCCTACTTGTGATCTCTCTCTCTTCTCTGTTAAATAAGTAAATAAAATCTTAAAAAAAAAACAAACTTGTCATTTTCATATGTCTTGTAACGTAAAATTCAAAGTTCTAAAAATTCTGGAGAAGTCCAAGTTTATATGTTAGTTGTGCATTAGTTTTTCTTCTTATAGCTTGACGGTACGTATTTGCTATTGATTTTTAATTTTGAAGTAATTATAGATTCACAGGAAATTACAAAGACAGTACAGTGAGGTCCTGCATTCCACTAATCAGTTTCTCCTGATGGTTACATTTTATAATGTTACATGATAAGAAAATCAGGAAATTGACATTGGTAGATGTGTCCATATGGTTCTATGTCATTTTTTTTTTTAATGTGTAGATTTGTGTAACCACTACCACAATTAAAATACAGAGCTGTTTTACCACCACAAAGATCTTCCTCCTCATAAATGTCTGCTAGTTTCATATCAAAATATTATACTACCCACAGACTTTCTCAGATCTGATACTTAATAGGTGAAAAATGGCACCTAATGTATTTCTGATTAAAAAAAATATTTCCAAAGATTTTTAGATTATTATTTCCCTTGTGTAGTACTTTAGGATGGAGTTGATGCATGCTGAAAAACTGAGGAAAGAAAAAGAAGAATTTGAAAAAGCCAAAATGGATGTGGTAAGATCCGAATGTGTTGTCACGTGTGAACAATTTGTAGTGTTTTGAATCTGCTTAGGAGTAAGAGAAAATTTTTGGAATCTATTTTTGTTCCCAATTTAATGTCTTACTTTGAAACTTTAAGATGAGTCTAGAGTTGATTTAATTAAATGGGCTTAGTAGTAAAAATGGAATTTTGTGCCTTAAAAATAGACATTTGGAGTAATTGAAGTAGTCCTCACAATTATTTATTACTGATGGAATAGGAAATGGTTTTTTTACTACTTTATGGTTTCATAAAATGACATACTAATGGGTTGAAGGAGCTTGAGGGTTGTGAAATGTGCGGTTGCTAGCCTCCTTTCTTTTTCATTTTACACAATTTTTTTGGTGACAATAATTTTAAAGAAAGAAGTTTTAGAATGTTAGAGCTGAGAAAGGAACTGTGCTATCATCTGTTGTGGTTTCCAGCTGTGAACTTTGTTACTCAAATAAGAGTTGACACAGAGGGGTAAACATGGCATGTAAAATCTGACCTGTTTTGGTCTAAGTAGAGAGTCAGGCCTTAAGCCGTGTGATCTTGCTATCACTCTAGGAGCCTGAAAGAACACAGTTGGAAGATCAGTGATCTGGTTCAAGCTGCACATTTTACAAGTGAGGGAACTGGCCCAGAGAGAGAGACGTGATTTGCCAGAGGTCATACATATGGCACAGGTAGTCTAGGACTGTTAATTTTCATCCTAGTGCTTTTTCTGGTTCCTGGCCATATCTGTTAAGTTATATTTAATATAATACTCTTTAGGGGAATCTTGATTATCCTGAAGAAATCCTTAAGGGCGAGTTGGCACGGATCATCTATAAAAATTCTGTAAGCATAATTAAAGGTACGCATGTTTTGAAAATTTATTTATGATGGGAGAGTGAAACATTTTGTTTATAATAAGAAAGACCTTCAGCTAATTTGGAAAATTTCTATTAGAAATTCTGTTAGAACGTTCATAAAAATTGTGTACGAATAGTGCCCTGTTTCTTTAAGAAAAGGTTGATTGCCCCTTAGGATATACTTGGACAGTTCAGTAAGTTTACTGAGTATTTTATTCACATGGGGAGTTGAAAAGAAACGGGTGGTTTAGAACAGTTCTTTATGCTGGGAAGAAGTTTAGAAGAAAGGAAATGTTTATGAATACTCCAGAATATCAGTAATGGTTTTGCTTGAGTAGTGGATGATGTGTTTTTCTGTTTCGTCTTATTTCTCAATTAAAAAAAAAAAACCCAAACAAAATAACTCCAGCACATCAAGAAAGTAGTACTTTCTTGTAAAAAAGTGAAAGTGATACTTTAGAGTAAAATGATACTTGAGAGTCTTACTCCCCTCCCCCACTTTATTTAAATTTTAGGTGCAGAATTTCATGTGTCCCTGCTTTCAATTGCACAGCTATTCGACTTTGCCATAGATCTGCAAAAAGAAATTTATGATGAGTAAGTAAAGTCGTGGAAAAGTGAATATGTCTACTTCTAATCTTGTGGTAAAAGTTTGAGATTGGGTGTTTAGAAAGGGGGAGAGAAGATGCCACACTAAATCCTTGGAAGAAAGCAAAGTTTTAGGACTTAGTAAGTAGTAAGTTATAAGTATAACTTATATAAGTAACTTACATAGTAAGTTATATTAAAAAAACAAAAAAAGTTCTCTGGAGAAATTGTTTGACTCCCTTATGGGCTTCCTTTGGGAAATAGTTGGCCTTTATTCAATAACAAATATCCTACAGCTTATATCAAAATATATATTCCTGCTTTGCCAGCATGTCTTTTGTCCGTAAAACCAGTGGTCGTTGTGAGTGTTTACAGTTGATGCTACAGGTAGTTACATTCTTCAGTGTTTGAGCATATGGTTTGAGAATTATTTGCAGCCTGCCTCATGGGTATTTCCCTCTTAGGTAGCCCCCCTTACTTCCACAGAAGATAAAATAGAACTCAGATCAGTTTGCTGTTTGGATTTTTCAGGGCTTTGGTAGAGGGTTAGGTTGTGCTGCTTCTTTGCCTCTACTATAGAAAAATCAAGAGCCCAGGGGCGCCTGGGTGGCTCAGTGGGTTAAAGCCTCTGCCTTTGGCTCAGGTCATGGTCCCAGGGTCCTGGGATCGAGCCCCACATCGGGCTTTCTGCTCAGCGGGGAGCCTACTTCCTCCTCTCTTTCTGCCTGCCTCTCTGCCTACTTGTGATCTCTCTCTCTCTCTGTCAGATAAATAAATAAAATCTTTAAAAAAAAATTAAATAAAAAATAAAATAAAACAAATAAATCTTAAAAAAAAAAAAAAGAAAAATCAAGAGCCTGAATATAAGGTTCTGCAGGGCTTGAAGAGTATTGTCATGTCACACATACCTGTTGATTTGACTTTGAGAGCTAACTTGAAAATTAACATTTGAGAATGGTATCTGAAACATTCTGAAACCTAAGAAATGTGCCACAACTCTGATCGATTGGCAGAATTTATGCAGTGAGTGTGAAGGTATCAGGAGGGTCTATTGGGGAGTTGTCTCATGGTAATGGAATTGTTAAAGGGGTGTCCGGCGTATATTTTTAGAGCATAGGGAGCTGTCTCTGTTTGATACTCTGAGTTAGTCTTGTGTCATAGGGCTGAATGCCAGTAAACTATTTTTCAGCCTTCAGGCCCTGCACACAGATGACCCTCTCACTTGGGATTACGTGGCACGGCGAGAATTAGAGATGGAGTCGCAGCCAGCCGGAGAGCAGCCTGCCACAAAACAAGCCAGAGCAGTGGAGGTGGGCCGGAAGGAGGAGAGGTGCTGTGCTGTGTATGAAGAGGCGGTGAAGACTCTCCCTACAGGTGAACTTCACCAGACCTTGGTATGGTGTAGCAGGGATAGTGTTCACAAATGTGAAACTGAAGCTTCTGTTCCTGTTACCAAAATCAGTTTTCAGGAATCTCTCTCTGGTAGTTGACTGTGTGCCTGGTATTCCAACTTGTTCTTTTGTGGTGAAAAATGGAGCTTTTATGACCTTCCTTGACAGTAATGATGTTTATGTTCATCTCTTTGGGGGAGATCATACTTAGGAAATAGTAATTTAGAAGATTGTCCTTCCTTAATTATCTTTTAACATAGGTTTACTTTCAGATTTTGTAATATGGGGGTATTAAGGTAGAGGGGATATATAACATGTATGAGGTTTTTACTTTTTACAGTTAATTGGTTACTCAGTTACTCTTCCCCCTAGTATTTGAGATGATTGATCGGCTGTAATGGGAATAACTAGTTTTTTTCACCAGACTCGTTTAAATTCTTCTTTCGGGGAATATTCCGCTCATAGAAAAGATATATGATGACTGTTAAATGGAGAGACTGGAGATCTGATCAGTGTAATCTCTCTGACTTTCCCAGAGGCCATGTGGAAGTGTTACGTCAGCTTCTGCTTGGAAAGGTTCACTAAGAAGACCAGCAGTCAGTTCCTCAGAGACAGGGTAAGGGACTTAAGTTACATGCTTATAGTGGCTGACGAGAAAATGACTGTTTTCTGGAAGAAGAGCAGACACATGGCTCCTTTGGGGCCTGGGACAGCTTCTAAGAACTTCATGCTGAACCTCAGGTCTTTCTCTTTGTGGGTGACTAGTCATTCTGAAGGTCTGAGTCTACTGCATCCTTATTTGGGCCACCGGGTTAGGAGGCGCTCTCTTATTGGACTGTCTTGGTGTGGCTTTTTGGCTGGTCTAATTATAAGTGAAACCACCTCAAGTTCCTTCTCTCGGTTTTCAGAAATGTGCAAAACTGTGCTTGTTCCTGTCAGAGGCCAAAGACCCCCAATGGGATTGTTTGTAGCTAACTGAAGGATTTTTCTGATTTCAGAGGCTGGAAAGAACCATGATGGCATTCAGGAAGGCGCATGAACTCAGACTTCTACCAGAATTCCAGTATAAGCAGTGGGTAAGGACACATTCACTGCCAATAACACGTACTTAATTCCAGTTGGTTTGTGCTGGTGTCAGGTGTTTTAATACATAGTTATATGACTAACCCTATTTGGAAGTTTGAAAGGGAAGATGTAGAGACATGATGTTTGTCTCTCAGTATTTGGTGTATGTCAAAAATGAAATGTTTATCAGTAAAGGGAGGAATGTTATATAGTGGAAAACACTTGGAACAAGGGGTCACAAGTTGGATTTATTTTGTCTACCCATTGATCTTTTCCTGAACATCCTTTTCCTGAATGTGTGCCTAACCCAGATTAACCATCAGTATGATAACAATAAAGACAAATTAGATGGGTTCCTATGGTTCAGAAGCTGACATTTCAGTAAGAAGCTTATTAACCTATTCCTGTTCTCTGGGGTGGATAAGGATTATTAGGGAAACTAGGATAATGTGCTCAGGGAATACGTGGTCTAGATTGGGTTTTGTTGCTTAATAGCTAGGTAACTTGGGCAAGCCACTTAACCTTTCTGAGTTTGTTTACTTGATTTTAAAATAGTGATAGTGATCTTTGTTTTTGACAGCTCACAAAGTTCTTGACATGTGCAAAAATGTTCATTTGTTAACATTTAAAAAATATTTTTTATGTACAGCTAGGTAATGCATATACTGTATACTAGTCTGCTGCATTATACCATGACTGAGGTGCTCCTTTCCCATTATGGCATCTATCTGGGAAAAATCCCAGGCTTGGATGAGTTCAGCTGCTCCCATTTGAGCTATCGAATACCGGCAAGACAGTCACTTCCTGTAAAGTTAGGTGGACTTTGCTCTGAGTATTGTTTTGGGAGCCCTGCTCTCTTTCTGTTGTGACTGTTTGGTCATTTACCACTCTGGCTATTTAGACATCCTCTGCTCCCTAAATCTCTGATGCTGCCCTTGCCAAGCCTACTATCTCACCACTCTGGTGCTTTTGCCTTTAGTGAGAGTTCCTCAGTATACGGCTTCTAAACTGAAAATGCTTAGCTGATTCCTACATCCATTGTTTTTCCAGATTATTCTCCACAGAATGATCTTTTAAAATTGTTGATCAGATTATTCTGTGGCTTCCCACTGTCGTTTGGATAAAGCTGGTCATTCTCCCTAATATGGCCTTGGCCTCACCAGCCAGTTCTCTAGTATACATTCTACTTTCTACATTTTAACTTCAGCCAAGTTGAACTTATATTTCCTTTTGTATCCAAGCTGCCTCTTATCTTTAGTTCAGCCTCTTGCACATGCTGGTTGGGAGAGCCTTCTTTAATTAATGCCTGACCTTCCTTAAGCCTCACATAAATTGTGTTTCCTGTCTTATCGCTGCTGTAGACGGTGTTGGGTGCTCCTGTTTTGTACTCTTGTAACATACGATTCTTTCTTTGTCATGGCAAGTATTAGACCGTCTCTACTGCTAAACTAGAGGCCCTCAGGCGGTGGAAAACATAACCTGAGTTCCTCACTATTGAATAAAGCATATATAAGTGTGCGATAATAACGCTTGCTGAATGAGCAGATTACATGTTGCCATTTATTTACTCCTCTACAGTTTTGTAAAATTAAATTGGTTTTAGGTTTTTTTCCTCTTTTGTTACAGTAGTGTGGATTTAAGCTTTTTTTTTTTTAAGATTTTCTTACTTTATTTGACGGAGAGATCACAAGTAGGCAGAGAGGGAGGGGAAGCAGGCTTCCTGCTGAGTAGAGAGCCTGATGTGGGGCTCGATCCCAGGAACTGAGATCATGACCTGAGCTGAAGGCAGAGGCCTAACCCAATGAGCCCAGGTGCCCTGGATTTAAGCATTTTGAACACATATTTCCTTGTGTGTTGGGTCATCTTTGTTAAAATAAAATTTCCAAGTTTAGATAGGAACATTTCCATGACTCTTGGTGCATGGCGTCAAATACATTTCAGAAAAATTGTACCAGTTGATTGTATGCCCAACTCCATTTGAATGAATAAACTTGTTCCATTATCAACCCATAAATACTGGTTTTGTCTGATTTTTATATTCTGTTGGGTGGGTGAGGGTTTTAGTATATTGAACTATTAAAAACTTCCAATCTAAATTATTTAGGCCCTCTACTTTGTACGTCTTCCCTATTTTTTGGTAGCCTTTAGGAATAAGAGCAGGCAGTGGAAGAAATTTCAGATTATTCACTTTGTGCCATTGTCAAAAGTTAAGTGGAGATGCTTTGAAATTACTGCCTTAAATGAGGTCTCTTTTTTGTCCATCCAACCTAGATGATCTAGCTTTCGGTAGTTAATTTTCCAGTGATCTTTTGTCTTCTCCAGATTGAGTTGTTGCTGCGTCAGGACTTCTTAAAGGAAGCTCTGGAGGTGGCAGTAGCCGGGACTGAATTGTTCAGAGACTCTGTGACGATGTGGCAGATGAAGCTGCAGGTGCTGATTGACTCCAAGAGCCCTGACATAGCTGGACTCTTTGAAGAAGCTTTTGTGCATCTGAAAGCCCAGGTCTGTGAGTTGGGTCTTTTGTATTTCATTCTGTTTGGGAAACCTTTTGAGACTGAGCCAAAGCTGATTTGAAGTGTGCTTATCTGACAAGGACTGGCCCCAGGGTGCATTTGTGCCTATGGGCCAAGGGTCAGGAGTGGAAGAATTTCCTTCCATTTAATAGCCGATTTCTAGTTTGTTATTTGAAAAATGACTACATTAAATGAAATTACCTGTTTTATTTTGATATCTTATAAGTAAGAAATATTGAAAGTATGGTTTTCCCTTGCTCCCAAAGCTGTACAAGCACTAAAGTTGGAGTTATATTTTTTATTTTTTAAAGATTTTATTTATTTATTTCAGAAAGAGAGCAGGGCGGGGAGCAGTGGGGAAGGGACAAGCAGACTCCTTGCTCAGCATGAGCCTGACTTGGGGGCTTGGTCCCACTACGTTGAGGTTATGACCTGAGCCAAAATCAATAGTCGGACACATAACTGACAGAGCCAGTCAGGTGCCTTCCAGAACCTTTATTTTTTAAATTTTTATCAAAGATTTTTTGTTTGTTTGTTTTTAAAGATTTATTTATTTATTTGACAGACAGAGATCACAAGCAGGCAGAGAGGCAGGCAGAGAGAGAGGAGGAGGCAGGCTCCCTGTTGAGCAGAGAGCCCGATGCAGGGCTCGATCCCAGGACCCTGAGATCATGACCTGAGCCGAAGGCAGAGGCTTTAACCCACTGAGCCACTTAGCGCCCTGTCAAAGATTTGGTTTTTAAAGTAACCTTTACACTCAACGTGGGGTTTCAACTCACAACCCAAGATTAAGAGTTGTACACTCCACTGACTAAGCCATCCAGGTAACCCCTTTTATATTAGTAAGAGGCATGAGTGAAGGTCAGAAAGTTGAGTCTGGATTAGGTAGTACTTGTGTAGTGGGTCCTAGACAGCAGAGATATGACCTGGGTAGCTGTGGGTCTGACCAGCTATGGACCCTTCAATACTTAATTCACAGATACCTGAGGGCAGTAACTGAAGGCAGTATTCCAATAGACAGAACTGACAGGAGAGTGCCACTTTGGGGGTCTTGGTCACAAGTCCATCTGTGCTCTGGTATGCCATCCCTACTGGGCACTGAGAATTTGGTTATCCTGAGGACAGACTGGAAGTGAATCCATATTTTACATACTGAGTATTTTAGTAGGAGCCTGTCTTTATAGTGACTAGTTTTTGGAGTGTAGAGCTAAGCTGTCATTTTCTAACTTATTTTTTTTCTTTCTCACCATGACCAGGTCTGTCTGCCGTTGTGGATTTCTTGGGCAGAGTGGAGTGAAGGTGCCAAAAGCCAGGAAGACACGGAAGCCATTTTTAAGGTCTAGGCCCCATGTTCTGAGTTTTGTGGTGGGTGGGGAATGAGCAAATAGGTTCATTAGTAGGCTAGTTTTAGGGTTATTTTTATAGCTGATGTTCTTAAAGCACTGTTAATTGAGCAGCCTGGGATGGTTCTGGGAAAATTTGCTTTGATACTTACAAATTTCCTCACACAGCCTTTGACTTTTTTTTTTTAATTGTAGAAAGCTCTCCTAGCTGTCAAAGGTGCTGACTCAGTCACTCTGAAGGATAAGTACTTGGATTGGGCTTACCGAAGCGGTGGCTACAAAAAGGCCAGAGCTGTGTTTAAAAGGTGCTCACAAACTTTCATCACTGTTAGCGTCTTTCCACTGCATACTCAGCCCCCCATACCCAGATTATATGAATGGCATATAGTATCTGAGGAAGTAATCCAAGAGACTTTTTCAAAAAGTCTCTTTTTGAACAATAAAAGTTCATACCCATTGGTGGAAAATTAAAAAAAACCCATTAATAATAATAATAACTATTAACTCATTGTAATCACAGGGAAACACATGCTTAATGTATCATTTAAAAGCTTTGTTTCCACATATTTGAGATTATACTGTAATCACATTTTGTATACTGCCTTTGTCGGTGAACATTGCACTGGCCTTTCCGCTGTCAGTAACAGTTCTTCACGCACGTCATTCGTTAGAAATGGCTGTGTGGTATGCCGCTCTGTGGATGTGCCATTATCTAGATGGTCATAGTAATACTGCTTTGGTGAACATTTCTGCACAAATACTATTTATCCATATTAGAAATTACTTCCTTAGAATATATCCTTAGAAGTGGAATTACTGGTCTCCTTCAGAAGGACCTTGAGATGTAGTAGAGGGAACTTCAAACTGTAAAAGTGAGAAAGAAGAGAACAGGAAGAAAACTGGATAGGAAAGAGGTTGTTGGGGGTCAAGAGTAAGTCCCTGGACACTGGAAGTGTTGAGAGTGACTGGCGGCCAAGTCCAGTCCTCACGTTGCCTTGTGGCCGGGTCTTTATTAAACCATGCGTTATGGAGGCACTGGCGTGGGGATTTAGATTCCTGGGATGTAAGAGTCTTTCTGTCTCTGCGGAAGATAACAGTTTTCTCCTTTTTAGTTTACAGGAAAGCCGTCCATTTTCAGTTGATTTTTTCAGGAAAATAATCCAGTTTGAAAAGGAGCAAGTAAGTATTCTGTTTGTGCATTTCTTGTCTGGGAAATTGAATTAGTGGTTCCTCTCCTATATGGCAGCATTTTGCCATTTAAAAAGCTCTCATTATATGTAGTATAAATTTCCAGTCCCGTCATCTAACCACTTTTCATAGAGATGGTTAAGGAGTGGTAATCAAGCAAAGAAGAGAAAGTCCTTATCTGGAAAATAGAATACTCAGATGTCGCCTCATAGAGGAGACCTTCCCTGCCAGGTGGGGCAAGGTGCTGGTTCTCTGCCTCTCGAGCGCCCTGTTTGTGTTCTGTATTGGGTTATGTAAGGTAGAGGGTAGGGAGTAACTATTTTTGGTGTGGTTTTTTGTTTTTGTTTTTCGTAAGATTTATTTATTTATTTTAGAGAGAGAGAAAGAGAATTAAGTGTGTGTGCACGAGTTGCGGGGAGGGCAAGAGGGAGAGAACGCCCAAACAGACTCCCTGCTGAACGTAGAGCCGGATGCAGGGCTTGATCTCACAACCCATGAGATCACGACTTGAGCCGAAACCAAGAGTTGGATACTCAACCAACTGAGCCACTCAGGTGACCCATGTTTCTGGTGTTTTTATCTGAACTTGTGAGTGAGGGAAAATACAGGAAGGTCTCTGTTTAAAACATAATACATGAGGGACACTTGGGTGGCTCAGTCCGACTCTTGATGTCAGCTCAGGTTCTGATCTCAGAGTTGTGAGACCGAGCTCCGTGCTGAGTGTGGAGCCTACTTAAGATTCTTTCTCTCCCTCTCTCCCCTCTCTGTGTCTCTCCACCTTTCTGTTCCTCTCAAAAAAAAAAAAAAAAAAGTATAAAATATAATACATGAAAATCCAAAGGTATCTGTAATCCTATCCCACAATAACACAGCCAACCATATTTAAATCTTTATTGTTTACTTTTTTTGTTTACAAATATACACTCAAGTTTTATTTCTGGTTTACGTGCCATGTGGAGGTTGTTTCTTTTTTTTACTTAATGTTAATTTGTGAACACATTTCCGTGTTTTTCCACAGTTGTCATCTTGAGTGGTTATGGTGTTAATCTTAAATCCACAGTTTTCATAACTAGTCCATTATGTATAGATTGTTTCCAGATTTTTGATACTGGAAACAAGAGTGCTGTAAGCATTTTGTTTATACAGCATTTTTTTCCTTTGGAATTCTTAAGATAAATTCGTTTGACTGGAGAGAACAGTTCTTTTTATGGTTCTTTATATATTGTAAGATGGTCCTTCAAAAGACGTGTACTACTTCAGAGCAATAATCAGCAAGTATATCAGTATATTTTATTTCCTCACACCCTTTCTAAATCTGCAATTTTGCTTTTTCTCCTTTATTTGTGTATTTTGATTGGTGTTTATTATTTTTACTTGAATTTTGAAAAATTACTTACGAGATTAAACTCTTATTTTTATAGTTTTAATCATTGTCTGGGTCATTTATCTGTTCTTGTCCTTACAGTGCAAGAGGTAATATAACAACATAATTAATAACCAGGCTTTGTATTAATAACATAATAGGTATATATCTTGGGCAGTTCTCAGCCTTGGCATCATCCTCCATCGAGGAGGTCATAATACCTGTTTCAGGGGTGTGCGGGTTACAAGGCCAGGAAGGGGTACTGCATAGAAAGGACATTCTGAGCCCTTAACAAAGTGTGATTCTGGGGCACCTGGGTGGCTCAGTGGATTAATCCTCTGCCTTTGGCTCAGGTGGTGATCTCAGGGTCCTGGGATTGAGCCCCACATTGGGTTCTCTGCTTGGTGGGGAGCCTGTTTCCCCATCTCTCTCCGCCTACTTGTGATCTCGCTCTGTCAAATAAATAAAATCTTAAACACAGTGATTCTGTTCTTCATGCATGTGTGTTATAGTATGACAGTCTTAGGGAAGAGAAATTTGAATTAGAAATAGTTACTTGACTGGACAAGGGTACTTTTTTAATTTTAATTTTTTTATGATTTTATCTATTTGACAGAGAGAGAGACAGTGAGAGAGGGAGCACAAGCAGGGGGAGTGGGACAGGGAGATGCAGGCTTCCCACTGAGCAGGGAGCCCGATGTGGGGCTCAGTCCCAGGACTCTGGGATCATGACGTGATCCTAAGGCAGCCGCTTAACGACTGAGCCACCTAGGCCTCATTGTATAGGAGTATTTCTAAACTGTAGATTTTACTCTCCTTTGAAAAATGAAACAAAAGAGAATACATTTAAATGGAGATGGAGGTAAAGAATGAATATTTATTGTCTGTAAAGTTGGTACCAGCTACTCTGGTAGGTGCATAATTAGCCAGCATTTTAATTGAATCTTTGTAGTTGCTGTAAGAGATATCATTATCCTTGTTTTATGGATGAGGAAACTTTTAAGGTCAGAGGGTTAAAAACTTGGGGAAGGTTATATAATTAGTATTTATATATGCCTCGCCCTCATATAAAAAGTTTGAAGGTGCACATAGCTAATATGTGCCAGGGCCCAGATACACAAAAGAAAGAAATCCTTAGCCACAGGGAGTAAACCTCCTCCATTTATTTATTTAAATCCTAGTCTTCCTTCAGGGCTTTCAAATGTATTTTCCTATGAAGCTGCCCATGTTCCCCCAGCTGAGAATCAGTTAGGCTTTTTTCCATGCTACCAGAGCAGAGTTCTCTTTCACTGTTTGACATTGACTTCACTCTGGTGACTGCTGCCTTTGACTTTCCTCTGGATAAGGTGAGAGGTGTATTAGTCCTAAACCCTGAGCCTTCTCCCCTTCAGATACCTAGTAGGTGGTAGCTGTTTTAACAGTGTGGTTGAAAGGAACTTGTGACATTATGGATTAGCCTTTTGAGGGAAGATTGTCGTTTTACTTTTGTTAGGAATCCTGCAAGATGGCGAACTTAAGAGAATATTATGAGAGGGCTTTGAGAGAGTTTGGATCTATAGATTCTGGTAAGTAAACTTCAGTTATAGACACATCTGTTTCCATGTGTGGTGTATAACCCATCGGTATGATTAAAACAGTCCTTAACTCTTTCTAGCCTTAATCATCAGTATGATTAGAGCAGTCCTTAACCTCTTTGAGAATAAAACTTGCATCCTTGCCCTGCTTCCTCCCTTACTTTGTGCATAAATACTGCAGACGTAATTTGGCTTATAATTTCAGGTTCAAGGTTAAGAGTTCATGAGTCTTCTATTAAGAACTCTGGAGTAGAGAACAGTTTGCTTGGTTTGGTCCTTTAAAAAACGTGATACTTGTAAGGGAGAGCTTAATAATATAGGTCAGAGTAAAAGTGGGAGTGATAGTAGGGGTAGTGGGATGCTAATTGACATAGTTGTCATTGGCTGTTGCCATACTGCCCTATTTTTATAGGACTTGTGAAACATATTTCTGGGTATTAGGTATGTTATATAAAATCTGTTTACTTACAAACTCAAAAACAATGTCTAGTAGTTAAATTTAGGTTAAAAAAATATGTTAGCTTTTACAAAGTTTTAGCAGACCTTCAGGTGAAATTAATGAAAATGGCGTTTTTAATAACCCAGGCAGGTTTTATTAGGCATTGGTAACAACGTTACAGTGAACACATTGAAACTCGGTTTCACCTTCAAAGAGACTCAGCAAAATCTTCCCTCTAAAATATTTAGTATTTTCGGTTTTTGAAATAGGGAGACTGTCATGATTTGAAGTGAAGTTTTCCATTTAAAAAAAAGTTTGATACACCTTAGTGTAAAGAAGCTGAGAGAAAAAAAAGGAAGAAGCTGAGAGGTATTGTTTCACACAGGGCTCTTAGGGAAATAACAGCAATAAGTTAAGTTTCTTAGAAATCTTACACTGAATCAATATTAAATAGCGAAGTTTATATAATAAAGCCTTGTCAATGATCTAATTGTATGTTTACAGTAACTTTTCTTTGTTCCCTTTAAAGATCTTTGGATGGATTACATCAAAGAAGAATTGAACCTTGGTAGACCTGAGAACTGCGGACAGATCTACTGGCGAGCCATGAAAATGTTACAGGGAGAGTCAGCAGAGGTTTTTGTAGCTAAACATGCTATGCATCAAGCTGGCCATTTGTGAGAAGAGGAAAAAGAGTCAACTTTGTGAAATCGTATTTTAAGCCCTCTGGCCAGATTTGTATTGTGAGTTCATCTGCAATTTGCTGAGAGATGGCAGACTAGATGGCCGTCTGATTTTGGAACATGTTTTAATTTAGTTAGTGCATTGATCTTTAATTCCAGAAAAGAGAATTGCTATTTAGTGGCCAGAGGCTACTTGTTAAGGCTGAACTTACTGTAAGTCCTAACTGTTTTCCAAGATAATATGAAAATCATAAACTTGAATTTCTTTTGTTACACTTGGTCAAGAATGAGTATCTCTAATCTGGACCTAGGGGCCAGTGAAAGTAAAGGAGAAAGTACAATTCCATTTTTTATTCTCTCCTTAAAAAAGTATACATGGTGTCCATTTGTTGTAGGAAATATGGAGGGAGCAGAATAACGGGAAGAAAATAAAAGCATCCCATAACCTTATCCTCTGGAGTTAAACTTTATTTCCGTTAAGAGAATTAGATGTATACTGTTAGTTCATTTACTCAGTCATTCATTCACTGAGTGTACATTATGAGCAGGAAAGAAGAGAAGCTTTTTCAGATAGAGGTAGGGAGCTGGACATCCTTAGAGAGCTTGTTGATGCCACAGAAGAGGATTCTGGGTATTGGGGGCAAAAGTTGACCTTTGAGAGAGAGAAGACATTATATGTAAGTGTCTTCTGTCTCTGGGACTGATCTTTAGAAAAGTGTCTACAGTGGGGAG
The DNA here is from genome assembly GCF_963455335.1 of Martes martes. Classification (NCBI taxonomy): domain Eukaryota; kingdom Metazoa; phylum Chordata; class Mammalia; order Carnivora; family Mustelidae; genus Martes; species Martes martes. The sequence goes on along the minus strand of NC_137904.1, from coordinate 24,940,681 downwards.
ACCCAGCAACAAAAGGAGGGCAATGGATTGGGAGTAGATTAGAGCAGCAGAGAAGGCCTTCAGAAGCAAGGGTGGAGGATGGCCTGGAGCAGAGAGGGCATTCTGGGAGCAGGGGAGGCGACTGTTTGAAGTTTAGATTCCTTAACTGAGCATTGATGTCACTGGTAGAAGCATTCAGTGTATTTTTACTTAGCGTTGTTTCACTTATGTTATTTTTCCATGTTGTTAAATAGCCTTAAAAACATTTAATGACTTTTTAGCATTATGTTGTATAGATGAGCCATGACTTATTTGACTAATCTTTTGTGTTTGGACCTTGTCATTCCTAATTTTTTTCTTATAAATGCTGTTGATGAAAATTCTTATAAATCTATGTCACATCCCTGGTCATTTCTTTAGGAGATTGACGGTTGATGGTAGAATACTGAATTAAAAGAAGTATTTTAAAGAATATTGACATGTATTCTTGCCAATCTGCAATGTAGGACAATACTTTGAAGCAGTGTAGGAAAATGTCAAACCTTTACCTGCAATGGGTATTATATTTTAAATTTTTACCATTTGAATAGGTGGAAAGTGATATGTCATTGTTTTAACGTGCATTTTTTTATATTAACGAAGTTAATGTGCTTTTCCTGATTCTCTTGTTTTTTCATGTTGACAAACTTTTTTCTTACTAACTTGAAAGAATTTTTAAAATACTACTTTTTAGTTTGTCTCTCCTTTATTGCAAATAATTAGCCCCAGGTTTTTGTTTGTTTTTTGTTTTTTTGTGGTGGTTTTGATTCCCAGAGGATAGTTTGGTGTGTGTATGATTTCTATTATTGAAAACTCTTCCTCTTGCTGAAGACAACTCATTTTTTTCCCCCCAAGGAGTTAACTAAATTTTCTGCAACACTGTGGCCAGTCATTTTTCTCTCTATTGATTGGTGGTACCTTTTTTTTTTTTTTTTTTAAGATTTAATTTATTTGAGAGAAAGTGCACATGAGCAGGGAGAGGGGCAGAGGGAGAAGCAAAAGCAGACTACCTGCCTAGTGGAGACCCCAGTGTGCGGCTTGATGCCAGGACCCTGGGATCATGACCTGAGCCAAAGGCAGATAGATGCCCAATTGACTGAGACACCCAGGTGTGCCCCCCCGCCTTTTAAAAAAGATTTATATCATTTTTAGAGAGGGAGCTCATGAGTGGGAGGTGCAGAGGGAGAGAATCTCAAGCAGACCCCCGGTTGAGTGGGGTGCCTGTCGTGGGGCTCAATTTCACGACCCTGAGATCATGACCTGAGCTGAAGGCAAGCAGCAGTTGAGTCAGATGCTTAACTAAATGGATGACCCAGGCACCCCTGTGGTACTACTTTTATTATGTATTAAATTCCTATATTAGAGTCTGTTTTAGGACATTTTTAAAAAGGATTTTATTTATTTATTTGACAGATCACAAGTAGGTAGAGAGGCAGGCAGAGAGCAGGGGAAGCAGGCTTCCCGCTGAGCAGAGAGCCTGATGCGGGGCTCGATCCCAGGACCCTGGGATCATGACCTGAGCCAAAGGTAGAGGCTTAACCCACTGAGCTATCCAGGCCCCCTGTTTTAGGACATTTTTACTTGGAGCTTTTGTACTCTAAATGTTGTTTGCTTATCACTCGTTATAAAGTAAGAAAAATTTCCTCTTTCCCATTTCCATTCTAAATTCTTACATGGCATTTTTGTTTGAGGAAGGAGATACATGTTGCTTATAAGGTGAGTTAGTTCCTTTTTTTTTTTTTTTAAGATATTATTTATTGACAGAGAGAGAACCAGAGAGGGAACACAAGTAGGGGGAGTGGGAGAGGGAGAAGCAGGCTTCCCGCTGAGCAGGGAGCCTGTCACCGGGCTCCATCCCAGGACCCTGGGATCACCCAAGCTGAAGGTGACCCCTAACAACTGAGCCACCCAGGCACCCCCCCTTCTTTTAAAAAAATTTATTTATTAGAGAGAGAATGTGTGGGGAAAGGGGGAGACTTCAGGCAGATTCCCTGCTGAGCACAGGGTCTGTTGTGGGGCTCCATGTCAGGATCCTGAGATCGTGACCTGAGCCAAAATCAGAGTCAGCGCTATAACCTGACTCAGCCACCCAGGCGCCCCCTGGTGGACGGCTCCTTAAAGCAACACTATGAAGGTGGGTCACCGTGGGGTCATCACAACCTTGTACCTAGGGCTCACCATTGCGGGTTGTGAAGATACATCTAGCTAGTGCACCCAGAGCCTCACTGTTAGGTATGGTAGCTTCTAGCCATGTGTGGCAATTTAAATCTATTGAAATTATATATTTTCTCATTTACACTGACTATACTACAAGTTGTCAACAGCCACATGTTTATCATACTGGACACTTCAATTAACAGAGCTTTTATTTCCACCATTTAAGGTTCTAGTGGAGAGTGTCAACCTTGGTCCAGTTAAATTTGGGAAACTTGACTCAGGTCAGAACAGAGCACACATTAGTTGGTCACATTCTTTTCTCTGCAGAAAAGTCTACATAGAGAAAAAAAAAGGTGCTGTATATCAACCGTTAAGCTAAAATTTTTTATAGCAGGAATAATTTTTATTTAAAATTATAAATTTGAGTGTAGTTGACACAATGTGAACATCAGTTTCAGGTGTACAACACAGCCCATTCAATAATTCCATATGTTAGCTGTGCACACCACAAATGTAGCTCCCATCTGTCATCATACAAGTCCACTACAATATCACTGACTGTATTTCCTATACTGTACCTTCTGTCCCCATAACTTACTCATTCCATGACTGTAAGCCTGGGTCTCCCACTGACCTTCACCTGTTTTGCCCATTCCCCCTCTACACTAATGTTTTCAAATGTCTTATGGGTGACATTTTTTGAGGGAGATGAAGGAATAAGCTCTCTAATGTCCCAAAAGATTGTCCTCTGAGCAGGAATCCCCGTTTCTAACTTTTCTGCTACTTCATTGTTAAAATGATTATCACGCCCTGAGCAGGTTTGTTATGGAGAGTTTAGGCAGCCCCGGGGAAGGCAGGGAAGGGTGATTTTGGCTTTGTCCCCAAATCAGGCCCTGCCCATCTGCTGCTGCCCTCTGGCTGTAGAGGGTCAGGCTTTGAGCATTAAAAAGAAAACCAGGAGCCCAAACTGGCAACTGTGACAGCACAGAATGTTCAGGATTTTGGGGACTGTCATATGGTGTGTGCACATTGTTTTCATCATCTGTCCTGGTTTCTAATCCATTACCTTTATAAGAACTATCATAATTTAGGGTGGAGAATCCCTGGGCACATCCATTTGTGGGTGGGTTATGGTCCCATTCCAGCCTGAGTTCTACAAACACCTGTGATGGAGAGTGAACTGTGGTTGGAGCTCAAATGCATTCAAACTTTTGAGAACTGAGCTTCGTAGACTTAGCAGGTAGACTCGGGTGATTGAATGACCTAACAGGAATTCGAGGTTCGGAGGTCGAAGCACACCCAGCGTGGTGGGGCAGGGATCCCAGCCGGCACCGCAGACCCAGCTAGCCGTCAGATGGGATGGGCACCGGCCGGAGCGACAAAAATCCGATCCCGGGACCCGTAGGTAGGGGGACTGAGGCTGTCGCGCGCACCCCGCCTCTCCCGCGCCGCCCCGCCCCTGGCTTCCTCGTGACCTGGGTCCCGCCCCCCTCGGCCGCAGTACCCCCGGCTGATTGGCCCCTCCGCGGCGTATCCTCGGGCCTGCAGCCAGGCGGGCGCGTCACGTGGCCGAGCAGCGTCCCGGGCGCCGAGCCGCGGGCCGCCAGGCATGGACCGTCAGGCTGCCGGGGCCCGGGCGCCGGGGGCCGCTGAGCCGCCTCGGGGTCCGCCAGTGCCGAGCGCGCGGGAGGCGTCCCCCAGCCCGGGGGTGAGCGCGGCCGGCGGCAGCTGCGCGGGGCGGGAAGTTGCGGGGCTTGCGGGCCGGGCCGGGCGGGGCGGGGCGGGGGCCGCGGGACCAGGGGAACGCCGTTTGGGCGCGCGCTGGCGCTGGAAACTGCCGGGCCGCGGCGGCAGGGGGGGGGGTGCGGGGGAAGGCGAGCGGGGCTGGGGGGGGGCGGGCCGGCCATCGCGGGGGTGCCTCTGCGTACTAGCTGAATGGGAGGTGATGCTGATGGCCGAGAGCTGGGGGCTGCTGCCGGGGGCCTGGGCCGGGGCCAGGTGAGGGCGGCGAGCAGCGCACTGTCCCCGCTGGACCTGGGACCACGGGTGGGGATGCACGGCTCACCCTGAGCACCACATGACGTCTGAGGCGCGCTCTCCTTTTCTGTTTACTGAAACCCAAGGCCCAGCTTGACGCAGGGGTTCCAGAAACTTGTTTTCATTTGCGCGCCAGACAGCTCCTGCTGTTTCAAAAGACTGTTATTACTGTCATCACCTGTCCCTGTTTACTGTCAGTCAGTCCTGCTGGATGGTGAGCTCCGTGAGGGTAGGAATCCTCTGCTGAGTGCTGTTAACCCGGCGCTTAGTGTCGTGCCGCGCCACGATAGACACGGCTATTAATGGGAGAGAGGAAGGGAATGCTTGTTGAAGCATCAGAGATGGTACTAAACCCGAGTAAGATAGGAAAAATGCAGTGATAGACTTATATAAAAATTACCTTGGAGTGTGCATAGGATGATAGTGATTCCAACAGGGTGTAGCAGGAAGGATGCGGGCTTCCTCTCCAAGAGGACAGGTTAGTGGCGCCAGCAGAGGCTGGGAGATGAAGAAGGACAGAGCAGATGGGTGGGAGCTTGGGTGGCAAGCTCAGGGCCTCAGGGCCAGGGGAGAGGACTATGCTCAACACGTTGAGGGGTGATGATGGGTTGGTGTGAATGCCATGGCCAATTTTATGTGCCCACGTGGAGGGCTGTTGAAGATTTTTGAACAGAGTGGTGGTTGATACCGTTAAGGCAGGGCAGGGTGGGTGAGTGGGGAGGGCAGGGACCTACCGCAGTGGTGCACATGAGATATGCTACCAGCTGACCTGTAGCTGTGACCAAGGGTTGTCACTGACTACAGGAGGTAGAACTCATTCATTAAGGGAGAACTAGGTCATGAGCTAATTGGGGCAGGTGCCAAGTGCACTTTAGAGGTAGGAGCAAAGAAGGTGGGTTTAAATTCATCCGGTATTCCATTCCTGCAGGGTGCCAGGTGTTGTCTTAAGTGTTATCTCATCATAAGCCCCCTGCAAGGTCAGAACAGTTATCCCCAATTTCTGGAAAAGGAATCCCAGGCATGGTGGTTGAGGTTATCTCTTGGAGGTCACACTCTGAATGAATGGCAGAGCCGGGATTGAAACCAGATCTTTAATACGCAGACTGTGAACATTTCTTGTTCCATTTACAAACCGATCTTGGAGGTGATGGGAGCAGAGAAGCAGATGGTTGGCAGTAGGGGAAGAAGACTTCCCTTTAGCATCACTAAGGAATTATAGCTCTCTTGCCCCCATGTATCAGGAGACAGAATTTGCTAGAAAGTGAAGTCACTGAAAAGGTAAAAATGAACATGGTGCACATAGCAACTGCAGGAAATGGCTACCCACCGGAGGGCTTAGGGAATAAAGGAATGAGGTTTGAATGATTACAATTTACAGGCTCAGAGGGGAGGCTTTGCAGGGCTGAAGTTCCATATTCTGTGGAGGCGGTGCTGCCCACAGCCATGGCTGGGGTCTCCGAAGGCGGAGGAGGGGGCCTGAGGGCCTGGGCTTCGGACCCCTGACGAGAGGGCCCAATGAGGAGGTTGGCCCCACCAGTGTTTGCAAACTCTAAACCGGATGGAGCGGCCCCTGTAGGAGGGCGCCACTGGGCCCCGAGTGTCGCTGGGGGCCGAGTGTCACTGGGGTGGTGTCCACAGGAATAGGAGGGAGCAATGCCCTTCCCCCTCAGGCCTTGCCACCGTTCATAGGGCAAAGCAGAAATGGGGGTTGCAGAGCCCCAGCCCCATCCTCACAGAGGTGAGGGTGCGAGATGGTAGCTTAATCCCGGGGACACCCCACACAAATCCAAGTCCTGGGTAACTGTCTCTCCTTCCTGCAGGACAACTTTGCCCCCGCTGACCATTCTGGGCAGGAGCGAGAGGCCGAGAAGGCCATGGATCGGCTAGGCAAGTAGCCAGTGGAGATGGTGGGGGTGGGGTGGGGTTGGATGTGGGGACAGACCAAGGGAGTGAGGAAGAGAGGGACCATCGCTACATCTTGTTGGCCTCCTCTTCCCAGCCAGTTTTGCTGCTGAGTTGTGTTTTCTGCCCAGTGTTTCCACGGTGCCCCTCTGTGGTAGCCCTGCTGGAGCTTTCTTTAGGGAGGTCATGACCTTGTGTTCAAACCCTTCCCTTCTCCTGAGAAAGGCAGCTTAGGGCAGCATGGGCTTTGGAGCCAGGCAACATTATTTTCACTTTCAGCTCCAGCTCAGAGTCCTGGGCTTGAGTTTTGAGGCCTTAGATAAGTCATTCATCCTTTCTTCCTCTGTAAAATGGGGATAATAATGCTTAGCGTCAGAGATTGGTTCTGAGGTTGGGTGGGAGGATCGAGAGCTGTAATAACCATCAGCTACTGGTACTCTTTAAATCTGAGTGAATTACAATTAAACACAATGAAAACCTCAGTTCCTTATTCACTTTAGCCACATTTCAAGTGCTCAGCAGTCCCACGTGGCTCTTGCTAGCTAGCCTGTTGGAGCACAGATGGGAGAAAATTACCATCATCACAGGAACTCCAGTTGCTTAGTGCTGGTCCGGAAAAGGCACTGTGCCGGCATGTAGGTATGGTCATAACAGCTGACACTTGCAGAGTCAGGGCCAGGTACAATTCAAAGTGTTTCTTTTCCTGTTAGCCCTTTTTTCTTTTTTCTTTTCTTTTTTTTTAAGATTTTATTTATTTATTTGTCAGAGAGAGAGAGGAAGAGAGAGATTGCGTGCGCTCGCCCGAGCACACACAAGCAGCCAGAGTGGCAGGCAGAGGTGGAGAGAGAAGCAGGCTCCCTGCTGAGCAAAGAGCCAGACTTGGGATTCGATCCCAAGACCCTGGGATCATGACCTGAGCTGAAGGCAGCGGCTTAACTGACTGAGCCACCCAGGCGTCCCAGTTAGCCCTTTTTTTCAAACAACTCTCACAACAGTCCTGTCTTCATATTTACAGATGAGAAAGCTGAGGCACAGAGTAAAAAATTAAAAATGTGGTCAAACACATATAAGGTGTACATTTAGCAATTTTAAAGCATACAGTTCAGTGGCATTTAGTCCCAACGCTGTGTAACCAGCATGGCTTAGTTCCTGAACATTTTCAGCAGCCTGCCTGGAAACCCTGTACCTGATAAGTAGCTATACCCCCTTCCCCTGAGCCCCTGGCGACCATGATCAGCTTTCTGTCTCCATGGATTTCCCAGTCCTGGACAGGTGCATGTGAGTTGCATGTCAATGGAATGATATCCCGTGTGGCCTTTTACGTCTGGCTTCTTTCGCTCAGCATAATATTTCCAAGATTCATTTATGGAGCATGAATCAGTACATTCCTTTTTATGGCTGAATCCTTCCATCATCTGGATGTGCTACATCTCGCTTGGTTATTCATCCTGTGGATGGGCATTTATTTGGGTTGTTTCCACCTTCTGGTGGTTGCAAACAGTGCTGTCAAGGATATCTTTGGGGGCGCCTGGGTGGCTCAGTGGGTTAGGCCACTGCCTTCGGCTCAGGTCATGATCTCAGGGTCCTGGGATCAAGTCCCGTGTAGGGCTCTCTGCTCAGCGGGGAGCCTGCTTCCCTCTCTCTCTCTCTCTGCCTGCCTCTCTGCCTACTTGTGATCTCTCTCTGTCAAATAAATAAATAAAATCTTTAAAAAAAAAAGGATATTTTTGTATCAGTCTTGTTTAAATACCTGTTTTCAGTTTTTTGGGATATCTGTTTAAGAGGGGAATTGCTGGGCTGTGTGCTAGTTCTGTGTTCTAAGTTCTTTTTTTTTTTTTTTCTTTTTAAAGATTTTATTTATTTATTTGACAGAGATCACAAGTAGGCAGAGAGGCAGGCAGGAAGGGAAGCAGGCTTCTTGATGAGCAGAGAGCCTGATACGGGGCTTGATCCCAGGGCCCCGGGATCATGACCTGAGCTGAAGGCAGAGGCTTTGAGCCACTCAGGCGCCCCATGTGTTTTAAGTTCTGGGGGCTTGGTGGAGTCCATTTCCACTCAGTCACACAATAATAATTGGCACAACTGGCATTCAGACCGGGGTAGTCTGGCTTCAAAACCCGTGCCCTGAACTATTGTTTTTTTGCTTATAGCTGCCATTATTTTACAGTGTTAGTAGCATAGCTGTGTTTAGGCTAATTCTTTTCCCAGCTCTGACCTGCCATCACCATAGCTCGATGTGCTGGGAGGTCCGCTATCCTCCCCCAAACTTTCTTCCATTATTTTAAGACCTTTTGAAATTATACCTTCCAACCCTCCCTGGACGAGGAGACGTGGCTGTCTCTTGTGACTGGATGGGTTCTGCCCTTCTGCCCGCTTTCCTCCTGCTGTCCCCATGTCTTGTGCTCCCTGAGGATGAACAGAGAAATAGAAGAGTACAAGTTCAAGTTTGTATTGTGAAAGCTTGTCATTTGTCCAGATGCCCTTTGCCTCAATTACCTGTAAACTACCAAAACACATAAACTGTACTTGATTTGCTTGATTCCCTGTGTGAATTATAAGACTTTGCAATTGCCTCATTTAAGGCAAAATGTTTTATTGAAAAAATGATCAACCCTTGTTTAAGAAAGGTAAACAGAACATTTTTAAAAAAATGTTCAGGTGGCTAAGGAACTCTGTACCTTTGTTTCACTCTTGTCCTCTCAGTAAGTCTGCCAGACATTTTCCAAGCACACGAGTAGGCCTTGTATTGTTGCTAGTGGTTTTTTCAGACCTTATTCCTTCTCTTGATTTCTTAGCCAGTGGAGCACAGAGCATCCCTAATGGTAGTCCTACCCATGGTGAGGGCACGCACTCGGAAGAGGAAGGGTTTGCTGTGGATGATGAGGATTCTGACGGGGACCTGAATACCTGGGAGCTGTCAGAAGGCGTGTCCGACCGTCCGCCCAAGGAACAGGCTGCTGATCTTTTTACCGAGGACTGGGACTTGGAGTTGAAGGCAGATCAAGGGAATCCGTATGGTAGGTGTGGCGTTTCTAGGATCCTAGACCAAGGTTCGGAGAGCCTTCTACTGTATTACCCCAAAGGCAGGCAGTTTGGAAGACGGACCCAGTCTCTGTGCTTAGCCTGGTACCTGGTACAGGGCTGAAAGGTCTGTGACAGCTTCTCTTCATATTGGGAAGAAAAATGCAGATTTTGTAGTTGACTCTTAAAATATCTGTGTGAATCTAGCAGCTGCAGAGAGAAGTGCTGTCTTCTGCATTTGCAGCCTCTGCACTGCTAAGGGCTGTGCTCTGAGAAGCACCACCCAGGGGGGTCCTCAGACCGCACGCGTTTGCAATCCAAGGCGGGCTCTGTGTGTGTGCTTTAGAACTGCAAGTGTCTGTCTCCCCTCCCTTCCTACCTTTAATTTTTTTTTTTTCTTTAAACTGCTTGCAGATGCCGATGACATCCAGGGTTGCATTTCTCAAGAGGTCAAACCTTGGGTGTGCTGTGCCCCGCAAGGGGACATGGTCTATGACCCCAGTTGGCACCATCCACCTCCGCTGATACCCCATTATTCCAAGATGGTCTTCGAAACGGGACAGTTTGATGATGCTGAAGATTGAGTCTGCAGCTGTTTGCCTGGTGGGTGGGCCTGCCCTCCAGATGAAGGTCTCTCTTCCTTTCATTGAGGTGAGAGGTCACATTTGAGGACACATTCCCAGTGATCCCCGAGTTGGACACACAGACTGGTGTTAACTAAGGCCCCGATGTCCTTCAGTTCTGTTGTCATTGTTGTTTTTCATGAGGTCCTCCTTGGGACATGTGAGTGTTTGTGTCTGTGTCATGAGGAGGAGTTGTGTTCTTTATAAATAAAGGTAGAAAAAATTTGATATGCTTTTTTTTACTACCCCCCCCCTTTTAATTGGATACTTACCAGAAAAGCCTTATTTCTTCAGTTAAAGTCCCTAGCTTACATTTTAACATTGGATGTACTCGGACCCTTGAAACTACTCTATGGAAGAAAGTAATTTTTTGTCCAGAGAGTAGAATCCAAGTCATGTTGGTGACTTTGTGGCTGATTTCTATTCCTGTTGATGAAGAGTTGACCCTTTACTTAGTTAACAAGGACTTTCAGCAAGCTAGAACACGAAATGGCAAATAAATTAAACCAGCAATTATATAGCTCTCAATTGATGAAAGGATTTTGAAACTTATTTTCCATTTAATTTTTTGCTCTTTACAATTACTATATGAAGTCACATTTTAAAAAAATGGCCTTATTTTATTTTTTCAAGATTTGTAAAATAAAATGTGGAACTTGAACTCACAACCCTGAGATCAAGAGTTGCATGCTCCCCCTGACTAAGCCAGCCAGGCACCCCTAAATTGTGTCATTTTAGAGATGAGGAAAACAAGACTCAAAATGTTTTGATTTCGGCAAGATCCCAGAGCCAGGAAGTGGTAGAGCCATGCCGTAACCCCACACATGAGTCTGAGGTGTGCTTTCCTCGGCTGCTCAACCCCTTGTGAGTACCAGCCTGGAGGTGGGTTCTGGGGCTGTGCCTTGGCAGGTCTGTGATGCACCAGCCTAAGTTGCCTTTGCCTCTCTGGCCGGCTCTGGGATTGCTTCTTACCTCCCTGCCTCCCTCTTGAAGTTGAATCAAGAACAAAGTATGTGAACAAAGTGTGTGAGCAGGGCAGAACCTTATGAGGGACAGTGGTGGCTTTCGCTGTGAGAGGCCTCCTGACCAAAACCATCCCAGGGAGAAAAAAAATGTTCCCTTTACCACCGTTGCTGAAGGGACAGTCATAGACCATATCACCACACAACTCTTTCTTTCCTCCTCCTCCTTCTCTTCCTCCTCCTCCTCCCAGTGCTGGAGCTGATTAGACCAGTGTGAAAATGAGCATTTTGGTGTGAAAAGGTGAACTTGAGAAACCGAGCCAAGAAATGTTGGGGGCTTGAGGAGGATAGATGGCAGAATGGCCAGGCTGTGCTGTTGACAGATTGTGTTGGCCCATGCATAAGCTGGAGCAGCGAGGCAGCTGAAACTGAATAAAAGTGAATAGAGGTACAAGTCGTGAGGTGGGAGAGTATACGGGTGTTGGAGGGAGGGAAGAAAATGGGCTAGGAAAAGCCCATGTGTGCGAGAGGCTGAGCAAAGGAGATTCACCAGGTCCTGCTGCTGTGATCCGAGGAGCAGCTGAAAGTCTAGGACGCTTTCGTTTTGTAGTAGTTAATCTTTACGGTTTCTCCTTTTGGTTGTTTCCAACAAAGTGGGTAGAAGGGAAGGAGGGTCTACTGGAGGAAGGATGTAGAAATTTGGGTATGTCAGGAGAGCAAGAGGAAGAGGGAGCTTAGTCAGTTGTTCTGATTCAAATAGTGTTCTGGTGCCCGCCACCGCCCCCCGCCCCCCCCCCGCCTCATTGGATGAGCCAAGCACAGAGAGATGTAGAAGGTGATTCTCCAGGCTGTGAACATTGGTTATCTTGGGGTGAGGTGGGAAGTAAGGGGGGAAAAGTAATGAAATGGAAAAATACTAATGAAAATACATACTGTAAAGCTGCTCTGATAATACTGTAAAGATGAAAAAGTTGCGTATGCAAGTGACAAGGATTAACATGAACAAATGGAAACAATTTGATTATGCGATGGGATTGCAGGGAGTTCCTTTTATTTTTGAAAGATTTTATTTTAGTGTACGCAAGTGGCAGGAAGGGGCAGAGGGAGAGGGAGAGAATCTCAAGCAGACTCTATGCTGAGCGTGGAGCCAGATGTGGGGCTTGATCCCACAACCCTGAGATCAGGATCTGAGCCCAAACCAAGAGTCAAATGCCTAACCGACTGAGCCACCCAGGTGCCCCTTGAAAAACTTTTAAAAATAAGAACTTTCCAAAAGCCTTTGTATTAAATTAGATTAGGATTCAATTAGGATTCCTTTTTATTTTTTATTTTTAAAAATAACATATAGGAATGGAACAGAGAGAAGTGTCCAGAAGCAGTGAGTTTTCCAGCCATGCTCTTTTTTTTTAAAAGATTTATTTATTTATTTATTTATTTATTAAAGATTATTTATTTATTTGACAGAGAGAGAGATCACAAGTAGGCAGAGAGGCAAGCAGAGAGAGAGAGAGGTGGAAGCAGGCTCCCTGCTGAGCAGAGAGCCCGATGTGGGACTCGATCCCAGGACCCTGAGATCATGACCTGAGCCAAAGGCAGAGGCTTAACCCACTGAGCCACCCAGGTGCCCCTATTTATTTATTTATTTGACAAAGATCACAAGTAGGCAGAGAGTCAGGAAGGGTGGGGGGGAAGCAGGCTCCCCGCTGAGCAGAGAGCCCGATGTGGGGCTCCATCCCAAGACCCCGAGATCATGACCTGAGCTGAAGGCAGCTCAGACTGAGCCACTCAGGCGCCCCCCTAACCATGCTTTAATGTGATAGCCTTCAATCAATGACCAAGTAATTTTTGTTCTCTTAAAACTATAGAGTGTGTATGACAAATGAGTTTGTAGGATAAATTGTTGGATAGACAAAATTGTGGTTATTTAAAAAATAATGGAATAAAAGGAAATATTGCAATGATTTCTAACCAGTGTCCTATAATGAAAAATTGCTCAAGAAAATGAAAAACAAAAAAAAAACACCAACAAAACTTCTATCTGTTCAAATCCCTCAATGCTGAGCTGGAAGTGTCAATCTCATGGGGAAATGTGAACTTGAATGTTGCTTAGTTTGGCCTTTGTACTATGTGTAGGAATCCTCTCTGCCTACTTCTAGTCGTGGGGAGCTCATTACCTCAGAAGGGGCCCATCCACTGCCGGCTAGTGCTCTTTGTTAGAAAATTCTCCCTTGTATTAAGTTGGAATCTACCCATTTGGTCCTGGTCTGCTCTGTGGTTCTGTCCTTCAAATATAGGAGATTAGCAATCTTATCCTCCTCTCCTCTGGCTCTTTGTTTTCTAGCTAAATAATCAACAGGCAATTGCATATGTGTGTCTGGAATCAGAAAAGGGAGAGGAGGAGAGAGGGCGAGAGGGAGGGGAAGGAATGTGGTAGGGATTTTTGAGGTTTTGGTAGGTGTTGCAGTGCTGACAGAAGTTGAACTTGTTCTGTGAAGGCTAGTAGTAAGGAGAGAGCCAAGGACAGGACCTTGTGGTGCATTAGCAACGAAAGGTTAGATGGAAGGGTGGGATCCCAGAGCCAGGCTGTGGGAGGGAGGAGGAGGAAAACCAGGGGAGGATAGGTGCCTCACAAACCAAATCTAAGAAGAGAGTTGTAAGGAAGGGGGTTGGCAGGGCGTGTGGGTGGCTGAGCTGTTAAGTGTAGGCCTTTAGCTCAGGTCATGATCCCGGGGTCCTGGCATGGAGCCCTGTATCAGGCTTCCTGCTCAGCGGGGAGCCTGTTTCTCCCTTTCCAGGTGCCCCATACGCTTGTGTTCTCTCTCTTGCTGTGTCTCTCTCTGTCATAAATAAATAAAATCTTTAAAAAAAAAAAAAAAAGGAAGGAGGGACAGTCCTCTTTTATAGAGAGACACCAAGTAAGATGGACTTTCTGGGATGCGGGAGTAAGAAAGTGTTCATGTAATGTACCGACTTAGGGCAGGTGCAGGGTGGGGAGCATGGGCACTTCAGGCTTAAACATTTTGGGGGATTCATGGGGCCACTTGACCTGCTGCCTTTGGTACTCTTGTTTTTCTTGACTGGGGGGTGGGGTGAAGGTTGGGCAGTGGTGCCTTCCAGCCAGCTTCCCTCAGGATAAGATGTGAGGCAGCCTGGGAAGAGTCCACAGAAGTGGACGGAAGCCCCTGGAGAAATGTAGGTGCTAAGGGACTGTTAGGCGGAACAAAAGAGAAGCTTTTATTCTGACATTTCTGGCAAGCAGTATCGTTTGCCAAGAAAAGAATCACAACTGACTGCAGCAAAGTTTTGAGTGAGGGAAAGGAGAGTAAAGACGCGTTTTTCAAGTGACTGAAGGACATTTGTGATGTGCCTTTGTTTCTCTCACGCCCTCTCTCCGTGCAGGCATGCTGTTCATTGCCTCACTGGGGGCATGTGACAGGGTTGAGGACAACCAAGACGTTTTTCTATCTTTTGTTTTACAAAAAGGGACTTACTTTGTTTTTATATGTTTCTTTCTCTTTTCTCTCCCTTCCTCCCTCCCTCCCTCCCTCCCTTTCTTCCTTCCTTTTCCGTGTAAAGAGGCAAAGGGATTTTGGATCAAGAGACTATGTGTCTTGAAGAAATTTGGAGGGAAATAATGATCCTCCATCCCCCTTCCCCCAATCCCCTGCGTTGTGAGAAGAAAGATAGGAGAAGACACAGAGATCTGGGGATGCTAAGAGCAGATGGAACGTGAGCCCTTCTTCCTGCTGTGTCCTTGGGAGTTAGATCCTCAGAGGTGACAGATGTTGATGCTTCTATTTTTTTTTTTTTTAAAGTTTATTTATTTGAAACAGAGAGCAGGGGTTGTGGCAGAGGGAGAGAGAGAGAAGGCTCGATGCAGGGCTGGATCCCAGAACCCTGGGATCATGACCTGAGCTGAAGGCAGATGCTTAATTGACTGAGCCACCCAGGCGCCCCTCTTTGTTTTTATATATATATATATATTTAAAGATTTTACTTATTTATTTGGCAGAGAGACACAGTGAGAGAGAACAGAAGCAGGGAGTGTGGGAGAGGGAGAAGCATGCTTCCCGCCGAGCAGGGAGCCCAATGCGGGGCTCAATCCCAGGACCCTGGGAACCTGAGGTGAAGGCAGATGCCTAAGGACTGAGCCACCCAGGCGCCCCTGTTTTTATATTTCTATCTGGATGAAAACCTTTCAGTTTTTGTACTGTAGCAGAAGAAACAGAACCATGCCATTCACAATTTGTATAGATGATTCTGGGTTTTTTTTTTTTTTGATGACTCCACTATATTTCTGTTATGACTTTCTTCCCTTTGGGAAATTCTGGGGGGAATGTACACTTTCACTCTACCCCGAAATTAGTCTGGTTTAAGGTGGGGACGTTTTGGTCATCATGAGACCCACAGGATGATATGGTAGGTGGAGCTTCCCCTAGCTTTGCTCTTTTTTTTTTTTTTAAGATTTTATTTTTAAGTGATCCCTACATCCAACATGGGACTCAGACTCACAACCCTGAGATCAAGAGCTGCACACTCCACGACTGAGCCAGCTAGGCGCCCCACAAGCTTTGCTCTTAAATGCCTGAATGGCTGGGTAGGTTGACTGTAGAAGCTGCAGATGACCACTCTGTGTATAGAAGTAACTGGTGGGTCTGCACGGAGCACCTGCCCTGAGGAAACCTGAGAGCCCCTTCCAGGGAAACGGAAGCACACTCATCCGCTAAGTAAATACCTCGGAGCTACAGTGCCCATGGTTTTCCAGACTTTGCCTTCTTGGACCCAACTTTTCATAAGATGGTTGGAAGATGGAAAAAGAGAAAAAAAAAACCCTAAACACTGGCTGGAGCCTATCTGGATTCTGTCTCCCACTTCTCCCCAAGTAGCCTCCCCACCCAAATAGCTAAAAATGCTGGATCTGGAGGGCTGTGTCTGTGTGTGCATACACATGTGTGTGAGCGTGGCAGGCCAGGGAGTAGAAGCTGGAGGGTGTAACAGGAAGGTGAGCAGCGGGGCTGGCTCCCACTTTGTTGACTTAGTGAGTCTGGCTGCAGAGCGGAGGTCTTTGGAAAGAATGGCCTCGCTGCTTCTGGCAGGTTCTACTGAGCTGGTTCCGGGACTGAGCTGGATCTTGCAGGTGTTTATGGGCCTGGGGTTGTGGGGCACCAAGGTTTGCAGAATTCCACCAGGATCTGTGGCCTGTGGAGTAAAATAAAGGCATGGTTTCTGAAGAAGCTATTTCTCTCCAGGATTTTGTGGTCTTCCCCTTTGAGTCGGAGAAATGTCCCCAGGAAGGACACTTCCATTTCTGACCATTGCAAGGTGCAGTTGGTTTTCCTTTTTTTTTTTTTTTTAAATTTCTGGTGAGATAGTTGTGATTTCAAAAGCAATCTCCTCTGATTACTTCTTAGCTGTTCAACAAATGGGGCAGATGTCAGTTAGAGCCATGTGTTTGGCAATTCTGGGCGGAAGGGGGAATTTCTCCTGGCTAAGGCCTGTGGCCCTATTCCATTTCTCCAGCAGGTGGCAGTAAAGACCCACTGACACTGTCTTCCTAGTGACCGACCCACTGGGTGAGGGGCCTTGGAGGAGGTGAAGCCTGGCTCAGGGTTACCATCTGGTTAGTGGGCCTCCCGCCGGCTGGCAAACTTCCCCCTGAATTCACGGGCAGGGTTTGCTCCTGATTTTAGATGTGACGTTTCTCAGAAAAGGTTGCTATGGAATCTAGGGTAAGGGTCACCATTGTTAGCTGCCCCCTACACCTACCGTGGAGGCTGGCTTATGGTGAGTGTGTAGTACATGCTTGCTGACTTCAGCTGGAGTGTGCATATATGTGAGGGAAAGTAAAACGCATCCTCCCTCTGTCATATGGTGCATCAGGTGGTTTTCCTTATAAAGTCAGCCTTATAAATCTCATTTTACAGAAGGAGAAGTTGAGGCTCAGGGAGGTGGAATAATTGGCCAAAGATCACAAAGACAGGTTCTGATCCCTTATCTGGGCTTCTGTGCTTGCTCTCCCAAGATGGGAAACACGGAGATTTACCAAACATCTAGGAAAAATTTTGTTTCAGAAAAAGCAAGGAAATGCAATGCAGGTTTGATCTTTACTCATCTGTTTATTTCTGAACACCTGCTATATTCTGTGTGCAGAGGCCGGAGGGTTGGGGGACCCGGTTCCTGCTCTCAGGGGGCTCAGAGCCTTGGGGGAGGGTAGTGGCCCTGGAGGATTGCACATGCCCAGCGTGTGGCGGGCACCCAGAAGAAGGGTGGGGTGCTCCAGGTGACCCCTCCAAGGCTAAAGGGCCCTGGTGCTGAGTCCTTGAGGACTTGGCCAGGCAAGTGGTGGCAGGGATCGTCCAGGCAGGGGCGCCGTGTGTGCCCAGGCCCCAGCTGGGAGCGGGCTCACATATATGGGGAACTGACAAGGGACATGGTGAAGGCGATGTGAGGTGAGCCAGGGGCCCTGGAACCTAGGCCAGGGGGCTTAAGAGGTGTAGGAATGAAACACGGGCAGACCTTCATTTTCAGAAGATCCCTCTAGTTCCTGGTAGAAAGCATGGTGGGAGGGGCCAAGAGGGAAGGCAGGGAGCGTATCTGGGGCTGTAAGCTAGTAAGAGAGGATGGTGACCACAAGTAGAGTGACAGCTGTGGAGCCGGAGGGACACTGACAGATCTGAATGTAGAGCCAGCAGTAGTGGGGACAGACTGAGGGTGGGGCGAGGGATGGGAAGGGTCCTGGCTTGGGCAGCCAGGTGGATGCGATGGGCTCTGGTGTGCGAATTATCTTGGCAGTTCATGAGATGTTCCCACCCAGTGTTTGTAGAGGAAGGTGCCGTGTGTCCCAGATGTTCGCCTTTGTTCTCAGGCTTTGGAGGATACCTCAGCTTTGTGCAGCCCCGCACCTTGAACATCCAACAATCATGCCTTAGGTACCCTCTGGCTTTCCTCTCCGGGAGCATCCTCGAGTGCTCAGGAGATGGTACTAGGGTGGACGTTCCGGTTGCTTCTCCTGCATCCATCCCACTCCTCTGGAAGGCCACCCCTTTCTCATGCTGCCTGTGGACCCTGGGGAGAGCTAACTCCACCCGTGGAGGTAGGGGCGGGGCCGGGGGGTGGAGGCCCAAGTTTACCTCTCCCCCTCTGTGTTCGTCTCCTAGGCTGCCTAACAAATTACCATGAACCTGGTGGCTTAAGACAAAAGAAATTTATTTTCTCACCATTCTGGAGTCCAGAAGTTCAAAATCAAGTTATCAGCAGGACTGTGCTCTCTGCGGAGGTTTAGAGGAGATGAGGTTCTTGGATTCTTTCAGCTTTTGGTGGCTCCCCCCATTCCTTGGCTTGTAGCCGTTCACTGTAGTCATGGATTCGTCTTCACGTGGCTTTCCTCTCTGGGGCTTTCTTGTCTTCTGTCTCTTATAAGGATATTTGTCATTGGACTTAGGGCCCAGCCGGTACTCCAGGATGATCTCATTGTAAGGTCCTTAGCTTCATTGCATCTATAAAGACCTTTTTTTTCCCAAATAAGGTTATATTCACGGGTTCCAGGGGTTAGGAGAGGGGCGTATTTTTGTGTGTGTGTGTCGAGGGGAGCTGCCATTCAACCCAATACAACTCTGTGGATGGCAGGAAACAGTGAAATTGGGACCAAGATGACATCACTGAGCCCCTCTATCACGCAGCCCAGCTGCCTGCCTATTTCCGGACTTCCGGTTATGTTATTCAACAAAACCTCCTTACTGCTCTAAGCTAGGCTGATGGACTTTGTCCCCTGTCACTTGGTGCTGAATGTGGACTTCTGGAGTCCTGCGTGTAGGCAGTTGGGAGTGAGGGAGAGATCACGGAGACTGGAATTTTCGGCCGGGCTTTATTGTTGACTCTGTGTGACCTTGGGCAAGCCGCAGCCCCAAGGACCGCTGGTATGAATATATAAATGGGGCCCTGGTCCTTGCAGAAGGCCCTTCAAAATGGAAGCCACTGTGGTTTCTGGTGTTAAAGCCTCTGCATTCCAAGAAGGATGTACTAGAACTGGAAAGGGGCCAGACAATGGAGCGACGAAGGGCTTTTCCCATCAAGGCACGCTCCACGGTTGGAATTCTTTAGCCTGGAAAGATGGAGGCCGAGGAGGAGGCTTAATCCCAGTCCTTTAGATGATAAGGCTCTTCGACAAGGTGGAAGAACAGACTTGTCCCTTACGTCCCAGAATCCTTAGCCCCGAGGGTGCCACTCCTAACGCTTTGAGAAGCTGTTTGAGGGCCGACCATAGAAAGTGCTCCTTTACCCAGTGGGGAGGCGAACGCGAGGCTCTCAGGCAGCCTGGTGTAGTGCCCTGCGGTCAGGTGGGCCTGGCTTCCACTTCCGGCTCCAGTGGTGTGCATGTGAGCCATCTGCTTTTCTCCCTGAGTCTCGGATTGCTCATAGGTAAATTGAGGGCAGTAACCACGGCTTTATAGCTTCCAGCTCTGACACACACATGATCAGCTTCCTGCTTGTTCCCGCAGGTGGCCTGACTGCAGACCCCCCACTCATGCCTGATACCTCTTTCCTCTGCCTCGCTCAGGGGCTATGGAAGCAACTCCCACCCACCTTTCCCTCCTTGTCTGTTTCCCCCTTCCTTCCTTGTTATTCTTGTATGCACAAGAACCCTGATCGTCTCTCCCATAGGAAAACAAACCTCTCTCCACCCCACTTCCCCTTGAGCTCCTGCCCACTTTGTCAGCCCCACCTGGCAGCAAAACTCCTTGGGAGGATTGTTGATACTTGTCTCTTTTGCTAAAGGAATCTTTGCAAGATGGATACACTTATTTCATATAAATGGAATCATACAGTATATGGCCTTTTGTATCTGGTTTATTTTACTTAGCAGGATGTTGTCAAGGTTTCTCCATGTAGTAGCAGGTCCCAGAACGTAATCCTTTATGATAGCTAAATAATATTCTCTTTCATCACTACACCACATTTCTTCATCCACTCATCACCTCATCAGCTGATGGCCATTTGGGTCCCTTCTACCTTTCAGCAATCATGAGTAGTGCTGCCATGAGTGCTTGTGTGCAAGTTTGTGTGTGAACGTGTTTCATCTGTTATTGAATAAATTGGCCCTGAGCATTATATTCTCTTTCTGTCTGGTTTTATACTCTGCAAAGATTATTTCTGTGACCTGAGATCCATCTGTCTTCTTGCAAAGCAGTAGCTTGCTTATTTGCATTCCCAGGTAATATATCATTATGTGAAGATATGTGAAGATTTACTGAAACTAGTGTTGATGGATTTTGTCTAGTTTGGGGTTGTTATGGGGACTGATGCTATGAGTGTTCTCGGTCGCGTCTTTTGGTGGGCACATGTACAGATGGCTGTCAGATGCGCCCAGAGGTTGAGTGGCTGGGTCACAGGAGGTGCACTTTAGTAGAAAGTTGGCTTTAGTAGAAAACTCTCAAAGGGCTTTCGAGGTGGTTCCAATATTTTTATTTTTCATTTTTTATTTTTTAAAGACTTTATTTATTTATTTGAGAGAGAATGAGAGGGAGTGCGTACAAGCCGTCGGGGGGCAGAGGGAGAGGGAGAAGCAGGCTTCCCATGGAGCAGGGAGCCCAATGCAGGGCTCGATCCCAGGACCCTGGGATCTTGACCTGAGCCAAAGGCAGATGCTGAATGACTGAGCCACCCAGGCGCCCTAGGAATACCTTTCTGTTTGGGTCTCCAGGCTTCCATTCCACATATTCTGAGCACAGCAGCCAGGGGGATCATTTTTTTCTTTTAAGAAATTGTGGTAAACGACACAGAACATAAAATTTACCACTTTAAGCGCATACGGTGCCGTGGCATTAAATACATTTACAGTGTTGTGTGGCCCTCACCACAGGGTGATCCTTTTAATATGTAAGTTAGATCACCTTACTTCTCGGCTCTAACACCTCAGGGGGCTCAGCATTGCGGAGAAAGAGTCCACGATTTTAAAGTTTTACAGCGGCCCACCAGCCCTTGTCCAGCCTGGTCTCCTGTTACTTCCGTGACTTCATCTTCTCCTTGGCTCTCTCCACGCCAGGCCCTGAGGCCTCTCATGCTCCTGGAACAAGCCGGGCATGGCCCTGCCTTAGGACCTTTGAGTTGGGGATTGCCTCTGTCTGTCTGGAATTCTCTGCCCCTAGATATTGCTACGGCCACCTCTCCTGCCCCCTTAAAGCTTTGCTCACGTGACTCGAGGAGTTTTGCCCACTATATGGATTTAAATATGAGAGCTGGCTTGTGGTTCAAGAATTCTCCGGGTGAAAGTTTTTTTTTTTTTTTTCCTACTTTCCACCCACTTCTGATGTTTATTTAACACGGGAAGTTTTCCTCGCTACTCTGTGGGGAATTTTATTCTACAAGCTGATTGCTAGCCCACTCCTGTCCTGGGGAGGTAGCCCAGCCTGACAGAGGGCTGTCGGTCAGATTCTCCACCTTGACTGGGAGCGGCTCTGTCTCCCATTTCATGCTCTCTCCCAGGCCTTGAAAAGCCAAGCTCAAGGTTGCTTGGCTTTGGCTTGTTTCCTCAGGGAGAAAGCCAGTTTCCACATCCTGTCCGGGTTCCTGCTTTCCCTTCTTTTTTTGGCCTCTGACCCTTTTTGCCAGCTCACTTGGTGCCTTTAAAGGAGTGAAACATTTCATCCAGCACTTTTAATGTTTCAGCAGGAAGTAGTTCAGAGTGTCTAGTCTGCTCTATTGCCAGAACCAGAAGTGCATTAAATGGCAGATTCAGGAAGGCAGCACGTTATAGGAGAAAAGACTGGGGTTCCTTGGGCCTGATCCCAGCCCTCTGCCTTCAACCGGCTTGATTTTAGACAAGTCACATGGACCCTCTGGGCCTCAGCTCCTTCCTCAGAAACATAAGGGCTGTCGAGGTGGGTGGCCTCCTAGATTCTGTGACTCTGTGGTACTGAGAGACTGTCTCTGTTTTGAGGGAGCGCATGACTGGGGGTGGGGAGCAGAAGCTCGCTCTTCAGTTGTCCTCTCTGTGTCCTTTCAGTGGTCTGCCAGGCCCTGGGTCTGGTTTCGAAGAAGAGTTGACAAATGTAGAGTGTTGGTGGTAAGAAATATGAAATGAAGAACAATAATCAATTCCTCACAGATTGGGGGAGGAAGATCTGGGAGAGCAGAGGGAGACCAATTTATAGCCAAGGCCATCATTTCTGGGTTGGTGGGCTGGACAGGGGCGACAAGATTATGGCCTCAGTAGGTCATGGGTGAGGATTTGCCATTGTGCTGATGACTAGACCCCCAGTGAGAGGAAGGTCTCGAAAACAGAGGCTTAAGACCTGGCCCACATCCCTTCTTGCCCCCTTCCCTTCTGATACCTTACATTCAATGTCAGGAAACTTCCTTTGTCTTAAATATATGTGTGTATCTATAAGGTTTTCTATTTTGTAATTTTATATATAATTATATGGATTTACATAAATACCTTTATTTATATATAACTTCAATTAATAGACTTTATTTTTAGATTTTCAGAAAACATGAGAAGACAGTTGAGAGAGTTCCCACACACCCCACACCTGGTCTCCCTTTTTACTAACATCTTACGTTAATGTGATACCTTCGTAAAAATGAATGAAGCGATGACGCATTGTGATGAACTAAAGCCTATAGTTTATTTAGATTTTCCTAGGTTTTGCCTAATGTCTTTTTCTATTCCAGGATCCCATCCAGAAAACCATGTTACATTTAATTATTAGGTCTTTTTAGGCTCTGCCTGGCTACTGTTGTGACAGTGTCACATTTTTTATCCGGTTTATTTATTTATTTTTTAATTGCTGTGAAACCCACAGAACACACAATTTAACCCTTTTTCAGCGTACAGCTTAAGTACATTCGCACTGTCGAACAGAACATCACACTGTACAACTTCAGAACTTCGTCGTCACCGCCGATGAAACCCCAGACCCCCTGTTGTTCTCCCTCCTCCCAGCCCATGGTAACCTCTACACTACTTTCTTTCTTTCTTTTTAAAAAAAGTTTATTTATTTTTTCGTCATCTTTACACCCGGCGTGGAGAACTCATGACCCTGAGGTGGAGAGTCGCAGGCTCTTCCAGCTGGCGCCCCCTGTACTATTTTCTCTGTGAATCTGACTTTTCTGGGTACCTCCCATAAGCAGCACCCGACAGCATTTGTCCTTTTTGTGACTTCCTGTTTTTGTTGACCTTGACGGTTTTCACGGAGACTGGTCAGGTGTTTTGGAGGATGGCCCACTATTAGAATTGGTTGGATGTTTTTCTCATGATGAATCTGGGTGTTTGAAGTATGTTTATTTAACTCTGTGCCACACAAGATCCTATTGTGCTAAAGATTCAGAGAGAAGAGCCTCGGCTCTCAGCTTATGCTGCTTTTACAAGTGACACTGAATCTCAGATTTTACTTACTTGTCAGAGTCATGCAGTCAATCAGTGGCCAAGATGGCACTTGAACTCATCCTTCTGACTTCAGAGCTGCATGTCCTCCTCTGTCCTCCCTTTCCCAGGCCAGCCAGCGCATGCGCCCCTCCCTCCTTCTGGGGGGCATTCACAATCAGTGGGACAGGGCGGGTCAGAGCTGGGCAGGCTGCCAGGTTCAGGGAAGGGGTGGGTAGGGGGCTCTTCTATGTAACCAGCAGCAGCTCGCCAATGAGATTTTTTCTGGAAGTTTTATTTTTGAATTTGAAATACTTTATATACACACATGAATGTATATAATGCATGGGGTCCATTTAAAGAAAAATAAGCAAAATAAATACCTAGTGCCCAGCGCCCAACTTAGCAAAGACAGTATTTCCAGTACTTTCTAAATGCCCTGTATGCTCCACATTCCACCCTTGCTACTCAGTACTCCTTGCAGGTGATCACCATCCCGAATTTTGTGTTTGTCACTCTCTCACTTGTCTGATTTTGCCACATAAGCCTGTGTCCCTAGTCAATATGTTGTTTAATCTGGAGGGTTTTTTTGACTTGTAGTAAATGAAATCACACCGGATATATTATATTATGATTTGCTTTATTTTACAATTTTTTTGTATGTATGGGGTGCCTAGGTGACTCAGTTGGGCAACTGACTCTTGATTTTGGCTCAGGTCATGGTCTTGGGGGCATGGGACCGAGCGCCACATCCAGCTTCATCCTCTGCATGGGGTCTGCTCGGGATTCACTCTGTCCTTCTCCCCCTGCCCATCCCTCACTGGTGTGTGTACTCAAGCTCGCTCTCTCTCTCTCTCTCTCTCTCAATAGATAAATGAATCTTAAAAAAAAAAAAAAACCAGTGTGTTTATAGTGTGATGTTTGACATTGTGTTTGTGGCGTTCACTTACATTAGCACTCTAGCAGTTTTTCTTGAGGCCTTTTTGGGCGGTTAGCATGAGCACTATCAGCACTGGGAGGAGGACGTGACATCTGTGCCACCCCAGGCCAGGCCACATGGACGTCTCCGTGCATCGCACCAGCTCCTTCTGTCTCGGGCCAAAGGTGTGTGAGTGTGCACAGAGCTGGCCCCACTGAGCCCGGAAAGCCCTGGAGCCCAGCTCCCACTACATTCGCTTTCCTGCCAGATTCTTCCTTTTTGACAGCGTCTGTGTTGGGGATGGTGCCCTGCGTTCCAGGCTCAGAGCGTCTGCTATTTGCCTGTGGTGGGGAAGGTGCAACACGTGCATCATGGTTACCGAGACAGGCCAACTTGGGTTGGAATCTTGGTTCTACTTCTTACCAGCTGTGGTATTGTGTGCTGGTGACTTAATCTCCCCTAGCTGCTGTTTCCTCCTTTACCAACTGAGAACAACATCTATGTCTACAGGGTCATTAAATGAGAAAGAGTACATAAAGCATTATCATTGTCCCTGGCACTCTGGACCTTAAGAACTGTTTTGGTTAGTTATTTTGACATGGTGGGAAGAACTGGGTTTGAAGCCAGAAAGACCTGGGTTTGGTCCTGATGCTATCACCTCTTCTTTGTAGTATTTAACCTGTCTGAGCCTCAGTTTTCCCCATCTGCAAAATGGTAATATGAATTTCTACTTCACTGGATTAATTGAACTAAAAGATGTCACCACCCCTTGGCAGAAGGTAGTTGCTTCATAAATATCAGAGACTGTCATTACGTGAGACAGAGGGCCTTTGTTTTCACTAATGGGACATAGAGACTCAGTGACACACAGAGTAATCATTTCCTGTAGAGCATCCCAGATGTCAAATTTTTAAGTATTTATAAATATATTATTTTAGGGACGCCTGGGTGGCTCAGTTGGTTGGATGACAGCCTTCAGCTCAGGTCATGTTCCCGGAGTCCCAAGATTGAGTCCCGCATCGGGCTCCCAGCTCCACGGGGAGTCTGCTTCTCCCTCTGACCTTCTCTTTGCTCATGCTCTCTCTCACTGTCTCTCTCTCAAATAAATAAATAAAATCTTAAATATATATATTATTTTAAAAAAGAATATAAACATTTCAGAAAAGAGAAAAGGAGAAAACCCCCCAGAATTTCCCCCAAATCCCACCACCCGAACAAAGTTTTTTAATCGTGTGGTGTACTTCTTTCCAAGACACTTTCGTGTGCGCTTACTGAAATGGTTGTAATTGTCACCTATATGCATGCATGTCTGTGTTCTTTTTCCTTTGACATGCAAATACTGTGTCACGAACATTTTCCCATGTTGCTACATGCTATTCATAATTGTAATTTTTTAATGGTTGTGTGCCTCTCTTAAGTAAGATCTTTTAGCATAAACTTCTCCAGTATTTCATCTTTTCTCCTAAGGATTCCAGAAATCAGATCACTGGGTCACCTTTTATGGCTTCGGATTCAAATAGCCAAATTGCCTTCCGAAAGATGGTATCAATTTGCAATGCAGTCATGTCTGATAGAGCTCATCCAGCTGCATAGTCATTGGCATTGGGTATTATAAGTAGCTTCTTTTTTTTTTTTTTTTTAAAGATTGTATTTATGTATTTGACAGAGATCACAAGCAGGCAGAACTGCAGGCAGAGAGCAGGTGGTGGGGGGGAAAAAGGCTCCCTGCTGAGCAGAGGGCCCAATGCGGGGCTCGATCCCAGAACCCTGAGATTATGACCTGAGCCGAAGGCAGAGGCTTTAACCCACTGAGCCACCCAGGTGCCCCGGTATTGGGTATTATAAATACAGTTTTCTTTTGGCTGATTTATGAACTGTGTCTTGTCTATTATTATTATTTTTTCCAGCAGTTGCCAAGCTGGAGAAAGTAAAAAGGGTTTAAGAAATCACAACAAACTTCATTAATGCAGAATCATAGAGTCAAAAAGAGCTTAAGTGGTATATTAACTTCTTGTCTCTCTGATTTTACCCTATGCATTTAGACAGCAAAGATGGATGGATACTATATTTTAATTTAACATAATTTTATTACAGTTTGTTTTTTCTATTATAAGAAAAAATGTGATAAAGAAAGATTGATTTATTTGAGAGAGAGCAAGAGCATGAGCAGGAGGGGCAGAGAGAGAGGGAATCTCAAGCAGATTCTACACTGAGTGTGGAGCCCAGTATGGGGCTCCTTAAGACTTGAGCCGAAATCAAGAGCTGGATGCTTAGCCAGCTGAGGCACCCAGGAGCCCCGAGTAAAATGTGGTTATTAAAGACATTTTGGAAACCACAGAAAAAGTTGAAAGATAAATCATTCTTAGTCCTAAGGTTAACATTTTGGTACATTTCTTCATTTTCTTCCAGTATTTTTTCTCTATTTTTTTTTCCCTTTTATGTAACTGAATATACTATATGTATAATTTTTAACTTACATTTCTCACTTAACGATATAATATAGGTATTTACCTATGTAACTACAAACATATATAGACATCCTTTTCATAGCTCACATATTTTATTTTGTCTTTATTTGTAATTATTTTTATTTTTTTAAAAGATTTTTAAAAATTTATTTGAAAGAAAGAGCATGAGCAGAGGAAGTGGCAGAGGGAGAGGGAGCCAGTCTCCAGCAGACTTTGTGCAGAGCATGGAGCCCCATGTGGGGCTCGATCTCACCACTGAGGGATCAAGACCTGAGCCGAAACTTAGTCAGAAGCTTAACTGACTATATCCACCCAGGTGCCTTTAGTCTTTTTTTTTTTTTTTTAAAGATTTTATTTATTTATTTGACAGAGAGATCACAAGTAGGCGGAGAGGCACACAGAGAAGGAGAGAGGAGGAAGCAGGCTCCCCGCTGAGCAGAGAGCCCAATGTGGGGCTTGATTCCAGGACCCCAAGACCATGACCCTAGCCGAAGGCCGAGGCTTTAACCCACTGAGCCACCCAGGTGCCCCACCTTTAGTCTTTTTTCTTAAAAAAGACTACTTTGCCTACTTGTGATCTCCGTCTGTCACATAAATAAAATCTTAAAAAAAGAAAAAGGATCTGCTGAGCAGGGAGCCTGCTTTCCCCCTCTGTCTGCCTGCCTCTCTGCCTACTTGTGATCTCTTTCTGTCAAATAAATAAATTAAAAAAAAATCTAAAAAAGAAAAAGGATGGGTGGCTCAGTTGTTAAGCATCTGCCCTTGGCTCAGGTCATGATCCCAGGGTTCTGGGATCAAGCACCGCATCAGGCTCCCTGCTTGGCAGGAAGTCTGCTTCTCCCTCTCCCTCTCCCACTCCCCCTGCTTGTGTTCCCTCTCTCACTGTGTCTCTCTCTGTCAAATAAGTAAATGAAAATATTTTTAAAAAATTACAAAGGAAACACATACTCATAATTAAAAAAAATTCACACAGTGCCAGGTGTACTGTGAAAAGTCGCTTTGCTGCCCTTGACCTCAGTCACCCACCCCAGAGGAATCATTGTCATTGCTTGCTTGCACATCCTTAGAAAGTATATGCATATTCAAACACAAATGAGCTTTTTTTCCTACACAAATGGTACAATACCAGACATACTGTTTTGCACCTTGCTTTCTTGATTTTTTTCACTGAATATATCTTGGCAATCATCCCCCAAATGCACATATGGTTTTGAGATGGTCTTTCTGTTTAACAGCCACTAGTATATATTGCACCGTAATGTATTATCCAGTCTCCCGTGGGGGATTAGTCCTTCCTTTTGTTCTCATAGACAGTGTTTCAAGCAACAGACTTGTTCTTCATGCACATGGGTCAGTAATAACTGTAGGATAAATTCCTGGCAGTGAAACTTTGCCATGTCAGCAGATTTGTTTTAAAAATGTATATTTTAGGGGCTCCTGGCTGGCTTCGTCAGTAGAGCACACGACTCTTGATCTCGGCTTTGTGAGTTTGAGCCTCGTGTAGACGTTACTGAAAAATAAAATCTTCAACAAAATAAAATGTACACTTTAAAATTTGATAGATTCCATCAGATAACCTTTCATAGGAGTTGTGCCAACTTAAACTCTGCCCAAGAACATATAAAAGTACGTGTTTCCCCATGCCAGCACCACCACAGCGTTAACAATGCCTTTGATCTTTGACAAACTGAAAGTCAAAAACAGTATTCCAATTTTACTTTATTTTTTTTTTAAGATTTTATTTCTTTATTTGTCAGAGAGAGAGGGAGAGAGAGCAAGTGAGCACAGGCAGACAGAGTGGCAGGCAGAGGCAGAGGGAGAAGCAGGCTCCCTGCTGAGCAAGGAGCCCGATGTGGGACTCGATCCCAGGACGCTGGGATCATAACCTGAGCTGAAGGCAGCCGCTTAACCAACTGAGCCACCCAGGCGTCCCCCAATTTTACTTTATTTTTTTAATTTAAAAAATTTTTTTTAAAAGATTTTATTTACTCATTTGATAGACAGAGATCACAAGTAGGCAGAGAGGCAGGCAGAGAGAGAAAGAAAGAAGCAGGCTCCCCGTAGAGCAGAGAGCCCGATGTGGGGCTCGATCCCAGGACTCTGGGATCGTGACTTGAGCTGAAGGCAGAGAGGCTTTAACCCACTGAGGCACCCAGGCGCGCCCCCCCTCCCCCGCCGCCAAATTTTACTTTAATATACATTTTTTTCTTATAAGAAAGGCTGAATCACCTTTCAAAGCTGGTTATCTTTTGGTTTCTGAACCAACTAGATACCATTCTGAAATTGCTGAAAAACATCCCATGGACAGAATTCACCGTCATGCATCTAACCGTTCTTTGTGTTTCCCTAAGTTTTCACTGTTATAATTGATACCATAGTGAACAGCTTTTCTTGCATGAAGCTTCTTTAGCATTCTGTATTGTTTTCTTAGAATGAATTCCTGGAAATGAAATTTGTGGGTCAAAAGTTATTGGCATTTAAAGACGTTACTCCTGGAAAGGCTTATGCTCGATGGAACCCCCCCTAACAATGGACACATGGGCCAACTCACTTTCCCATCGCCAGCACCGACTTTCCATATTTCAAGGATCTCTCAGGATGCAGCTTCTGAAGACACATTGTGTGCTCTAATCCAGCATTAGCCTAACGTTAAAGCCAGGAGACTTTTTCCCCCTTTGTATCACAAACCAAATCCTTCCTTGTCAACCCAGGGCCCAGCTTTGTTCTGGAAGAACTCAGTTCTGCAGCAGTGAAGTCAGGGTCTGTTTTCCTTTCTTTGTAAAACTCCACGGCCAGGCTCATATGAATCATATGGAAGAAAAACATTGCCATTTTTCCAAGAAATGCTCAGATGCTTCTGTACTGGCTTACCAATTGGAATGGATTGCCTATGGCCCAGGAGGCGTGGGGTGGTGGGGGGCAGCATGGGATGCTGGGCTTTGGCCAGGGAGGTGCTGTTTGATTCCCCTTCTTGCTGGGTGCGGCAAAGCCAGTGAGGGTGACCCTGGGCTAGGTGTCCTGCGTGCTGGGCCGTATCAGAGCAAGTACCTCTTGGAAGAATAGAGAGACATTTGCTTTTATCTGCTCAACATCTTTTCCCTCTTTTGGTAACGGGCTTCTCCCACTCTTGCAAACTACCATATTGTGACCTAGCCCTGGCCTGTTAGACTCCCCCTTCCTCTTGCCTGGACCCAAGAAGGACCAGTCATCGTCTCTCTGGGATTTTTTTTTTTTTTTAAGATTTTATTTATTTATTTGAGGAAGAGAGAGAGAGAGAGAGAGAGAGCAAGCGAGCCTGAGCTGGGCGGGCTGAGGGGCAGAGGGAGAAGGAGAAGCAGACTCCCCGCTGAGCGGGAAGCCCAATGTGGGGCTTCATCCCAAGACTGTGGGATCACGACACAAGCCGAAGGTAGATACTTAACCGACTGACCCACCCAGGGCGCCTCCCCTCCCCAAAACTGGAACTTTGATACGTATGAATGCCAGGAAAAAGAAACTTTGTTTTCCCATGAAGTTTGGTAATCTGGGATGCTTGAGGCTTAAGGCTGTTGGCAGTCCTCTTTCACGCCATGCGGGAAATGCCATCTGCAGCACAAACCCGGGAGTACAGAACTAAGGAAAGACACGCAGAGGTGAGGGAGGAAGGGCAGAAAGAGCCCATCCTCATACCAGCCATTCGAATGCCTGTCTGAACTGGATTTCTTTCTGCATGTACCCGGGCGGGCGCGGGCAACTACAATTCACCTGGAGAGGCCAGAGAACTTGCATCTGAGAGGTGAGCAGAGAGTTCCAGAAGAGAGAGCTGAGGTCTGGTACTGGAGGAAGATATCAGTTGCCAGATTCAAACATCTTTGCTGCGTGAGATGATAGTCGGTATGGGGCAAGGGAAGAATTGGTGGCTGGGAGTCTGAGAAGCAAATCAGGAAGTACAAAGCCAGAGAGATGAAAGAATCAGTTGCATTCATCTGGGCCCAAGACGACCTTCAGTCATGTTTGCAGTGGGAATGACAAGGAAGGAAGCCGAGATTGTGAGGAAAATTGCAAGGAAAGAATCAGCAGGACTTGGTGACTGACCGGTAGCCTGTATTAGTCTGCTCAGGCTGCTGTAACAAAATACCACAGACTGGGCTGCTTAAACAACAGAAATCCAGTGGCACACCTCCAAGATCAAGGTGTCAGCCATGTTGGTTCCTGGTGAGGCCTCTCTCCTCACCTTAAAGATGGCTCCATCTTGCTCTGTGCTCCCTTGACCTTTTCTCTGGGCATGCGTGGTGAGAGGGAAAGAGACCTCTGGTGCCTCTTCCTTTCTCATAAGGACGTGGGTCCTATCTGATCAGGGCCCCACCCTTGTTAACTTGACCTCCATAAAGGTCCCATCTCCAAATATGGTTACACTGGAGGTTAGGGCTTCAACACACGAATTTTGAGGGGGCCACAGGTCAGTTCAAGACAATAACCAAGTAGAAATAAGTTTTTGGAGCAGGATGACTGATTTGTTTGTTTTTTTTCTTTCTTGTGCCTTGAAAAGATACTTGTAATCCCAAGTACAGGTGATTTTAAAAATTCTGTTCTTGGGGCACCTGGGTGGCTCAGTTGGTTAAGCGGCTGACAGTTGATTTCAGCTCAGTTCATGATCTCAGGGTCCTGGGATGGAGCCCTGCATCCGGCTCTGTGCTCAGTTGGGAGTCTGCTTCAGGATTCTCTCTCTCCCCTGCCCTCTCCCCTTCCTGTGCAGTCTGTCTCTAAAATTAATAAATAAATATTTTTAAAAATTCTGTTCTTTTCACTTATCATAAGATGATAACCATTTTCCCATATTTCCGTGTGGAGTTCATGACCATTTTTGAAGGCTACATTGCATTCCTGGTGGTACCCTATTGTTATTCCTCGTCATTATCTTAACTAGTTTCCCTCAGCTAGCCAAACAAAGTCAAGCCCTGTTGTCTGTCCTTCCTTTATCAAGCTCCTAGTCTGCATTGCTTTCTTCCTGATGGCCAATGCCCTGCCTTAAGGTTAGGTTATTTCGTACCAGGGGCTCACTCGCAGGCCCAGGGGTCATTCTGCCCTTAATTGTGCCCAACTCCACCCACCCAACACAGAGAACACAAATGAATCTTAATGCTATGTTTTTCATGGCCCTCTTCTACCCTAACATTAACTGGATGATAAAGTCCAAACTCTCTTGCTAGCCAATAGAAGTCTTGCACCATCTAACATTAACCTAATTTGGTAACCGCTCATCCACTCTGTTTCCGTATGAACCTTTTCTGGAGTTCCATAGACCCTTGACTGTTGATCCAATGTAATCTGTCGTTCCCAGCTCATTCACTTAGCTTCATCTAGATGTCCTTCTTGTTGATCTAGCTCTATTCAGGTTGGTTTATCAAAACATATTTACCTGCATATTTGACTTTCCCACTAGACCATGACATCCCTGCAGGTAAGGACTGTGACTGACTCATTTCCATAATTTCGGTACCAGCACACAGCCTGGACTCCAATCCTGGCTCTGTTGTGTACAAGCTGTATGACCCTGGCCCTGGACAAATCACTTAAAATCAAGCATCGGGGGCCACCTGGGTGGCTCAGTGGGTTAAAGTCTCTGCCTTTGGCTCAGGTCATGGTCTCAGGGTCCTGGGATTGAGCCCGGCATCAGGCTCTCTGCTCAGCGGGGAGCCTGTTTCCCTCTCACTGTCTGCCTGCCTCTCTGCCTGCTTATGATCTCTGTCTCTCAAATAAATAAATAAACTCTTTAAAAAAATACATTAAAAAAATCAAGCATCGGTTTCCTCCTCCGTAAAACTGGGAACATAATGGTACCTACTTCCTACTGCTACTGTGTATAATGTGCATTGTGTAGGGTTGTATATAAAAGTGACCTCATAGGGACCCATCAGGACAGCAGTGCTTTAATAAATCTTACTGGTTTTCATGCTGATGCTGATTAGCACTCTGGAAATGTTTGTTGAATGAATTTCAGACTTCGCTCCTGCACAGACAGAAAGAAGCAATCTCTTCTCTCTCTCTCCTGATCCCTGGCCTCCTCTCTAGAAGCTCCTGATAAACGTGCCCGTCACCCAGCCCTGACTCAACAAAGCAAGAAGCCTCAAATGCCAAGGAGCCTCTCCTGGCAGCTTGAGTTGGTTTGCCTTCAAGGCCCCCCAGCTTCTTCTCAGGAACCAGCTTCGTGGGGTTTGACTGACCTTTCCAAGGAGGGCACCCTGACTCCCCTGGGCTGGTGCCTTCCATGAGGGTCTGCAGGAGCCAGCCATGGGTTCCCTGCCCACAGACAGGACCCCTGCAGCGCCTCTGATCAGGCCTGCCCCTAACGTCCCAGGGGCCCACAGCGAGAACGTGGAAGGGTGCCCGCAGACAGTAATCTGTCCGAATATTTAGAAGTTATGAATCAAATGAACAAAGTGTTCTGTGTGTTCCGTCCTCCTACCTTGACAATTGTACCCTCATAATGACAGGTTAAAAAATATGTGTAAAAATATGTGTATAGCTATGTCATTCCTATCCCCGAGAGGGGTACAACAGTAACTGACCAAATTTAACCCTAATGGTTTCTGTCTGGTTGCTCAGCAGATGGACCAGCAATGTTTGAATGAATATAATAGAAACATTAAAAATTAGAATTGTTTTTATGTATGTTTTCAAAGAGTTAATTTTGAACATTTTAGAGGAAAAAATATATCAAAATTAAAAGATATCTGGGGATGCGTGGGTGGCACAGTCAGTTAAGCCTCCAATTCTTAGTTTTTGGCTCAGGTCGTGATCTTGGGGTCCTGGGACCAAGCCCCACATCGGGCTCTGCACTCAGCAGGGAGTCTGCTTGAGGATTCGCTCCCTTTCTCTCTCTCTCTCTCCCTCTGTGCCTCTCCACCCTGTGCGTGCTCTCTAAAATAAATAAATCTTAATAAAAAAAGATACCCATGAAACTCCCCATTTTTTAGATTTTCTTTAATGTGTTTTAAAAGGGTTTATAGTTTTCTCCATAAAGCACTTACATAGTTTTTGTTAGGTTTACTCATTTCAGTTTTTATTTTTGGCATGATTATCTTTTCAAAAATTACTTTTTTATTTGTTGCTGATTGTAGAAATTCACTGACTTTTGTATATTGATTTTTTTTTATTCAGTAACCTTGCTGAACTCTTACTAAAGCTAGTAATTTCTCTATAGATTTTTGTGTTTTCCACGTAGCAGATAATATATACGAATAATGAAAGTTTTTTTTCTTTTTTGTAGTCTTATGCCTTTATTTCTCTTCTTTTCCTCCAACACAGTGCTGAGTGAAAATATAAGCTATTACTCTTTTTTTGGTATCAAAGGGAGACATTCAATGTTTCACTTTTACGTGGGATTTTTGCTGTCAGTTTTCTGTTGATTCATGGTAAGAGGCTAAGGAAATTCTGCTTCTAGCTTTGTAAGGATTTATTTTTACATTTATTTTGTCATAAATGGATATTTAAATTTATCAAAAATGTTTTACTTTATTGAGATGATCATGTGATTTTTGTCCTTTAATCTGTGTGAAATATAGGAATTGGTTTTCTAACATAAAGACAATTTTATATTCCTACAACAAGCACAACTTGGTCACAGTCATTTTATGCATTGCTGGAATTACTTCACTATTTTTTATTTTTATTATTTATTTACTTTTTCTTCACGTTTTTATTTAAATTCCAGTTAACATACAGTGTAATAATAGTTTCAGGTGTAGGATTTAGTGATTCATCACTTACATACAACACCCAGTGCTCATCACAGGTGCCCTCCTTAATCCCCATCAGCCAGCTAGCCCATCCCCCACCCACCTGCCCTACAGCACCCCTCAGTTTTCTATAGTTAAGAGTCTGCTTTATGATTGTCCGCTCTTTCCCCCATCCCCATGTTCATCTATTTTGTCTCTTAAATTCCATGTATGAGTGAAATCATGTGGTATTTGTCTTTTTCTGATTGACTTATTTCACTCCATCCATGTCCTTATGAATGACAATATTTCATTCTCTCTTTTTTTTGGCTGAGTAATATTCCATTGGGTATATACACCACATCTTTCTCCATTCTTCAATCGATGGACACATTTGGGCTCTTTCCATAATTTGGCTATTGTTGATAATATTGCTATAAACATCAGGGTGCATGTATCACTTTGAATCAGTATTTTTGTATCCTTTGGGTAAATACCTAGTAGTGCAATTGCGGGGTCATAGGGTAATTCTGTTTTTAACTTTTTGGGGAACCTCCATACTATTTTCCACAGTGGCTGCACTAGCTTGCATTCCCATCAACAGTACAAAAAGGGTTCCCCTTTCTCTGCATCTTCACCAGCATCTGTTGTTTCCTATGTTGTTAATTTTAGCCATTCTGACAGCTGTGAGGTGGTGTCTCACTGTGGTTTTGATTTGTATTTCCCTGAGGATGAGTGATGTTGAGTATCTTTTCGTGTGTCTGTTGGCCATCTGTCTTCTTTGGAAAAATGTGTTTTCATGTCTTCTGTCCATTTTTTAACTGTATGATTTGTTTTTTGGGTGTTGAGAGTTTTTTTTTTTTTAAGATTTTATTTATTTATTTAGAAAGAGTGTATGAACAGGGGGAGGGGCAGAGGGAGAAGGAGAGAGAATTTCAAGCAGACTCTGTACTCAGCATGGAGCCTGATGTGGAGCTCGATTTCACGACCCTGAGATCATGACCTGAGCCAAAATCAAGAGTTGGGGGCTTAACTGACTGAGCTGTTGTTTTGTAAGTTCTTTGTGTATTTTGGGTACTAACCCTTTATCAGATATGTGCAAATGTCTTTTCCCATTCCGAAAGTTGCCTTTTAGTTTTGTTGATTGTTTCCGTCAATGCGCAGAAGCTTTTTATCTTGATGTAATCCCAGCAGTTTATTTTTGCTTTTGTTTCCCTTACCTCTGGAGATGTATCTAGTAATTCGAAGGTGCTATGGCCAAGGTCAAAGAGATTGCTGCCTGTGTTCTTCTATAGGATTTTGGTGAATTCCTCTCTCACCTTTAGGTCTTTCATCCATTTTGAATTTATTTTTTGTGTATGATGTAATAAAGTAGTTCAGTTTCATTCTTCTGCATGTAGCTGTCCAGTTTTCCCAACATCATTTATTGAAGAGACTGTCTTTTTTCCATCGGATATTCTTTCCTGCTTTGTTGAAGATTAGTTGACCATAGAGTTGTGGGTCCTGCTAATTTTTTTTTATTTTTTATTTTAATAAACATATAATGTATTTTTATCCCCAGGGGTACAGGTCTGTGAATCATCTGGTTTACACATTTCACAGCACTCATCATAGCCCATACCCTCCCCAATGTCCATTTCCCCACCACCCTCTCCCGTCCCCCCTCCCCCCGCAACCCTCAGTCTGTTTCTTGAGATTGAGTCTTTTATGGTTTGTCTCCCTCCCAATCCCATCTTTTCATTTTTTCTTTTCCTACCTCCCCCCAACCCCCCCCGCCTTGCATCTCCACTTCCTCATATCAAAGAGATCATATGATAGTTGTCTTTCTCCGATTGACTTATTTCGCTAAGCATGATACCCTCTAGTTCCATCCACGTCGTCGCAAATGGCAAGATTTCATGTCTTTTGATGGCTGCATAGTATTCCATTGTGTATATATACCACATCTTCTTTATCCATTCATCTGTTGATGGACATCTAGGCTCTTTCCACAGTTTGGCTATTGTGGACATTGCTGCTATAAACATTCGGGTGCACGTGCCCCTTCAGAGCACCACGTTTGTATCTTTAGGATATATACCCAGGAGTGCAATTGCTGGGTCGTAGGGTAGCTCTATTTTCAGTTTTTTGAGGAACCTCCACACTGCTTTCCAGAGTGGTTGCACCAGCTTGCATTCCCACCAGCAGTGTAGGAGGGTTCCCCTCTCTCCGCATCCTCGCCAGCATCTGTCATTTCTTGACTTGTTAATTTTAGCCATTCTGACTGGTGTGAGGTGGTATCTCATTGTGGTTTTGATTTGTATTTCCCTGAC
Organism: Martes martes; assembly: GCF_963455335.1. Taxonomy (NCBI): domain Eukaryota; kingdom Metazoa; phylum Chordata; class Mammalia; order Carnivora; family Mustelidae; genus Martes; species Martes martes. The sequence continues at coordinate 24,904,201 of NC_137904.1, read as the reverse complement.
GCCGAGTGATGTGGAGCATTTTTTCACGTGTCTGTTGGCCATCTGGATGTCTTCCTTGCAGAAATGTCTGTTCATGTCCTCTGCCCATTTCTTGACTGGATTATTTGTTCTTTGGGTATTGAGTTTGATAAGCTCTTTATAGATTTTGGATACTAGCCCTTTGTCTGATATGTCGTTTGCAAATATCTTCTCCCATTCTGTCAGTTGTCTTTTGGTTTTGTTAACTGTTTCCTTTGCTGTGCAAAAGCTTTTGATCTTGATGAAATCCCAATAGTTCATTTTTGCCCTTGCTTCTGTTGCCTTTGGCGATGTTCCTAGGAAGAAGTTGCTGCGGTTGAGGTCAAAGAGGTTGCTGCCTGCATTGTCCTCAAGGATTTTGATGGATTCCTTTCTCACATTGAGGTCCTTCATCCATTTTGAGTCTATTTTCGTGTGTGGTGTAAGGAAATAGTCCAATTTCATTTTTCTGCATGTGGCTGTCCAATTTTCCCAGCACCATTTGTTGAAGAGGCTGTCTTTTTTCCATTGGATATTCTTTCCTGCTTTGTCGAAGATTAGTTGACCATAGAGTTGAGGGTCTATTTCTGGGCTCTCTATTCTGTTCCATTGGTCTACATGTCTGTTTTTGTGCCAGTACCATACTGTCTTGATGATGACAGCTTTGTAATAGAGCTTGAAGTCTGGAATTGTGATGCCACCGACTTTGGCTTTCTTTTTCAATATTCCTTTGGCTATTCGAGGTCTTTTCTGGTTCCATATAAATTTTAGGATTATTTGTTCTATTTCTTTAAAAAAATGGATGGGATTTTGATAGGGATTGCATTAAATGTGTAGATTGCTTTAGGTAGAATAGACATTTTCACAATATTTGTTCTTCCAATCCATGAGCATGGAATATTTTTCCATTTCTTTGTGTCTTCCTCAATTTCTTTCATGAGTACTTTATAGTTTTCTGAGTATAGATTCTTTGCCTCTTTGGTTAGATTTATTCCTAGGTATCTTATGGTTTTGGGTACGATTGTAAATGGGACTGACTCCTCAATTTCTCTTTCTTCTGTCTTGTTGTTAGTGTAAAGAAATGCAACTGATTTCTGTGCATTGACTTTATATCCTGACACTTTACTGAATTCCTGTATAAGTTCTAGCAGTTTTGGAGTGGAGCCTTTTGGGTTTTCCACATATAGTATCATATCATCTGCAAAGAGTGATAGTTTGACTTCTTCTTTGCCAATTTGGATGCCTTTAATTTCTTTTTGTTGTCTGATTGCTGAGGCTAGGACTTCTAGTACTATATTGAACAGCAGTGGTGATAACGGACATCCCTGCCGTGTTCCTGACCTTAGCGGAAAAGCTTTCAGTTTTTCTCCATTGAGAATGATATTTGCGGTGGGTTTTTCATAGATGGCTTTGATAATATTGAGGTATGTGCCTTCTATCCCTACACTTTGAAGAGTTTTAATCAGGAAGGGATGCTGCACTTTGTCAAATGCTTTTTCAGCATCCATTGAGAGTATCATATGGTTCTTACTCTTTCTTTTATTAATGTATTGTATCACATTGATGGATTTGCGGATGTTGAACCAACCTTGCAGCCCTGGAATAAATCCCACTTGGTCGTGGTGAATAATCCTTTTAATGTACTGTTGGATCCTATTGGCCAGTATTTGGGTGAGAATTTTCGCATCTGTGTTCATCAAGGATATTGGTCTGTAATTCTCTTTTTTGTTGGGATCCTTGTCTGGTTTTGGGATCAAGGTGATGCTGGCCTCATAGAATGAGTTTGGAAGTTTTCCTTCCATTTCTATTTTTTGGAACAGTTTCAGGAGAATAGGAATTAATTCTTCTTTAAATGTTTGGTAGAATTCCCCTGGGAAGCCGTCTGGTCCTGGACTTTTGTTTGTTTGGAGATTTTTGATGACTGTTTCAATCTCCTTACTGGTTATGGGTCTGTTCAGGTTATCTATTTCTTCCTGGTTCAGTTGTGGTAGTTTATACATCTCTAGAAATGTATCCATTTCTTCCAGATTGTCAAATTTGTTGCCATAGAGTTGCTCGTAGTATGTTCTTATAATTGTTTGTATTTCTTTGGTGTTGGTTGTGATCTCTCCTCTTTCATTCATGATTTTATTTATTTGCGTCCTTTCTCTTTTCTTTTTGATAAGTCTGGCCAGGGGCTTATCAATCTTATTAATTCTTTCAAAGAACCAGCTCCTAGTTTTGTTGATTTGTTCTATTGTTTTTTTAGTTTCTATTTCATTGATTTCTGCTCTGATCTTTATGATTTCTCTTCTCCTGCTGGGTTTAGGCTTTCTTTGTTGTTCTCTCTCCAGCTCCTTTAGGTGTAGGGTTAGGTTGTGTATTTGAGACCTTTCTTGTTTCTTGAGAAAGGCTTGCACTGCTATATATTTTCCTCTCAGGACTGCCTTTGTTGTGTCCCACAGATTTTGAACTGTTGTGTTTTCATTATCATTTGTTTCCATGAATTTTTTCAATTCTTCTTTAATTTCCTGGTTGACCCATTCATTTTTTAGAAGGATGCTGTTTAGTCTCCATGTATTTGCGTTCTTTCCAAATTTCCTCTTGTGATTGAGTTCGAGCTTCAGAGCATTGTGGTCTGAAAATATGCAGGGAATGATCTCGATCTTTTGGTACCGATTGAGACCTGATTTATGACCCAGGATGTGGTCTATTCTGGAGAATGTTCCATGTGCACTAGAGAAGAATGTATATTCTGTTGCTTTGGGATGGAATGTTCTGAATATATCTGTGATGTCCATCTGGTCCAGTGTGTCATTTAAGGCCTTTATTTCCTTGTTGATCTTTTGCTTAGATGATCTGTCCATTTGAGTGAGGGGAGTGTTAAAGTCCCCTGCTATTATTGTATTACTGTCGATGTATTTCTTTGATTTTGTTATTAATTGGTTTATATAGTTGGCTGCTCCCATGTTAGGGGCATAGATATTTAAGATTGTTAGATCTTCTTGTTGGACAGACCCTTTGAGTATGATATAGTGTCCTTCCTCATCTCTTATTATAGTCTTTGGCTTAAAATCTAATTGATCTGATATAAGGATTGCCATCCCAGCTTTCTTCTGATGTCCATTAGCATGGTACATTGTTTTCCACCCCCTCACTTTAAATCTGGAGGTGTCTTCGGGTCTAAAATGAGTTTCTTGTAGGCAGCATATGGATGGGTTTTGTTTTTTTATCCATTCTGATACCCTGTGTCTTTTGATTGGGGCATTTAGCCCATTAACATTCAGGGTAACTATTGAGAGATATGAATTTAGTGCCATTGTATTGCCTGTAAGGTGACTGTTACTGTATAATTGTCTCTGTTTCTTTCTGATCTACTACTTTTAGGGTCTCTCTTTGCTTAGAGGACCCCTTTCAATATTTCCTGTAGAGCTGGTTTGGTGTTTGCAAATTCTTTCAGCTTTTGTTTGTCCTGGAAGCTCTTTATCTCTCCTTCTATTTTCAATGATGGCCTAGCCGGATATAGTATTCTTGGCTGCATGTTTTTCTCGTTTCGTGCTCTGAATATATCATGCCAGTTCTTTCTGGCCTGCCAGGTCTCTGTGGATAGGTCTGCTGCCAATCTAATGTTTTTACCCTTGTATGTTACAGACTTCTTTTCCCGGGCTGCTTTCAGGATTTTCTCTTTGTCGCTAAGACTTGTAAATTTTACTATCAGGTGACGAGGTGTGGACCTATTTTTATTGATTTTGAGGGGCGTTCTTAGCATCTCCTGGATTTTGATGTTTGTTCCCTTTGCCATATTAGGGAAATTCTCTCCAATAATTCTCTCCAATATACCTTCTGCTCCCCTCTCTCTTTCTTCTTCTTCTGGAATCCCAATTATTCTAATGTTGTGTCGTCTTATGGTGTCACTTATCTCTCGAATTCTCTCCTCGTGGTCCAGTATTTTTTTGTCTCTCTTTTGCTCAGCTTCTTTATTCTCTATCATTTGGTCTTCTATGTCACTAATTCTTTCTTCTGCCTCATTTATCCTGGCAGTGAGAGCTTCCATTTTTGATTGCACCTCATGAATAGCTTTTTTGATTTCAACTTGGTTAGATTTTAGTTCTTTTATTTCTCCAGAAAGGGCTTTTATCTCTCCGGAGAGGGTTTCTCTAATATCTTCTACGCCTTTTTCGAGCCCGGCTAGAACCTTGAGAATTGTCATTCTGAACTCTAGATCTGTCATGTTACCTATGTCCGTATTGATTAGGTCTCCAGCCTTCGGTACGGCCTCTTGTTCTTTTTTTTGAGGTGAGTTTTTCTGCCTTGTCATTTTGTCCAGATAAGATTTGCTTTCTCCTGCTGTGGAATTCCGCTGTTCTTGGTGATTGAAGTTGGTTTTGGATGGGTTTCTTGTTGATCTTCTGGGGGAGGGGCCTGTTGTAGTGATTCTCAAGTGTCTTTGCCGCAGGCGGAATTACACCGCCCTTGCCAGGGGCCGGGATAAGGAATCCGCTCGGGTTTGCTTTCGGGAGCTTTTGTTCCTGGAGCGCTTTCCGTAGAGTTCCGGAGGACGGGAATGAAGATGGCGGCCTCCCAATCTCTCGGCCCGGAGGAGCCGAGAGCTTGGGGTTCCGCTCCTCAGTGCACTCTCAGAGCAAAGCGCCCAACAGCCCCGCCTCCCTGGCTTGCGGTCGCGCCTCGAGGAAAGCAGTCAATTGTTGGAGCTGGAGAAAAGCGCCGGGTCGCTTTTGTCTCCGTGGCCTCTGGCCGTGCTCCGAGCCCACCCAGCCTGCGACCGGCACAAGGTAACCCCGGGCTTAGAGCTCACTCCTCGGCTTTGTCGCTGTAGCCGGCTTCCCCGCTCTAATACCTGCGAGCTCTGCGGCACTCAGACACCCCCGGTCCTTCTGTGACCCCGCGGGACCTGGGGTTATGCTGACCCCGCCTGGGTTTCCCCCCAGTTTAGCCTTTGGAGCGATGTCTCCCAGTGGAGCCGACTTTTAAAAGTCCCGATTTTGTGCTCTGTCGCTCCACCGCTTGCCGGGTGCCGGCCCCTCCCCCCGGGGTCTATCTTCCCGTCGCTTTGGATTCACTTCTCCGCAGGTCCTACCTTTCAGAAAGTGATGGATTTTCTGTTTCTGGAATTGTTGCTCTTCTTCTCTTCGATTTCCCGTTGGATTTGTAGGTGTTCACAATGGTTAGATAAGCTATCTAGCTGATCGCCTGCTACCCGATGTCATCTCAGCCTGCTACTTCTCCGCCATCTTGACTCCTCCCCCTTGGGTCCTGCTAATTTTTGAAAAAACATTTTGCATGTATGTTCACCAGTGAAATTGTCTCTTGATTTTTCTTTTGTGCTCTGTCCTTGTCAATTTTGGTATTAATTTTATGCTAGTCTCATGACATGAATTGGGGAGTATTTCTTCCTTTACTATAATTTGAAAGGATTTGTGTGATATTGGAGTTGTTTGTTCCTTGAATGATTGGTAGAAGTTACTGGTAAACTGGTCTTTTCCTTGTGGCAAAATTTTAAACTGCTGATTCCATTTCTTTAATGGTTACAGGACTACTAGATTTTTAATTTCTTCCTGAGCCAGCTTATTTTTCTAGTAATTTATCCATGTTTTGTAAATTTTCAAATTTATTAACATAAAATGACTTATAATGTTCTCTATTTTTTCAGTCTATATTGTGCCTTCTGCTATTTTTTTCTTGTTCAATATTCCCAAAGGTTTGTCAGTATTATTAATGTGTTAAAAGAATCAAGTATTGGTTTTGTGTATGTGTGTTTATTTTTTACTTCATTATTCTGTGCTCTTATTTTTATTATTTTCTTCTTTACAACTTTCTTTGGGTTTGTTCTACTATTAGTATTTCTAGTGTGTTTTTTTCCTTAGTATGTAACAAAAGCATGTAAAAGTATGCATTTCCCACTAACACGTAATGATTTAGGTAAACTCTATATGTTTTAGCATATAGTACCATTGTTATTTAAAAATATAATAAATATTTAAAAATTTCCACTGATTTATTATTTAACTTATGACTTAAAAAAAAAGGTGATTTACTTCCCAACACATTTTTTTCTAGTTTTCTATTTGTAGCTGACTTCGAATTAAATTGTACTGTAACCAGAAAATTGGTCTATAGGATACCTGGGGGCTCAGTTGCTTAAGTGTCTGCCTTCAACTCAGGTCAGGATCTCAGGGTCCTGGGATTGAGCCCTGCATTTGGCTCCTGTCTCAGGGGAAGTCTGCTTCTCCCTTTCCCACTCTCTCTGCTTGCATTCCCTCTCTCCCTGTGTCTCTCTCTGTCGAATAAATAAATAAAATCTTAAAAAAAACCCATAAACATCTTATATGAAAGAAGATTTCCAAACTGTTTTCTAAGGAAGTTACACCATTTTATGTTCTTACCCCCACTGTACGTGAGTCTCAGTTTCTCTACATAATTGTCAACACTTGGGACACTTTAATTTAGCCATTTGAGGGGTGTATGGTGGTATCTAATTGTGGTTGTCATTTGAACTTCCCTAATGACCGATGATGTTTATTATCTTTTCATGTATTTATTGGCTATCCATATATTTTCTCTGGAGAGGTGTCTCTTCAAATCTTCCAACTGAATTGTTCATCTTCCTATTATTGGGTTATAATTATCCTTTATACATTCTGTATATAAATTGTAGATAATCTGCATATAATATATTCTTATATGTACATTATATATTCTAGAAACAAGAACTTTGTCAAACTTTGTCGAATGTATATATATTTTAAATTAAAAAACACATTTTTTTTTTAAGATTTTGTTTATTTATTTGACAGACAGAGATCACAAGTAGGCAGAGAGGCAGACAGAGAGAGAGCGGGGAAGTGGGCTTCCTGCTGAGCAGAGAGCCCGATGTGGGGCTTGATCTCAGGACCCTGAGATCATGACCTGAGCCGAAGGCAGAAGCCTAACCCGCTGAGGCACCCAGGCACCCCAAAAAACACATTTTTAAAAAGATTTGATTTTTAAGTAATCTGTACACCCAATGTGGGTCCCGAACCCGTAACCCTGAGATCAAGAGTCACACAATCCACTGACTGAGCCAGCCAGGAGCCCCTCAAATATATATTTTTGCAAATATTTCTGCCAGTCTTGCTGCCACCGTGGCGATGTGGCTAGTTCTCATCCATGACATGTGAGTGGGAGTAATGTGTGCTGCTCATGGGTCAATTTTTTTTTTTTTTTTTTTTTGACAGACAGAGATCACAAGTAAGGAGAGAGGCAGGCAGAGAGAGAGGAAAGGAAGCAGGCTCCCTGCTGAGCAGAGAGCCCCATGTGTGGCTTGATCCCAGGACCCTGAGATCATGACCTGAGCTGAAGGCAGAGGCTTTAACCCACTGAGCCACCCAGGCAACCCTCATGGGTCAATTTTTAAGAAGTTGTAGAACTTTTCACTTTTCTGTTATCTTTCCATTGGCTGTAAAGAGACCCCAGGGGACTGCAGAGCCACAAGGTAGAAGAAGCTTGGGTCCCTGGGTAACCACATGGAGAAGAATCTGCCTGTCCACTAGAACACTGCAATGAACTGTAGTGAGAAATAACTTTCTATCCTGTTTAGCCACTGACATTCTGAAGTTCATATGTAACAGTAACTAGTGTTCTCCTAATTCATAGAATACACCAGCTATCTTTGGTATGGTTGGAGACTAAACATGAATTTTTAATCACAATGACATAGGAGACTTCTCTTCAACAAACTTTTGTGTGAAGAGGCCATCTGAAGCTATTTCCAGAATCTGTTCTTTGCACTGGGTCAGTTTATTTGTTAAGGAATGACAGATAATCTGGCTTGGCAAAATACTTATGTAAACCTTGTTTTTCAGTCTTTCAAGTGTTTCTTCATAACGGTGAGATAGTTTGCTGAGTTTTTTATTATTATTTTTTATTAACATAGAATGTATTATTTGCTTCAGGAGTACAGTCTGTGGTTCCTCAGTCTTACACAATTCACAGCACTCACCATAGCACATACCCTCCCTGTCCATTCGCAAGCCCCCTCCCCTCCAGCAACCCTCAGTTTGTTTCCTGAGATTAAGAGTCTCTTATGGTTTGTCTCCCTCTCTGGTTTCATCTTGTTTCATTTTTCCTTCCCTTCCCCTATAATCCTCTGTCTCGTTTATCAAATTCCTCATATCAGTGAGATCTTATGATAATTGTCTTTCTCTGATTGACTTATTTTCGTTCAGTGTGCTGAG